>NC_081196.1:1011590-1636590 GCF_902713425.1 Acipenser ruthenus
CTCCTTAAAATTGAATTTTCTGAAGTGAGGTTGTTTTAACAAATGACCACTGGCTGTGTGCAACCATCTTCTCTGCAACTTGGGCAACTATGAGTTTGTAAATGGAAAGCTCTATACAAAATCACAGTTACAGGGCAGACAGAAATGACATCTACAATACACACCCCTAGTGGTCATAGTGATCTAAAGCAGAAACACCAAACGAGAATGAGAGGGAACCCAGCTCTCTATCCGGGTCAATGGCTATGGATAACAAAATACAATAATTCTATCTGCCTTCATGCATACTGCCCCTGTGAGTGTTGTGACGTGCCAGTAAAAAAGCAATCAAACCCACATCCAGAAAAGTGACTCTGTGTGGCATTAGCTGGCCGGCACAGTTGCAAAGTGCAGCTCAGTGTGTTTCTTTGCTGAGAAGGGGTGTGTTTTTCACACTCTCACCTGTATTGTACAGTCTGTCAGGTGGTATTAACTACAAGCCTAGGGGTTAATGACCCTGGAGGGAAGCGTTACTCACAACAATGACTCCAGTGTCACAACATTGAACTCTCTGCGGAGTGGCTCCCATTCTCCATCGCGCCTCAGCTTCTTCACAAAGGCACCCCTTTGATGTTGCTGATTTGCCTTTGTACGCAGGAACTATTGCAAACAGGAAATACTGACCTGCAGCATGGTTTGAACAAGGGAATTGCGAATTCTTCTGCATGAAAATACAACGTGCGTGACAATATTATTCGATAGAAATATGCATGCTTTAAATACCTGCTGGCTGTGCCATTGTATAGAACAGATAAGGTGTCTGCCATGCATTCTGGATTCTATACAACATAACACACTTAATCAATACAAGATATACACTTCTGTGTGTACATTAGTGTGCACATCTATTAGAACACCTCAATGTCATTTATATCCTTTATATACCTATCTGCATGAAAACCTTGGTCAGTAATCAGTGATATAGAAACAACACATGCACACGCACACACATGCACAAACACACACACACGCACAAATCACTTTGCATTGAATTGCCACTTGATGAAGTCCCGTAGTGACACAGCGGCTCTGTTTCAATGATCTAAGCAGCGTTGTATGTAAATATAGCTCCTTTTTAACTCCACATTATTGGAGTCTGGTGTTTACCACCAGGCTTGATATATTGTCCCTCTTATCACTTAATACAACAAACACAGGGCTGCAATGAGGCCCACAGCACGAGAGGAGCAGGGGTATTCCCCGTGCTCGGAATGCGCCCGTGCATGCGATTCTAGAATTAGAGGGTTCCTTTGTACAGGAAGGGCATGAACAGGGCATGTATGAGGAAGACTGGCTGCTGCTTTTGATGACAGTAGTTGCCCGGTTTAATGGCCTTCTTCAGAAGTAATGTTCTTACTCCAGGGCAGGACATACAGTTTAGTCAACTCAAAAGAGAATTATTAACAGATGATAATCTACCGAATGATGGGGCTAACAGGGGATGAAGCCTCTTGATCCAGGGTCACACAAACAGACGGTGGCTTAGACAGGATTTCAATCAAATCCTCCTTGTCACACAAGGCTATACAGGCACCTACAGCAGCTAGTATGCATATGTGTTTGCGTGTGTGTGTGTGCCTGTGTGTGTGCATGTGTGTGATTGCAAGAGTGTGTGTGTGTGTGTGTGTGCTGTAACAATCAAAGTGTGTGATGCAAGCAGGACATGGTTGGGGGATTTGAAGTTCTTAATTCAGAGTTTTCTCACGATTGTTCAAAGCCCGATCCAAGCCCAGCATATTGCAAGAATCTTTGTGGAGGTAGCATTAGTTAAACATATTTATTTATTGATTGATTTATTTTAGTTTTGAGGGTGGGATATCAGGCACTGAGACAGCAATGCTATTGGCTAATTCATTTCATGTGTGTGTTCCTGTTTTGGTGCAGTCCAGCTTGAGGGTGGATATGATAAGTGCTCCGATGGACGGGCCAACTGGTCTTGTTTAAGATCTTGTTATTGAAATAAGGTCTGAATCTGTTTTTATTTAGTCTCATTTAGGAATAAAGAGGGAAATGTTTTGGACGGCATGGAGACTAAACAATAGTCTGTATTTATTAATGACTTGTTTAATGGGTTTGGGCCTGTGTTGGAAAGTTGCATTTCTGAATATACAGTAATGAAAATAATTTGTATCTCTTGTAAATTAAAAGAATTTGAATCCCAGCTGCACACAGATTATTATTTTCCATTCATCTTGTAGTCCTAATTAATAAGAGAGGCTGCATTCCTGGTAACCCTGCTTGTGTTTGTCTTCCTCTACAATGAGTAGTTTGTTCTTCAGAGACGATGGGTCCTATAGCCTAACACCTAATAGTCAATGTCGATTTAAACAAGCTTCAAAATAAAAACCAGGATTGTCGGGCTGGAGAAGGGAACTCTTTTCCTTTAAATAGTCAAGCCACCTTCATAATTGCAAGCTTCCAGTAACCCAGAACACACTCTGACAGTGTTCTGGTTTTAAGAAAATGATGATAAGATCAGCAATTACACAGTTTTCTTAAAAAGTATGAACTCATACCCAAAGGATTAACAGCATGCTCCCGTGCTGCTTGGCACCGCGTTCTGTCGAAACCGTTCAGACAGGCGGCGCTGTCATCAGACTCCCCACTCAGGAGAGCAGGCTGCCCTTTGTATGGCTCCGAACAGCAGGGCTGGTGGAACATCACAAAACGGAAACTGAAATGGGGGTGGAATCCTTAAGGGGCTACTAAAGGAAAGCCTGCATCGAGGTATTCCCAGCAGAACTCTTATCAATCACACGTAGGCTTTAAAAACCTTCACAACAGTGTTGGAATGGTCTTTGAAAGTGATCACACCATTGCTTGCAGTACAGTCAGTACTGTGTGTGAATTATTCCTGGGATGAATGCGGCGATATTAAAATCGTCAGGCTGAGGAGCGAGAGATAAGGGCGCTCTCCTTCTACCCCCCCCCCCCCCCCCCCCAGGGATTGTGTGTTTAAATTCAACCCTGGTCACAGTGCCTGAAAGGCAATGCTCCCTGGCACCCAGTCAAAGCTTAAGTGAAATGAGTTCTTTCATCCCAGCCTGTATTCCTTATTGGCTGGGGTCCATGTCCAGAGCACCCCCACCCCCAACCATCCTGTAGAGCGAGAATGCTGAGTGAGGCCGGTAAGCTGGCTGAGAGAGTTAACTCATTCTCCCTGGAGCGGCTTGGCATCTCAGCCCACTGAACTGAACAGAGAAGCTGTAACCGCTAACCTTGAGGTTCAAAGACCAGCGCCTTACCATTCAACTCAAGAGCATGCTCTGCAGTGGAGAGGTCAGTACGGGTCTGATGCTGCTGATGTCAGTATTATTAACTCACCAGCCTCCTGGAGGAGATCCATTCCAGCCCTCACGGTGGAGGAGTCTTGAGGTATATGCAGATCAGTTTTGAAACTTTGTTTCTGGTCCAGGTGAAGAGACGTATGAGTCACTCATATACCTTCCTCTTGTCTGGACTTCCTCTACCCCTTGGTCTTAGTGTAAATTCTCAACCACACATGGCGTTTCCAATGGTTCACTTTGGTTCAGGCTACCTGCAAAATCAATTCAATAAATTCACTTCAGGACTGTAATATTGTCCTGATTTGTCATTTAAACCAGGAAAGTATTGTAGTCTCTGCTTTCTGAATATGAATTGGAAAAGTCCATTCCAAAGGCAGCTGCCCATTCCAAAGACACCACTCTATTCCAAAGAGAGTAATAATGAATTGAGTGAAACTCAATGAAGCTTTATTGAAAGTGTACAATGCTAAATATGCCCGCCTGTGTACCTTACCCTGCCTTCACTGCGCTTTACTACACCTTGTGAAGGCAAGCCATCACAAAGCAAGCATGAGAAGTGCATTAGCATGGCTTTGAAAATGAAAGGGATATGTGATCTTTGTAATGTAGTCAGTGATTTATGTGAGGTAATTGAAAAAGAAATGTGGCTTGTTTTCATTTCAAAGCGTTTTATTATAAAGACTCCGCTGGAGTGAAACTAATTGTCCAGGGCCTGTAATTACCTGCCGACTTACGAATAATAAAACAGAACAACGCAGAGAACAAAGGAAACAACACAGAACAACATCCGAAGCCTGGAGAGTACATTCGACTGTGCACTCCCAGTGCTAGGAACGCTTCTCTCTAGCCTGGAGAGTACATTTGACTGTGCACTCCCAGTGCTAGGAATGCTTCGCTCTAGCCTGGGGAGTACATTCGACTGTGCACTCCCAGTGCTAGGAATGCTTCTCTCTAGCCTGGAGAGTACATTTGACTGTGCACTCCCAGTGCTAGGAATGCTTCGCTCTAGCCTGGAGAGTACATTCGACTGTGCACTCCCAGTGCTAGGAATGCTTCGCTCTAGCCTGGAGAGTACATTCTACTGTGCACTCCCAGTGCTAGGAACGCTTCTCTCTAGCCTGGAGAGTACATTCGACTGTGCACTCCCAGTGCTAGGAACGCTTCTCTCTAGCCTGGAGAGTACATTCGACTGTGCACTCCCAGTGCTAGGAATGCTTCTCGCTAGCCTGGAGAGTACATTCTACTGCGCACTCCCAGTGCTAGGAATGCTTCTCTCTAGCCTGGAGAGTATATTCGACTGTGCACTCCCAGTGCTAGGAATGCTTCGCTCTAGCCTGGAGATTGCATTCTACTGTGCAGCGCTCTGCTGCGGTGTGGATTCATGTAAATCATTAGCTGGGATTGTGTGGGCTCCACTTCACTGTATGAGGCGCCCTGCCTTCACTATGTTAGGGGTTTCAGCAGAACACACATGACATCATCAGTTCTCTTTCATCTTACTTTGTTTTTTTTCTTTGTAATTTTTTTAATGGAATTCCACTTTTAGAGACAAGGAAAATGGATTATCTTTATATCCGACCTTCTGAAAAGACTTTTGAACATTTCTGTGGAAAAGGTATTGAAAAGACTTTCTAGATAGCTGCAGTAGCTGAGGGAGGGGGAGGTTTGTGTTCCTGCCTGGTGCAGAAGACAGATCTCATATCTGATCCTGCATTTGGGTTCCGCAGAAATTGATAGGGGTTGTAATAAGACCAGCCTGGGAACAAAAACGAGTCCGATGGAAGCTTGAAAGCAGCGTAGGGCACCTTTGGGAAGGTGCAATGAAGAGAAGCTGGGTTATGACTGCTGGTGATAAAACAAGCCGGCACGGAATAAGATCACACTGTATCGGGTGCAAGTAGAGTACCTGATGAGGACCAGAGAATACTCACTTCATACAGTGGTTTTATCAGCATGACACAGGCACAGAGAATACTCACTTCATACGATACAGTGGTTTTTTCAGCATTGACACAGGCACAGAGAATACTCACTTCATACGATACAGTGGTTTTTTCAGCATTGACACAGGAACAGAGAATACTCACTTCCCCCTCATTTGCTGGAATCTCCCCCACCCCCTTTTCTGGACTCCTCCTCTTGTTTTTGATAATATTGAAGTTGTGAATTCCATTACAAACTTATCTGCTGGAAATACAAGGGGTGCTGTTAGGAGCAAAGATGAAAGACACCAAATTCTCCAAAGCAAAGGAAACATTCTATTGCAATTTGCAATTTGTCACTTCTCCCATCCATGTTTAGTTCTTGCTTTATTCTTGCATTGTGGGGTGTTGCATGTCTTGCTGTCTGCTTTATGGTAAGGTAATGTAGATGATTTATATATAGAGAGACTGAGCTATCGAGAAGCAGTGCTGTACAGGATGAAGACTGAGCCATCGAGAAGCAGTGCTGTACAGGATGAAGACTGAGCCATCCAGAAGCAGTGCTGTACAGGATGAAGACTGAGCCATCGAGAAGCAGTGCTGTACAGGATGAAGACTGAGCCATCGAGAAGCAGTGCTGTACAGGATGAAGACTGAGCCATCCAGAAGCAGTGCTGTACAGGATGAAGACTGAGCCATCAAGAAGCAGTGCTGTACAGGATGAAGACTGAGCCATCGAGAAGCAGTGCTGTACAGGATGAAGACTGAGCCATCGAGAAGCAGTGCTGTACAGGATGAAGACTGAGCCATCCAAAAGCAGTGCTGTACAGGATGAAGACTGAGCCATCGAGAAGCAGTGCTGTACAGGATGAAGACTGAGCTATCGAGAAGCAGTGCTGTACAGGATGAAGACTGAGCTATCGAGAAGCAGTGCTGTACAGGATGAAGACTGAGCTATCGAGAAGCAGTGCTGTACAGGATGAAGACTGAGCTATCGAGAAGCAGTGCTGTACAGGATGAAGACTGAGCTATCGAGAAGCAGTGCTGTACAGGATGAAGACTGAGCCATCGAGAAGCAGTGCTGTACAGGATGAAGACTGAGCCATCGAGAAGCAGTGCTGTACAGGATGAAGACTGAGCCATTGAGAAGCAGTGCTGTACAGCAAGACATGCAACACCATACTATCCAAAAGTAAAGCAGGAACTATTATTATTATTATTATTATTATTATTATTATTATTAGTAGTAGCAGTAGTAGTAGTAGTAGTCCAGTATAGTGGAGAGTGGTGAGGCTTACAGATGCTGTCTGAACAGGTGTGTCTTGAGGAGGCAGCAGCAGGTGGTCAGGGACTGAGCAGTCCTGATATCCGTGGGTAGGTCGTTCCAGCACTGAGGGAGAGGGTGGAGACGAAGCTATGCAGGAGGCTGTGTGGTCCAGTGGTTAAAGAAAAGGGCTTGTAACCAGGAGGTCCCCGGTTCAAATGCCACCTCAGCCACTGACTCATTGTATGACCCTGAGCAAGTCACTTAACCTCCTTGTGCTCCGTCTTTCGGGTGAGACGTAATTGTAAGTGACTCTGCAGCTGATGCATAGTTCACACACCCTAGTCTCTGTAAGTCGCCTTGGATAAAGGCATCTGCTAAATAAATGATACAAGGGTTAGAAGGATTTCATGCATGCACTGCCCAAAACATGCACAATCCTTGCGGCCATTTTGTGTTTTTTAATCTTTGAGTGTTGGTTAGATATATTACATTTTTTGAGAGGCAGCTTTGAAGGCATATATTATACTGTTAACTGAAGTTTAGTTTATTTATTTTTTACCGATGTAAAGCTGAGGAAACTCAAAGACACTTCACCAGGAACAGTGTCTTGAAACCTGGTTCCAGGAGACCGGAAGACCTAGTCTGAGGTTGCTGTATCAAACCCCAAGTCTCCCCTGGTGTGCCATGCGGTGGCCTGAAACCAAGTCTCCTGAAACCAAGTTCCAAGCCACAAAGTGACTTTGTATTCCCTCAGCTTAAGTCAGACTAAAGAGCAGATAATTCCACTTTGTGTTGCAAAGAAAGGTCTATTTTCCTGGGTGGAAAAGGCGGAGGAAGGTTTTAAAAATGTTAAAAAACATTTACTGAAAGCTCTTTGATTTCAGCGTTGGTAACCAGCCCATTCTGGAAGTGTTTAACTTTGATGTTTATATTTTGTTTAATATAAGGTTACATACAGTAGGCTTATGTAACTTTAAAAACATGATGTTTTGAAAACAGCACCTAATGTCATATGGCTTCAGTTATTCTGCGGATCTTCTAAAATTATTGCATTTCCCATTTCGAATATGCTGATGCTAAAACAATATCCCTAATACCATGAATCAACTTGGCTTTCATAGAAAGAGCACCATAAAGGTTCTCCTGTCTGCCTTTTATTTTTTATTTTGTATTCTTTCTTTCTCAGCTCGATCCAGCAAGCTCAGGAGTCCCCTGACCTTCCTCGGTGCATTCAGGAGCCCCCTGACCCTCCTCAGTGCATTCAGGAGCCCCCTGACCCTCCTCGGTGCATTCATGAGTCCCCTGACCCTACCTGATGCATTCAGGAGTCCCCTGACCCTCCCTGATGCATTCAGGAGTCCCCTGACCCTCCTCGGTGCATTCAGGAGCCCCCTGACCCTCCCTGATGCATTCAGGAGTCCCCTGACCCTTCTTGGTGCATTCACAAGTCCCCTGACCCTTCTTGGAGCATTCTCAACACACAGGTTTTACACCCTCCTGACGCTGGTTTAACGCTAATCTGTTTGGACTGCTGTTTCTGCACAAGAGAATAAGTGAAACAGACAGAGGCAACAAGGGAAAGAAAGGTGGATTATCCAGTGGAACCCTGTGTGAAAACACCATCAAGCTATAAGAAGCTGGGGACAGCACAGAATGCAACCTATGCCGGGGGTTTTAAAAGCTTGTTTTCATTAAATCAATCTACTTTGAAAACCGCAATGCACTGTTTTAACCGAAGAGAATGTTAATAAGAAACAGTTTCAAGTTTTTTGAATAGGGCCCCGTTGTTTTCCTATGAGAAGAAACTACACCAGATTGGACCTGTTTGGATCAAGGTCTAAGGCTGGATTTCATGATTTTCCAAAAGGGAGAAATTTAGAACAAAATAAGTTTGCAACCCGATTCTGATTCCAATCGCTGTCTGTGCAGAGAGACTGGGCACATCTGGATGTCGTGTTTGCAGGGCTTAAGAAGAGCCGGCTCTGACACACTCTGCTAACACTTCTCCAGGCAGATCCAATAAGAAAAGAGTTATGACACAAAGCAATGATGTCACAATAGATCAACTGTGCTGAAACATCTGTTTTTCGCAGTTTCTCGAGCATGTATTGGTAAAGACAGAACTCTGGAACAGCCAGTGACCCCTGAGGAATGAGTGACACCTAATGAAGCTGTGGAAGCCCTGCTAATGCTCTTAGCCAGTTACCATTGGAACAGCGTGCAGTAGTTGAGTGAGGAGCATGCCTATTGTGAAGACCCCTCAAAGGGGTCCGAGCCCTAGCTAGCCTAGCTTGCTTATGAGGGAAAGTAAGTGTATCGTTCTGCAAAGACTGAATTTGTGAGATTTTCCTTTTACTCACAGTTTACAGTTGCACACCCCCCTTGTGGTCATATCTATAAATCCCACAATTCCGCCTTCAGGAGTCTTTTCAGAAGCAGGACAGTAGTTAGAAAACCTGGTAAGAAGTGGTCTAAGCATATACAGCACTAGAGCATTAGCTAAAACACACATATTAGGATACTAAACATTCTGAGAAAGTTGAGGACTTTAAGCGTTGATTGAATTGCATAGTTATCAAGCAAAGCATGTGTTATGCACTCCATTGCAAGCAGTCCCTTTTGCTTATATATATATAACACTGTGTGAAATGACAGTTGTCTAAACCACGGTATTTGACATTGCTCCAAACAAAAGCCGACGGGGTTGGTGGCTCTGATTCCAGGCTGTGGTTCCCTCGGCTGGGTTGGGAGTCTGAAATAAATCATCCAGGCTTCCTGCTTCCCTTGGGAGGATTGTTACATCCAACAAAAAGAAGACCGCAGGGTGTCATAGGTCCTGCTGGATTGGAAACAGCCACAGAAACCTCACCGGGGAGGCTGAGGAGTGTGAGTGTGATGTGCAGAGAGAGAGAGAGATACACAGAGACACAGGACTTACTGTGTAATCAATGCTTTTTGTGTGTTCAAGAATAGGGAACACTGGATACGGTTTCATAAAATATTGCGTACGGCTCCGTCTGTGAATATTTTCCTTTTTTTACATTTTAAAATCACTTCATAAAACGTGATGGAAATCTTTTTTTGCTTGCTTGCTGTTATTATCACACACCTCCCCATATGAATTCACTTGACACACAGCGAGGTCAAGGGAACAAACTGCTGAGCTTATAGTAGCTGGTGAAGGTATAGTCAGTGAAGACGAAAAATCAATAAAAGGGAAAGGGATACATGTTACCAGTCTAGACAGCCGCCCCGGTTTAGCCTGCAGTGTAGCCAAAGTGCATTGCAAAGACTGCAGATACTACAGAGAAATGAAATGCTAAAGGTGCTGCAAATACTTCACATGGAAACATAGGAGAGTAGCGTCTATATGGATACATCCCAACACGTATTTACAATAAAGAAACTGTGCAGGGGCTTGATTTTATAAAATGAAGATTTACTAAACTTCAGATGTATGCTTTATACACTGGCGAAAGCACTGCAGAAACGTGTGTATACTTCGTTCAGTTTGACCTTCGCTTCTCTACAAACCTCAGCTAATGCACCTCATTAACTGCGGAGGAAGCTGGGACAACTAATCAAGGTTCACTTGTGACCACCCAGACTTCTAGAAGAAAAGAAATATAGCATTAGCAGTCCCTTTTAATTTTGCAAACTGTTCTCTTAAAGAAACTAGAGCGCTCCCCTTGTGCCCTTGCTGTGCAGACTGCTCATGACTTCACCCTTATTACTTCTTTTAAAATCAGGTAACAAGTTGCTTCCTTTCTCGGGGAAGCCCTGTTCCTCTAGTGTTGCATGAGGGATCATTCTGAGCAAACACAAAGGAGTAAACGTCATGACCTCCCTGACTTTGAGTGGATGAAAATCAGCTTGTTAAACAGCACCTCCTAACATCATTTATAATAATAATAATAATAATAATAATAATAATAATAATAATAATAATAATAATGATTAAGTAGTATCGCTCATTTTAACATGACATCATTTCCATCTCATGATACAAAGAAATTCCAGATGGCTGGATCACATCAATATCAGGGTCTATTATATCTGCTTAACTCACCATTTTTTATTAACATTTTTAGAGACTTTGAAACAGTTTTTGTGAACTCTACTCAAGGAGGCTTGGTGGTTCAGTGGCTTGTTATCAGGACATTCCCAGTTGAATCCCGGTTCAGCCACTGACTCACTGTGTGTGACCCTGAGCAAGTCACTTAACCTCCTTGTGCTCTGTCCTTCGGATGAGATGTAAAACCGAGGTCCTATTGAAGTGACTCTGCAGCAGCACTTGTGATTCATAGTTCACCCCCTAGTCTCTGCTAAATGGATAAAAGCGACTGCTAAATGACTAATTCATTAATAATAACTCTATGGAGTTCGAGAAGTTGCCCTGCAATAACTTTGAAAAAAAAAAATATATAAAATAGATGCAGAGACAGGAAAGTTAACATGGTACCATTATGCACACGGTGACTGAAGAGGGCATAACAGAATGAATGACAAGTGGAATCCCCATTCACGATCATTGCAATAACAGGAAACGGTGCAGCTTCAATAAACACATTTCACAAAGGTTCCCATTCACAGCACAGCCTGACACTGACTACAACTGACTTTTGTCATTAAAATCCAGGATCTTAAAGGACACTCTGAAAACTCTTAATATATTTAACTTAAGGATGCATCAAGCGAGAGAGAGAGAGAGAGAGAGAGAGAGAGAGAGAGAGAGAGAGAGAGAGAGAGAGAGAGAGAGAGAGAGAGAGAGAGAGAGAGAGAGAGGTTTGCTGAATGTTTAAGAAGCAAAGCAAGAACAAGCAGCAGCAAAGACCTTCACTGAAAGCATGACCCCTAATCCACACCGCCTCCCCTTCTCCATGCCAGTAACAATACAAGATGCCCGCAGAGGGAGCTGCTGGTAATCCTATCCACAAACAAGATGCCCGCAGAGGGAGCTGCTGGTAATCCTATCCACAAACAAGGCTGCGCTGCTGGGCACTCACGCTGGAAGCAGGTCTGCTCAGCAGCTGTGAGGAAACGGAGAGGCTCTTTTCACATGGCTTAAGGCTTTAACAATCGCCCGTTGTTGGTAGCGTCTAGCTCCAGAGCACACAAACGTTTTGGGGTAGGTGGTGAGAAGGTGGAAAAATCAGTGAACACTTAAAAATGACACTTGTAGTCGACACCTCACAGGGTCAAGATACAAAGGCCTTAGGTCCGTACATTGGTTACCAGTGGCCTATCGAATTGATTTTGAAGTTGCTGAAATAACTTATAAGGTCCTTCATAGATTAAGGCCATCCTATCTCCAATAACTACTAACTCTGTATATTCCTAGTCGTTCTTTGAGATCAGAACATGCAAAACTTTTAATTGTTCCAATAAGTCCTCTTCAAACAGCTGGAGCCGGAGACTTTTGCTGTTGTGCTCCTCGGTTGTGGAATTCGATTCCGGTTAGGCAGGCTGAAACACTGGATTCTTTTAAATCGAAATTGAAAACATACCTTTTTGAATGTGCTTTTAAATAACTGGTTGTAACTGGAGTGTATTGTACACATGAGCTATTTTGTTTTGTTTTTAACTTTGTACAGCGCTGTGGGATGCCTTGGCGTGAAGGGAGCGCACTATTAAAAATACATTGGTATTGTATTTAATTGTATTGAATAGCAGACATCAGAGTGCGTATGGAGGTCAATGCAATGGACGTGCAAAAGGGACAAGGCAGCTGCCATAGGCTGACATGTTGTCATGGAGTCCATAACAGCCAGTGAAGATACCCTTTGCCCTGAGAAACAAAGAAGCTCCCTTTGAAATAACAGCTGCTTCCAGTTACACTGCAGCTAAGAGCTGTGAAAGCAGCCGCCATGCTTGTGGGGTTTCTTTGGTACAGCTTTCAGGTGTCCGGACGCTGCGAGCTGATTTGAGGGATAAGTTGTTCCTTGAACACTTCCTGGCGATGTCATGCGATATCTCCACTGACTCGGGCCCAGGGTCAGTTGTGCCGTGAGTGCGAGCTGGTTAGAGAGGGATATTATTTTCTATTTCTGTCAGTGTCAGAATATATGTAATGTGGAAAGTGTTAGTCTGGGCGTGTCATGGATCCCTGGCAGCTCGGGTCCTACAATAGCTGAGGCAGGTCCACTTCAGCTGGGCATCAAAACAAAATAGTATGCACACATGCTGAGCGTCCCACAATGTGCCCATAACTCTCCCTTATACAAAATTACACAAAGCTCAAAAAACCTGCTTCACTGGCTACAAGAACGGAAGTGCTGTATTTTACTGATCAGGGTTGGGGGCAAGCCGCTTTGCACATAAGCCAAATCGATTCATAAAGTAAGAGTACATTGCAACACATGTTTCTACTGTACCACCCCACTGTGTTCTTGGAGAAGGATGTTCTTTTCTTCCAGCTTGACACAAGCCGAAATGTTTTCCTGTCCTTTTTCTTTTTTTAAACAGGAACTTCAAAGGCAAGGACTGAAAGACATCTGGGGGATGTAGACCAGATGACAGTGCCATTTGCACAGTGGCTGCCTCACATGCATGAAATGGCGATACATCAAACACAACAATGTGACTCGGGGATGGTTCACGCACCCTGACTGGCACTCATTTTGCAGGTAAAGTTGTCCAAAAAGTGTGCTAATCTCTGAGAAACCAGTCATTACAAATAACACCAGCAAAATAAAAGCAGACTCATTCAGACAGTCTTGAGTCCAGGCTGGATCCTTCTGGCCCAAACAAAGCAGTAAAACACAGTGCATCCAAACAAGCCTGTAAACACTACAGCTGTGTAGCACACATCAGTGACTCGGCTGGCAGTGGAGCCACTCATACTGCATTGTGCATCTGCCTTTTAGTTTCCTATTTACATGGTTACAAATTTTAAGATCTTTTTACGGGTAAAAAAACCTCCTGGAGGCATCTTCTTGTTTATACAGGTTTCCTGTTGGTAATTGAAGTCCCAAACTGTGTTTAGATATCAACACACTCTACATGTATTTGCAATAACACAATGTCATTGCTGAGTATACAAGGAGATTCATCACACAAGACCGCAGGACATCTAGGTTACCGCTAAACCATGTCTGTACTCTGCACCACAAAGAGGGGACAAGTTTGCATCCTTTGGCTTTCATTGACGAATGATCTGGACCGAGCACAAAGTGCATGGAAATATTGCTTGATGCTATTGTAACACTACACAGAATCACCAGATACCTTCTCTTTATTATAGACATTTTCAAACACAACAGCAACCATCCACAACTTCTTCAGTGCACTGAATACACTGCAGAAGTCTTGAGACAAAACGTCTGTCTGCTTGACTTTCTTACCTTCGAACACAGCAGCAAAGAAACCAGCATTCTCCCCACTGCGTATTCAAAGAGTTGATGCTGTTAATCCTAACCATGTGGAGGCTCTGAATCAGCACACCTCTACTCATATGGGAGCACGTTCAACACTTGCTGAAAGTACATTTGTTTTCTTTTACACATGATATAGAGTCTTGAAATGAAGAACGGGGTTGATGTGCTGTTAAATTCTACTTGAACGTGTTTAGCATGTGCTAAAAAAACAAGAACATGCAGAAAGGACTGTGTTCCGATATAGATTGAGATAATAAAAGGGGATGTGGTTGGACATGCTTGGAAATATTTATTGTGTCTTTTAGGAGCGGCATGCCAAGTGCACTTTACAGTCCTTGTGTGTAGAAACGGTAGCTCCCACTGAGAGACACATGTTCAATAGGGAACAATAGGGGGCCTGTGTGTTTCTTTTATCAGGGATTAATCAAAACTCAAGCCTGTTCAAGAAGGACAAGATGCGAGACAGTGCTACAGGATCCTACAATTCCCAGATCATTCTGGAACAAATATTTTCCTTCATACCACTTTATGTTCCTATCTAACATAAGCAAGAGACGATGTGTGGGATATTAAGCAGCAGTAATTGGCTGTACGAGGGGGGGGGGGATGCTTTCTTCTCCTGCTCTTGGTGTGACGGGAGAGCACTTCTGCTGATGGTTTACTTGAGGGGTCTAATGCATGTTTTTAACAGCAGTAACTTTTAGGTAAAGTTTGACCTGAGGGGTCCCCAGGTGTGCAACTTTTTGTTTCAGTGCTGCCCCTGTTGGCTGGTGGTGGTAGTGCAGTAGGTGGTAGGGTCACTGGTGTGCCAGCTTCACTGCTGCTGCTGCAGGTTTGGATAGAGGGGAATGCATGGGGGCTGGTCATGTTAATCTGTCCAGAGCTCAGCTTTGTGGACCGCTGCCTAATGCTGCTTTTGGTGCTCTGGATAAATCTATTTCATTTTCAAACTCTGAATATTTCTTTTTAAAAGCCTTGTCAAGGTCCAGTACCCTGAGGTTCAGTTCTAGCTGTACACGGTGCAAGTTATGTTCTTTGATTCATTACAAACATGCAACACTTCTAATGCTGATACAATGTATTAACCCTAACCCTAACCCTAACACTAAACATGCAACACTTCTAATGCAGATACAATGTATTAACTAGGATTTCAAGGCAATTTATTTTTATTGGTCCCCTTTATGTCTGTGAAAAGAATCCCTGACTGTACATTAAGAATAAGTCAAATGATTTGCAAGGATACTACTGTAGCAGATTCCCATTAAATAGTAGCTTTTGTGACACACCACTGTAGAGTGCTGTTCATCTGGAATTAGCCATCATTGTGACAGAGAAGATAGAGGGGTTAACAGTTCATTTTCCAATACAAACTGCTTGAGTCTTGTAGTAAGACATTGGAAGAATCATCAGAAGTGAAGATTCTTCCTTTTCAAAGTGCAGCGTTAGAAAGAAGTGGCCAGGCAAATTACACTTCTGTCTCAGAGCGCAAAGATTCATGTTTGTCTTTTCAGATTCTTGTCCAATTTCCCTCATCTCCTGGGGAGCAAAAATCCTCAAACATGACCCCTTCACCCTTCTCCTACTGCCCACCGACTCTCTACATGCCCTCACAAAGGTAAAAGGTCATTTGGCTAAACCCAGGAGAGCTGCCGAAGGTCACGGATCACCCCTGATTGATTGCCTTTAACAATCTCCAATACCTCCCCAAGTCTCAGACACCGATGGACAAACTGTTCCGCACAGCGAGAGGCCAAAGACAGAAACTGTGGAGTCCTTTGTCAACCGTGACACAAGGACGGAGAAACCGCCTCAAGAAAGGTCAAGCAAGTGTTAACCCCTTTGGCAATAAATGAACACCTTTGGACAAAAAAACGATTAAACATTAACCTGAAAAAAAGGGCTGGAAATACAAATACTCCCAATAATCATGCTGTGTTCTGTAAAGGAGAGCACTGGCTAGTAAATAAAGGACTTGAAGGTACCCTGAAGAATGATGGGACCTGTTCCTTTCATCATTCCCCTGTGGTATGCAGGCATGGGGAGTCTGGGAGCACATGCTCTACTACAGCTACAGGGTAAGGACAGCTCCACAAACAGAAGGAAGACACAAATAAGATGCAGGCACAACAGCATTCTCCAGCTTTCATCTCCTAACAGCACTCTTCCAAGCCGTGGCAATACTGACCCGACAAGTTCCTTTCCACTGCCTGTTTTCTTCATCTCTTCATCTAGGTATTCTCAGTTTGGTCCATTTAATGCCCAAACGTCATCATTTTCCTGTGCCAGCGAACCCCAATTACCAAAGACTGTTGATGAAATTCCGATTGATGGTTCATGGTGATGGCTTTGATTTTCATCTCCAAAACCTCGAGACTACGACCTGTTCTGTTGCTCGTCTTTTTTGAATTTCAAATAATAAAAATTGATTGTCTATTTTGGCCACAGCTGTACTGTATATTACTTTATTATTTTACTACAGCCACCATGACAGCATGCTAAGAAGGACCTGTAAGCACAAGTCAAATAAATAAACAAATGAATAAATAAATAAATAAATACAACTACTCAAAAGCAGCAATGGATTGAAAGTGGAAGGGGTGGATAAATCTGTGTCAAATACACAAGGGTTACCAGCACACCTCACCTTCATGGTATAGCACCTCTCAACACATCCCACATGATTTCTCTTCCTTTTGGAATGGCTCACAATGGGACACGCCGTGGGTCAGCTCATATTGGTTTGGGGTTTGCTTCTCTTCCTTTTGGAGCAGCTCACAATGGGACACGCCGTGGGTCAGCTCATATTGGTTTGGGGTTTGCTTCTCTTCCTTTTGGAGCAGCTCACAATGGGACACGCCGTGGGTCAGCTCATATTGGTTTGGGGTTTGCTTCTCTTCCTTTTGGAGCAGCTCACAATGGGACACGCCGTGGGTCAAGTCATATTGGTTTGGGGTTTGCTTCTCTTCCTTTTGGAGCAGCTCACAATGGGACACGCCGTGGGTCAGGTCATATTGGTTTGGGGTTTGCTTCTCTTCCTTTTGGAGCAGCTCACAATAGGACACGCCGTGGGTCAGGTCATATTGGTTTGGGGTTTGCTTTTCCGTAATGAGAACACGTCCCTGATTACTCACAAGGAGGAAATCCACTGGGATATCAGGAGAGAACGCTTGTCTGCTAAAAAATAGGAAAGCTGCAGGGAATTGGGTCACCAGCATTTTGTGTGGGATAAACAACTCAAAGTGCTGAAGCCATGAATGATTATTTCAGCACCCAGTCAACATGTTCAGCCTTTTACACCACATTTCAAACTTAGCTGCACCGCATTCAAAATGGATGTTTATCCCTTTTTATTTGCAAAGTTTGCTATTTGGGGTAGTTGGCTACCATGGGTTTGTGGGCTGTGGTTTATTTGATAAATTTTGTGTTTATTGTGGTTTCTCTGACTAACCTTTTTTTTCCTTGAAGAATCCTGTTTTCAGTTGAATTGTACAAATAATCAAGCAGCAGATCAAACGGTGACGTCCCGCAAATGTTTTAAATATGGAGGAGACACGTTTACAGTGCAATGAGCATTAGGATGTTACAGATGTTCAAAAATGAGGGTCAAAGAAGCTGTGCATTTCTAACAAGGAAGGAAAAGGAACATTCACTTTGAATTGTTTTCCTTCCAAGAAATCTTGTATGACTTTTTCTTAGTGTGCACTTTGCAAGAAGCCACTTTCGATAGACCCAGATATGAGTAATAAGGCCTAGATGGCTTGCCTCTCCCTGTATCCGAACATCCAGAGTTTACAAAATATGTTAAAGTACAAAAATAAAATAAATAAAAAATCATTTTTTCCAAGCAGATTACTGTCAGTGGTCCCATTGTAGTTAGCTTTGTCAATCAGCCTGCTGTTCTCAAACTGCTGCAGGTATCTGATCACTTGATGGTCTGTTGCAGGGGCCTGTCAACCTTTTCACTGCAAAGGGCTGCACTGGCTGCTATTGAATTGCCTTGTAGTCTGCAAACCTCAAGTGGCTCACCAATTTACTAAATTAACATTGCGATCAATGTGCTTTCAATAACAAACTCCTAATTTTGCAGTATCCTTTATCTTGGCAAGTTTACAAGGTAAGAACATAAGAAAAGTTTGGGAACAAGAAAAGGCCATTCGGCTTGTCCTTATTAGCACACCATTCTCTACTTGGGGGGGGGGGGGGGGGGGGTGGGGGGGTCGAATTTAAAAGCACACAATCTAGTCGTTTTTTAAATGTTACCAGTTTTAGATCCTACTGCGTCACCTGGTAGGCTATTCCATGCATTTCTAACTCTCTGTGTAAAAACATACTTGTACTCGACTTCCATGCATGCCCTCTTGTTCTCTCTGTGCTGAATGTTATGTAGTTTGGGTTAACTTTATCTATCCAGCATGTCCCCCCTTTTCCTTTTGTCTAGGCTGAAGAGATTTCATTATTTTAACCTGTCTTCATAGCTCATTTCATCAAGTCCTCGGATCAGCCTAGTTTCCCTTCTCTGTGTCTTCTGGAGTACTCAAGTTTGAAATACAATTATACTACTTAGAATTAAAGAAGACAAGGGGCTCCCGAGTGGTGCATCCGGTTAAGGCAATCCGCGTGGAATGCAGGATGCGCCCTATAACCTGGACATCGTTTAGTTCAAGTCCAGGCTATTCCACTGCCGACCGTGGACAGGAGCTCCCAGAGGGAGATGAATAATTGGCTGAGCACCACCCGGGGGGAGGAGGGCTTAGGTCGGCCAGGATGTCCTCGGCTCACCGCGCACCAGTGACCCCTGTAGTCTGGCTGAGTGCCTGCAGGCTTGCCTGTAAGCTGTCCAGAGCTGTGTTGTCCCCCAACGCTGTGGCTCTCAGGTGGCTGCATGGTGGGTCTGCAGTGTGAAAAGAGGCGGTCAGCTGACACCACACGTTCTGAGGACAGCGTGTTTGTCTTCGCCCTCCCGAGTCAGCGCAGGGGTGGTAGCAGTGAGCGAAGCCTAATAATAATTGGCTATTTCTAAAATTGGGAGAAAAAGATAAAAAAAGAATTGGCGACTACTAAATTAAAAAAAAAAAGAATTAAACAAGACAATAATGATTTCAGTGGCTATGGCAAGTATCCCAGAAAACTAATAACCCACTTTTTAAAACTATGTTAAATCACCGCCACCCAATCTAATGGCCTAGATTAAATCACCTCTTAGTTCAAATCACTCAGTAATATACAAAGTGTTAATAAAAAGCATCAGTTCTACAACGTTTGCAATAGATTATAAGGCTTTTAAAAACAATCCTGGATTTAAAGTCACCAAAATAAAATGCAAAATAAATAAGCACTTACATGTTCATATTAAAATAGAAATTAAACCTCACACAAAAGCCAAAATGTTCTTCAGAATTGGAAACATCCCCCTACTAGGCTTGGCTTTATATACTGTATGAGCAACACAGTCTTCTAAACTAAATCTGATGTATGTAAATCAAGTCACCTGCAGCTTACTTTCATACTGAGGGTCTTGTGCTGTATGTACTCCTGGGAAGGAGACACACTCATCCAGGGGAAGGAGACACACTCATCCCGGGGAAGGAGACACACTCATCCAGGAGGAGACACACTCATCCCGGGGAAGGAGACACACTCATCCAGGAGAAGGAGACACACTCATCCAGGGGAAGGAGACACACTCATCCATGGGAAGGAGACACACTCATCCAGGGGAAGGAGACACACTCATCCAGGGGAAGGAGACACACTCATCCATGGGAAGGAGACACACTCATCCAGGGGAAGGAGACACACTCATCCAGGGGAAGGAGACACACTCATCCATGGGAAGGAGACACACTCATCCAGGGGAAGGAGACACACTCATCCCGGGGAAGGAGACACACTCATCCATGGGAAGGAGACACACTCATCCATGGGAAGGAGACACACTCATCCAGGGGAAGGAGACACACTCATCTCGGGGAAGGAGACACACTCATCTCGGGGAAGGAGACACACTCATCCAGGGGACGTTTCCCTTTCCCAAGTTTTAGTGCTCCCTCTGGTGGATTATTTTAGCAAAGCACCTTTTGCACAACTCTCAGATCAGTTACAAATAACAATGAACTGCTGTATGCTCGTCTTTCCAGTTGCCTATATGTTTTATGTGTCTACATAGTCTTGCATGACGTGAATAGTGCCACTGAAGTGAAGTGGAAACAATGCTCAGCATTAGAAAATACTTAAACAAAGACAATCAAAAGACAGAGAGGTGAAGATTTGCTAGTAGAGTAAGATTTTTTTTTCTTTACTCTGCCCGTCTTAATGAGCGATTTCGTAATGGATTTATTTTTGATTACGTAGACAGCTTGTAAATAGTATATTGTTCTCGTAATAACGATCCATTAAGATTCC
The DNA here is from genome assembly GCF_902713425.1 of Acipenser ruthenus. Taxonomy (NCBI): domain Eukaryota; kingdom Metazoa; phylum Chordata; class Actinopteri; order Acipenseriformes; family Acipenseridae; genus Acipenser; species Acipenser ruthenus. The sequence goes on from NC_081196.1 coordinate 1,031,887, forward strand.
AGAACTAATATTTAAAAAATTAATTTCAATGTGTTACTACAAACCAGAAGACATAAGACAGTCAGCATGGAAACTTCATCACAACAAGAGCTGCAGCACCCAACATGGCAACATGCCTCACACTCTCAACCTGGGTTTTTATTTACAACGTGCCTGCAATGCAAAATAAACCAGTCTCTCTTCAGTAATCTTCCATGGCGGGGTCATCTCTATCCTTGCTTGCAGTCTGCTCATGTGTAGATGTTTCTGTCTTCAGACCGCTTCGGTACAAGCTTGTGAATTGACCTCACTGCAGATAATTCTGTTCAAAGTTAAAATGCCCAGGTACATAAAGCACTGGGCAAAACAGACCTTTAACAAGTCCTGGAGTTGCAATCAGGCTTGGGCAATCTCCAAGGAGAACATTACAATAAGCAATCCAGAAACGAAAACAAACCATTATCTGCAGGAATGTATGGAATGACCATTGCAACAGAACAGATCCTTTTAAAAGTGTCTCTGCCAATAAACAAGCAGGAACAGTGTGGTGACGTTGCATTCATTTAAAAATTAAAAAGAACAGCTAAACAAAATGTATTTTTAAAACACAAATAATCAGCACAGTCCTCTGGCATCATTTCATTTGCTGTACCACACTTTCCTATCTGTGCTTTACTGCCTCCATAAAGCTACAAGACGCCAGCGCATGGCAGTTACGCACACAGAAAGACTGATTGAGCAGGTCCACATACTGTTTATTTTTGCTCATTTTAATGTTATTTTCTTTTTCAATTGAACAGCACTGATTGATGTGGCTCTGGCGCCTGTTTACACTGATGACAGTGGTACATATTTCAAGACAAAATAAATCAGTAAACAAACCAAGACTCCTAGCTACACCATGAAAAAATAAAGTTTTCTTAAAAAAAAAATAATATCACTTTCCAGCAGTTTTGTAACATCAATGTAATATCAATGTATATAAAAAAAAACGTGCCATTGTCCTCACTTCAGGACAGGCTGCTTTGTCATGTTGTGGAGCATTTGTAACTGGCATCTTATGGAGACACAAATGTAACGTATCAAATTACATAAATAAAGCTTGTATTCAGATTTTTTCAAAGAAAAATATATTTGGTACTTAATGGGTTGAGAATAAAGCAAGTAGGTGGCACTGTGTAATTTATCAGTTTTGTTAGACTGTTTTTACAATAGAGGAATACAAGATTCCACTGTATCAGCATCTATTGGTTAACCCTTCAAAGGCCAAGCCACAGCCGTGGACAACAAAGCCTACATTTAATTATTTATTTATCTCATTAAACGTTTCACAAAGACCAAGACAAGATTTCATATGAGGATCCAACTGTCATTTATTTGCACTCTTCCCACTTTGAAAATAAAAACACAGAAAGACCCAACCCAGGATATCAGAATATAAAACAAAAGAAAAACAAACACAGTCCAAATCCCCCCCCCCCCCCCCCCCAGCAAAAGGGAAAAGTGACGCCACCAAGTCTTTGTTACTGCTCATCCACTTTCTCTGGGTACATTTTTGAATAGGTATCAACCATCAAGTCCAGATCGTGCCGAACCTCATAGTTGATGTTGAGCAGAGCCAGGCTCTTGGACCTGTGATTGGCGGGCGTGTCGGAGAGGTAAGCCCTCAAGCGCTTCCTCCCGCAGTCATACTTGCTGCTCTCCACCTTGATGACCGGCAGAGTGCAGAGAACTCGCAGGAAGGAGTAGACATTGGGGAAGAACTTCACCTCTGATAGCTGAAGAGTCTGGTAGATGGTGGAGGGCAGGTCCACATCCTTGCCCCTGTGCTTCCACTTGATTCTCCAGCAGTGGAGCTCCGCAGGGAGTGTGTCCGGGTTCGGGAGGTCGTTCCTGTACAAGTCCGCGTTGCTTTCCTCCGACGTGTTGAACTTCATCTGCCCCATGACCGACGGGACCAGGGACAAGCACTTGAGAGCTTTCAGGTGGGTTTCCGAGAAGATCTCTTTCAGCTCCTGAATGACGCGGCTGACGAGAGGGATGCTTAGGGATTCCTTATAGTAGCTTTCTGGAAGCAGCTCGAAGCCGGGCTCTGGGCGATGCTGCCGAAGGTACAGCCGGGGCAGTTTTACTGGGATTTCTAGTTTGGCTGCTAAATTGGTAGCTTCCTCGAACCAGAACTCGTGGTACACCTCAATGTTTTCCATGACCTCGTTCAGCGAGTGCAAGACTGCCGTCAAGCTGCTGGCAGCGAAGAACACATCTAGGGTGTTCCCTTGCAGGTTCTTGCCAAACGCTCTGGTGAAGGAAAGCGCGTTTTTCAAGACCACTAGGGTCGCGATGAACTCAAACTCTTCCAAGTTCACAGAAATTGAGTAGGCCTCGAAGGCAACGTGGCGGCTGAAATTTGCGTTGCTGTTCACGCTGTCAACACACAGCAGCAGCGGCTCCAACAGGTCCACAGCCACTTCAAAAGCGTCATGTCTCTCTATCCACTGGGTACGGCAAATCTCTTTGAGCTCGTTGGCCCTCTCCTCGTTGGCCTGGTGGATGGTGGCGATAGCGTTCTCCAGCTCAGACAGCAGCTGCGGTGACTTGCTGAAAAAGGAGTCGATGATCTTCAGAGTGCCCAGCACCATCTGAACTCCTGCCAGGGGCAAGGCCTTCGCCAGCCAAATGTTCAGAGCGCACGTCGAGCAAGGAGTGCACACCGCCAAAGGGTACTTCTCCATCAGCTTGGAAGCCACTGCTTTTAACTTCAAGGCGTAGTCGCCGGAGTTCACGTGAGACTGGCCCCGGCAGTATTCCAGGTTCAGTCCCCATTTCTCCGTGATCTCTGTGTGGAGGCTCACAAACACAGCGTCCTCGTCCTCCTCGCAGGGTAGGAACCCGGCAAACTCCTCCCGGAGGTTGTTGGACTCATCCACGAAGCGCAGGAAGATGGGGAGGTGGTCCTCCCCTCTGATATCCACCGCCTCGTCGGTGACCAGGGAGAAGAAACGGCTCTCTCTCACCTCCCTGAGCAGCTCCTCCCGCAGGCAGCTCTCACACACCTCCAGCATCTGCCTCTGCTGGGTAACGGGGCAGTACTCCACGTTCACCGCCGTCATCTCAAACCTCCTGCGCAGGACCTCGTCTCCCGCAGTGATGCGGGACTCCAGCAGGGACTGGAAGTTGCTGGGGGTAAAAGCTCCGCTCTCCTCCACCCCCTCCTCACCGTGGCCGTCCAGGGGGATATTCTGCTTTCCCATCAGTACCAAGATGTCAAACAGCGACTTCAGGTAATCTTTGATTTCTTTCTCCTGCGGGGTGATTGGAGGAAGATCTTCCTCGATCTCTTCGAACTGAGCCTCGTTCTGTGTGTTGTCATTCTTTAGCTGTTCTTGCTCACCACAGTTTTCAACTAGAAGAGAGTAATAAAAAAATAAAAAGTACATTTTAAAAAAAGTATAGCGATTAGAAACTTAAAAGCGTACATAGGAGGGGGGGACGGGACGGCACAGGTCCTGTATAAAAAATATTGAAAATAAAAGCGATGCAACTTACTTCTCTCCGTCATTTTCCTTAATTCTTCTTCACTCTGTAAAATAAAAACAAACAAAATAAAATGTAGCCCTTATTATTCTTTTACTATAATAGTACAATACTCTTAAAGACATAACTTGTTGTAATCCTAGCTTGTTGCATCCTAGTCCATATTGTATTCTAGTAGTATTATTGCACTTACTGTAAACTATACTGTATTTAAATATGAATCTTGCACTGTAACCCTGTACTGCACTGTAACACCTGTAAGTCACCTTGGATAAAGGCGTCTGCCAAATAAATAAATAAGAATTATTATTATTGTTATTATTATAACTGTATTTGCAGGACCAGAATAACAGATACAAAGCTACTTTGAGTTTCACCTAGAAAAGCATGTGGAGGTGTAAGCAGCAGCTGCTCTCAACCCTTTCTATGCTGTGGAAGCGCTGTGACTTACCAGCACCTTGATTCTCTTCCGGTGCCGACTGTGTGGGTTGTTCAGGTGGCTGGTCAAGTCGAACACAGTTGGCACGGCATTGTCTTTTAGAACAGTCCTGTAAGGGCTCTGGAAAACAAACAATCACTATTTGCAGCCAACGTAATCAGAAGAAAAATCTTCATGAAAACGTCAAGCATTTAGGCTACATGCTCTTCTATTCTAAACTAATGTTTATTGTTAATATTGTGTAGTAATTGAAGTATATACTGTATGTCATGTGGTTGTACGTTGCGTTTTTTTCATACTTCACCTATTTAACCTCTTATTACATTTTGGGCTCATGAACAGAAAATGGTAATTCTGCAATGCAGTTTTGTATTTCCTGAGATTGATTACATACAGAAACAGGCTCAGACATTTCATGCAGGGATCAGACATTTCGTGCAGGGACGCAGGCATTTCGTGCAGGGACGCAGGCATTTCGTGCAGGGACGCTGGCACTTCGTGCAGGGACGCTGGCACTTCGTGCAGGGACGCTGGCATTTCGTGCAGGGACGCAGGCACTTCGTGCAGGGACGCAGGCACTTCGTGCAGGGACGCAGGCACTTCGTGCAGGGACGCAGGCACTTCGTGCAGGGACGCAGGCATTTCGTGCAGGGACGCAGGCATTTCGTGCAGGGACGCAGGCACTTCGTGCAGGGACGCAGGCATTTCGTGCAGGGACGCAGGCATTTCGTGCAGGGACGCAGGCATTTCGTGCAGGGACGCAGGCATTTCGTGCAGGGACGCAGGCATTTCATGCAGTATTACACTTTTTCTTCCTTGTTTTAGAATTGTAATGGGTGTTTTTTCCTTACTGAACAAAAATAAATAAATAAATCAGCTAATGTAACCAAATTCAACATTAGAAGGGTTTAACTCTGTCATGCCCATTTCTGAATTGCATGTGACAATGCACAGACACCCCTCATTATTATAACTTTTTAAATCTGGCTTCACAATTCTTCACATGCAGAACACTGTGTGCTGCCGGACAGGGTTTTGTACAAGAAACAGAATCGATTTGCATAAATAAAGACGCTTTTCTCATTTCAAACATGCCTGGGCATTACAGGGTTAAACTGTGCTTGCCAACACTTTGCATGGCCTATCTGGAACACTCACAGTTTTGCATATCATCGAAGGCTCAAAGTGTTTTGCACACAGCCTGTAGTGCTTATTCAGCTGGTCGGGCGTTTTATCTTCCAAATCTTCTCTTCGACAATTCTCCACCCAGAGACTGCATCTGTACACAAAAGACAAAAAGAGACAACATGTCAGTGCCCTGAGATTCAAAGATATGCTTCATATATCGAATTGTTCATTACACTGCATTTCTTACCAACTTTATCACAGATGTCTCTCTGCCCCCAAAGCGCCTTATGAACAACACCAGCTATAGCGGCTACACTCCTATCTGTCAGTGTTCACCCGCTGGAGAGTGTGAAGATGGACAAACTCAGTACAGACTGTACAGTAGTGTTTTGGGGACTTTGGTTTTGCATTGCCATTAGAAACCTTACCTCTACCTGGAGATCAATCACAGGTTTTTATCATATATTATTATTATTATTATTATTTATTTCTTAGCAGACGCCCTTATCCAGGGCGACTTACAATTGTTACAAGATATCACATTATTTTTAAATACAATTACCCATTTATACAGTTGGGTTTTTACTGGAGCAATTTAGGTAAAGTACCTCGCTCAAGGGTAACAGCAGCAGTGTCCCCTACCAGGGATTGAACCCACAACTCTCTGGTCAAGAGTCCAGATATATATATATATATATATATATATATATATATATATATAGTATTATGCATTGTTCCTCACTATCTTGTAAAGCGCTTTGTGATGGTGGTCCACTATGAAAGGCGCTATATAAAATAAATACTGATTGATATATTCTACAGGGACCACACATTGTGGTGACATTTTGCAGCACGGACACAGTTTATAGCGTACCGGCGTGTGCTCACATGCTAATCTTCCCACCCAGGTTTATAGTTCGTGTTCTTCGGCACTGTTAACACTTGAATGGACATGAGCAAACAGCACGCATGTCCTCTAAGAGCACGTCCAGAGATACGAAAAGCCGCACCACACAAAGGAGCGACAGAGATTACCATTGCATTGTGTGTTTGTGTGTGTGCATGCGCGCGGTTGACCACGCCTCCCTGTAGAAAAGGCCTAACATCACAATGCATCCTTTTTTTTGGGCTGTAGAGAATCCAACCTGCGAATTACCTGCAGGCAGTAAAATCATCCCAGCGAACACAACACCTCGAATCAAAATGCGCAACACACAGACAGACTGCACATTCAACATACCGGAATCCGTGCATTGAAACTGAGGGTACCATCACAGCAAGCTATGCTACATTATTTAGGCTGGCTGGTGGTGTGATCCTCGTGATCTCTGCGTAGAGAAATACTTGTTTTAAATGTAACGTTACTTTATCCAACATGTATACTTTAGAACAGATGGGCATTTTAATTAAGATTTTTATTTTTGACATGATCGACTACTTAACTAATGGTAAAAAGTGATAACAACATACTCCAGCGACACCGAGGATGTTCGTCTTTTTATTTTTAACCATCTCAACCCACTGCTGATTACACACTTACTAACATTAAAATGTGAAGTTATTTAAATAAATAAATAAATAAACTCACCTTCTTGGGTCTCGAGGAAACCTGAAGAAAGCCAGGTCGGACTGTGTGCTTTTCCTGGTGCAATTCGGGGCCGCGCAGAAATTCGGCATTCTTTCATTTAATGTGCAGTATGAACAACGAACTATTTAAAACAAACAATATATATGTTTGTAATGTTTCAAATGTATTGTCTTTCTGTATTATTTAAAACTGTTGACTATGTTCTAAAAGGTGAGCTACACTGCTGTGTGTGGCCTGGAGGATTTAGAGCGAACTGTGCAAGACACACAGACTGTCCCCCTGCATCCCACAATGCACTAGTGTTACCACTTATGCCTGGTGCAGAACCACAGGTATATAAAATAACACAGAATCATTAAAGTTGTACCTGTTTAATTTCAAAATCCCAAATATCCTACCTGCCCAAAACTTAAAGCTGAAATACCCATGCACGCACACAAACACTCAGTACACGCACACACACAAACACTCAGCACTAATAATAATAATAATAACAGTATTATTATTATTATTATTATTATTATTATTATTATTATTATTATTACACAAAATGTATCGTCAACTTTGATAGTTCATAAAGACAGCAATACGAATTACCTGTGAACTACAATACCCACAAATCGAAGCGGCAATGTACATACCCATGTCAAAATTAGAAAAATAGGCCCTGCAAATATAACCCTGTTTATTGTCCTGAAAACAAAAGAAGAAAAACATTATGTCATAGTAAACTAGAGCTTTTAATAACTAAATTAAATTTGTGGCATACCTAATTTATCAAACCACATGTTAGAAATGTACGAATTTAAATATGTAATACATGTCAAAGGCTTATCTCTTTACAGGAGATAAACGGGCAGGCCCGGACGGGGTCCTAGTGTTCGTGTGTCGATTAATCATGGCGGATTGGAGAGGATGTGAAGAATCTCAGCTGGAATTGCTGTAAAAATAAATAAATAATAATAAACACAAATATAAAAATCAAGAGAGAAAGGGTGTTTTGGTGAACGAAAGCGATTGCGGGAGGCTATGCGCCAGGATTATGACCAGAACCCTGCTTTCGTCGGCAGTATTTAATGGTAAGCGGTTCTGCTCGGATGACGTTCTTGTGTATGTTTGGTTGTTTATGTTTCGGGCATTGCTGTAGGTTATGTATTTATTTCCAGTTATGTATTGGCACTGCGATATGCAGCGAGTTCGGGAATCGCGATAGCGTTGCAGTCAGTCTTGAATCTGTAGCAAACAAAACTCGTTTCGGATTTGCTGATTTTAATCTTGGTGCCTCCGTTATATTCACATCATATATGTATGTTGATGCAGCTATAACGGTGCCAGGGATACTTGCACACACACACGGTCGTTGTTGCTAATGATTTAACCCAAACACACATTCTTTGGCGGTTATTATGGGCACTCTGATAACGTGTAGCGCAAGGATAGAATTAAGACTTATTGCAAAGCAGTTTCACCCATTCCAGGCGTTACGACCTCGAATTAACCACACTGTACATAGGTGAAGTAACAAGCACAGGGGTGGTCTTATTAAACTCCTAGTAAAGTCAGGAATGGACCAAACTGCTGTGCAATAGGAGTCTTATTTCCATCCTTATACGATATTAATTAGGAAGCAGACAGATGTTGTTAAAGCCTTTTAAGTTTGTCTTTGTTTTTCTCCCGTGATCGGTTATAGCGCGCAGTCTGAGAGAGTGTGCTTCGAAAATGTACGATTCTTAACGGGAGCGGTTCTAGAATTCTTTAGCTGACAAATCTGTCCTTAAAGGTAAAAAACAAACAAAAAAAAACACCTTACTGGAAAAAAGTCTTGATCGCACGAAAACTGTACAATGTAATTCACTTTACATAATATTTATGACTAATGTAATAGATCAAAAAAATTATTTAAAACTAACGAGTGAACAAATAAATGCATTTTGTATGATCCATTCACAAAACAAAACAAACCAAAAAAAAATTGTGACAATTGAATGTTTAATCGCGTATCAGCCCAGGTAACGTGGCTGTAGTGCAGATGTGTTTACCTGTTGCATGCGATCCTGAGAGAGCGCTAGTTAGGATAATCCTGAACACAACTGAGTATCAGAATCGAGGGATGCGGAGGAACCTTGCCTTGTGTCAGTCCATCTGTGGACACGTCACGCTTCCATTTCTTACACACAGTGGATGTAGGTCTGGTCTGCTTGTTCGGATAGGTTTTACTTTGTATGTATAGCTGTGGTGGAGGATGTGTGTTGCTAACATTGTTTTGTGTGTTCAGTTCATGATACATAAAGAGAAGCCCCAGCCCATTGCAAGAATGCCTGTGGTGTGGCCGACTCTCCTTGATCTCAACAGGGATGAGTGCAAGAGGATTCTGCGCAAACTGGGTAAACCTGATGGATGTATTCTTGTTCTATAATGCATAGCTTGCAAACAACTTTATGTGATATTAAAGAAATTGGGCAGTATAGGCTACGTGTAGCAAAGGATGTGTAAGACAAAACCTAGGGGCAAATCTGGTGTCTAAGTAAACCTTGTAGGACAGTTTTGTCATGTTGCATTGTTATAAATCCTGACAGTGTCTGTGGTTTCAAGGGAATTATAGTTACCTAAGATAAATCTGAAAAGCTGGTGAAGACTGAAAAATATTTTTCAAAACTAATCGCCTGGATTTTGACTACCAGGTGAAAAAAAACCCATCAACTGCACCAGTAGCCCAGGATTTGAAATGTACATGTGGCACAGGTGTCAAAAAACTATTGTAGCAGAACCATTGATAAGCATATATTATTCCTTGGGTTACACTGATTATAGTTGAAAGTATGTGGCTTTATTCCCAGATACTGTGCTAACAATCCAATACTATAAAATTTGCTAGATGTACTGTATTTATAAAAAGTAAACATTTCAGACAGGGGGGTTGATGACAAGTCTTTTAATATCAATGTTGATCATTTTATTAAATTCAGTTTTAAAAATGTAGGTTTGGGAAGAACAAACACGCATTGTGTCATCTACATTGAACCAATCAAGAAACATAAATAGCAAGTTACTCGACCCTCTTTGTGTTTGATGTATTCACATCCACTCCCTATTCTGCAGCTGTCCCTTGATCTGATCTATTCTGGGGGTCTACTGCCTTGTCCTGTTGGTCTGGCGGTGGACCCTCGAACCAGCAGGTCATGTTAATCCTTTACTTAATCATCAGTACATTCATTCCATTTCAAATCTCCATGGAGGGGCTGGTCCTGAACTACAGCAGCTTCTTTTTATATTACTTCAGTTCTTTATAAAAAGATCAAACAAGAGACACTGCTAGGAGCAGGCATGTGAGTGCAGCTGCTGCTGAGTGTATTTATTAAAGGGTGACTGCATGCTGTGTTTCAGAGCTGGAGGCGTATGCTGGTGTTATCAGTGCTCTGCGTGCCCAAGGAGATCTGACCAAGGAAAAGAAGGATCTCCTGGGAGAACTCAACAAGGTCCTTAGGTATCTGAGATTATACTGTATCTATTAACACAAGACCTGTGCAGGGATTGAAATGACCCCCATTGCATTGCGCTTTCATCCATTCCTGGTTTTACTATGAGCTTGCTACCTATACACTGGGGCTGGTCAGAGGGGTGAAACTGCTATGCTATAAGAATCTTGTTTCCATCCCTGCTACATCCTGATTTAGATGAATACATTATTACTGTTGGTTATCCTTGTTTTAATTATTTAATAATTGACAGTTTAATGTATTGCTTATAGCTACAAATGCAACGTATAGATCATGGTATTGAAGCAAATATCAGAAGCAGAGTTGAAACAATATCACATGATTTCTCAAGACCAGGAAGAAATAAATAAATAAATAAAGGCAAAGCCACATTCCTTCAAAATCATTGCAAACAATATTTGTGGACATTTGTATGGATTACTGCTTTAAAATTCTAAAGAAAATAAACAGTCCTGTCTCTTGCAGCACGTCTGCATGCATGGGTGGTCATTTACTAAAGCATTGCTTGAAGAACATTAACCAGTTTCTTTGTTTTTAGCATTTCAACTGAGCGCCACCGTGCTGAGGTCCGCAGAGCTGTGAATGATGAACGATTAACTACTATTGCTTATCAGTAAGTGATATTATTCTTCAGGGGGTTGTAAGAAAAGTTGGTTGGTAGCTGCCTAGTTTAACAGGGTTTACTTTGTCGGCACCTTGCTGGCATTAATGGAGACCTTACCTGTTCACATTATTTTTAACCTGAACAGAAATGCAAATATTTGCTCTTCAGCATCACCCTGAATGGAAAATTACACTGAATATCCTCCAGGTGTCAACACTTTAAATTAACGTGGAGAGCTGTCATTTTTAAATGATGAGAAAAATCTAAAGAATATTCAGCAGTTTTATTTTTAAATGTGGTCGTCATAAGAGCGAACTGTTGTAGTGGGGGGAGATTACAAAAATCGATACTGTACAGTAAATCTGTGTTTATAACAATATAAACAACAATATAAACAAAATAACAGTATAAACAAAGTGGTCACCTGCACACTTTGAATAAGCAGCCAGAAATTGTAATAATGAACTAAATCATTTAATCACATGGTTTAAAGATGGGTCCATAAAAAAACAAAATTATTCACATTTACTTTTGGTATATATGTACATAATATATGTTTTTTCCTCCAGCATGTCAGGACCTAACAGCTCTTCAGAATGGTCTATAGAGGGCCGCAGACTGGTCCCCCTAATGCCAAGGCTGGTTCCACAGACCGCATTCACAGTGACAGCTAATGCCGTGGCCAGCGCAACAGCCCAGCACAACACCTCCCTGCTGCTACCCGCAGAAACAGGCAATAAAGAAGGTGAGTGGCTCTGCTCAAGAAGATCTCTCTCACTGTACGGGACTTGCAGTAAAGTACAGTTAAGAACAATCGCATGATCATTTCAGAGGATGCATGGAAGATTACAGTGGGTTTTTAATGCAGCCGACTGGCTGTTTAAAAGGGCTTCATTATTGTAGCTTGTAAAGATATCTGCAGGCCAGAGTAGGAACTGGAAGGACAGGCCACACAGTCAGCTCACTAAACCCAAAGCACAGGTTTAATAGCAGGCAGACAGGCCGAGTAAGAGCACTGGCAGGTATACAGTCCCCTATAACTCAACAGTGGAGTACAGATAGACCCTGTGGAACAGCTGCTAATATAAGAGTGCAGGTACAGGCTCGTTCACAGCAACTGGAGAGAGAGGGTGCTGGAGACCAGCAAACAGAGTTTGTTCCATAGCCTGGGCTCTCTGTATGTAGACTAATATGGTTTAGCCTGGTCTCTCTGTATCACTAATACGGTTTAGCCTGGTCACTCTGTCTTGTGTTTGATCTAACAGTTTTCTTTTCCTCCTCTCCCCAGTTGTTGTTTGTTATTCGTACACAAGCACAACCTCCACCCCGGTGACAGCCACAGTTCCCAGTGGCAGCGCTGCCCCAGTGAAGTCCCCCAGACCCGCGAGCCCAGCCTCCAATGTGGTGGTGTTGCCCAGCGGGAGCACTGTCTACGTCAAGAGTAAGTCTTTTCACAATAGAATATAATGTGTCACGTTTAAAATCCTAGTATGTGTGTTCATTGACGTTGTGTGCACCTGGATCATAATTTACCATGCTCATTATTGAATTGGATTTTAGTGTATTTATTTTTCATGTACTAACTCAGAGGGTGGAAAAATTGATAGGCCCAGAAACTACACTGGAGAATCATGCAAAACACACATACATTTAAATCTTTTCTGATTTAGGGTGTTTCCTATTTTCACCACCAGGAGTCATTGCAGTACAGGTTGTAGCTGTTAATAAGAGCAGTGATTGCACCTTACATATATTGTTTTAATTTAATACATGCTGCAGATGCTTGTGTTTTTCCACAGAACGTAGCAGCAGGTTCACTGTGTATACAACCTGTTATTTAAACAAGCTTTATTGCAAACAAGCCAATTTAATGTAATTTCTGTCTTTAAGAGAACATCTGTTTTCCTTTGATTTTCACTTGAACCTGCTTGTAACTGCTCTGTGAATCGTTCATTGTGACCGTTCTGAAAGCTTGGTTTAACTATAGTTTAACTAATGAAGGAATCACCATAGTTGTCAGTCACTATAGACAGATGTACTGTACTGCATGGACCTATATCACGATATTGCTCTTTCCTTGTACATTTGAAATAAGCATTCCAAAAAAAAAAGCCTCTTCCTTTTGTAGGTGTGAGCTGCTCGGATGAAGATGAAAAGCCACGCAAACGGAGACGCACAAATTCGTCAAGCTCGTCCCCCGTGGTGCTGAAGGAGATCCCGAAAGCAGCCACGCCCATTCCCAAAACCATCACGGTGCCAGTGAGTGGCAGCCCCAAGATGAGCAACATCATGCAGAGCATCGCCAACTCCCTCCCGCCCCACATGTCCCCGGTGAAGATCACCTTCACTAAGCCCTCCACCCAGAGCACCAGCAGCAGCACACAGAAGGTACACAAACAGAACCATGCAGGGAGCTCCCTGTGCTCCCCTGTGAGCGAGGCTCCACACAAACAGAACCATGCAGGGAGCTCCCTGTGCTCCCCTGTGAGCGAGGCTCCGCACAAACAGAACCATGCAGGGAGATCCCTGTGTTCCCCTGTGAGCGAGGCTCCACACAAACAGAACCATGCAGGGAGCTCCCTGTGCTCCCCTGTGAGCGAGGCTCCACACAAACAGAACCATGCAGGGAGATCCCTGTGTTCCCCTGTGAGCGAGGCTCCACACAAACAGAACCATGCAGGGAGATCCCTGTTCTCCCCTGTGAGAGCTGCTGTTTTCTTACCCAGTACACTTTGTGTACGGGTGAAATGTCCTGCTCTTTATATCAGATTGTGTCTATTGATGATTAATTAAATGTAAAAGTGAAATCTAGTTTGCAAACGATGGAGGCTGTATTTAGTAGAATTCAGTCAATGCAATTTATTTTCCTCAAACCAGTAAGTCATTTTTGGATGTAAAATTGCATTGGAATGTGGTTATGGTGGTTATGATTATGGAAAAAGACACTATGTTTTTATGACTTTGCACTGCATAATTTGATTTTGGTTCCAGGTTATAATAGTGACCACTTCTCCAAGTTCGACGTTTATGCCCAACATTCTGTCGAAGTCACACAACTATGCGGCCGTCACGAAGCTGGTCTCCACTTCAATGCTTACAGCGGCTTCCCAGAAGCAGCCCATAGTCATTACAGCCTCCCAGTCCTCCCTAGCCACCAGCAGCAGTGGCAGCGCAACACTGTCTCCAGCTCCCACCTGTGTTGCCGTGACAACAGTAATTTCATCATCCCCTTCTGTTGTCATGTCAACAATAGCCCAAGGTGAGCCCTTTGAAAGAGGACCGAGCATTATGTTGTGCAGGTTATGTGTTTGTCCACAGGGTCTGTGTTCACCTGTACTGCACCTGTACCTAAAGAGTCTTGTAGGACTAGCTTTCCCATTTATTGTAAAAGGTACGGCAATACACTGTTGCAGACACTTGCCAGGGACTGACACTATTTTGGATATAACATTTTTTTTTTAGATCTGAAATATGATTTCATATGTGCATATTGAATATGAAAACAGGGAATAGGACTCCCATTCCATAGCACTTTGAGCCGTTATTGTAGATTACCTGTAAAAAAAGATGCATGCAAAGTCTAATTAAGCTCAGGTGTGTCTAAGAAAAATGTTTAGAATGTAATAAACACAACAGTATTGTATCATCTGCAAATCAGACAGTATGGGTCTTAATGAGATGCGGCATGTTTTTTTCAGTGGAGATCAATAGACATTGTGATGCAGTGTTAAGCAGCACCCTCTCCTCTTTCTAGGTGCTTCCTCTGCAGCAGTTAAAGTTGCATCTGCAAGGCTTCCTTCCCCTAAGAGTCTGATGGGCTCTCCCACGCAGATCCTTGCCCAGTTTCCTAAACACCAGCACCAGCACTCCCCCAAGCAGCTGGCACAGCCCTCCATGGGTGCTGTGCAGCAGCAATGCCAGACTGCCCCGGGCATCAAGCCCACCATTCAGATTAAACAGGAGTCGGGTGAGAAGATGCAGGACTGGAGGGATGTGCACATGTACAGAGGTTTGAACATTTGTACTCATTTTCTTTTTTTTTTTTAAACAGAAGTATTGAGAAATATAATGTTGGGGAAAAATGAAAGGTTAGAATTCTCATTGTGGAGCAAGAGATTTATTTTATTTAGTTATTGTCCAGATTGCAGGTGATGTTGGCAGGGATTTCAGTGTTCCTCTTTCTAGCTGATTTCAGACTTCATGTTTGAATGTGAAGTTTCCCTCTAATCTGTCGCTCCTAATCTTTCACTTGTCCCAACTACACACGTGTGCATTTAGAAACAAACATGTGCATGTGTATTAAAAGTGCTTTTCAAGAGATGCTAGCTGAGTTCTGTCGCTTGTGTGGTTGTTTTCAGGTGTCAAGATCATCACACAGCAGATGCAGCCCAGTAAAATTCTCCCCAAGCCCTCCACTTCCACCTTGCCCAGCAGCAGCAGCAGCAGCTCTCCCATCATGGTTGTCAGCAGCAATGGCACGATCATGACCACCAAGCTCGTCTCCACTCCTACAGGTAGGGATTCACTTTCAATGGCTTGTATGAATGAATTCAACAACGTCGCTCTTCAGATCTTTCACCGTTTAGATCAATTTGATAGAGCCCAGTGTTTAAAAACCTGGGTGTTTTATTTCAGGAATCTTTATTCACAAGACTGTTCATTTTGGGACAACAGTAGCTATGGAATAACCCAGTGATTTACTGTTTAAACGCAGGAACACAGGCCACCTACTCCCGCCCGACAGTGACCCCGACTATCGGGGCTCGCGTGGCTGCGGCCCCTGGAGGGGCCACGTACGTGAAGACAACCAGCGGGAGCATCATCACCGTGGTGCCCAAATCACTGGCCACCCTGGGGGGCAAAATCATCAGCAGCAACATCGTGTCTGGTAAGAACCCGATTCCTTCAAGTAACTGTGAATTGAATAAAAGGGCATGGGAATTTGAATTGGGAATTGATTTTAAAAAGCAATTGGAATTGGAAAAACAGGAATTGACCAGAATTGACCCTAACCCTGGTACTGGAACATACCTCCTTTTGGGTGGGGGGGGGGGGGGGGTCATTTTATTTTTAAATACAATTGCATATTATTATTATTATTATCAATTCTGCTTTGCCACAGGCACGACAACAAAAATAACCACCATTCCCATGACATCCAAGCCCAATGTTATAGTGGTGCAAAAGACCACCGGAAAAGGAACTACCATTCAAGGGCTCCCTGGCAAAAATGTTGTGACAACGTTGTTAAATGCAGGGGTAAGTAAAGCACGGGGCTCTTCAGTAAGCGTGGAGCCCGACACTGTGAGGCACTTTGGAGTGGACAGCACACACGTGCTTTACAGCACTCTCCAGAAGTGTCATTGAGGTAAGGCAGGGGACAAGCGTTCATCTGTTCTAGTCACGCTTGCAGGGCTGTGGTATAGGGGCCGGTATGTATGTGACATTCCTTAGCACACGTCATGCAATCCAGGTCACCAGACCACCTTCACAGTATATACAGCTGGTTGGCTGAGCTGTTGAAAGAAAAAGGCTAGCAGCACAGTGTAAAGGAATTATTGACATGAATGTAAGAAGCTTAATGCAGGCTGAACTGAAAGTGATGCTTTGTGTAATGGTGTTAGATCTGTAACCTGTTGTAAATATCGATGCTTAAAGGTGCCCCATACGGCTTACAAGTCATTTCACACAGGCTGTCCATGTTGAAAATATTCATAGCCCTCTGCTGCAGTTCAGAATGGCCAGAAAGCTTCAAGGAGGAACGGAGCTTTTGTGCCTGTAGCCAAGACTACAACCTTAGATAACGTAAACAAACCGGCCAGACAACAACGTGTGGTTTGTGATGATGCACAGCCGGGTGAACTGCAGAAGAATGCCAGTAAAGCGTTCATCCAGGAATGCCAGTTTAAAGGACAAGTGACTGTGGCTGTGGGATGCTGCAGCTTTAAGCTATGCCACTAAACCCCCATTGTGTATCCGCAGATCAGGTATAACACAGAGAAGACTCGCCTGCAGACTTCTTTACCAGCTTGCCTCAGTTTTGACTTATTGAGGGACAGCCATCTGCAGGAGAGCAAGGAAAGTGCGGTCACCAGGCTTATTGTACCCAGGCTTAGTGGAAGAGGACAGTGTTACTGAATTGTGTGGTCCTATCTATATCTATATAGCTTTTACCACAGAGCCTCGGCTTGGAGCTCCAGACGTGAGACACAGTGCACTTGTTTTAAATCCTAGTCAATCTGGCCCATATCCGTAGATTGAAACCATATTTTTTTAATAGCTGAATAGAGTTCCATCAAATGAGTCCCTTACATTTGGTAGCACTCTATAGCAACAGATCACTCAAACATATAGATAAGTATATATGAGATCAAATGCTGGTGTACTTGTTTAATTGTTCATGTTTTAAACATTGTGTTCATAAAGTAAATTAGCTGTGCAGAATCCTGCTCCCAGAACTGGAGTGTTGGTACTGATGAGGGTGAAGCGGGGTGGGTGGCAGTGCACTGGGTGTGTGTAGTGCTGGTACTGGTGAGGGTGAAGCGGGGGGGTGGCAGTGCACTGGGTGTGTGTAGTGCTGGTACTGGTGAGGGTGAAGCGGGGGGGGGGGGGGGTGGCAGTGCACTGGGTGTGTGTAGTGTTGGTACTGGTGAGGGTGAAGCGGGCAGGGGGGCGGATGGGTTGGCAGCGCCCTGGGTGTGTGTAGTGTTGGTACTGGTGAGGGTGAAGCGGTGAGGGGGTTGGCAGTGCACTGGGTGTGTGTAGTGCTGGTACTGGTGAGGGTGAAGCGGGGAGGTGTTGGCAGTGCACTGGGTGTGTGTGTAGTGCTGGTACTGGTGAGGGTGAAGCGGGGAGGTGTTGGCAGTGCACTGGGTGTGTGTAGTGTTTGGAGTTTAATTCTTGCTTTTCATTTACAGGGTGAAAAGACGCTTCAGGCAGTCCCATCGAAACCAGCCATCATTACAGCCACCAGACCCATCACCAAAATGATCGTGACGCAGCCCAAGGGAATGGGATCGGGAGTGCAGCCAGCCACTAAGATCATACCCACCAAAATAGTGTATGGACAGCAAGGGAAAACACAGGTAAGGGATCAGTCCATCTGTATATCTGAAGTACAGAAACAAAAGAGCATCAGAGCGCTCACCCCAGTCTTTAATGAACTCCCAGGACCAACACTAGCTATTCTAATATAAGGTCTGGTAAGCACTCTCGAGTTGTTGGTTTCTGGTTTTGTAACGTTAACACTTTGAAAATGTGGACCTAAAGTCACAAACAAAATCTGAATTCCTGGCTCTCAATCCTCCAGGCTTGCAGGCGTCCGGCTGATGTTCAGTGTGATTAGTAGTGTGTCCCTGCCCCCCCAGGTGCTGATCAAGCCCAAGCCCATGGCGTTCCAGGCGACGGTGGTGAGTGAGCAGACCCGGCAGCTGGTGAGCGAGACCCTGCAGCAGGTCTCCCGGGCCAGCGAGACAGGGGGAGCGGCCAACCAGGAGGGGGCGCTCAAGGAGGAGCTGCAGACCTTTCCAGAGAGCAGCTCATCCTCAACAGAGTCCTCCCACAGCTCGCAAGGTGAAGTCTTCCGCTCGCTGACCGTGCCCATTGGAGGTGCTCTGTGTTATATGGGACAGCCTCGCCCTGTTAACTATCTGCACCTCACATCAGTGTTATCTGAATGCGTTCCTCTGTGCTTGAAGACGTTTCACACCTGAAAGAAATGGAGAGACAACCAATATTAACAACTACCCCCAATACAACCAAGTATCTTATTAAGGTTGATTTACAGATTACATCTAAGTACAGCGGGGACCATATTGTTTGTTGTGTGTGTGTGTATATATTTTGAAGTTCACAAACTTGTCTTGTGTTTCCAGACTCTCAACCTGTAGTTCATGTAATCACCTCTAGAGGTCAGGAGTGGGCGGAACACGAGGTTTCTGTGGAATCCAGTCCCACTATAATCTACCAGGACGTGCCTGGGGAGTCCCAGTCTGCAACCTCCACTATAAAGGCCCTGCTGGAGCTCCAGCAGACAACAGGTGGGTCTCGCCATTGAGGGCAGGGGGATATATCCCTTTACATTGGAGCATAGCTGCATCACTGCAATGCACTGCTCTACCTGAAGACATTGCCAAGCATGTATCCACTACCAGCACATCCAGGACATTTGGGCAATCAATACCCTTTTTATTTATTTATTTTTAATTCAGTAGTTGCCAATTGATTTTACCCCATTTTTCTCCCAATTTGAAATGCCCAATTGTTTTTTTAGGCTCAGCTCACCGCTACCACCCCCGCGCTGACTCTGGAGTGGCGAAGACGAACACACGCTATCCTCCGAAGCGTGTGCCGTCAGCCGACTGCTTCTTTTCACTCTGCAGGCCCGTCATGCAGCCAACCCAGAGCTACAGCGTCGGAGGACAACGCAGCTCTGGGCAGCTTACAGGCAAACCCGCAGGCGCCCGGCCAGTCTACAGGGGTCGCTGGTGCACTGTGAGCCAAAGACACACTGGCTGACCTAAGCCCTTCCCATCTGGGCAGTGCTCGGCCAATTGTGGAATAGCATCCTGCACCATGCAGAGCGCCTTTACCAGATGCGCCACTCGGGAACCCCCCAATACCCTTTTTAAAGCTGTGCAGTTTGAGGATTTGACATTATATTTAAGAATAAAGGTGTTTATGGATCAGGCACTTTTATTACACAATGAAGCGTGCTGAATGACTGAAAGGTTGTGCAATTCCTGTGCTGCACAGTCACTTCAGGTTCTTCTCTCTGCACAGTTAAGGAGAAGGGGGAGTGTAAACCAAGGCAGCACACCATTGATCTGAGCCAGATGGCAGTGCCTATCCAGATGGCCCAAGAGAAGAGGCAGTCCCCAGAAAGCCCAGTCATCACTGCTGTGGAATCTGATCTCATCACAGAGTATATCACCACGGGTATGCAGCCAAACCAAAATCAAAAATCTCATTTGCAGTGCGCTGCTATAGGCAATCTAAGCCCTGGTACTGGCGGATTGGCAGACAGTATAACAGAGAGTCCCCCAGATTAAACCACAATCGTGGAGAAAGGGTGGGGTTCACAGAACATTAACATTTGTTCGGTGGTGTTGCCACATTATGTGGCCTGTGGGGGGTGCTGTGTGTCCCTAATATGCAGTGATAAATGATGGGCAGCCCATACAAGCCACAGTGGAAGTTATTCCAATACACAGCACATTCACTGGTGACTCTACCTCCCAAAGGATGTCTGCCAACAGTGGTCCATCTGACGAACGGCAATGGATTTCACTTTGTAAAGAGTAGTATCTGTGCCTCATGAGAATGAAGAACAGTTGAAAGAAATAAGCCACCATGATAGCAGGGGTGCATCATTCATACCTTTCAGCCTATGACTCCCATCATGGATGTATGAAGTACATGCCAGCAGTAGTTAAGGAAAGATATTTGAAATGGGTCGTGTGTAGACTGTCACTAATATACCTTTTCTCCACCATTGCTGTTTAAGTAATTTTAACCCTTTAAGGTACAAGGGACGTGTCCCACAAATAAAATGATGCTAACTTTCTTATTTGTGCAATGAGGTGCCCGAAACGGTTTAGAATTTACTGACAGGCTGCATCTGTTCGTCCACACTGTCAATTTCCTCCTCGTGATACTTGTATTGTATTTTAAGAAGAAACTCATTGAACACTAGTTCAATTCCTTGTGTACCTTAAGCGGTTAACCAATTTAATATGTGTTTTTTTTTTTTTTTTTCCTCCCTGTTCTTTAAGGCAAATCTGTGAAGCCTGCCATGTCCTCAGCCAGCATCAGCAGTGGTGAGATAGCTTTGACGTCCCTACTGTCTGCCAGTCAGTCTACGTCATTACAGAGAGCCCCACAGCAGGCAGCGCCACAGACCCCAGTGATGGTGAAGTCAATCCCAGCATCCTCTGCACTCGCAGTCACCCGCTTCGTGAAACAGGTAGCGTGGGGTCAGGAGACGCGTGCGTGGGCTCAGCTGCTTGTCTTTAATTTCACTGTGGGTTTCCTCTGCAGAATTCCACACGCTGAACATTTAGAATTGCTGGAATATCCCAGGGTTTGAAATGGAAAGAACACACACAGCTTGCTTTTGTCATTCACTTTTTAAGTGGTTTGTTTTTTTGATGCAGAATATTTTATTTGCCAGTGGTTTTGTGTTTAAGTTCAGTCCTTGAGATTTTCAGCTTGCCAGTTTTAATAAGTCTGCAGTCGACGCTATTTCTAGTGTCTCATAAAACATTTCAGTTGACAAATTCATATTTTCACTGTTAT
The DNA here is from genome assembly GCF_902713425.1 of Acipenser ruthenus. Taxonomy (NCBI): domain Eukaryota; kingdom Metazoa; phylum Chordata; class Actinopteri; order Acipenseriformes; family Acipenseridae; genus Acipenser; species Acipenser ruthenus. The sequence goes on from NC_081196.1 coordinate 1,052,952, forward strand.
GGAAACATGGGCAAAATCTTTCAGCACCCGTCGCATTGACCTGTGACTTCAAGATGCCATATTGCGGCCATGTGACCTTTTGGTTTCTGGATAATGAAAACGCTTTGAGATATTGGCCTCATACTTGGTACTCAACTGTGATTCGATCGTTCATGTTCACAGGGGTCATACAAGAAACACCCATTTGAAGCAGCAATTCTATTTATATATTGTGAACTAAACAATGTGGGGGAGTGAAAAGGGTACTGTTGCCAATTTCAAAAATTGATTATGTAAAAAAAACTTAAGTGAACCTTTATTAATCCCACTGTGTTTCTTCATATTGCCTGTCCTAGGCCGTGACTAGCCAGGTGGTGCACAGCAAGCAAGCTGAGGATCTAGGAAGGGAGGAGGGGGAGGTCGAGGGAGATACCTTGGACCCTCAGACAGGCCTGTTCTACAGGTCAGCACAGCAGCTGAAACAAGCGTCCCAGCAGCAAGACACGCCGAAACTCCTGCCTCCCGCCAAGCCAGCTACTGTGCTGAACCAAGGAGCTGCTCAGCAGCCTGCCCTGTACCACCAGCAGCAGCAGCAGCAGCAGCAGCTCAAGCCTGTCCTGCAGCACCACCTGGTGGTGAAAGAGAGGCAGGTGTCCGGAGCCGGGGCCCAGGCCCAGTCCCAGCAGACTGTGGTGCAGGTGATCGCAGTGAAGCCGCCCCACACCCCACAGCTTCCCAAGCTGCAACAGGCACCGAGCAGCCAGAACCGGCCCATTCACACCGTGCTCTCCCAGCCACCCCCACTGCAGGCACACCACCCTGTGTCTTCAGATAAACCCACAATGAGTCAGGTAAACAAAATAATATGCATATACATACAGTAATGTGCAAACCTCAAGATTTGTCGTTGTATACCCTTTATATATACCCACCTGCATCAAAGTTGGCCATGACAGGCTATATATACCACAAATTATTGCTTAAATTATGCATTTGCAGGCGTGATGTTGTAAGTGGGGGTGTATGTCTCTAATGAACTTGTTGAAATGAATTCATATTTCCAGGTGCAGCAGCCAATCATCACTCAAGGAGCCACTGTAACAAAGATAACATTTGGGAGCCACCAGCCTGCCACCATATCCAAACCAGCCAGCGGGGAAGCAGCTGCTAAACTGTCCCCCGTCTCCAGCACCAGCCCTGCTCCGTCCTCGGAGAAGTCATCCGTATCGGACATCCTTAAGATCTCCATGCTGGAGGCCCAGATCGACCCCAGCGTGGAGCCCATGGTGGTGGACTCTTCCAGCGACTGTACCTTCAGCAAAGGGGCTGCTGCTTCTCAAATAGTGGCATCAGGTCAGCTGATCAGCAGCACAGCCAGTCCCGTGGTTCAGTCAAGTCAGTCTAAGCAGCTGCAACAGAGTCTAGGAGGAGCCGGGACCTCCCTCCACGGCCAATTCACCCGCATCCAGAACCTGCCTGCACAGAATAACAAGGAAGTCGACATAATACAGGTGAATGAGCAGCTCCTTCAGCCTGTGGTAGGGGAGCAACAATGCACTACTGTCACGATACCACAGGCAGCACCATACATGGGATGGGGCTGATGGGCTGCTTGTATGATGAATAATCGTATATGATCATTTATTGACGTTTTTTGAAACGTGCATGTGAAATAGAGATGTCGTCCATCGTGTGTATACAGTTGGAACTGTGCAGTGTAAGGGTGTTTAATATTCCGTATTTATTCATAGTCTATTCCATGTGCACATGTAGTCTTAAACACAATCATATTTTAGTCAGTTTTTTTTAACTCTGTGCTGCTGGTTATGGTTTATCTGAGTAGTTCCCACCATTCCCAGTATAGCAGGGATGTAAATAAGACCCCATTGCGTAGCAGTTTGATCCATTCCTGGAATGGGTGAAGCTGCTCTGCAATGCGACACATTTCGGTCCCTGTATAGTTAGACTGTAAACATGTTTAATCTCAATGCTTTAAGCTGAAATCTAACTCGCGCTGGGATCATTTCCTGCTACGTTAATAGTAAACGAAACACAAGTGCCTGGTTTAACCCCGCCCCCTTTTCTTCCCTTAGGTGATCCCGCAGTATTCCATCACCCCCGACTCGAGTCAGTCCAATGTGGTTGTGGAACCCAGTGGATTCCTGGAGATCACCAGCTTCACCAGCCAGAGCCTGGAGGAGGAGACTGTGATGGAGCAGGAAGTGGACGGCAGCAACGACCAAGGAATGGAGGCCAGTCCGTCACAGAGCTCCATTGACCAGTCGCAGTAGAAGAGGCATGGCTAACACTGCTGCACAACACAGCGCAACAAGCAGTAAAATGAAGAGACTGTGTTTCAAATCCTTCCTCCAGTGAGCGGAGGTCAAGATGACTGGTTTGCAGAGCCATGTGATGCAGCCACGTTCTTAGAGACTGGTTTACAGAGCCACGTGATGCAGCCACGTTCTTAGACTGCATGGAACCGTGGTTCTGTGTCAGCGGCTTCTTTTATAAAGAAGAAAAAACAAACTGATAAAAGATAAAAGAAAAAAGGGAATCTGAATTAGAGACCAAACAGAACTCTTACCACCTGATATTCTGAAAAACAGAACAAACAGACAACGTGCTAGTTTTTATTGCAACGAACTGTCATCATGGTAAAAAAAGAAGTGGTGAATGGCATTTTCCCTAGGTGTTTTTTAATATTTGTAAATAGTACGATTTTAAGTCTTGGTAAAAACAGAAAAAAAAAGATAAACTTTTTAACAATGCAAGTCTAGGATGTTTCTATGAAGCTTTACGTTCAAGCACAACGTTTTGTGTTTCGTTGCTTACTTTTGCAAAAAGGTGCTGTATTTCAAATGCATCTCTGTGATACTCGGTAATTCATTGCTGAAACCTCCTTCCCCCTGTGTCTGCTTTATATGTGTATATATATATATATAATGATTATTATGATGATGATGTAACTTTTTAGGGGGATCCCAGAATGAAGGTCAGAGGAGTTTTTCAGCCTGTACTGTGCAACACTGTCATCAGTTCAGTCGCTCTCTCCTTGTGCGCACCTACAGTCGTGTGCAAATGTATTAGAACACCAAGATGTGTCATTTACATCCTTTATATACCTGCCTGCAGGAAACCCTCTGGGGTGAGAGTTTCAGTTTCCACTCAGTAATCCGTGATATAGAAACAACAGGCACTCGTGTGTGAAAGTGTTAGATCGCGTTGTGCATTTAATTAGGCATCTTCAACCACTGCATTTTATCATTTGCAGCTGTGTGTTCCTTTTCTCTTACTATTTTAAAATAATTGCATATGTGCCCTGTTAAAGTCATCAGTTCAATTAGACCATCACTAATTTGCGTATTTTGACACTTTTCCCTTCCAGTGGTTTGATTTCATGTGCACAACAAATCAAAGCTACAGAAGCCGTGGGGAGTTGTGATAGATTGGCACGCTGCTGTATACTGTGGGATGAAGTTCCTCATTAAATCCTGTGGATGCAGGGTGTGAATTTTCTTGAGTGCTATCAAAGCTGTGTATCATTGCAATACTGATAAAACTCATGTTTAAAATTACATTTTAAACTTTTGGACTCCTTGCTTTGTTAGCTGACATACAGGTTTTTTTAATTTATTCAGTGACGCATACAAAATGTATCATAATAACCTCTACTGTATATGCATACAGTATTTTGGTGCAAAATTCTTCTTTTTTTAACATTGTAGTCGGACATTAAGTGGAAAAGTTGGTCATTGCTGTCTCACGGTCTGTTCTCATGTGTTAAATATTATTGTTTAAATAATAATTGAGCTCAATAATACAGAGAAATGCTAGATTAGACTGGTCTACATTTTTGGATTTATTTTGCACTTTCAGAAAACTGAATTATTTGATACTGTATTGGATTTTGATCTCCCAGGAGAAAGGAGAGGGTTGGGAGTCAAATCTTCATACATACCAGCATCAGCGAAATCCTATTAAGTATTAAACATTTTTAATTTTAAAGCATTGGTACTTTGTTATCGATAGCAGTGTGGTGCAGTGATAGTGCTGGTAAACACGCACACACACACACACATATTATATATATATATATATATATATATATATATATATATATATATATATATATATATATGTGTATATTTTTATTTTTGTTTATAAGATTGACCTATGTTATGTTTTATTTTGTTTAGTAGAATTCAAATAAATTCTTATTATTTCAGAGAATTTCAAATGGCATGTTTTGTTGATGTTGTCATGTCCAAATATAAATTTGAGATTGCAGAATAATTTTGAGGATGTTTTCAGAAAGAAGATACTAACAGACTTGCAAGTTGTGATGCATATATAAGATTATACAAGAGTACAAGGCTTGTTAAATGAGTCTCCTACAAGCAGCATTTTATTTCTTTGGAATATTTAGATTCCCTTAAAATGCATTAGTGTTCGTGTTTTAGAGGACTTCGAATTGTAAATCTTATCAGATCTGAAAGCACTAGCCACTGGTTTCACAGATCCCCGGTCTTGAAGATGTGAAGCCAGCTGTACATGATGTCTCAACACCAGATACTAACCTTAATAATGGATTAATCATGGATTGCTCCAGCAGCGTGCACGCACTGTCCCATCATTCCTGAAAGTTATCAAGTTAGGAAGTGCATAACCGGTCGCAGGACTGTATTGTAAGTTAATCATGGATTGCTCCAGCAGTGTGCATGCACTGTCCCATCATTCCTGAAAGTTATCAAGTTAGGAAGTGCATAACCGGTCGCAGGACTGTATTGTAAGTTGTTTGCAAAACATCGTACCGCGTTTGCGCTAGAATGTGTGTAGGTAGGTTTGACAGGAAGTATAACATCGGTGTACAAAAAATGAAGGGTTTTGTTTTTTGGATGTACACAAAAGGTTTATTTCATGTATTTATTCTTAATCATTTAAACCTTCCCTGTAGATTAAAAAAAAACTTTTATTTGTTCTACACGCACTTCTATATACACATTTCTTTAGGATAGAAAAGCAAAGAGAATCGGTCACTGCTGATCTGTAAGCAAGCAGCCATACTGACCCATGTGAGCGAGCACGTACGTGTTTGTGTTTGATTGAGCAGGTATAGAAACAATAATAACGATCATACACTTGAGATGTGGTGGTTTAGTGAAGACCCACATTGTAAGAGCTCCTGATCTAGATGAAACACTTTGGGGGTCTATTCAATTCATCGCAATGCTGCAGAGTGTGGCCCCACTGCTTAGATCATTTTGACGTGACTCTTTCTCTGATGTATTTCTGTCTTTAAAAAAAACAACAAAAAACACACTTTCGGTTTGCAATCGTTTTGATGAATTGTCTGACCCACTTAGATCAAGGGCCTATTTATGCAGCGCTCAGCCAATCTAGCACCTGTGATAATAACCCAGTCATTCTTAACCTTTTTAAATACTATTCAATGGTTGCCAAGCCACAGGATTCTCCATAGAGTTTATTTTATAGCCGTGTACACTTGTTTTATGTAAGCACAGTTATGAGGTCATACCCATATTCTGGAAAACTGCCTTTTGAATTGCACTTGTCTTTGTGTCTTTAAGGTAATGTGTTATAACGTGATGTGATCTCATAGGAATATGTGTGTGTGTGTGTGTGTGTGTATTATTGCCAGTGATCTCTGGATATCTAATACCTGGTAGAACGAGGTGTGGGTTTCTGTTTAACCTGATTATTAGCTCCTGAAATACCTCGCCTACTCATACAGGAAGTTTTCAGCTTTGCTGTACGGAGTTCACTGTGTGTACTGAGATTGCATATTCTGAGAGTAAACTGTTACACTTGTTCATGATTTATACGCAAAGCAAAATGAAAAACATGCCCGTTTTAATGGTTTTTTTTCTCAGTAATGCATAGTAACTAACACCTAATACATTGCTAAAAGCATTTGCTGACGGCTGTAATGTGATATTGTAGTGAAACTATATCGTGCCTCGAATTAGGTGAAATGCATATTTCATTATATATTATATTTTATATATATATATATATATATAATGTATATGTGTATAATTTGTGTATTTTGCATCTACATGCCACTTTTGTACCAGAGCTCAAGACATTTAGATTTCTCTTTTCTTTTTTTTTTCAGGCTAAGTGTTGTAATAAACTTTCCAAAGCGGTAAAACAAACAAATCCCAGTGTTTGGGTTCTAGTGTTACTGCAATAAGAACAGCTCTCAATACAGTAATTGCAAGCATATAAAGGAAAAGGAGAGGGAGAATAAGTTGAGAATGTAATGTGAAGCCCTTTCTCTCCATGACAACAAATACTTCTATCCCCTAGAGTTTTATAAAACATGGTATTCAGTTTCTTTAATAATTCCTAAAGCTGAAGAAACACAAAGACACTTCATCAGGAACAGTGGCTTGAAACCTGCTTCCAGGAGACCGGGAGACCTAGTTTGAGATTGTTGTATCAAACCCAAAGTCTCCCCTGGTGTGCCATGCGGTGGCCTGAAACCTAGTCTCCTGATACCAGGTTCCAAGCCACAAAGTGACTTTGTGTTCCCCAAGCTTTAGACCAATAGCTGGATTCACAGATCCCAGTTCTCTCTAATCTTGGATTACTTTACCTTTCCATTCCTCACGGGGACCCTGTAGTGTTTTGTAACTCTTTACAAGAAGTAATTCCCTGTATTGAGAATGAAGCCAGTAACTGTAGCACACAGGGTCACCCGTTAATACATACTGATCAATGCAAAGTCCTTATACAAAGAAACCCCCCAGATTTAAAAGAACAAAAACACAACCGAGGAAAGCAATGTGGACGCGTAATTGAACTGCTCCTACGCTAGGATTGTGTTTTGAAATGATGGGGCCGATATTCTTAGGGCCGGGTTTGTTTTGTTATTAAAGCCCCTAAACAGAAAGTGTGCTTGTTTTATCAATGTCAATGCTTTTCATAATGATGTAGCATCCCCCTGACAGACACTCTGTCATTAAATGCCTGCTTTTGTTTCACGATCGTGCAAACCAAGGGAGACTCAGGCCATCATGAAAGGAAGCGAGGGCTCTGTTTTCCTGAGTGCAAAGGGAGTTTCCCAGGCAAATATCAGCTAATCTACCTAATTAGATACTGAGCACACAATAGAGAGCTCTCTGTGCTGTACGTGCTTCCCATTACAGCAACCTGATTCCTCTGTCACACAGCATCACCTGAGGCTCCTGCACAGGGGATTTCAGGACAAAGCAGATTCAATTGTCATGTGATAAGAACTCACAACTTGGAGAGGTGCAATGTGTGAATTGAAATATCCCATGCGTTTCTGAGATCCTTGTAAGACCTGTACTCCAAAGTGCTCTTGTTAATGTAACATAACTAGTAACAATCAACACATTTTGAGGTTTGAGACAGTGTTTCACAAATGGCCTTTTTGATACAAACAAAACTGATCCAAGACTGTTGTATGCTGTAGTTCAGTGTCATTATTCATTTATTTACTTATCTAGTGAAGCATTCATAACCATATGATGTCATTATTTTGCAGTGTATACTGTATGTGAATACTATTTAAATATAGGATATTGTTAATATCTGCAAATCCTACAGGTTTTTATTATAACACTGTAGCGGTAGTACAGTACATTCAGCATCTTGAATGAAAGCGATCCCTTCCATAATACTGAGGTTGTTCTGGACAGGAGCCCCATGAGTTTTCAAAAGCAATTCCGGCTGTACCTCTTGCTCTTCGGAGATCTCCTCCCATGAAAGGACTCCTCGTTTCCCAGCCATGCTTCTCTTCTGCTGAGGTCAATGTCAGAGTGATAATGCTGTCCTTGCAAGCACAGACCCAGGCATGTACACACAGTCGTCAGATAAGACGGCCTTGCCTGGGCTTTTGAAAAACTCCCCTCCTTCCATTGCTTGACAAGCTTTCTCCGGTGGCTGCTGTAAATTGTCAGGGACTTTCCATTGGATAATTCATGCCCCTCTGTGCATGGAGACATGCAGGCCAAGCATCTGAAACACAACTCCTTCATTCACACAAATATCTCATTACAGTACTGAGGTGTGCCACGCTTTCTCTATGGACAGGTACAGCACAAGAAAAGTCAGATGTGACAAAAATCAGACGTGTTTCTTGTCTTTCTAGTGAATTCATGGTTTATGAAGTGAGAGGGATGATGACACACAGCGGGTGTCTTGAGATCCTCCCCTCATAGATTGAGCATTGCTTCTCAGTCCTGACCAGCCATCCAGTCTAGTGTCTCCCCTGAACTGTGTAAAACTCGTTTCACTTGTGACCAGCCCAGGCCTCTAGGGGTGAAAGGCATGAAGGACTGGCCCTTCTAATGTTTACCATAGGAAACGCATCATAGCAAAGTGTAATGAAGCATAATGAAAGCATGGTAAAGTATTGAACAGGGCTCGCCTGCATCCGTGGTTTTAGAGTTTTTAACCTCCTGTCATCTCACCGACAGGAGACAGAATCTGTAAAGGCAATGCATCACACAACACTGCCTGTTACAGTATTGCGAGGTATCGTAAAGCATATTAGATAACAAGCAAACCAGGTTAAACTACGGGAAAAGCATGGTAAAGCTGCCAAAATAATGTGGAGGTGTATTAGTGTGCATTAGCATGCTCCACCTAATCCCCTATGCAACATGCCTTTACCAGGAAGATGAAGCAGTGGACATGTTTGCACTGGTGTTGAAGTAAAACAAGCTGATTTGTGTGCACTTTCGAGCTGCAATCAGGCTGGGCTTCAATGTGATTGAAGTGGTTCAGAAGCACTGGGTTTGAGATTGCGTTTGATTTCAGATTCAAAATAGTAACGTGTGGGCCAGTGAGCAACTTATTTAAATAGGAAGCACCCGGTGTTCAACTAATGCACAACTCCTGCTATAAGAAACAACAACAACAACTACTACGCTGCATTACTTTCTATTGCTTTGTCCTCACTGGGAGTCGTGGTTATTCCTACAAATGCAAAACGAATGTGATTCACCTGCCCCTCTCCGGGTCATGCTTTTCCTATGAAGAAAGCCGATTCCCACGATATCCAAGATGTCCTGGAAGAGGACAGCACTGGTAACATCCCCTTATTGTGAAGGAGTCTCTTCCAGTAAATGGGGGGTTCGCATGCCTCAGGTCTTGTCTGCAGTGAAACACTCATCTCATATTTATGATTAGGCTCCACTTATGTTTTTCACAGTACTAGTGATCCAGAGCGCCGTCATGTGAAATGAAAGCAGTTTCCAGCTCCCCCCTCCCCCCCTCGGTGTACTGCGAGTCATTTTTTATCTCCAAGCTGTGGGAGGCGGAGGTTCACATACCATTCTCCTAAAGGCTGGAAGAAAATGGGCTTTTACTGCAGCTCTGGGACGTTTAATTTCCTTTCCTTTCCATATCAGAGACTGGATTCTAAATCATGTATTCCTTTTATCCTGCAGAGGAATATGTCTCACTCTATCTTTGGCTACAGTGACAGTCTGATTCAGGTTTTTACATATGGATCTGTTTAGATGTGTACTGGCTGATCAGCTTCCCTAGCCTTGCTGCACGCTCCCATGTCCATGATTAATGCCACTAACTCACAGCTTATGACATTACTTTCCTCTGATCAGTCGCTCATAGTGGAGCAGTACAATAAACTCCATCTGGTTTTTATTAGTATTATTATTTTTTCTTAATATTAAGTTGGAGCTGTAATAAAAATACATTCCAGACTCACACTGGCGTGAATACACATGGTACTGTTTCTAGCTGTGTAAGTTGAGCGGCTCATGCCTAGAGGCGAACAATCATATTCTCTGTTGAGCTGAGCAGATACGGCCCTCAGCTGTGGTGCGTATATTCAGTGTTGATTATTAGCTCCTGCAGATCCTGGGGTTATATGGGGGCATCTGTCGTCCTCCATTTACTCTCTGGGGGAGAAAGAAACAGCATGTTAATGTAACAGAACCTGTAACAATCAACACATTTTGAGGTTTGGTACAGTATTTCACAAACACTGCTTCTGAACCAAACAAAACTCCCATGCTGTACAGGACTATTGTATACTGTAGCTTTCCTAGGATACCATCTGTAATCTAGTAAGTCCAATGAAATGCATGAGCATTAGTGATCAAAGTGCTTGTTGAGTTTGAGCAGGGTTAAACATCATGCTTGTTCCAGTCCTCCAGAGGCCCTCCCTATGGAGTTTGACTCATTCACAGCGAATTCATAGCAAGCCTCCTCTTCCCAATGCTAGCGGATATCATAGAGGCTGCAACAAAAATAGTGCAGCATGCTGTTCCAATAAAGTCACTAACACTTTCCCTGCAGTCCTCATGTTCGTGGTATTTGGTGAGTAATGGGTTCCTTATCGGAGTGTGTTGTTGACCACGGTGGCTGGTTTTCAGTGTCCTGCCTGAGGCATTCTCTAAACATTAATCGACAGGAGGGCTGAGACCGCAAACCTCACGGCACGCACATGGGGGGAAGGAAAGGACCATGTGCACACGTAACAACTAGGAAGCAAAGGCACCTTCAAGCTTCAGAAGTTCTCTTATAATAAGAGACACACCCTACACACCATGCTTTTACTTAGTTTAAATAACCTACCTCTGTGTTGCTTTTGTAGACCCTAGGAATAACCATCAGCCCCGCATCCTGTGATCTCAGAGTGCGGTTTGGAAGATACAGGGTCAGTAACCTGCAAATAACTGGTGCTTATCCATTCAGGGCCTAGTAAGTTAACAGCAAAATATTAAAATCAGTTCTATACTACACAGGGAGCCAGTGTAGAGAGGCCAAAACAGGGGTAATATGTTCACTTTTCCTGGTTTTATTCAGAATTCTAGCGGCGGTATTCTGAACAAGCTGCAAGTGGGATACCAGAAAAAAGTGCATTTCAATAATCAATTCTAGATGAAACAAAGGCATCATTAGTCTCTCAGCATCAGATACGGAAATAATTAGTCTAAGTTTGGCTATATTTCTCAAATGGTAAAAAGATACTTTAGTAACTTCCCAAATATGAGTCTCAAATGATAGATCAGGATCAAAGATGACCCCAAAACTCTTAATTTCTAGTTTAAGTTTTGATAACAGACTGCAAGGGTCAGTTGTTCTGTGATCCCACTAGCACAACCTTGGTTTTATCTGAATTCAACATTAGAAGATTTTGTGACATTCAATGCTTGATGTCTGAAAGGCAAGTAGCTAATAACACCCAAGCAGAAGAAATTCCTGGCTTTAGGGACAGATATAGCTGGGTATCATCAGCACAGCAATGGAAGTTCACTCCGTGTCTGCGGATAATGTCACCTAACGGTAGCATATATAATGAAAACAGCAAGGGACCTGGAATGGAGCCCAGTGGAACACCACAGACAACTTCCGATAATGCAGATTTTACCACCCCAGTACAGACAAACTGAAACCTATCAGAAAGATAAGATTTGAACCAAGATAGGACAAGGTCAGACAGTCCTACTGTGCTTTCAAGATGATTCAGTCTGATGGAATGGTCTACAGTATCAAAGGCAGCACTTAGATCAGGAAGAATTAATACTGATGTGCAGCACAAAAAACAGACTGGAACGTCTCATATATTTTGGTAATTGAATTGCAACAACTCTCTCTAGAACCTTATCTAAGAATGGTAGGTTGGAGATTGGCCTATAGATATTGAGGACTTTAGGGTCCAAATTGTGTTTCTTAAACATAGGCTTTATCACAGCTGCCTTAAGTGCTGAGGGAACTATATCAGAGGAAAGTGAACCATTTATAATTTTTAAAATGTGGGTATTAATAACACCAAGAACATCTTTTAATAGTTTTGTAGGAATAGGATCAAGAGAGCATGTAGTAGCTCTCATATGTTGAACTAGCTCTGTCAGTTCCTGTAAGGTAATCACAGGAAAAGGCCCCATAGAGGCCTTAATAGGTGTAGTTGGTAAAATTGTGCTGGAGTCCTCCTTAATAGAAGGTTTCTGTGGAATCTCATTTCTGATGTCTAGTATTTTATTTTTAAAGAAATGTAAGAAGTCATTGCAGCTGTGAGAGGAGCCAATGTCAAGGGTAGGACTATTAGGGGAAGGATTAATTAATTTATCTAGGGTAGCAAAAAGAAATCTAGGATTATTTGCATTTGTTTCAATTAAATTAGAATAATATGATCTAGCCAACGCCAGAGCCTTCCTATATTTAACCAGGTGGCCCTTCCACGCGATGTAATGAACATGCAAATTATTTTACGACCCTCATATTTCATCTTACGAGTTGTATCACTGAACCACAGTGAGCTTTTTTTAAAAGACACTCTCCGAGTTTTGATTGGCGCTACAGTATCTAAGATACCAGTCAAGGTGGCATTGTAGGTATTAACCAGCTCATCTACTAATGAGGACTCAGAGAGTGGTAATGAGCTCAATACATCACAAAGCTTAGCAGCAGCTGGAGAATTAATTACCTGGGATTTAAATGTAGGGTCCACAGTCTTTGTAGATACTGACAGATTCACCTCAAAAAGAATGGCAAGATGATCAGAAATAGTAAGATCTAGGGTTATGATGTTCTTAACAGCCAAACCACGAGAAATTACCAGATCTAAAGTATGGCCATGATTATGCGTAGAACCTTTGACATGCAGGATATAATCTAAAGATTCCAGTCGCCTCAAAAATTCCAAGGAGTTGACAAATCCAGTGATTGGTTGATTTTTCATAATAACGATATGAGTGGAAAGCAACGGCTAGCTATGCAGTATTATTACAAATACATGAGTAATACAATTGGGCACATGATTCTTAGGGCACAGCTCTCAATACACCAGGCTGTGCTGCTAATAGATGCTATATGCTCAGTTTATTCCCAGGCTATTTAAACATGCAACCTTGTAGCCCAGGAGAGACAATGATGCCTAGTGTGTCAAACACCTTCTACATGGGGCTCAGCATCAGCGAACTTCATATGGGCTGAATTACATTCCTTTTATACTGCCTTATGTTATCAACCCCCTCCTAATAACCACTGCACTTGAGGCCGGTCCAGCTTTGGTTTATTTTAATAAAGTCTGAGGTGTCACTTCTCAGGCTTGCTCTTTAGTTATATCGGGTCTGGATCCCATTAGACGTGACCCCTCATAAAACACAGTGCAGAATTCTAAACAGCGCTGTGCATGATTCAATGGGTTCTGTAAATACTGGGAACAGACGTCTGGGATCATTTACTGACCTCCCTATTATTTTTACTGTCAGCATGTCATCGTGTTGGTAATTGATATGGTTGCTATGTAAACAGTACCCTTGTTGTCTTGGATTATTTGTATGTTGTTTACTGTTCTTTCGCTGCTGTCTGTTCTGTGTTTACTGCCTTTGTCTTCTCTGAGGCAAAGCTGCACTGCAGAGAATGGAATGTTCCAAAATGTTTTTTCAAACAGGGTTCATCTATGTAGCAAACCCGACCAAATTAGAATCCCTGTGTTTAAAGAGGAAACTCCAGGGATTTACAAGGTCCTTCTACATGAACTGAAAAACAAAAATTACTATCCATCGCTACTCTGAGCATTAAGCTGAGGGAACACGAAGACACTTTGAGGCTCAGAACTTTGTTTCAGGAAACTAGATTTCAGGCCACTGCATGGCGCACCAGGGGAGACAGGGTTTGATACAGCAAACTAGGTCTCCCGGTCTCAAACTAGGTCTCCCGGTCTCCTAGAACCAGGTTTCAAGCCACTGTTCCTGAAAAACAGTGGCTTTATGTTCCCTCAGCTTTAGTTTCTCTCTCAAATCGAATGTTGCCCACGATGTGCAATGCAGATGTACAATACTTCTGTAGCACGTGGTGGTGCGTATTACACATAAATGAATTGTTTTGGTAACTAATGAATAAGGCCATTATTGTATGTGGATGCCTGCAAAGCAGCTGCTTGGTTAAGAGCAGGAAAGAAGGCTGTGAAAGGATGAGGGCATGAATTTCACTTGGCAAGCATAGATCTCTTTACCCTGGTGTAGTACCAGATATTTCAGTTTGTTCTATCAGAACGGCACAATCGAGACCCATGTAGTGAATGACAATGAAGACGGATTAGGAAGATGTATACTGATTCCAGGCTCATGTGACACGCTTGTGGGCAGCATGGATTTGTCCAGGGTCTCAGGTGTAATCAAGCACTTCTTTTCTTAGTGTGCGTATCTTCAATGTGCCACTCAATGCCTGTGCAACATGCCATGTGATCAGAGCAGGGAGAACGGCCCACCACAGTAGCGCGTGATCCGTGGAGGTGGGGTCGGGGAGCTCAGTTTAATTAATTGAACAAGAGGTTCTGAATAGCTACCATTCATTGTCTGTTCAGCTAGAGTTTAAATCTGATGTCTGCTCACTGTCAAAGCCAGCTGCCTAGTGGAGTAAACGCTAACTGAGTGTGGATTGTGACCAAACCAGGCCTGACTACATTATTTATTGAGCTGTGGGCCCCCCAGTCCCGAGACTCTCACAGTCACCGCTAGACTATTCTCACTAGACACGATGCCAAGAAGATGTCCCTGTTGAGTAAACCAATGCATGGGGAGGGTGCAATTTACTAGAGGAAAAAATAAACTAAGTCCATGAATAACGGAGTTCTTGTGTTATCTGCTGTCTGTTGCCTCCCTTCGGAGACTGTGAAGTTTATTTGGATGTTTTATAAGAAATCCTGATGTTTTGTCTGGCTATGAAGTAGGGCAGCTTGCAGGGCGGATGCAGGGCTGGGCTTCTCAGACACACTCTTGTAAATACAATCAACGGGACAAGTAATCTGCCACAGTGACATCTGCCCTCGGGGCTGCTGGAAGCCTAACCCTAACCCTAACCCTAACCCTAACCCTAACCTCATTCAACACCATAACATTTCATGAAGATGATAAACCCGTTTGGAGTGCCCCATTATTAACCCTAACCCTTTTCTTATACAATTGTCTACTTACATATGTGGTGCAAAAAAATGTACACATTTGTTACATTGTAACTATGTATAACAACACTGCCATTATGTGTAAGTACACATGCATTTACTAAGTAACTGCTCTGTAAATACACAGTAACTAGAGACACTTCATCTCAAGTGTTACCCGAAAGCTATCCCAGCAGGTATCCAGATGCCTGGCGGTGAGGTAACGCAGTCCCTGGTGATTTCACCTCCACAAAGACCGATACGACACCTCCCGTCAAATCCCTAGCCGAGAACGCCAACCTGGCACAGCCAGGATGCAAACCTGCGCTCTCCTGACTGTATGACTCACCCGCACACCACATGTGCCTTTACCAGGTGAGTCCCAAAATACCTTTTAGTGAAGGAATGTCCTAAACGTCTGGATATCTCTGTGCCACTTGTTTTTGGAAGGCACATGTAAGGGGGTAGTGTGAAAAAAATCTATTATATATATATATAAACCATTTACCATATTACATAATACATATTTCAGCATGTTTGTGTTTGGGTTAGTGGCTCAAATTCTTAGCAGTTTATAGACCTTGTTAAATTGATAATTGTTTCAAGAGGCTGGGGGTGCATATCTCACCAATAAAATTAATTTCCGATTGTTGGTTATTTTATGGTAAAAAAATGCGATCTCCAGTCTTTACTAAAAATAAACACAAAAACAAAACCAGACCAACTTGGGCACTGATTTTCTTTATTGGGTGGAAACTCCCTTTTCCCTTTCCTGCTTCCTCACAAATGATCGCATTTATTGTTGAACTGATGTTACTCCTTGGTACACAAGGAGATCCACACAGATAAGCTTGCTGAACAAATGGGGGCTACATATCTCTTCACTTCAGTTCTGTTTAAGCAATACCTGTCAAAAGAATCTTACCAAAACAAGCCACCCACCTAGACTGAAAAAACCTGTTCCTCTGGCAGGCCTTTGTGAGCATGAGGCCTGCTAACTCAGCTGCCCAGTCATCCAATGATACATTTAATGATGAGCTTGGACTCTGCTTCAGGAAATATGACGTTGACACTCAGTGTAAAACCCTATGATGAATGTAACTTGTCTGACCTTCACTGTGAGGTCTCCGGTGAGCCAGTTCAGAGACAGTTTATATGAACAAGTTCTTCAGAATCTAAGACTGCCCATGTGGTCGACCGCCCCCAGCAAACCATGACGTCAGGCAGTTTGTTATTGGAAGGGAGTGCGCGGACCGACTCCTGTGCCAAGCACTCCAATGCTGTTCCTCCACCCAGAGACTGATAAGAAAAATCACATGCCCTCTGACCTTTGTGACATCACCGGGAGCAAGCCCCTGGAGTCTGGGGTGAGCTGGAAGCAGCATTTCTGAAGGGAAAGTAACAGGAAGTATGAGTAACAGCAGAGCCCTCGACCTGTTCTGAGCATGCATTTCACAAGCTCTCCTTGTGACTATTCCTTTTAGGGTTTTAAACTCTTTTGTACATTTTAAAACCGTATAGGCCTGTAATAACAGGACCCACATGTTTACTTTAATCTCTGGCTCTTGTTTAAAGTTG
The DNA here is from genome assembly GCF_902713425.1 of Acipenser ruthenus. Taxonomy (NCBI): domain Eukaryota; kingdom Metazoa; phylum Chordata; class Actinopteri; order Acipenseriformes; family Acipenseridae; genus Acipenser; species Acipenser ruthenus. The sequence continues at coordinate 1,069,420 of NC_081196.1, forward strand.
ACCCCATTGCTTCTGACACTAGTGTTTAAAACACTCCTGAACTCTGACATCAAATCAGCACAATCAGGGGTTCCTTTGTAAACACAAAGGCACTGGATCTTATCATTCAGGAAGAGGGAATGCATTTTCCTGTCTGGATCTAATGCCCTGCCCTTGATTGACAGCAGCTCCCATATATGCTTCAAGTCCTCATCTGCTTGTGGATTAGCACATGTTGTGGCAGTTTGGGGTGTAAGAGAACGAGTCATTTTCTTACTCTTAGACGTCGCATTCTAAATACTTGCAGTGCACATTTGTCATTCAAATCATGGAACAGGAAAGGGTTTTTTGTCTCTCACATGCCTTTTTTTTAAGATTCAGGAAGAAGCTAGGTTTGGAAATCTCCCCTGGCTTAGCTTCACTAGCCCTGGTTTTGTCCCTTCGTTGCATGAGCATGACAGGGGACTTCACCATGAATTAACTCTCTTTCAAGTTAGGACAGGTTGCAATTCATGAGAGGGACTTTGTGCTTGTTATTAGTCCAATGTAAATCATCCTGGGTTATGTTGTGTTTGCATTGCAAATCACTAATGGTAGCTGACAGGGGGAAGGCTGCTGGGGGGGGGTCAGCTCGGGGAAAATGTAAAAATTCCCCTTCGTGAATCTTGTTGTTATCCCATAATGTGAATTCCCTTTTTCCCTCAGCTAATTCAATCCATTTAGTGTTAGTACTGCACATACACCCCCTGTGTAACAGAGTATTTAACTCTGGAGGAATACTGAATAACCCAGCAGAGCCACAGCAATGGAGTGCATCAGACATTGCTCTGCTCCATGGACCTGGTGCTCTGAGGCATTTTTCAAACCCAAAAGCACATTTCAAGCAATAGGGTTTGATCTCCAGCTTCAAATATACAGGCACCCTATGTGTATATTTCCATGTTATTTAATTACATCGGCAGGTTTATTGGAATGGGAAGCGGTTGAGTTCATTTAATGCCCGGGTTCTACGCTCGCTTGACGTTTGCGGTACAGCATCGTGACAGAGCACATGCAGTCTAACATCTCAGGAAATCTGATGACATTACACATGCCATGACTGGCTGACTGAGAGAGGCTCGGTACCCACAGAATTGGAAGACTGTAAGCCTCTCCTATAGTTACCTGTTTGTTTCAGATTTCCCCTCCTACAGTCACCCTTAGACACCACAGCAGGACAGGACTATACAAGAACAAGGACTTTCCCAGAGTTCCCATGCCTTGTGATTTGACAATGGAGAGACAAACAGCTTCCAGACATGTGGGTTTTAGTAACAGTGATATGATTAAGAAGGTGATGAAATCTTACAGGTACAGTAAATGTTTGTACTGACCACTAAACCCTACTGCCTGAGAATCAATTAGTCGTTTTTCAATCCATGCGTAGACACTATACAGTCCTTGTGCGGGATAGGGTTCATTTGACCTAGTGTTTTTCTAATTGATGGTAGGGTACTGCATACATCATCTATTCTAAGTAAGGAGATAATATGGGCCCATTTAAACTTCTATTCTGAATCTTCTGAATCCCATAGTAAGGCAGTGCAGGGATGGAAATAAGACTCCCATTGCACAGCAGGATCCATTCTTGGTTTTACTATGAGTTTAATAAAACACACCTGAGCTTGTTAGCTATAAAGTGGGGCTGATGAAGCTTGTAATAAAACCTGGAATGGGTGAAACTGCTATGCAGTAGGAGTCTTTTTTTCCATCTCTGCTGTGTTACAGGCATCTTAGTGTAAGTTCTTGTGCAAGTGTTCAATAGATATTTTTAAAGTGGTATGAAATATATTAAACAACATAGTTCTGCATTTACATTGTTTTTCTTTTCCCTAAAACTGACTTGCATGACAAAATAGGCCTGATGTCTTACCACTAATTGTAAGTAATTTCCTTAATTACCACCTCCACATTCAACATTTTTCCTTTTACTTTCATCCTTACTGTTGTTTACCTGATCGTAATACTCATGGGCTGAGTCACGCTTGATCACGCCTGGAGTTTCATCAACACCATGTAATCATGCGCTTCAGAGAAATGGGAGGGCTTGCAGCAGCTTTGAACAACGGTGCCATTACAATGGCAATTTAATTCAATTGAACCATTTAGACATGTATTGAGCAGAGATTAAGTACATATTATTAATGATACAATTAGAGCCCTTAAGCACCTGGAAAAACCCATTCATTATCCATCATGTTACAAGAACAAACTACCCAGTCATTTAAGCTGAATAGCTCATCAGCGACTTACTGACTATTAATCTAAGACTACATTACCAACACGCGATTGGGAAATTCTTACAGTTAGAAGATATGAACTAATATTAACAACAGGAAAGCTGATGAATCACAATGAGGGTTTAGCACCAGTGAAGGGAAATAGCATGCTGAAATTAGTTTTATAATTTGGTAATGCGATACCAGCAGGGCTGTATTTCAAGACATGAAAAATACCAGTTATGTGTTTAGTTCAGATAAGTCTTATCTTTAATCCCATGAAGCATTTAGCCTCAAAAGGGGGGGGGGGGGGGGTCAGTCACATCTGTTTGTTAAGACAGACGGTTTGGGTTTTGCATACAGCAGTCTTTTTTCTTTGATCCCACTTTTCAGACCAGCCTTCCTCCCTTGGGAATCCTTGGGAACATTCTAAACAAATATAACACTCAGCCTGTGCCAGTTAAAGCAGGCAGCCGACAACAAACAAACAACAACAAACAACTAACAACTAACAACAACAACAACAACAACAACAACAACAACAACCCTCACTCACTGCCGGGGGCGTTTCCTTTTATTTACATAACTTTTAAAAATAGATGCAGGAAACGGTAGTGTTGAAAATAAGGAGCATCCACAGAAATGGTCGTGGGATTCTAAGGCTCAATCCGAATCCTAATAAACCGTAGACCAGGGTTGGCCACAGCTGGCTCTTCCAGTCCTGGTCTTTGTTCCAACCCTGTCCTAAATTGTTTAACTGAACTAATTAAACCTCCATCCAGACCCTGAAGTAGCTAACTATCTAATTTGACCTGTTAAACCTGGTGTGGAATGGCCCTCCAGGACTGTGATTGGACAGCCCTGCTGTCGATGGCAGAAGGAATGAGATATGAAGTATGAGGACAGTAACTGAATCTATTTAGCACAGAACATGGAAGGATTAGGGAGTGCTTGATTGAAGATGACAAAGTTGACCCTAGTCAATACTTTAAGTGGTGTGTTTGTCTGCCTGGCAGAGTTGAAAGGCTGTATTGTCACCTGATTTCAATGCAACAAAGAAGTGATTTCAATGCAATGAGGAGGTCTGTTCAGTCTGATTTCAATGCAATGAGGAGGTCTGTTCAGTTTGATTTCAATGCAACGAGGAGGTCTGATTTCAATGCAATGAGGAGGTCCGATTTCAATGCAATGAGGAGGTCTGATTTCAATGCAATGAGGTGGTCTATTCAGTCTGATTTCAATGCAATGAGGAGGTCTGATTTCAATGCAATGGGAGGTCTGTTCAGTCTGATTTCAATGCAATGAGGAGGTCTGATTTCAATGCAATGAGGAGGTCTGATTTCAATGCAATGAGGAGGTCTATTCTGTCTGATTTCAATGCAATGAGGAGGTCTGATTTCAATGCAATGAGGTGGTCTATTCAGTCTGATTTCAATGCAATGAGGAGGTCTGATTTCAATGCAATGGGAGGTCTGTTCAGTCTGATTTCAGTGCAATGAGGAGGTCTGATTTCAATGCAATGAGGAGGTCTGATTTCATTGCAATGAGGTGGTCTATTCAGTCTGATTTCAATGCAATGAGGAGGTCTGTTCAGTCTGATTTCAATGCAATGAGGAGGTCTGTTAAGTCTGATATCAATGCAATGAGGAGGTCTGATTTCAATGCAATGAGGAGGTCTGTTCAGTCTGATTTCAATGCAATGAGGAGATCTGATTTCAATGCAATGAGGAGGTCTATTCTGTTTGATTTCAATGCAATGAGGAGGTCTGATTTCAATGCAATGAGGAGGTCTGATTTCAATGCAATGAGGAGGTCTATTCTGTCTGATTTCAATGCAATGAGGAGGTCTGATTTCAATGCAATGAGGAGGTCTATTCTGTCTGATTTCAATCCAATGAGGAGGTCTATTCTGTCTGATTTCAATGCAATGAGGAGGTCTGATTTCAATGCAATGAGGAGATCTGATTTCAATGCAATGAGGAGGTCTGATTTCAATGCAATGAGGAGGTCTATTCTGTCTGATTTCAATGCAATGAGGAGGTCTGATTTCAATGCAATGAGGAGGTCTGATTTCAATGTAATGAGGAGGTCTGATTTCAATGCAATGAGGAGGTCTATTCTGTCGCAGGTAGTGTTAATAACTCAGCATTGGAGCAGTAGAACACCCAGGGAAAGAGAAATGGAAAAAGACATGACATTACATTGGGAGCTACTTGTCTTGTTGGATCTATGTATATTATTTGAGTTGCTGACCTTCTATTAATAGTTCATTTTCAGCTTATTTGTTTTATCATTTGGTTCATTGTTTTTCCTACCCTTGCAAGCTCCCAGTATGGTTTGATTGTGTCTGTCTCAAACACCCACGGAGCAGATGGGGAACGCTGTGTTGTGCATAACCACAAACAGCCTGCCTCCTTCTCACTCCAGACACTTTTAGCAAGCCATCCTTTATTTATTTAATTTTGTATATGTCTTTCATATCGTAATATCCTGACTTTGAAGAGGCCGCTGCAAAACATTCACATAGACGCTTTTTTCTTTTTCTCAGGAGAGAGTGGAATCAAAGACGGAGCTGCTATCTACTCTATCTCGCGCTGATAAAGTTGAAGGCTGCGTTTATATGGTCTGCTGACCCTGCTGTTTGAAATACAGCCCTGGTCCATTAGTCACAGTATGTTTGTGTCTTACATTTGAAATCCTGCTTACCACAGGGACCTGCTTTGTTTTCTAATGACGGTTGCACACTGTGGCACACACTGCTGACCGAAGGTGCAGTCAGAGAAGGGGGCGGGGGGGGTCTTTGTGGTGTGTGGCTTGGTTTCACATCATCCACTTTCACTGTTCAGCTCTACGCATTAGGAAGGGGCTTCCAATAGTGCTGTTCCAGGACTGTAACCCTGCGGTCTTTAGGGCAGGGGTGGACAAAGCTGGCCCTTCCATTCCAAGCCTTTGATCCAGCCGTGTTCTATCCAGGTTATAAAGTAGCAGATAAGACAAGCCATGAGGTTATCTGACTGCGATTGTCATTGAGCATGTGCCTGTTGTAAACTACGCGCCTAAACTCTGGATCAAATCCATCAAATTCTGTATCCTCCTTCAAAATTTACTTTAAAACTCATTTTTATAGTTTGCAACAGTTTAGGCCTGTATGCTTCAATCGTATTAATGTAAGTTTGCCTTTATTATTATTTTTTTTAATGGTACAAGTTTTTTATAACTCATAATTGTATTTTTTTTTAAATATATTCTTCTACCCAGTTTGAAATGTTCAACTCAAATAGTGCCTCACCTCTTACTGAAGTGTTTGTTTCTATGTTTAAAATGTACTCTGAATTGTTTACAATCTAAAGCCTTCATTATTTATTGCCCACGGCTGCACTTTCACCATGAATACCTTCCATGTATAAATTCTTCTCTAGTTTCTTTAGAAACCATGCAGCCTGTAATTGAGGCTCTCATCTGGTCCCACTTTTTAGCTTTCCTACTGTGTTATGGGAAGCAGAGGGAGCCAGTAACTTTCTCCAGTGTGGTAAGTGCAATATTCCTTCTGCTGTCTGATCAACAACCTATTTAAGAATAGAAATAATTATAATTCCCATCACTGAGCCGAAGGGACAGACATGGAATCATAGTGTTGTTTTTATTTCAATTATAATTCATGGAAATATAAAAGTTTCTGTGAGCGCCTGACCAAAAGAACCATGGCCATTAAACAGCAGGCTTTATAGCTGTAAACAGCACAACTATAACTGCCTTTGTTATGTTGAAGTGGGTAATCACTAAAGTTTAAATAATAAAGAAATAACATACAGAAAAAAAGGTTTTAATAATAATTAGATTTTGTATTAGTTTTCCAAGCTTTATTTTCACTTTGATTTGGATGAAGCCTATTTATCCTGTGCAGCATTACTGTATTAGGATCTCACTTTAGTCCTGCAGTATGTGCAGTAAGGGCAGTCTCAGGTTTCAGGTGGGGTTTATATACCTGTTGTACGTAAGATATGACCGTTTGCCTCATTTTCACTCTGGTGCGCTCAGTCAGGTTACAGCCTCAGGTATGGAAGTACGGCAGTACAAATGTCAGAACCCCGGATGAGAGGAAAATCAGCTTCCAATGGCTTTTAAAACACTCCATGCAGAAGTGAATCGCCATTAATTTGTACTCAATTGTAAAGCCGAGGGAAGGAGAGCTTTTCTTGTTTTGAAATCCACACGTTACTGAATGGATTTTTTTAATACCTGCCGAAAAAAAATACTTCTTAAAGGCAATTCCGAGAGAGATCTGTGAGATGGATGAGTATCAGCACACCGCTATTATGGAATGCCCTGACATTGAATAGAACGTCCCGGCTGTGGATTTCTTGAGACCTTATAAAGGCTGCGCTAGTACAACACACAGATCCACGCTGCTCTGGCCTCGAAGACTGCTGGCACACAATGGAGCGATCTGTACTGGAGCACAAGTGGAATCAATTAGCTGACTATGCTCTGCAGCAGCATGAGTTCTTTTTTCCCTTGTGGGAGGAACTCAGACAGACAGACTTTCATGACCCTTTCTCTCACCCTTGACGTGATGAAGAGATGTTCTCAAAACAGCTGAGTTTTGTCAGGCTTCCAAGAAACATTTCATGTTGTTTAATATGCTTCACTCTTCTGGGGGGGCTGGGGGGGGCAGGTTTCTTAATTCCCACTCCCACGAACTCATCTGGGGCTTTTCAATGCCAATTAAAAAAGAAACTAATCACATAAAAAATAAATCCTTGGTTTGTTGTGGCACACTACCAAAATAAACAGAGCAATGATGATTTTGAAAGGAAAATAATTCTATTCCTTTACCCCAGGGGTAGGTAGATTTGGCGCTCCTGTCTGTCCAACTTCAAGTTTTTGACGCAAAGCATTGGTGCGCCTGCTGTCCTGCAGTGTTCCCAACTTGGACAACTTGTCCTGAATGGGAATCGAACCCTGATTGCATGACTTTTCTAGTGCATTTACAAGGTGAGCCACTATATCTTCTTTAATGTCTCACCTACACATAATATCGTAGTCATCTTATTATGTGACATGACTGATTGTATGAATCACTGAGATGAGAAGGATTGCTCCAAAGCTTTTGAGTCCTTAACCTTCTATCTGACGCAGACGTCCAGGCATTTCCTTTAAGACATCAAAAGCCTCTGTTTGCTCAGCCTCCCAGTCCCAATGGACAGGTCATTCTATTATTCCACAGGTCCTGCACGTGACTCCCATTCTGATACTGGCTCTGAGTGTCTTCAGACCTACAACTGTATCAGTGAACCTGGCGTGATGCCACAGTAAGCGCATCACTCTTTATTTTTACAACATTAGAAATATTCCAGGTTTGTCAAAAGGCAATTGGTTAAATGTAAGCCTGAAGGTTTAAATAGAAAGGAATGGTAGATTGTTACATCGTTCACCATGTAGTAAATGACATCACAAGCACATCAATGGATTTAAACAGAAATAAAGGAGTGTAGCTACCATGGCATCAAAACCCTAGAAGTGCCTCCACTGTTTGTTTTCAAACACACTTTCCAGTAACTAGTGTCTTATATATGTATATAAAAATCTACTCTATATACTAGTATATATGAAAGTACAAATGAAAGCTGTGTATTTGCCTTATCTGCCCACAGATCTCTCTCTCTGTGAGCCAGTACAGTAGTTGATATAATATAGTTTACTGCAATAAACTTTAATAACATTGTAAACCAATGGATATCCACCAGAAAAACAAACCAACAGGGCAAACACACAACCACGAGTTATTTTCTACTGTTAAAATGTTTTTTCAGATAAAGCACTACTTGTATAACATTAGCAGTTTGTTTTTTTACATCAAGTTGTACAGGCGTAGCACTGTGAGAAATGCTTTGTAAACACAGAGGAGCACTGTGCTGCTGCTTCTATTATACACCGACACTGAAACTGTTCCACCCTAACCCTAACCCTAACCCGTACCCTAACCCTAACCCTAACCCTAACCCTAACCTTAACCCGTACCCTAACCCGTACCCTAACCATAACCCGTACCCTAACCCGTACCCTAACCCGTACCCTAACCCTAACCCGTACCCTAACCCTTTGCTGATACAATTGGGTACCTGCATATATTGTGCAAAAAGATTTTACACATTAAGTACATTGTAACTATGCATAATACCATTGTAATTATGTGTAGGTACACATGTATTTACTAAGTAACTACTATGTAAATACACAGTAATTAGAGACACCATGTAAAGTGTTACCTCGAATTGCCATTTCAATGTAAGAGGGTCGGTTCGTGTGCTTTTCATTCAATTCACTGTGCTGAGATGCCAGTTCTTGTGACCCAATTGTATTAAAACCTTTTCTCGTAACCTCACAATATCTACGGCTTGGCTTTTGGCTTCATCTGTTTCTGATACAAGCTGATCCTGGCTGGAATTTTGTAGCAGAATATCAATCAAGATAAATAAGTATACTCTGATTCCATTTTCCGTTCAGGCTTCATGTTACCAGTAAGGTAATGAAGTGAAAGTTTTGAATTGCATTATGTTATTTGTGCATGAGGCTCGGGTAACCAAAATAGCTTTCTGTGGCTTTCCCTGCAAGCAAACCTAACCATGAAACTATTCACAAAAAAACAACGACATGTGCACGCAATTAAAACTTTTGTGCTGTTGCTGATGGTTCTAATTACGGCAATACTTGTTTATTGCAGGTACGGCAAGCAGGATGATAAACAGCTCACTGTAAGGCATGTTGAACAGCAGGCCTTGTTCAGACTCTGGACTCATAGAAACATATGATATTTATAGGAGATCAGGCTGGATGAACCCTCCTAATAAAAGTGAACAGGAGCAGATGTGGTGGCACCATCAAACATCACTCACTGTTTACACACACACATAAACTCATGGCCATGGATCTCTCATCATCAAACTCCATTCCCTGCAGTCCACTGGTCGTAGGTTGTCCCGTCTTTTCAGCTAGCTCAGTTTCAATGTGCTCTCTGGTTAATCTCAGTTTGATAAAGTCCAGGGTAACGCATGCATTGCGTCCAGCACATTCCACACATGACTTGTCTCCACCTGCCACTGGGTTTGAGTTGAAAGTGTTTGGAAACCAGTCTGGTTGGTTTCCCTTGGCAGCAGAGCGATATTGACACAGTTTGAAGGTGGACTCGTTGCTCCAGACCAGTCACTGATGGAGGAAGTTAACGTGACTTTTCTGTAAATGGCCGGGAGGAGATTGAAGCAGTGAGAATCTCCATAATGCCAATCACGGCATTAATAAGTCAATGTTTTTTTTGCTATGTTTATTATCATAGTGTGTGCTTGCCGTTGGGTAGTTACTTTATCCTGCCTGTTGCATCCTCCAACTGGATAAGGAAAATAATATTCAAGTGATTCAGGGTAATTGTGTTTTCAGAAATAGATTGAAATGCTCTCCAATGCTGCAGTCATGGTCACCAGAATAGAGCTGATAGGAAGGCTGTGTTAATTCTGTAAATTTAGTCAGCACTATCATTGCTTGTCGATACAGTATGTTGCTTTTCTTGAAGAGTTTACTTAGACATGCATGCCTAGTAATTGCTGTGCACCACTCCTCTCCTATCAAGCTCTTCTCATTTAAATTTGAAATCCCTGTTTGGGATAACCCAGTAGGGCGTCCTTTCCATCTGTAGGAAACCTGGAATCACTGGGAGAAAATTACTGGACATTCCCGATGATTACTGGAAGAGTTACTGTAACGGCAGCACTCACTCTCCAGGAGGTGCCTAATTGTACCTCGTTCCAGGAAATGAAAAGGTACTTACTCTGTAATAGCTGCTTCCTGCAGCTCACAGGACAGCATGCCCACCTCTTTCCTGTGAGTCTGCATCCTGTTTTCTGATGAGATGGCTGGGTGTGGTTGATCTGTAGCCGACTCGCTCCTCGCTGCCGCTGGTCAGTGTGTCGGTCTGTGCAGTTTAGCCAGTTGTCTGTACCAGGGTGTACTCAGGTGGAGCTTGTGATTTGGGCATGACAATATCTTTGTTCATGTTCTCAGTGAGTCACCGTATCTACCAGTTGTGCCGCATATGTTAGTATTTGAGTTTTTGTTGAAAAATATATTTGTTTGTCGACTCTACAGCCTGTTCGGTATTACATCAATGGTGCGCGATTCTCAGCCCGCCCAGGTGTGAAAGGTAAATACGGAAGAGAATCTTCCAAAAGAATGGATTATAGGGTAGAAGAAAACAAGGAGGGTGGCTTGCTTAAATTCAGAGGGAATGTCAGTCCTGAGTCATGCTGGTAATTCTGGGGAATGTCAGTCCTGAGTCGTGCTGGTAATTCTGGTTATTTTCGTTTGTGATTCAGTTGTGACTTGAATCGCTAATGTTTAAATATAATGATGAAGAGAAAAAAAAGTACTTTTAAAGATCATTTATTTTTACATACAAATAGGAGACAAAACATATAAATATCTGTTTAAAAAAACTCCATATCTTTGATACATTCATTTCAAACGCTTCTGTTGCTCTGTATATCCACATCATAACCTCTTTGGCCTGTAGTGTTTTATGTTACAAAATCCTTCATAATTTTTAATACTCTGAAATGACATATAACTGAAAATCACTTTTTCAAAAAGCAAAGGCGTTGAATGTGGGTGCGGCCTTGTGGGTTTTGTGATGGAATTATTAAACAACATAAACGCTTCATGTACGATATAAGCACAGTATAATATACAATTTAATGTATGTAACATTCAAAGTCCATTGCTCCTTTCCTCCCTCAAGAAAACACAAGAAGACATCTTTGAAATTTAATTCAACATTTTCCTAAATTGTCCTCAGCCAACAAATGCATAATACTGTCACTACTTCCTAATGAGAGGAAAGAGAAGCGTGAATATAAAAGCAGCAAAGTACTGATAGACAGAGCTGTGAGGGCCATCAGCTAACCCGGTAAAAATCATCATGATTGTCTCAAATCAGCCTTTAAACTTGATAGAAACAGATGCAGTGAATATCCCCTTCGGTCACAGAGTTTTAGTTTCATTTGTAGAAATTCTAAAACAGTTGGTGTGAACTCTATGGAGTTCAAGAAGTTACCTTGCCACAACTTAAAAAAAAAAAAAGAAAACCATGACGCATTATCAAATCGATACCTAGATAGGAAACTTAACACTGTGCAATCGCGCACACTGTGCAATCGCGCACACTGTGACTGAGGGGTTAGAACTTGCACACCAAACATCTCACAGTTTGCTTTTGGTGACCCATTCCTGTACAGAAGGGCCCATATTATTATAATACTTAATTGAAAAGAAAAGCAGCAAAACTTAGTTCAATACTGTTAAATATAATCCTCTAACGAAGCTATTGGTATGTAGTGCTATTCTTAGATAACATTGAGTAATGCAAATAAATGCAATGGAATTAAATGCTCTCTGACTGACACAGGCATGCACACACATGCACACACACACACACACACACACACATGCACGCACACACATGCACACACACACACACACGCACACACACATGCACACACACACACACACACACACACACACTTATTTACAAGACAAATCGCTATGCCCACAATGTCCATGTAACCCCAGTTAATAATTCTGCAACAACGTCTTCAACTGGCCTTTGATAAAAAATACATGCGTCTTCACAATACCTGACACAATACACATATGTTTTATATCATAATTTGGTAAAAATGTCAAGTTCAGTCTTTTTGGTTAAAAGAAATCGAGCCTTCTCTTTTCATCATATTGTATTATTGCTTCAGTTTAAGTGCCGTTAATAACAATGTAATGATCATGAAGAAGCTGTGTGAGTTCAGCATCAATCTGAATAGGCTTGAATGCATCATTAATTCATGTGTACAGACCATTGTATTTATACAGTTGTCTGTACTAAAAAGTTACGAGGCAATAACGTTGGTATGAACTTAAAATGAAGCCTTATCAAAATTTCATTGCATAGAACACATGCTGTAAAATCTACAGCAACAAAAACTGTCATCCATGCGCTTAAAACAGTCTCAAGACATGTAGAAATGCTAAAAGAAACTTGTGAAATACTTCCCAAACATGTAGCCTACTAGTTTAAGAAACACTGTACATGAAGTGTCTCTAATACTGTGTATTTACAGAATAGTTACTTAGTAAATACATCTCAACTTTCACATCATTACAATGGTATCAGGCATTGTTACAATGTACTTATTGTGTAAATCTTTTTGCACGATTTAACCCAAACCCTCCTAACCCTAACCCTAACCCTCCTAACCCTACCTCTAACCCTTTTCTGATACAACTGTGTGCTTACATATACTCTGCAAAAAGATCTACACATTAAGTACATTGTAACTATGCATTATAACATTGTAATGATGTGTAAGTACACATACCTTTACTAAGTAACTGCTCTGTAAATACACAGTAATTGGAGACACTTCATGTAAAGTGTTACCCTAGTTTCTCTGTTATGGTGTGTTACTGTGAAATGCTGCATCGCTGTAACTATGCATTTAATCAGCTGTAACCACCAATCGCAACAACATTACAGGGAATACATTTTAAATATTGACAACACAAGCCCAAACGCTCGCACACACAGCATTCTTTCACTAATGTTATTCTGAATAAAAGTCAAAACAAAACTGAGTCTCAGTTCGTGTTTGGACGCCAGTTTTTTAACTTTCACAACCGTCAGCATGCTTTCAAAGAAACCACGGCTTTTTAAAGAGGCTGTTAGCTAATGAACATCAACTGAGAACGTTCACTTCCTCTAGGCCTTATAGCTGCCCTCTGGCCTCAGTCTCCGCTGATGGCAGTATTTTGAAAGCACGACGAGCACCACAGCCAGTGCCAGGGCTGTAGTAATTGTAATGATGATGCTTATACTTCTAACATCCTGCTGGTCACATTCGTCCTGCGCGACTCTGAGGATGCTGATCTCTGTGTACTCAGAATTCTTCACATACTGGCATGTTACAGAGTCTATATCAGGGATGTCAATCACTGACTTCTGGACCATGTGCAGGAAGCGTGGGTTGCTGCAGCAGCTTAGACGGTTCCCTGCGAGGTATAAGGTCTTTAGGGTTTTTTCTAAGACTAGCACTACGTTGTACTGCAAGCTGATCAGGACATTATTCTGCAGGTCCAGAACCTCCAAGGAGGAGTCCTTACTCCAAGGAGGCAGCCCGGTTAACAGATTTCCAGACAGATTTAAGTTTTTAAGGCTGGTAAGAAGCGACAGGTCCGGGTTCAGCGCTGGGAGGTTATTTCCATTGAGGGATAAGAACATTAAGGACGATTCCAGCCCAGAAAAGGCCTTGCTGTTCACTTCTATTCCTGGATTCTTGGATAGATCCAACAGCAGAAGAGGGGTCTGTCTGAAGGCGTACTGGGGAAGAGATCGGATAGCGTTACTGGACAGGTATAAGTAACGAAGTGTTGGAATCCCAATGAAAGAGACGCAGTCGGTTTCCTGTACCGTGGAGCCCCAGTTGGAAAGTCGGGGGTACCACCCGCACACGCTCATGTGGTTTTCTTGGAGGTCTATGACTTTGATGCTGTGAAGGTTGGTGAAAGTATCTGGTGCTAAAATCTGGAGATTGTTACCTTTCAGGTAGAGCTGCTTCAGAGCCCTGAGCGTGTTCTCTGCAAACGACAGATTCCGCAGCGCGTTGAAGTTCAGATCCAGGGTGTCCAGGGAATTTAAGGAGCTGGAGCTGGAGCTCGTGAAGCTCTCAAGGCAGTTATTGCTCAGGTTGAGGAACTCCAGTGAGCCCATGCTGCTGAAGAACTCCACTGGGATGCTTTTGATCTCATTGTAACTCATGTCTAAATACAGAAGACTTGAGAGGTTGGTAAAGGGAACGCCATTGTCCAAGAGAGTCCTGTTCAAGGGCTGGTTCGTTGCTTTGAACCAACCATATGAAATGTAGTCATTTTCATCTGCTCCTGTGATAACGCCTTGTATGATGTTTCGGGACAAGTCCAGATACATCAGTCTGTTCCTCTTCGGGAGCTCTGGGAAGTATAGTAGTTTATTTTCACTTAGATCGAGGTATAAGAGATCATACTCCTTGTCTAACTCTGCTGTATGGAAAGACTCAATGCTGTTTTTGCTGAGGTTCAGCAGCTTTAGTTGAGAAAGGTTGAAATCAGTGATGCAGGTGATTGAATTCATAGACAGGTTGAGTTCGGACAGGTTCTGCAGAGACTCAAAGGCCCCGTCTTCTATTTCCAGGACCACGTTGTTGTGGAGGTCAATGCTGCTGAGAGCCAGCGAGCCCGAGAAGGTGTCGGCCTCTATTTTGGTGATGCTGTTCCCACTTAAAGAGAGGTTCCTCAGTGCTGGCGCATCGTGCAGGAAGTAGACAGTCATGCCAGTGTAGAGGTTGTTTCCTGAGAGGTCTAGGGTCTTAATGCTGGGCAACGGCCCAATCTCAGTTTTGGATTGTGCAAACACATCTAAGAAGTTCCTGGAGATGTCGAGGACCTCAAGGTTGTCCATATGCTGGAAAAGGCCCGGCTGTATGAACTGGATCTTGTTGGAATGCAGGTCTAGCTGCTGCACCGAGTCTTTGAAAGGCAGGAGCTCCAGAGTTATGTTCTGGAGGAGGTTTTCAGACAAGTCTAGTTTGTGGAAACCAGGAGGGAGCTCTAAAGGAATCTGCTTCAGGTTCATATTGTTGCAATAAACATCCATTTCTACCTGAGGAAACAAACAAACACAATGTTACACACTGTGCTGGGTGTGTTCATCTCACTCAAGTTCAACACAAGTTGTGAAACATGTATGAATACTAATGTGTGGCATCACCACTGGATATATAGTACCCATCCTCAAGTAATTAGAGTTAAATAAATACAAAAACAAGCATTGAACAGCAATACTAAAGCCAATCATTTGTCATTAAACTCATAAATGGAAAAGCAAGTGTCCTGGATTTGTGACATGTAGGTAACATGCTTTGTTTTAGCATAGTACACAATTGACTCATATTGTTTGAATGCCATGTGTCTTAAACACAGGAAAAAGAGGTCAGAGCAAATAACAAGAAACAATCAAATCCCAAATCAATGCAGTTAATGAACCAAGTCCACTGTAGTGCCGCTTATAAACTCAGTGAACTGGCCTGCTTGAGTCCTACAGTGTCATTCGAACATTACAGCTTTGTAATGTATAGAATAGGACTGTGCAGACTTTGTGTATATATTGTTGTACCATTGGCATTGCCATTCCTCTGGGTTGAATTTAGTTTGAACTGGTATACAGTTCAGTGTGTTGACACAGAGGAGTGACTGCATTGTGTCATGATTCAGGTGTGATGCTCAGTGTTGCGAAGTCAGGCTCATTCTGTTTAAATACACACTGGCCTTGATTCTCAAACATTTTTAGTCCATATTATAATCAGCACCATTCTCTACTACAAAGACATAAAACCAATTGCAATTCCAAATGAATATGACACAACCGGAGACTACAAACAGCCTGCCCCTTTCTGAAATGTCAGAGTCGTTTATTTTCAGTTAGGAAACTATTGTTATTGAGGGCACTGTTCTCCTTCTATAAAACATCCAGAGCAAAGTGCACTCTTTGTTAGAATTTGCATAGCAACTCTGTAAAATATAGTCTATACAATCTGCAATAAAAACTGGAAGTCAGATACGTAGTGCAATCTGAAGTTATTGATTTTCATTGCGAACAAACTGCAAAGCTCCTGTAGATACCGAATTCATACTTTGAGACAGATGTTTACTCTAATGTAAAGTCTGTACCACTTTTATAAAAACTGAATATAAAAAAAAATAATAAAAAAGAAACCACTAAGGTTTCAAAACTAGAAATTGACTGTTCTGCACACCAAGAGGGTGGGGGTCACTTTTTTTATCTTTAGTTTAAAGCATTTCTTGATCTCCTAAAAAATAAAAAATAAATTGTCCAAGCTTTGGAAGGAAGTAAAGATGACTAATGTTTGAGTGTTTCTGGCACAAGGCTGGCATTTTTTTTCCGACGTACATTAACAAACAACTGTATCCTAAAATGGAATTGTTTGTACATGTTAGAAGAATATGAGCTGTTTTAAAACTAATGAGAGCTAACAAAGGTCCGGATGTATTGCATTCCATCTGATTTTGGTGAAGGGCCGATTCTACGTACAAAATGTCTGGAGCTGTTTATTGTAAAAGGTGGTGTTTGTATACGACTGCAACACATTCCTGGCACAACGTGGACTTGTTTTAATTCAGTAATTAAAGGTATGTTTGTAATAAATATCTGGGTAGAATGGCCCTTGACGTCCATGACTGGTTTAAAGCATGTCTTGCAGTCCCTTCCTTGCTTCTGATGGGCCTCGAGTTCTTCCCAGCCTACCCTGTTTACTTAATGAAGTAACTGCCAAAAAGCCTTTATAATTTCACCATCCAGACAGATGATGAGTTTACATTTGAGTGGTAATGTTTAGATTGGTGAAGAAGTTGAAGGAAAAAAAAAAAACATTCCATTGAACCTCAGGCTTTCTTGGTAATGGAAAGAAAGAAAGTTACAGGCACATTTTTAGGACTCACCTTTCCATCCCGTATACCACACACCTGCTTTACAACATTCACCAGGACTCAGTGTTAAAGCAAGGTTACAAAACGAGTGCTGTGATATCAGCAGTGGTGTGATTAGATTTGACTATTTATTGTGCTGAACAACTCTAGTCTCTGATCATATTAGCAGCAATAATTGTGTTTCTGACAGTCATGTCAAGCTCAAAATGATCCTATATATATATAATCTCCAGTTGTTGCGGGGGTGGTATTGCTTCATTTTAACAAGCAAAAAGCAGACAGAAAAAAATAAACAAATTGCGTGTGAGACAGAAAGGTCTAGGGAGAAAGTCACAATCCGTGGAAGTTACAACATGTTTTAGAGTCATTTCAGACTGTAATTGAAAATGTCATTATCCTCTAACCATAGTTAAAGCCAGCTGACCAGTTCTGACTGCAATAATAAAAGAGCTAGCACTTTACATTAAGTGTCTCTAATCGCTGTGTAATCTTTTTGCACGCAATAACCCTAACCCTAACTCTAACCTTGACCCTTATCTGATACAATCGGGTGCTTACACATATCGTGCAAAAAAGATTTCCACATTAAGTACATTGTAACTATGCATAATAACATTGTAATGATGTGTAGGTACACATGTATTTACTAAGTAACTACTATGTAAATACACAGTAATTAGAGACACCATGTAAAGTGTTACCTGAAAAGCATTGTAAATGGCTGATTCTTCATTTCTGTAAAGGGCACATACTGAATAGCAGAAATGGCTCTGTGGTCAGTGCATGTTGTTTCTATTGAAAGCGGTGGGGCTGAGTAGTTTGCATGTTTGCTTATTTGTATTCTGTATCCTGAGCTGCACTAACAGAGCTCCTGTTAACATGGCATCTCAACTCATTCAAAGCTAAATCTCTCTTCCTGCAGTACACTGTCAGGCTGCTATAAACAGAGTGCATGCTCTATTTAAAATCACAAGGGCTTGTTTCCATTTGAGCGATCGTGCTAGTATAGTTATAATAACATCATATTGAAGTATGCATGCCATTCCCTCAGAGCACATCCCTGTGTACATGCTTTTCTTTTTTAAATGTTGCACTTGAAACAGTTTCAATTGCAATGCACTGGTGGGCTACCCAATAATACGTTATTGTTGTGTTTGTTTATCCTGCAGCGTATCAAGAATAGTAATATTTAAAGTAAAAGCCAAACTGTGGTTTTGAGGTGAATAGCCGCCATTCCTGAACTTCTTGTGGAGTCCGCAGGGGCTCTGTCTGATTTTAGTGAGTTCCCTTTTTCTTAAGCACAAGTGGTGGATATTAGGCTTCATTAACTCATATTGTACAGAGATTGCCTTTTATCCTTTTGTATGCATTTTGCTAAGCCTGAGCTTAAACACAGCTTACCTTCATCCAAACACCCTGAATGCTGCTAATACAGTAATAGATAGAGAATAGCTGTTTAGATCACAGAGAGCAGACATACATCTCCAAGGAGGGACAAAGCTTGTGTGTCTGGAGCTAAAACTACCTTAGATAATATAAACAAACTGGTAAGCCAAAAAGAACTGCCAAGCATCACAGCTTAGAGTTTAACTTGACTAGGGGACACTGCAGCTTTAAATACATGAAGGAAATACACAGCGTGATTTACTGCACTGTCAATCAATGTGGAGCTCCACCCTGAATGTTTGACAGACAATGCAGAGCAGCAGGAGATGGCCTCAGTGGAGCTGCTCAGCACACTGTCTCAACAGGGACGCGCAGGGACACAGTAGAATGGGAGAGACAATGCAGAGCAGCAGGAGACGGCCTCAGTGGAGCTGCTCAGCACACTGTCTCAACAGGGACGCGCAGGGACACAGTAGAATGGGAGAGACTTGGGACATTTGCACCACTGACTGCACTGTAGAAAAGAAACATGATTCCAGGTACACTTTCAAACTGAAACGCAAGGGGCCGGGTTTATCAATGTGCGAAAATGCAATCTGCTACATTGTTCTGTTGTTGAAGTGTCACTGTCACACTACTTTACTATCACACTACTTCACTGTGACACTACTTCCCTTTTACACTACTTCACTGTGACACTACTTCCCTGTCACACTACTTCACTGTCACACTACTTCACTATCACACTACTTCACTGTGACACTACTTCCCTGTCACACTACTTCACTGTCACACTACTTCACTATCACACTACTTCCCTGTCACACTACTTCACTGTCACACTACTTCCCTGTCACACTACTTCACTGTCACACTACTTCACTGTCACACTACTTCACTGTCACACTACTTCACTATCACATGACTTCAGGGTCTGGATGGAGGTTTAATTGCTTCAATTAAACATTAAGAACAGGGTTGGAACAAAGACCAGGAGTGGAAGGGCGACTTTGGCCCCCCCTGCACTAAAAAGACTGATATGCCATCGGAACCCGTTATTAATTATTTGCACAGTGGCGGTATTGGGGTTAGTTTAATATACTGTAACGCTGGGCAGGCTGGTTTGATGTTGGCCAGAGGGCAGCATAGAAAGCACATTTATTTGAGCAGTCAGATGCTTCAGACCATACATAGCCTAGCTCCACAGTTCCATTCTATAACTCTTATGTCACAGAGCCAGGTGCTTCTATTATTTAGCCCGCTGGTTAACTTGTGATACTCCAGATACATCTGAGGCACGTCTACACAGCTCTCCACCCTCCTTGCAACTGAGTGACACTCCCCAGTAGGTGGCACAAATTAACTGTATACTGTCTGTTACTTCAAGGTACAGTGACCAGTTAGTGAAGGATCATGACAACACCCTTACTGTCAGATATACTGTCTGTTACTTCAAGGTACAGTGACCAGTTAGTGAAGGATTATGACAACACCCTTACTGTCAGATATACTGTCTGTTACTTCAAGGTACAGTGACCAGTTAGTGAAGGATCATGACAACACCCTTACTGTCAGATATACTGTCTGTTACTTCAAAATAAAAAGAACGTAGATCAAAACAAAAACAAATACCTAACTCCATTTTGGAGCGCTAACTAAACTTTTTTGACAGCATTACCTAACATTGGACGGCTAAGCCGTTTACCTATTAAACAAAACCACGCAGCTCTCCCTTCACACAGACTGGAGACTGCCTTGAACAAACATTTCTCCTTGTTTAAATCTCCTTGTTTTAATTTATTCCTAATTAGTGCCAGGTGAACTGCATCCTGGCATTCTGGGGGATGTAGTCCTTTAGCCCCTCCTGGACTACATTTTTCTTTCCTCTTCCCCTAGTCTGCCACAACCCTTTACTGTCAGATGCACTGCAGCATGTGTTTGCTGTTACAGCCCTGATCTGCATGTCAAACCTGCACACACACACGCACACACACACACACGTTGAGATCCCCAGATCCAGCTGGGTAAGGGGACCCGCTGGAGAGGAATCACTTACCACTCTGCATGGGGAGAGCTGCCGAGGACGGAATGTAGCTTCCACTTCACTGACAGCCATCAAGAGCAACAGGAGATACACGGCCATCGCGCTGAAACACACACACAAACCTGCAATGAAACGGTGCAGCACCCAAACAAGAAGAAAGGCACGGATATTCAAATCCATGTGTCGGCAGCTCTTGTGTCTTTGGAGAAGCAATGGTACCTGCCACCTGTACCAGCTACCTGACTGCTGGTTGCACTTTTGTCTGTCTCAATATCTGGTATGAGACTGGGGAAGCCCCAGACACTGAGCTTTCACACTGAAAGGACTGTAACCTCGGTATTAAATGTCTAAAAACACACATTCTTCTGTAAAGCAGTCTGTGCCCTCGGGCCACGCATTACATATTTGAAACAAAAAGAAAGCACTTCAGAGTGTTTTATTGTGTGAACTAAAATTGCAGTGAGTTTCCTTCAATTGCATCCAGTGTGGGTGGGTGGATTATTCTAAAGGATACAAGCTGGGTAAAAAAAAAAGGTCATCCAACTGTAGTTTGAACGAAGTTAGAATGAATACGCTCCTGAAATATGTTCTAACTTCTTCACTGGTTTGGTATTCGTTCTGTGGGCTAAATGGGGAGAAGTCAGGTGAGGGTAGTCATTCACGTTCCCAATTGCTGGTCAGGTGGTGGGGATGCTGTCATCCTTTTCATTTTCCTTCAGTCTGTAAGCATGATATATCAGGTATTTAAAAAATAAACAAATATAGGTTTACTATATCTTTATGTATGGAGAATTGAACATTTGAGTGAACATTTTAATGAATATCTTCCACAGTTTTTTTGTTTTTCGTTGTTTTGTTTTGTTTTGTTTTTTTCCCTGTGTCTAGGCTTCTTTGTAATTACAGGAAGTGACACGGTCATTCTTATCTGACTTCTCTGATTACTACTTCCTTGGTGACAAGAAGTAGAGAAAACAGGATCCATCTGCGTGTCTCTGTGTTGTGATGTCATTATCATAAGAAAAAGGAAACACATCTTCAAAAAAGCTTTTAAAAAAGAATTTAAAAGCCTGACAGGATTAAGAAGGCGACACATTCAGAGACTAATTCATCTCATATCATCTTATAACATCTTGTTTAGCAGCAGCTGGTGATTTGTTCAGTTTTCCCTCAAGGTTTGTTTTTCATAGCGACCTGAGACTGACAATTCAGTTCCAAAGTAGATGTTCAATCACACAAACACAACTGAAGTGTTTTACACATTTGCAGGCATATGCATTCCTTAGCATAAACTTGTACCTCTGAATGCTGGTCATTCCTAGCACGTTGTTCATGATAATAGTAATAATAATAACAATACACCAGATGTGTTGATATTATGTTGAACAAACGCAGCAAAAAAACATTTGATTTATAATAATTTACGAGCACATCGAAGACTTTGCTCTTGTGTAGATTGACGTTCTAAGCAATACCTAACTCTGTGAATTGTGGCTTGTTCTTTTCCTTGAATATTTATTCATAGCACTGCAGGCACAGTTACACAGTTCTGTATTTAAGCAGTTCTTCTTATCTATGCATTCTAATAAAAGTGACATGCTGTAAGGTTACCTTGTTGAGGTTCTATTCCCCTCTCCAGATCCAGTTCATTGTGAGTTTGTGAAGCTCACACATCCTCCCTGACTGTGTGTCAGCTGGGTGAAGCTCTGTACCTTTCTGCTAAATAAGCCAGTTTAGACATCCTGTAGGAATATCCTGCATCATTCTCTTGAAATTCCTTATTTGGGATTGGGAAGTGCACATTCCCCTTGTTTTTCCCACAGCAGCTCGGAGCTGCAGGGTCCTAAAGCTGATGGCGTTCACTCGTGGTGCTTCATTATCTGATTTCTTGGTGAAAACTCTTGCAGTTATCAGAGGGTTATTCAACTGATCTAAACGACAGCATATACCTCCATTTATAAAAGTTTACTGCGGTAGAGTCCTTTAATTCACTAACAGGACCCTGTCTTTATACACTTTACAGACAGTCTCTCTCACATGCTCTGTTAGACGTTTCATTCCCCTAACCCTGCTCCACACACTTCACTGATCCCTGATTCACACACCGTATACCTGCTTTATATTCAGATTTTACAATGCAGTACTTCATGATGACGCAAATCACATCTCACCTGTAGCATCTGTAGTGGTTTACAGCTGCCAGTAAACAGGGCTCAGCTGATTGTTACTATAGACACAGCAAAGCTTGAGCCATGAGTCACAGCATTTCATATACTGTACTGTAATACCATAATCAATATATTGTACAGCAATCTGATGGTTTGGCAACATTGCAATGCATAAATGACTTTTTAAACAACAGACTGTGCCTCTTCATAGTATATCCTGAATGGAACAAGCAGCCTTTATTAGCAAGATGTAGATGGAACAGTTAACATTAACACTAGCTTGAAAAGTAGCTGTTCATACACAAACACATCTTTACATTGACAGAAATTGAGATCAAGCTGAACTGTTCATGTTTGCAAGTTAAGATCACATGCTGCGCTGTATGCTAACATTGTGATACAGTCTGAATAATGCATTGCAATAGTTAATTCAGAAAAACATTGGCTCCCATACCTGCTTTCCAGAGGAGTAGTGTTGAGAGTGCCAGTGCTGCTTATTTTCCAGACTCCTAAGTGAAAGTTTCAGGCACATTCATGGGACTGTATATATGCATGAGCAGAATTCTCCCTCCCAGTCATTTGAAATGTGGACTTTCTCATCGCTGCAGCTCAGAACTACTCATCCACGATGACTTGCTCAAGCAGCGGGTCTTATCATTACTGATAGTGATTTAATAAGGAATGGTTCACTTGTTAGATCCCCAGTTTCGGGTTGGGTTTTCAGAGCGGATAGTATTCTGCATGCACTGAATAGACAGGGCCCGGGTGGCAGTCGTCTCTTCTCAGTAGTTTGCACTGTGACTGTCAGGTGGGGAAGGTGCACTAAGCTTTTATATTGGCTGCCGGGGACATTCCCACTTTTTCTTTCCTCTGATGGAGTAGGGAGATCCCAGAGGAATTCCCTTGAATGATGACATTGTTAGAGATGTTACAGCCGTGTAAACACATTAGGAGATGCTCAGTTTGATTTAATGCTTAAACAACACATGTGCAGCCCTTATAAAAGCACAGTGTGCTGGTAGTTTTACCATGCTTTCCCCATGGTTATATAAATACATTGAACATAGATTACTATGGTGTGCCATGCTTCCCCATGCTTTACCACGCCTCTCCGTGCTTTACAATGCTTGCCTATGCCTTACCATGCTTTCACGTGTGTTCAATCGGTGCCTGCAAACCGATATGAAAAAACACTTTATCATTATAAACTTTTCAAACAAGCTTGTAACAGTGCAGCTCACTTTGATTTGTACTTTGAGACACGGGTTAACAAAGAAGCCGTGCTCGCTTGTTGTCATTCTCAAAGTAATGAGCAATACGCTCTGGTCCACTTTGTGTCTCACGGGAGAACGTCCATTTGGTGAAGCTGCAAAGCACGGAGCCCCTGTTTGACAATATTAATACAGTGTGGGTGCTGATTACTGACAGAGAGACAGAAAGAAAGAAAGAAAGAAAGAAAGAAAGAAAGAAAGAAAGAAAGAAAGACATTTTAAATTGGCTAATAAAGCTATTATCTTTCTGGAATTTATGTTTTTTAAAACGGTTGCCGGTAATTTCTAAATGCCTCTTGCCTCCTGGTGGATGCTAGTATAAATGCATTGTATGCATACAATGGTATTGTATGCAAATTTCCAACCAGTGACAGACTCCCTCCAGTGGCTAACAAGCATTATGACTGGATGTCATTTGAACTTCTCTGGTGCTCCCTATTGGATAAATGCATATTAGCAATCTCAGTAAAGAAAGGACTTGTGAAGAGTTCACAGAAGGAAACAGCTGAACTGTTTATATATAAATGTCATATTCAGCAATATCTAATAATACTAATACTAATACTAATATCTGTACTGATGTACCGCGACTGGTATGGTTTGTAGTATAAATATGGCACATGTATTTTTGTTCTAAAGCGGGCTGTGGTCTGTGGAAGCACAGTATTAAGTTATGCATTGCTGGATTTATACCATCATTCATTTGATATACTCAAGCTCAGCCTATGCAGGTTCATTTGGTCAGAACAACACCCCCGTTTCCTGAAAAAGCTGCCAAGAGAATTGTTTAGTAGCCCTCGTCCCATGTTGCACAAAAACATGTATTCCTGTTGTGTTTCATCTCCTCAATAATTCATTCAGGTCTGCAGTTCATGGAACCTTTTCAGCCTTTTTTCAGTTTCCCAAGCACTGCTTAAATTGTATCTGGTGTTTTTGTTTTTATTTTCAGACAGCAGTTGTGCTAATGATGATTTTGGGGCAAATGGCTTTGAGAATCCCGCCCTTTCTTTAATCTGTTTCACATGGTTGGAACACCAATACAAAAAAACAAAAGAAACAAAGGATTCTATGATAAAGTGTTTGTCAATGGATTACCCAGCATGTTCAGATCGATTGCTGGTAATCTGCTATTGGATGCCTACACTGGCACTGCACGTCATACAACTGATGCTGTCCTGTACATCAGTCAGGTTTACAAAGACTGCGCACCCCCTACCCCCAGCCCCGCCCCCACCTTCAGCCCCGCCCCCTACTCACAGCCCCGCCCCCACCCTCAGCCCCATGCCTGGAGGGCTGGCATCTGTCTGGTTGACGAGTCCATCTGTCGGGTGTTCTCACCTTTCCTCTTGATGTCTGAGCCTGGGGGGCGGGGCTTGGTAATGATGGTAACTGCTCAGTCTTGACCCCCATATCCTGCTTTGGTGCTGTGATCCATCTTACCCAGAAGACTCCGGGACAGCAGCTGAAACGCCAAGGTAGGGAAATATGGGCCAGTCTTCCGCTGTACTGTAATGATATGAAAAGGCATGGTTTACTGCATTTAGTTCAAACAAAGATGTGGATCCCACTTTCTCTAATCACACCTGCTTCACATGCTGTATATTAGCTTGTACTCTTACATCTCTCTTCATGTCTTCCACAGGGAGAGTGACATTAGTTCTTCTCTCTCTTTCCCCACAGCACTGCACGTTGTCTCTTCATTAGTTCTTCTCTCTCTCTTTCTCCACAGCACTGCACGTTGTCTCTTCATTAGTTCTTCTCTCTCTTTCCCACAGCACTGCACGTTGTCTCTTCATTAGTTCTTCTCTCTCTTTCTCCACAGCACTGCACGTTGTCTCTTCATTAGTTCTTCTCTCTCTTTCCCACAGCACTGCACGTTGTCTCTTCATTAGTTCTTCTCTCTCTTTCCCCACAGCACTGCACGTTGTCTCTTCATTAGTTCTTCTCTCTCTTTCCCCACAGCACTGCACGTTGTCTCTTCATTAGTTCTTCTCTCTCTTTCCCCACAGCACTGCATGTTGTCTCTTCATTAGTTCTTCTCTCTCTTTTCCCACAGCACTGCACGTTGTCTCTTCATTAGTTCTTCTCTCTCTTTCCCCACAGCACTGCATGTTGTCTCTTCATTAGTTCTTCTCTCTCTTTCTCCACAGCACTGCACGTTGTCTCTTCATTAGTTCTTCTCTCTCTTTCTCCACAGCACTGCACGTTGTCTCTTCATTAGTTCTTCTCTCTCTTTCCCCACAGCACTGCATGTTGTCTCTTCATTAGTTCTTCTCTCTCTTTCTCCACAGCACTGCACGTTGTCTCTTCATTAGTTCTTCGCTCTCTTTCCCACAGCACTGCACATTGTCAATGTACATTCCTGACCCTGAACACAACCCTAACACTAAAACCACAGGTCTGCTCCAAAACCAAACAATTGAACCCAGACCTTCAAATCAGTATAAAAAACACAACACTGCTATTCAAGACTCCCCGGGGGACACTTACAATATTATTTCTCAAAGCCTATGCAATTCTCTATTGTATGAGTTTCCCCGCAGGATTTAGCACTGGGATAGTTACATGTTGTATTGTATTGGTAGCAATAGACGCATTTTATATTTGGCCTAATCCTACCATTAGGGGTCAGTGTTACCTTTATTTTCACAGATGTGTTTGTCCCTTAGTGGAGCCTAGACTAGAGAAATCATAAGAGACAGCTAAACGTGCTTACATCCTATCACCTTTATTGACATCATTTCTGATTGCATTTTTTTTTTTGCTCTGCCCTTGCTTTTTTCTGTGTAGGATTATCAACGATCTGCAAATACAGTGCTTGAAACAGCACGCCATCCAGATAAGCAGTTTCTTCCTGGTCTATCTAACGTTGCATTTCACACAATACACTCAGGTATTTAATCACCGAATTTAATCAAAGCGTTGCAATACTCTTAAACCTGATACAGTAGTTAGACAACAGGCCTTTAAATTGCACGCAGCTTTTTGTCAATTCCACCAAACCCCGTGGATGCAGAACGAGCAGTTTCCGCGTATGGACAGGTTTTTACACCACAAAGACAAACCACGAGTGTTGAAATTGCAACAAGATGCAAGATGCTGGCCTTCAACAAATACCTAGTTTTCTGCTCACGGGCCAGAATTATTATTGTGTGCGTGCGTGCGTGCTTGTGTGTGTGTGTGCGTGCGTGCACAACATGCTAGATGGATAAAAAGTCTGTTACTTTTTTCAGCCAACACATTTAAATGACCCTTGTTTGTTACATTTTAAAATATTGTTTTAAACGTTACAGTGTAAATGTTGACTCAGTAGCTGCCATTAAATGTTATAAATGATTTTCTTTGATGCGCTATTCATTTTAGGCAGCTTACAATAGAAACTTTTTTTTTTTTAATAAAATGGCACTTCCGTGAATGTATTTTTTTTTTTTTTTTTTGTCATTCGTGAATTTCTTGAAAAAGTACCGTGAATTTTCCGTGGCCCTACTCATATTCACATGGGGTAATAATAATAACTGACGTCACATGGGGTAATAATAACACAGCACGGAGTGACACCATTCATCGCTCTGCTCAGGGCTGATTTAGGAACAGCAATACAAACGCTTGATATTGGCTACATTAGTAATAGGGCAGATATTGGCAGTGGAAATCAGACAAACCGGTTTCCTGTTATTATTTACACAAAACCATGTCGCCCGAGATCATTTGGAAGTGTTTTCAGTTTGAGTCTGACCGCAAACGCTATTAAACCGGATTTGCTTTGTTCGTTTGACAGTCCTGCAGCACCACTTCATAAGACAGGACCGCACGCCGGACTGCCCGCAGCACCTCGCATGACTGAACGGCTAGAGGTAAGCTAACGTCGCCGCTTCTTCAGTGTTTACTATCTATCATGTACTGTGTGTATAGGACTCTGTGGCAATATTTAGTTTGATATTAATAGTTTATTAATGTGTTTATTCGTTTAGCAAAGTGTGTGTGTTTCTTTCAGGATACACGTTCTGCACCGACAAATTCGTGTTTATATAGAGGGGTCGTGTTTTTCATTGTAGCTGATAATATAATATTGCTTAACATCATTTTGTGACTGAAACAATACATATTATGAATTATTTGTTTTAACTTGCTTGTTTTGTAAAATTATTAATAATGTTAGTCGGGGTTGCCTATTACCAATTATTATTACCAGTAATAATAATAATAATAATAATAATAATAATAATAATAATAATAATAATAACATGTATTTGTTATGTTCACATCACAAATAATACAATTAGGAAAGTCTGCGCCCCTGCAGAAATACTGGGTGCTATAAGAACAATAGAGAGGAGATTCACAAAATGTGCTTCGTTTCCCTTGCAAATGTGTCACATTATCAGGCGAGCCCGGCTGAGCTCATGCAATTCATCTATAATTCACGGACTGCAAGCCATGTGTTCTCAGATTGGGTCGTATTTATTGGCTGCACACAGTGCAGTCTGTTCCGTGATTTGTCTCTGAATAAACGTGTGCGCATTTGACATATTTTGTAAATAAATAAAATCATAAATACAAAGAAAAAGGTCATTTATTCTGTTCCCTGTAGTTCATTGTGGGGATTCGTATTTCCGCTAAGAAGGCAAATACATGAGGAATACGGTAAACGAACTTTCCCAGCTAGTTCAGCTGCTACCTGTACGGAGCAGTCCAGTACTCTGAGCCCAAAACACAACCCAAACAAACAGGAAACCACATCAAATAAAGAGCGCTTCCTAATATCAAGCGAGGCTGGTAAATACCGTGGCTACACAAGAAAATGTCTGCTCTTGTTTCTTGAAAAGTAGATGTGCATCTATGTATTTGTTTTTTTCTGGTAAAATATTGTAGTGAGAAAAAAAAATGTAATTCATCAAACTCAACTTAAGTTAAAAAAACACCCCAGTCTTTAAATAGCTTTGTAAATAGAGTCTGGTATTAGAGTGGAAAATAACAATGCTGTAGCGATTTGTTGATATCACAGTAATTCCATTTCTTGTTAATCTCCCGTTAGGAGATTAATAAGGACCTCTACAGAGAAACCCATCATTCCTTTACAAGTTAATAAGAACCTCTACAGAGAAACCCATCATTCCTTTCAAGTTAATAAAAACCTCTACAGAGAAACCCACCATTCCTTTCAAGTTAATAAAAATCTCTACAGAGAAACCCTAAGAATGGGGTTTGGAAACTCGGGGGAGCCCCAGGTGGAGCAGAGTAAGCACGTGGAGTTCTGCTCTGGACCGTGCCACGCTGAACTGATCCTCCAGACCCTGAACACCTACCGGCAAAGTGGACTCTTCACTGACGTGGTCCTCCTGGCCGGCATGGAGGAGTTCCCCTGCCACCGGGCCACTCTGTCAGCCAACAGTGCTTACTTCCGAGCCATGTTCCACGGCAGCTTGAAGGAGAGCAGGCAGGACTCGGTGAAGATCCCGGGAATCTCTCCCTGCACCATGGAGACCCTGCTGAACTTCATGTATGAGGGCAAAGCGGACATCCAGGAGGAGAGCGTGGAGAAGCTTTTCCAGGCGTCTGATCTGCTTCAGGTCACCGTGCTCCGCGATGCCTGCGTGGAGTTTCTGGAGAAGCGCGTTGATCATTCCAACTGCCTGGGCATCCTGGGCTTCGCCAGGTCTTTCTTCATCCAGTCCCTGAGCGAGCAGTGCCAGGCCCTCGTCTTCAGGGACTTTGCCGAGGTGAGCCAGCACGAAGAGTTCCTGCTGCTGTCCCAGGAGGAGCTGGCTGCCTTCCTGTCCAGCGAGCAGCTGGCGGTCGAGCGGGAGGAGATCGTCCTGGAGGCCGTGCTGAAGTGGGTGCACCACGACGCCCCCTGCAGGCAGGGAGCTCTGAAGGAGCTGCTCGGGCTGGTCAGGCTCCCGCTGCTGGACCCTGTCTATTTCTTTAATAAGGTGGAAACAGACGACGTCATCCAGGACTCCCGAGACTGTCGGCCGTTGCTTCTGGAAGCCAGGAAGTATCATGTGTTAGGGAACGAAGTGAGGTCTCCAAGAACACACCCAAGAAGGTATGATGACTCTACCACTGACACTATTGTTAAGTGTAGTGTATTACAATGCACCTTTACCTACGAGAAGAGCCATGTCCTTGCAGGCTTCCTTCTCGTAACTGTTTATTAAAAATGCAGTGTGAGCTTGGTTCTCAAAGCTATTTACTCCAAAATGTTGTTAGAATGATTTTTCAGACAGTAAACATGCACCCAGTAAAACTCCAATCAGAATTAAACAATGCAGATCTTTAATTTAGGGTCTGATTTTGTTTCTTATGTCATGCAGCTATCAATCTGGAGTAAGCAGTTTTCAGAATCTAGCATTCTGTAAAGAGAAATGCATTGATTGGTGCTAAAGATGACAAGTGAAAATACAGCATGGTACACTCCCCTGTGTTTTGCGAGAGACCTGGAATGATTACGGTATAGTTTGTTTTCCGTGGCTGCAGTACACTAATGTTTGCCTGTGTGTCTCCAGTTTTACAGGGCTGTCTGAGATTATTGCAGTGATTGGAGGTTGTGATAAAAAGGGCTTCACACAGCTCTCATTTACTGAGAAGTACAACCCTGAAACTACAGAGTGGGTCTCCGCTGCCAGCATCCCCGGCTACTCCAAGTCAGAGTTTGCTGCTTGCACTCTTCAGAATGACATTTACATCTCAGGTGAGCGTCGTGTTATACTGTACTATTGCACTCTTTAGAATGACATTTACAAAGGGTTGTGTTTAATTGTCCTTCCCTCTTTGAAGGTGGCCACTACAACAGCAGTGACGTGTGGAGGTACATCTCTCAGCTGGACGCCTGGGTTAGAGTTGCCTCCCTAATTAAAGGCAGATGGAGGCACAAGATGGCTACACTCCAGGGCAGGGTAATGTTCACACCATGTGTTATACAGTGTATTTGCTTTCTAGAGTCAAAAAACTCAACAAAGCGAAAACTCAGGGAGCAAAGTGGGGTTTACAGATACTGTTTCCAGGAACGATGCACCATCTGACCAGGAGCTGGAGCAGTTTGAGGTTAGTCTTGTGTGGTCACGGGATGTGTGTTTTCAGGAGCTGGAGCAGTTTGAGGTTAGTCTTGTGTGATCACGGGATGTGTGTTTTCAGGAGCTGGAGCAGTTTGAGGTTAGTCTTGTGTGATCACGGGATGTGTGTTTTCAGGAGCTGGAGCAGTTTGAGGTTAGTCTTGTGTGATCACGGGATGTGTGTTTTCAGGAGCTGGAGCAGTTTGAGGTTAGTCTTGTGTGAGGTTAGTCTTGTATGATCACGGGATGTGTGTTTTCATCACTCCTGTGTTGCAAATTTGTTGCCGTTATTTAAAACTATAAGACGTTGATTTGCCAACCGAAGGCAAGTGAAGGCAAGCAAAGGGATGATTAAAAGATGGCTTTTTCCGTGTGTTCTTTAACTAGCGGTGTGTTTGTTTTTGTTTAGCCATCTTATAATAAGCAAGTGACAGCTGGCTAGCTGGTGGACAATCAAACTAAGTGGGCTGGAGAGGCTGATGTTTCATGTTGCAAAACCGTCAAAAAAATAAATCCCTGCTGTTTTCCTAGCGTGCATGTTGTGGTTGTTGCTGAAGCCGTGATTCCTCTACAGAGCTGCTGGCTCGCTCCCTACGGTTTGAGAGCGGAAATGGTGGAAAAGTTTGTGTTTCCGTGGTCAGACTTTTTAATTTCAGTCAGGCTTTTTTTTTTGTTTCGTTAACTTTCTCAACAGAACATCTTCTGAAGCTGGTTCAGGTGTTCTATATACATGTTTATAGTGCGGCTGGCGAAAGCTCCTCTACACTTTTCTCTCTTCTGTCTTACGAAGCTTGCTCGAGTGCTCTGTCAGAAACAAGGGGGGGATGTTGAACAATAAAGAAAAACACAATAAAAAGGAGACCCTCCACAGCAGTAATGATCCTCCTTGTCTTTCTCTGTGCAGCTGTAAGCTGTCGGTGGGTTTGCACAGCAGTAATGATCCTCCTTGTCTTTCTCTGTGCAGCTGTATGCTATCGGTTGGTTTGCACAGCAGTAATGATCCTCCTTGTCTTTCTCTGTGCAGCTGTATGCTGTCGGTGGGTTTGCACAGCAGTAATGATCCTCCTTGTCTTTCTCTGTGCAGCTGTATGCTGTCGGTGGGTTTGCACAGCAGTAATGATCCTCCTTGTCTTTCTCTGTGCAGCTGTATGCTGTCGGTGGGTTTGCACAGCAGTAATGATCCTCCTTGTCTTTCTCTGTGCAGCTGTATGCTGTCGGTGGGTTTGCACAGCAGTAATGATCCTCCTTGTCTTTCTCTGTGCAGCTGTAAGCTGTCGGTGGGTTTGCACAGCAGTAATGATCCTCCTTGTCTTTCTCTGTGCAGCTGTATGCTATCGGTTGGTTTGCACAGCAGTAATGATCCTCCTTGTCTTTCTCTGTGCAGCTGTATGCTGTCGGTGGGTTTGCACAGCAGTAATGATCCTCCTTGTCTTTCTCTGTGCAGCTGTATGCTGTCGGTGGGTTTGCACAGCAGTAATGATCCTCCTTGTCTTTCTCTGTGCAGCTGTATGCTGTCGGTGGGTTTGCACAGCAGTAATGATCCTCCTTGTCTTTCTCTGTGCAGCTGTATGCTGTCGGTGGGTTTGACGGCCTGGACCGAATGGGCAGTGTTGAGCGCTACAGCTCCTTCTCCAATGAGTGGCTGCCCGTCGCACCTCTTTTGGAGGCGGTGAGCTCAGCTGCGCTTGTGTCCTGTGGAGAGATGCTGTACCTGATCGGAGGAGCAGTGAATGACTTCTCCAACACCAACAAGGTAACTGAGACCACTAGCACAGCAGCTATATAGCGATCCTTTATACTTCAGTACAGGCTCAGACAATAGGACTGGCAAAGAACCCAGTATTAATATATAAGGAGTCTGATTAAAGAAACTATGCATCGCAATTCAAAATTTTAAACAATGAATGCATTAAAATACATTATATTATCATTTTGTAAAAAGTTGTTGGGAACTTGATGTGGGGACTTTAAGCGTACCATTCTAATGGTAGCCCATTCCATTGTATCTGTCCACGTGCTGCCATTACCCGAAAGTACAGAACCAATGCATTTCCTGTAGAAGATCATTTTGTAAGCTCCAACTTTTGGGGGACTGTTTGGAAACAGTAAGTGAAGGACAATGCTTCCCTGAGATGGATTTTAGGAGTGCTACTGTGTTGGGGTGTCATTGTCCACTTCATCCATAACATCCATGGTTTTATTAATTTCAATGTAATCTCACGACAGGTGCAGTGCTATGATCCCGTGGAAAACCAATGGGCTTATGTGAGCCCTGCTCCTTTTACTCTACGCTGCATAAATGCGGTTTCCTTTAATGGCACCATATACGTGATGGGTGGACTCGTGGATAAGATCTACAGTTACAGCCCGAAGATGGACGTATGGAGTGAAGTTGCAACGTTGCCTGGATCGGTGGTAAGCAGGAATAGTTTTCTATTTTGTTACCGAATAGGGCTGACCCATAGCGCCATTACTGTGGGGTGACACTCATGTAGAAAGAAAAATAACGTAACGTCAAAATACAAAATGAAAGCTGATCCCCGATCACTGCCCTTGCCTTCCCCACACAGGAGAGCTGTGGTGTGACGGTGTGCAATGCCAGGATTTACATCCTTGGAGGGAGAGACAAAAGCGGCATTGGCATCGACCGGGTCCACAGCCTTGACCCTTCCACGGGAGAGCTCACCGAAGAGCCACCGATGTCACGCTGTGTGAGTTACCACGGCTGTGTCACCATCACCCAGCACGTCAAGAGGTGAACTCCTCCTTACTACAGAGACACTTACATATGCACCCGCCCCATCTGTGAACGCTACACTTACATATACACCCGTCCCATCTGTGAACGCTACACTTACATGGAAATGGTATTTGTGTTTTTTTTGTTGTGTTTGCTGCTCTAGTTCTCAAGACAGTTAACCCTGCTGTATTACAGACTTCCCTCTGTGAAGGGGATATAGTGCAGGCACACTTCACACATTTTTTCCATATACCTGGTGAAGCCCTTTTCCAATTGTCACGCACTTAGTAGTAACATTTTTATCAGATTTTGTGTCTGTTTGTATATCAATGTATCTGTATATCACACTTCCGGTTTTGCATGCATCTGTAGAACCGGTTATCCAGTTGTCATGAAACTTGGTATGAACATTATTTTGTTTCAGTTATTGAGAATATCTGATTCTGGAGCTATAGAGGGGTGTCCATCTGTACGTCTCCCATTTATTTCTTGGCACATGTTCATAAGGATGTTTTGATAATGGAAGTAAAGTGGTTTTAAATCACTTGGCAAAGATTACAATTACTGTGTCATTTTCTATAGAGTCAGAACCTGAAACTACCTTAAAAATAGTGTGTTCTGCTGCATTCCCAGAACACAGAGATTATAGGAAGGGCTTCTGTTTTTCGGGTTTTATTAATTGTATTTTCCAGTGCTTATTGTTAGCTATTTTCGAGTTATATGTAAATCGTTTTTTTTCGGGGCTTTCGTTTTTGATATACTGTGAAATGAAATTAGTGTTTTCGGTTACTTTCCAAAATATGTATAATAACTCGACAGTACTTGCACACTTAAGTTGTACCTTCTTTCCTTTGCTGTCTTCCACAGTGAAATCCCTATGGTCACAGGCACATTCTTCCAGGGTTTTTGTGTGTAGGCATTTTTGTACATTTCACCACAATTCTGTTTTAAATCCTCCGTATTTTAACTGTAATGCAGCTTTAAATCCCGCTAACAAGCCTAAATCCTGATTTGTAACTTCGTTTTAAATCTTGCAAGCAGAGTCTCCAATAGAAATGTAGGAATGTGCTGTCACTCAGTAGTTGGGGTGGGCTTAAAGTATTCAGAACAAATCAATGATAGATACAAGTCAGGAAGGCAGGACATTGTCCAGCAGCACTGGGAAATGTATTTATTATTATTTTTGTAGCAGGTTTTATTTTTTAATGGGAAAAGGGTAAAGTCAATGTGAATAGATGAACCATTTCCACAGTTTTTCCAGTGTTTTCCGATGTTTATTGGCTATCCACTGATTTAATATTTTTTTGTACCGGGGGGGGGTTTTATCAGTTAAAACCGAAAATCAGAAGCCCTAATTATAGTTAACGTATTTGCATTTATTTTATTCCTGCCTTAAAGTGCCACAGGTTGTACTGTATGCTTGTGAATGTTATGATAGCTTAGTTAGTCCTTCAGGACTTCTTTCTTGGGGTTGACTGCTGACATTGAAACGCTTGTCATTGATTTTATTCAGTTCCCTTTCGTATTTTGAAAGGTTGATTGCTCATGCACTGTTGTAGGACTGTGGAAACACGCTGTATAGAAGTGGTCTGTCCGTGTACATACCAGTATCAATACAGGTGTTTATTTCAGCAGCTCTCAAGACTGTGTGGGAGTTGACAGATTGTTTAGTGAGCCACACTTTCTGGAATTCATTTTTCCATGTATTCTTTGCGGTCTATTCTGTGAAACTCGTTTAATTGTTTCTGGAGACAAGGAAGCAGCCAGCATGCATCAGGAAGCATTGTTTCTGAAACATGTTTGCGTGTATGCTGGGTTTAAATACTTCTGCAATGTGTTTCAAGGGTTTATTGTTTCCGTGCTTTGTCTCATATTATATAGGAATGTTATTGCGTGTATTTGTTTTAATTGTGTGTCTTTGTTCCATTTTATACTAATTCTCACTTGTATTTAAGGATTGCATACATTTACTGTGAATTCCGTGGGATTTGAATTATTGTTTAGCCGTTAGACGTGTTAAATGGAATTCCTGCTAATGAGATTTCACATACCGTACCTCAGAGCAGTGCAGCTGAAGTGGGCAAGGAGCCGTACCTGAAGAAACTGGAAATCCTGGCAATGTGAAAACAAAACAGCCTGTAATGTGAAAAACGAAACAGTTTGAGAGAAACTTTTCAACGTGAAGCAGCATTACACTCTCTCTTTCTATGCTTCATGCGCACTTTGCTTTTAATTGTACAAATGCTTACACTTCAGGAATTCCGTTATGATTTTGTTTCGTGGAATAGGACTGCTAATAAAAGTCCCTTTTCAGCGGATTGAACTTCTTGGTTGTATCAAGTTAAACCAAGCTCAAAGCGCTTGTTTTTCCTTGAGGTAAAACTATAAATGATAGAAATGCAAAATGATATAACACTGATGCAGGCATGCCCTGTGATTTCTTGAAAGGTGAAAAAAGCATTGTCTCTTATTTTTTTTTCTTTTAAAGGGACAGAACAATATGTTATGTATGTACGCCGTAGTAGAAAGCGTAGCATACGTTATTGCCAGCCTTGTCTCAAGGGTGATTAAAACATACTGGGGTTTGCTGCTGGGTTTTAAGGGCAATTCAGTTATTTCCTTTAGATTACATTATGTTGTTATTTAACATGTTAATCATACCCTGTCTTAAATAAATTTAGCAACTGTGGGGTAATAAAATGTTAATATAATGTACTCCTAAGTACCAATAAAAACGATTTTCTAAAACAAAATGATTCTATTCGATTCTATTCTTTTAATTATTCAAAATGCATTAATTCAATTACAATGGTTGCATTTATATCTAAAGGCTAGGTTTCTGTTATTCTCACAAATTGCTTTAATGTGGGTTCCTAAAGGTCTGCAGAGCAGCTGGATGGATCTAAATAGAAATGAATATAGATCTCAATATAACTGTAATACTAACCAGGTATAAAGCATCAGAGTTCTATATAAAGACAGCTCAGTGAACTACACTGACAGTTCTGCAGAAGCAAAGCACAGGTCAGTGAACAGGGTGTCTACAAGAAATTATTTTTAATCTTGGCATTGAATAAATAAATTCAGGCAGTACATTTTTAAGCTGAAGGTGGAATAATAAGAAGGATAAACGAATTGCCTATTGTTCAGACTAGGAAAGGCTCTCTATAGGACGCCCCTGTGTTGAGCTGTCGTTGTGTTTACTGAAACCCAATGTTCCCTGTTTTCTTTTCATAGCTTTATTGTTTATTTTTCAACCCCCCCCCCCCCACTGCAGGTAAGCAGAGTTCTGTGGAAGTCATGTGATCTGCATTTTCCTGAGAATAGCCTTCTCTGAAACAGAATGCAGCAGAACCACATTATTGTAGCCTTAAGAGGGGGCTGGCCTTAATGTTGAATACATATTGTATTTCTTCCAGGAAATGAAAACCACAGGATTATTATCATACGATAACACTTTATTGAACATTCTATATGCTTATTATTGTTCAATCTCTATTATTATTATTATTATTATTATTATTATTATTATTATTATTATTATTATTATTATTATTATTATTATTATTATTATTATAAGCAGACTGTTCTAATTCTTCTATTCATATTATTTAATATTTCTATTTATACTTCATGATGCAGAGAGATATTAAAGAGTTTGGTTTTGATGTTTCGCTCTGTATTGTGAAAACCCTGTTCTCTGTTCCTGTGTGGAAGTGAGTTGGGGAAGCATATTAGGGTTGCACAATACTCCTCCTATGGTGTTCAATGCACAGCACAACGCTACCGAGGAGTCTTCTCCGAAGATTGTTTCGCTGGTACAGTTAGTAAACATGGCAAATAATGATCAGCAGAAACAACAGAGAATCACAGAGCGCACACATGAGCGTATACTAATCACATTTAATATTAATATTAGGAGAATGTACAGTAGATGGATAGAAGATCCTTTTAAAATGGGTACAATAAACGAACACCAGAGTTAAAACCCCCTTCTCGGATGAGGGTGTACCTCAGTGACTGATTCTATGCCTGCAGTAGCTGCCTTCTCTCAGTATGACAATGAAAACGAGGACAATGGGCTGATGCAGCTACCCCCCAGATAGCAGTCCCTGTGCACCGCCATGCAGCTCATTTGAAATGTATCTCATACTGGTCTGGAGCTGCTGAGCTCCATTAAACTCTGAATGATCAAGCGCTCCGTGCAGCTGGGGCTGTCTGGATCATGGTCTCTGGAGAAATCGTTTTAATTACTGATGAGGGTTTGCCTTTTGAGTCAGTGCTAGTCCACTGCTCTGCCCAGGACTGCTACATGCTTAACAAACCAAGATTCTAACTGTGCATGATTCAGGTAGAATCAAACCATGCAACCACGGTGCAGGATTCAGGTAGGATCAAACAGTGCAACCACGGTGCAGGATTCAGGTAGGATCAAACAGTGCAACCACGGAGCAGGATTCAGGTAGTGAAAATATGGTATAAAGGGTTATAAATGTACTAAAGGTTGGTTGCTGGGAGAGTATTTTTAAAAGTTTGTAACGTCCCACCCCCGGCACTTTTGTATATTAAAACAAAAGAAAGTCTGTTTGGCCTTGCATTCACTTCTCAAATAGGTACACCAACCTTAATTTGTAGATTGAAGTCCCAGAGACCAATTGGTCGCACACTCAAAAATAGGACAGGATTTTAAAAAATATTTTCTTAATTTTATTAGTTAAAACATGTTTATACTAAAACAAGCAAACAAACAAAAGAATAGTAGGACTACGCGTTTCAACACAACAGGTCTTCGTCTGTTGTGTTGAAATGCGTAGTTTCCTTGACAAGAAAAAGCTTGAACTTGACCTCCCTCCCTCCCTCCCTCTGCAGGTCTCCAGTGAAATTCAGTATGATAAACACTACAGGTAAACAGATGTGTCATGTGATCTGCATCATCTTGAGAACAGCCAGTGGAATCGTATCCTTCATGGAAACACAATCGCTTAATACTGAAAATGCCTTGAATTTCTTCTAAGAAATATAAACCACAGGATTATTATTTAAACAGTTCCTAGTTTAACCGATTTTATTTAAATGATTAACACTTTCTTGAGCGGTGTAACTGACTGATGTTGTATTTATTTTTTAATAAATGCTCAAGAAGTCTAGAGAAAAACTAAACAGGTGTTCCCTTGTACAAGAACAATGTGAACTCCCAGCAGTACAGTAAAGAGTACAACGGGGAGAGTCCATTTTGGTCTTCACTAATAGCCTGCAGTAATAGCTATAAAAAAAAAATACTATTAAAAAAGTCTAGTGTCCATCTGCCACATGATTTCCTGAACTTGATCTACTAGCTCTGTTCACTTCATGGAAATCCTTAAAATGATCTTCATCCCAAATTAACCCAAATTACCTTAATACATTGTCAATTAGTAGTGTTTACAATCATAGACTGTTCTGGGTTTTTCAGTTCCTAAACTTACCTACATAACCTGGAAAAAAAGGCATCTGTTTTCTAGCTCTGTGGTCTTGGAATAACCCAGGAAGAACTGAAACTTACTGTTTTGATACCTTTAGGAGTTTAAATACAATCTGTGTAGCCGAGCCATGCTTTTGCTTTGGCCGGCGCTCCTGAATTGTTTCTTGTAATTTGATGAACTTGTTTGCTTTGGTTGTGCTCATTCAATGTGTGAGTTGTTTTGTATGTTTTATTATATAAGCCATCTTCTTGACCAGGTCTCCCTCAAAAAAGAGATTTTAATCTTAAGGGGACTTTCCTGGTTAAATTAAAATAAATGAATAAATAAATAAATAAAGCTTAAATGAAATTATTATTATTATTATTATTATTTATTTCTTAGCAGACGCCCTTATCCAGGG
Organism: Acipenser ruthenus; assembly: GCF_902713425.1. Classification (NCBI taxonomy): domain Eukaryota; kingdom Metazoa; phylum Chordata; class Actinopteri; order Acipenseriformes; family Acipenseridae; genus Acipenser; species Acipenser ruthenus. The sequence goes on from NC_081196.1 coordinate 1,108,760, forward strand.
CGACTTACAATTGTTACAAGATATCACATTATTTCACATTATACAGATATCACATTATTTTTACATACAATTACCCATTTATACAGTTGGGTTTTTACTGGAGCAATCTAGGTAAAGTACCTTGCTCACGGGTACAACAGCAGTGTCCCCCACTGGGGATTGAACCCACAACCCTCCGGTCAAGAGTCCAGAGCCCTAACCACTACTCCACACTGCTGCTGGAAATGATTGAAAAACAGAGAGACTAAAAGGTTTCAGATTTGTTCACGCTGATGTGACGTGGCCACTCAGTTCCTGGTACAGAGGGTCTGCTATTAAAAACATTTTTGTTTTGTTTTGTCATTATGGTGTGTTTGAAATTTCTCCACGATTATTATTGTTGTATGTCTCACCATTTTCAAAACAAGAAAAAATAAACTGGAAAAGCGCTGTTACAGTGGCAAGCAACATAAAGGCTTGAAGACTGCCCCTAATTATGCCAATCGCTACGGCCATACATTTACACCTGTTTAAACAAATACAAATTTCACGTTTCCTGTTTTTTCTGTAATAAAGACACGTGGGTTGTGTTAATTAAGCAACCCTGTTTATATTGCCTTGTTTTCTTTGTCCTTTGAAAGCTGTTACATTGCAGGGATCCCTCTACTGAAATCCCCAGGGAGCTCAATACAGCACATGCTAAAGACCCAGGCTGCTGTTACCAGACAAAGAGCTGGGTAAGGACCGCGAGCTCCGGCTGAGAGTATTCATTAAACTAGAGGAGAGGGGGAGGGGGAGAAGGGGGGGTGCTCCATCTGTGTATTCAATCACATGCCCATTGCATACCCGCAGCAACTACACCTGCAATACATAATATATTTGATTAGTAAACACAATATCTGATTCTGCAAGCCCTACTGGCTCAGGCTGGTGAAAATTATGTCTCAGTGGTAATCACTGACGGATTATCACATAGACCTTCACAACATTCTAAATATTTTGTCCATTGCTTGTATATCTGAACACGAGATTATAAATGCTAGCAGCGACCTTTCCTTTAGAGCTGCTTCTCAAAGCAGGTAATAGCCATGCCGTTCCCAGGTGAGTTTGCACCGCTCCATCCACAGCTTTCCTGTGGCGGAGACTGGAGTAATTGGGGGCTTGAACGCCCGTCACATATCAGCCCTGACAGTTTACCCGCCCTGGCCAGACGTATCAGCAACCAAGTATGTGTACAGCGCGAATACACATGGCTACTGGAAAGTGAAACATTACAGGATGCTTGGAAGAAACTGAAACTGGGGTCTGATGAAACAGCCAACGATTCTGTACCAAATGTACCAGAACCTAGATCTGCTGAAACTGCGTTCGAGATTGAGGGACGAAATTCAACAGCGGGTGAGGTGCGACGAAGCAGATCCTGCCTAGCATCTTTTAGATGATGAAGAGATTGTTGATGAGCTAAATGGAAATAACAGTGTCAAACAAGAAAGTGAGGACGAAGACAATGAAAGCAAACCAGCCGTTTCCCAGAGTGAAGCAATGGAGTGCTGTCAGAAAGGATTGGACTGGCTGGAGCAGCAACCTGAAACCGAGGCTCCTCGGCTTCAGCTCGTCCAGTCTGTTTTTGTGGGTTTGTTTTGTAAACCCACAATGCACTTGCAAATCACCCGACAATAATGCAAATCTATACTGTACTGCACTAATACTGAGTATCTTACCAAACAAGGGGGTTATCCTTAATACTAGTTAAATTCCAAAACATTGTATTTATGTTGTAGTGCTTACATGTGTGTATAATGGTATTTTAAACACGATTCAATGATCCGCCTTTTAGTATATCCGCCCTTACTCTGGTCGCACGGCAGGCAGATATGCGACAGACCACTATTTGTTTACATGGCTTTCAGCACACAACAGCCAACAATTACCTCTGCTGCTGGAACCAGAAACGTAATTACTGCAAAATAAACTCAGTGGAACCAGGCTTGCTACAGAACATAAGTTTTTAGAGAACATTCAGGTACCAAGGGCCACTACACAATGTAACTGCCCATAGACCAGGATACCAACTCTTTATAACATGGTCCTCATTCTTTAACTGTAAATGATTAGCCCCCCTCCCCCTCCTTCTTACAGCAAAAATGGGATTTGAAACGGAGCACAATTTAATGAATATATGGGAATAAGAAATTCCTATTTGTACTGCTATCTGTTAAATCCAAAGTGATATTATACACTACAAATACTTGAATACACTTATACTGTACACAAGATATGGCCATTGGTATCACAGGGAAGCAAGCGTCCCAAGGGCCCTGCGAGAGGGTTTATTAGCATGACAGCATCAGCCACACACATCTGCAAGCGTTCCAGAGAGGATGCTCACATTTTACTTGCATTCTCCAGTTTTCTGGGCTAGTTGATTACCTAAAGCATTGTGTGTTTTCATAATGCTGGAAAAAGAAAATGTGCATTTATTCACAACAGAATCAACAAAACACACACACAGAAGCTTGATAAACAGGGAATCGAGCTTTATATAAAATTAGCACATATGGGAACAGTAAAAAAAAAACAGGACAACAGCATTAGAAACATAATCTGTATTTTAGTTAAGCAAGAAAATATAAAACCACGGAAACATTGATAAGGAAACAAAAGGCACGTTATGTAATCACACTCCAGTTTTAGTACCAAAACAAATAAACAAAAAGATACTTAAGTGTGTACATGATGACCAGAAGGAGCTGAAAATCAACAGCAAACCTTTGAAACACAGCCATGCAGATTGTTGTGCAGTATGAGATATTCCGTTTTTTATTTAAAGCCTCTTTATAGCCAGAGCTGTCACCCTACAGTGTCAAGAGACAGACCAGTCCGATTTCCTTTACTGTCCTTAAAGGAGTAGTGCACACACTACAGTCCAGTTTCTTACCTCCTATTAGCTTGATTAGATGTTTTGGCTCCTCGCGTGGTTTTTCCTAATGCTATAGAGAAAGTGCTGCATCCTGGCACGTTTGCTGTAGGCCGTGTGGTCTGACCGCAGTGATTCTGAACTATAAAACACATGGGAGAGCACCATGTGCTGTAGCATGAAGTGGCACCAACCTTTACCTGTAGCACCCCATTTGAAACATCTGCATGTTCAAAAAATCAACGATCATATTTCTGGTGCTAGAGGTTAAGAAAACTGGATTATAAAACTTTGGCACTCTCCTGCACAACATGTTTTTAGAATGCGTCTCCACGAAACGTACAATGCTTTTCTATATTTTTGTGGCAATAGGACTACACCCCTATCGGGTTTGCTATTACAGTATGCAGCATTTGCCTAGGAGCTTTGTAATGTATTAAAAGTCAGCACCAATATAGACACACATTAATGCTTCACAAGTCTAATGAACAAAGCACCATGAGAACTACTGTTTTAATTGGTTAAATGCCTGGCTACTGACTGGGGGGGGGGTTGAGATGTGGATGCTTTGTCATATTTTAGTTTTTATTCTGTACCATACTTAACCGTTTTCTTTCTTATTGAATTACAAATTGCTAACATACTAGGAACTATGTGGTTCTGTTGCCTGATCGATTCTTGATGTGTTAAGATTTTACGCAGCTTCCAAATTGCAAACACTATTGTCGCTATATACATTAAGACTAAACAATTCTTAACTATACCGCTTTCGTAAAAAAAAAACAAAAAAAAAAAACACATATAGCAAGTTGCTTACATATTTTTTGGAGTCATATGCAACAAAACTCTTATTTTACACATAGGGTCCAAATGTTTTAGCAAGTTGGAGAATTTTAGATATTAAAAACAAGAAAAAATACCTTATTTTTTTGTTTGTTTGTTTTAAATTGAGCAGCAAATACTCCTTGCAGATTACATTTTATATTATTTTTCACCAAATAGCATCCTATGCTGACTGAGGGTTGTGTTTAAACTGAATTGAGATGTACCTTCTGAAACACACACACACACTTCTCTCTGAACAAGGCAGGTTGTTTGAGAATAATAATAATAATAATAATAAAAACACGTTAAACCAGTAATTCCAGGATAGAGAAAGATACTGAACAGCTCTGGAAGAATTCTGAAAAAAACAAACAATTAATAAGAATTTACCACAGGACAGGCTGGTTTCGCAGCCCTGAGGACTGTAAAACCAGCCATCAGTCCCTTTCTTGTCATATTAAGGCATCACATTAAACACATGGATCATGTTTGTAAGCTTAGAGCTCAACAATTAACAATCAGCAATTTAAGGCAAAGTATCATCATTAATAAGTCTGTATCTCTTTAATTCAACTGTGGAATAAAACCTGATTAAAGTCTGTTTAAATGAATTTTTAAAAATGATACAGAACAGGCCTTTTTTATGATTATGGTGTCCTGAATGTATTACTCTGTGATTTCCTTGTGCGGTCTGCTTTATTGATCGTTTTGTATAAAATTAAAATGAATAAAGTCGATTTTCAACCCACTCCCAGACTAAGCATCCAGAAAGTCAACTCGTGGTAAAGGCTTCAGGAGGGGCGGACATTATCCTGCATGGCACAGCACCTATACGACATTCTACATGTCCAACACAGTTCTAGTTTAGAACCAATGCTATTCCAGCACAAGGGAGCTACAGCAAGTAGTGGGCATGTATTAAAGTGTGTATTGGATTGTTCATTGCAGGCTACAGGCACACTTTAACCGTTTACAAGGAAGGTCATCTTTAAGACTGGAGTGAATTGAAGTTAAAATCGAGGAAGTGTCATAAATACATACATAAAAAAATACACAGGAGATGTCTGAAATCACTTTAAAAGGCTGTGTTTTGGTGTGGGATGATAAGCCTAAATAATTCAAATATCTATTTAAAACAGCTATATATTATATATATTAAGTTAGCCAATATATAACTCCAGTAATGCTGTGTTGAGCCCATGATGTAGTTTCATATTTTGCTTCACCATTTTGATATCATATATTACACTCAACACTACAGCATGTGCTTTTTAGTGTAATTTAATTGTTTCCATTAAGGTCAATGGTTTTGAAGCCGGTTGCCCTGGCATGCGTTTCTGGGATCTGCTGACAGCCCAATATGAAGATCCTTCAGTATACAGAGGGCAGACTCCGGTCCCCAAGAAAAGTTTACCACTGTATTTTTTCCTTGGTCCTTCACTACGGTCGATTACAACTGGCTGTGCTTTTATTATGGCAAACTTGTATAAGGGATTGTCCGGACTTTATCCTACAACAGTGCTTCCAAACCCTGGTCCTGGGGACCCCGGCTGAGTTCTCAATTACTTAACTAAACCCTTAATTGAACAAATACATTTGCTGAATTAAACCTTTTTACTTGTTTTCAGCTCCTAAACAGTTGCAGATTTCAAGATAGCTATAACATTTTGTAAGTAACTTGAACTGCAACTTATTAGGAGCTGAGAACAATTAAAAAGGTCTAATTAAGCAAATCATTAGTTCAATTAAGGGTCTAGTTAAGTAACGTGAGCTCAGTTGGAATGAAACCCAGAGGACACATGGGGTCCCCAGGACCAGGGTTACAATCTCTAGAAGGAATCTACCCTAATCAGTATAGTAAAGCATGGATTGCCTGGACTAGTTGTTTTTTGCAGTTGTAGAAACACTGCATCACAAGATTACTATATTTTGTAGGATGGACTATATCAGATTTTTGCATGCCTATTGCAAGCAGTGTCATTTGTAAGGTGTAGGACCCCCTCAACGATGATGCAGGATCAGTTTGATTGTAGGAATATTTTAAAACCAGGTCACTACAGAACATTCAGATTGTATATAAATTAAATGCGGGGAGCACACAGTACGCTTTGTGAGTTCCTACAGTGACTTGTGCATACCGGACATTTATCACCATGCAATGCTTTCTTCAATGACTAAATAGAATTTGTTTACATATATTGACATATATTCACACATGCATTGGTCCAGGGTTTGTTCACATCGAACCAAAATATTCCAGTTTTTAATCCTTCCTGATGTTAGCATAGACCACAGACTCAGTTTTGTAGACTGTGTTCGACATCTTCTTCCCTGAATGATCCAGCTGAGCATAAATTACTGGGCCCTGAAAAGGAGAGAACAGTGAACTGCAGAGAGCAAACAACACAATAGTCAACATCATTTATTATAAAAACAGAGGACAAAAACAGATTGAGGGCAACTTCAACCAACCTTCATTTTAAAAGGGCAACTTGGGACACATCTAAAATATAAGGTGCTTTGAACTAGTCATGTTTAATAAACAATATTTCTATCTAATTATAGAAATAATCAGGGATGTAAGGACGCACTATCGTCACGATACGATTCGTATCCTGATATGCCGCTTGTGATACGATATGCAGCACGTGGTCCCCATGGGCTTCTTGTATGATGCAGAATAAGATCAAACTAAATTTGTGTTGGAACATTTTGTTCAAAGAAACACATTAAACGAGATCCGCAGGGTATATATTCATGCCAACTATAAAACCACATTCAACAACCACTTGATGAACTACAATGAGTGCTGTGCTTTTAGTCTTTATCACGATACAAACCTCTATCACGATACAACATCATGTAAAAAAGTATCACGATTTACTGTGAATGGTTACACCCCTACAAATAATATACCAAGTCATTCTAAACAAGAAGTATGCCATAGTTACCAATTTGTTCTTTAAGGCCAAAAAAACTCCATGCATGCTTGATGCAGGGGTGTTGAATTACAGTATTATGTATTTTTAGTTTATTTTTCTCTTCCCACGAATGAGTAGATGTTCTTGAGATATACCGTAGTTCAAAAGGTACAGACACTTTCACTAACAAAACAGAAAGATTGGGGTACGAGAAGAAAAGTTTTATGAAGCCCAGCTTTAATATTTTCAACAAAAGAATGCACTTTGGTTCATTCAATGTGTCGTATCTAGCCACTTACCTGCTTAAACCATTTCAATACGGGTCTCTTAGATAAACTGTGCTAAAGGGATGTTAACACAGGTCAAACCTGTGTTACACCTTTCAAGTCTGTACCTCTTTCTCCACAGAGTATATCTGAAACGTCAGAATATCTCGTTTCAGGTGTATCTATCACTAGCTTTGGCAAACAATAAGATTTTGTTTATCCGTTACAGAAATGTTGGAAGCGGGGTTATCAAAGCGGGCAGCAGAACATGTGGGCACAATGCCAGTAGCTGCTCTGCCTGTCTGTAGTACTATATGGAAGGGTACACTTCTGCTATAGTTCAGGGAAATGCCACATGTTGCGCACCAGTAAACCCCAGGATTATAATGTCCCCTGGAAAGCAAAGCAAAATCCCCAGAAACCCTGAAACTAATTAAAGCCTGGCACGATACTGTATCTGTATTAATAGTCTAGGGATGACACACAGTATAAGTAGTTGCACTGTGTTTGTTTAGAGCACCAAAACCATTTCCCACATGAACAGACACAGCTGCACACACTGCAGTACTGCAGCAAGACTCAAATGAGGAACAAATAGATTACCAACCCAGCCTCCGCGGCTCAGCTGGATTCAAAACCTGTAAGTGCAAACACCCATGCGACAGCCCCCTCACTATGAAATCACCTTGGAAAGAGAACCTTTCCAACCTGCGAGTGTAAAGAGCCTAGAAGTACCCGGGTTGGTCTGCAGAGAATATCATTTGCATAAACGCTTCTGGTGAAACATCTTTCCTGATTGTCGCTTTCGTTTCACAGATTTAGGAGAGCTGCTTTCAATTTTTTTTATTTATTTATTTATTTTTTTTAAATACATAATGAACTTGTTTATCTCATTGTAACTAAAATGTTTCTTTAACTTTGTGTGTGTTTGTGTGTGTGCCTGCAGTGATCTGTGTCACAGACAGTCATGAGTTCTCTGGCTGTACATGGATTTCTCCGAGGTCATTTTTCAATTATGTGCGCGAACTTAAGAACATTAGAGATTTTCCGAACAAGAGGAGGCCATTCCGCCCATCCATGCTCGTCTGGTTCCTAGTAGCTTTGTTCCTAGTAGCTCGTCTGGTTCAAAACTTTGTCCAGTCGGGTTAAAGGATCCCAATAATTCAGCATCAACATGACTTGGTATCCCATTCCATACCCACACCACTCAGTGTAAAGAAGCGACTCCCACCCTCTGTCCTGAGCCCACTCAATTGCTGGCTGTATCTTCTGGTCTTGGTTGAAGTATGGGCCAGGGTTAACTTGCCCGAAGGCGTGTTGTATTTGCCATTGCTCCCATGGAGCCGAGTCTGTCTCTGCACTCTGTACTAACTCCCTACTATGTCCAATACGGATTTGCAGCAGCACCGACATACATACCTGTGCAGGGCCGGAGGGACTGCTACATCTCGAGTCCTCTTTATCTGAGCCCTCTTTCTTCAGCGCCCGCGTCTCTTGAGGAACCACGCTTTCAGAGGAGCTGCAGCTAATGGGTCATGTTTTGGAGGGCGGGGGTTGTTTTGTTTTACAAGTCAAATGGCACAATGTAGCACACAAGCAAGCGTTGGCAGAGCAGTGCGAAAAAACAAACCAAAAAAACACAAAAACAGAAAAAAAAGACAAAATGCAATGAATGATGAGCTCACAGTACAAACAAAACACTCCATTCTCATTGTACAGCTACACTGATTCAGTGTGACACAAGACCCAATGTCGTGAATCAAAAGGCTTGCTCTACTGAGTTGGAGTGTACAAAGAACACAACACAACACACGCACAAAACTAAAGGTACAAACAATGCCATCTACTTCAAAACTATATAGGGGCTGTGTACAGTGCTATTCAGCAGTCGCAGGAAGTATTTGAAAACATATTAACAATTTTTTAACCAGAACCATTTTGCATGATTTCTGATTAAATACATTTAAGTACTGTACTGCGGTTACTGAATTACATTGTACAGTATTCTTTTTACCCAGCCCAAAATGTTAACCTCCTCCCACCAGCACAGGGGTGAGAGCAAAGTTCAGCAGCTGTAATACACAAGCAGAAAAACAAACACACTGTACTGTAACAGGAATTTAAAAAGCACTAGCTATCGACAGAGGCTCTTTTCAAAACAGAAATGACAGATGCACTGGGATTGGTTATCTTTTGATCCGGTAATGATTTAGTTAAAAAAGACTCTTCCTGTACGTACCTCACAAAAGGGGTTTACCGTTCCAGCCATTTCGAAACTTTGGCTTTGATAAGTCTTTCTAAAGCAAACTCATATCAACAGAATACATTAATTACCTACGATGCATCCTGTGTGCAGAGAGGATTAATATGCTGTATGCTTTTCAGTAACAAACTGTCATCTAGTCCTATAGTCATTCGTTTGTCGGTTTCCTCCGTTAGTGTCTGAGCTGTTGGCCTGGGTCACAGTATACCAGGCTCCATTTCTGAATTGATATTTAAGAGATAATATTAACAAATGCATGCACAACTGTATGTGCTTTCAATGGGGCAAGAGGCAGTGTCTGTCCCGAGTTGAAACAGCACGCTATCTCAGCCACTAGATGGAGCCATAAGCTTTTATCCATAGAAAGCAAAGGCAATTACAGGATGTTTTTTCTATGTTTGTTTAATGTTTCTTTTGACAGTATACAGACTAAAGGTGCAGAGAGTAAAATGAGCCAGTCTGTTCAGCCTTCTGTTTAAATCTACTGCGAAGTCAACCATCGGTTTTCTACTGCGGATGCTGATTAAAGTACGAAGCTGAAAACAGTGACAATGAGTTTGTTTGTTTTTCTTTGTATTTAAAACAGCTACTGTCTTGATTAAAGGAGTGCCATATAAAGACTGCATCATCCAGGACCCTGTGCTGGTGGTCTGATTGCATACAGAGTCTACATAAAGCTCACAAGACAGAATTCAGTGATGGGTTTCAATACAGTTCGACTTTGTTTTGTTTTGCAATGCAGTCAGGAATATCTGCTTTGTTTTTCATTTCAAATACTCAAAATGATTTGTTAAATTAAACTGCACTTGAAAAACCTATTAACCTCCACTGAGTGACAGTCTGGTGAACACATAAAGAACAATAAACCAATAGTAATAACATGAAAATGATGCTAACATCAATGTTAATTGATTTAACACATACAAAATGCACCAAAATGAAAGGCTGTTTGTTTTTTTTGTTTTTTTTTTTTAGAAGAATGCATTCTCTTTCTGGAACCTGTATGCTTGGAAAGCATTAGTTATATCTACGATTGTAATACCATTCTTTATTTTTTTGTTTAGAGGTGCATATCTGTATTAGTCGACGTGCCTACAGTTCTGCACAGCAGTGACGAGAATATTAAAAAGACGGGACAGACGCACACACTGTTTACTGGTTAGTTGTGTTAAATCAAAACCAAACAAGCAATGCAGTTAGTGGGTTAGCATGAATGCCTGAATGCCAAGTTTAAAAGACCTTTCTCAACAGTATCAGCTTCACTGAAACACTCGGCATTGTCAGATTGGAAGCAGCTTAAATGCATTAAATCTGAGGGTGGGGTGTCTTGCATTCTATCCTGGCCCTGTGGCAATATTCAGATTTAGGCAATTCATCTGATGCAACAGTTTAACAGAAGAACAATCCCTTCTTGAGGCTCATCTTTGATTGTGCAGTGAGGTGACTGCAGGGAGTGCCACAGTAATGCATGGGGGCGGGGGTCATTGGGTCGGAAGTACAAAACGAGTCTTCTAGGGATGTCATACTATGTTCTCCAGGATTGCTTGAAAACACTTGACTAATGAACAGGAATTCAGATGAACTACACCAGTCACTCAATCAAGCAAAACCTTTACTTATCCAGAGGAGTCAATTGATATCAAATCCCCCATTTATAATGAGACCTGACTGGTGCGCATTCACTTTGAGAAACCATAGTAGACACGCTCCAATCCTGGAACTTGTTCGATATTTTCTTGAATGGTTAATAGTTGTACTAACCGTGCAGCGATGGCAGGGTTATTCCTGGCGTGTTTTAGTGAGTGCCCTGTTGTGTTAATACAGCACTAACAATCCTCTTGCACTGAAAACCCAACAGCCCAACATGCAAGGCACCGCAATACACAGTAGGTATGTAAGGTCTTCATGCTTCATGCTGTGAACCATTACAGATGTAGCATGTTAACACTTTGACAGCAGGCAGTGGTTAAGATGAGCAGTGGTGTTTAAAACAGCCCCAGTGTGAAAATCAGTCACTGACTCCACTTAGGGGAAGAGTCTTGGATGCAGCTTTCGTCCAAGACTGACAGAAAAAAATAAATAAAGCTCCATCCAATTTAAAAGGTGACTGTGAAGCACTTTGCTGTACTGGACTTCTACATGACGTTCTAGCATGTGTGTCACAAGACAGGAAGCGCTTTGTTCAGTTCATAAGCATGCTGTACATCTGGCTGGTGTGTGATGCACTACCCAGCCCACTCTCTCTCACGCAGTGCCATAATCAGACACTGCAAAAAGCAGCTCTACAGAAGCTGTGCTGTCGAGGCTGCTGTGAACATATCCAAATCTGCTAGACGTTTGTAGAATTGTATGCGGACATGACATTTTGTAAATCATTTGTTGTGCTCAATAGTACATTCTAGTATGTATTTTAATTTTGAGCAATATGTTCAGACACAGAAGTCTCATACATCAAAGTGTTGGTTTTAAATTGAAAATGAAATCAAATCAATGCAACAAAAAAAAGAAATACCCACACATTAATAAGTTAATATGATTTAATAAATAAAACACAGAAAAGCAAACAATTCACCACCACTATGAACTTACCACCAGATTATTTAGTAAGCTGTGCTGTTTTCTTTAAAGATAGATAAAAGCCCTGTTAAGTCTAATTATTACTGTTAAATATTCCACTGGCAATGACAGCAACATGAAATATTCTGTGGTGTAAGACATTATCCTTAAGACTTCAGTAATCCATTTGCATTTTTTTTTTTTTTTTTTTTTTTTTTTTTAGAAACTTCTTGCACATATTCATTACAAGAATAACAATCTGTTACATTGCGGGCCTTGGAAGAATCCGTTTCTAAATGATAGGGTTTTTAACCAGTAATTTGATTTGAAGTGTGCTTATGTAAAGTGAGATGCTGCAGATTTGAGTACAGTACTCAACACTTCACAGCAGACGAGGCAGACAGGCCTGCATCGTATGTTTGTCTCTATTTTTAGGGGTAGCTTGGGGGCAGAAATGATTGCAAGTCTACTTGCAAAACACATTCTTCCCCTGTATGCTGTATATCCAAACCAAATATCTATCACTATTCATTTGAAATACAAAAACCATAAAGAAGCAACTTTCAGTTGTGTAAGGGTTTCATACACATATACAAGAGTTGTAGTGCAATAGTGTATGAGTTTAACCCTTACTGTTCAGTCCTTCTGCATTTCTGCACTAACAGAGGAACTTGGGTGTATACTCGAGACAAGAGATCTGCTAAAGACATGAACCCAACTTCAGCCAACCAATACATCAAGTTTATTTTTTACCTTTTTTTGTATTTAAATTTGATTATATTTTATTAAAATGATATTTGAAGCAATGCATCCTTTACACACTGTCCATGCGTCTTGACTTTATAATTCAAGGGGACAGTGAAACGGTAGTAACCCTCAATTAGGACAGATACATGTGTGAGTTTATGGGTTACGGTTAGAAGAATGTGGCAGTAGGTCCCATAGTGCTGAATCTAGAACACTGGATATTGTTCCAATACAATTAACACTTTGTTCCGCTGCCCTCTATCAACCAAATCTTTCTTGGGCAGTTCCTCAAATCAACACCAAGTATACTGCAAGTTAAAAAAAAAAAAAGATGCCTAAAGTGTCAGACTTACCCAATGTAGTCCTTACTGGCCTGCTTCCTTCTGACCAGCAGGTAAAACACAATGACCAGGATGATGAGTAACCCCAGGATGGCTCCGATCACTGCTCCCGCAATCACGCCAGCGTTGGACAGGGGGAGAGACCCTTCAACGGAAACTACAGCTCAATCATTTTGTGGAGAATGTGCACCAAGCATTTATTCACTGATACAATCCCATTTCAAGCTGCTGCTGAATTCTGATGAATTTCACGAACAAACATTTAACCACAAAAATGGGTGTGTGTGCAAGTTTCTACTTCTGTGACCGACAACCTTTTAGATTTCCTGTTGACTGCCATTGTGTGTAGAAATGTAAAAATCGGCCCTTTTTTGTTAAATGTTACCCATATAATTTAACATTCAACATGTGAACCAACTGCACCTGCATAATACCACTGGGCTTGTGTTAACATGCATTTGCTGTATCCTAAAAAATAATAATAATCTAGCCCTAGCCTTGCTCATGTCATGGAAATGAGTGGCCGGACTGAAATTACAGTAGAATGCTGTGGTCTCAGCTCCTAGCTAACTTTATTGCACAACACAAAGCCACCACACTGCCCATTACCCTCTGTTTGTCAGTTGCAGGACTGAATAGCAGGTGGTTTAAGATATAAACACACTACATAAACCCTCAAATCACAAGTCACAAATACCTGCGAAACAGCTCTGAACAATCTGTCTGTGTGACATTCACAGATTACAATTTATCAAATGTAAAAACTAAAAGTAACAGACAGACACGTCGTGTTTAATACAGCTCAGTGCAGAAACCCCTTTGGCACGGTTCTGATGCTCATTGAAAACACATCCAGTTATTCCCAGTGCTGATAGTTTGCAAAGAGAACAAGTTACCTCTCTCCACAACTTGAAGATGTATACTACTCGGCTTGACATCAATATCAGGGGGGTTTTTCACAATGCAGGAGTAGGTGCCGTTGTCCTTGAATATCATTTTGGTTATGGTGATGGACGCGTCTTTCTTGTTCAGGTCTCCAACCCACAACACCCTGTCTTTGAACTGGGGGGTTTTCCCGAAATAGGGCTTCCCTCCCGTGTAGTGGAACAACTGTTGGGACAGAGAAGCTGATGTTCATAACATGAAATGGAAATAAGAATCAAATTGGGAACCAAAGAATGTTCATACATTTGTCACTTCGATCAGACTGCCCTTTTAAAATGTACTTGAAATTATTTCCCAATAATGACAAGTTGGTCGAATCGTCCAAGATGCTGACATTAACAAGGCACCAGACGATGCAGGATCCGATGTCCTGTGCATCTTATAGTGCTGCAAGGGTTTGATTTGCAGTAAAAAGTGAAAATACTACAAGGTTCGCATGAGGACCTTAAAATGAGGGATTTCAAAATGTAGATTGTAATTAAGACCAAAGACCATCAGCATTACAATAAATTCCATTTGAACATTCATGTTGTTATTATTATATTGATAGTTCCAGTTCTTTTTTTTTTTTAACCCCTGGGTATAAACCACTTTGTCAGGCACCACTTTAGGTAAACCTTTTCCGGTTAATTAGTCCTTGGCTCCATCTGAGGAATTTAATTGCCCAAAACAAATCCTCCTTTAACTTTTATTTATTTATTTTATATTAAAAAAAAAATAAAAAATACTTATTTACAGGTAAAATAAATACAGGGTTTAATAAAAATAAAAACATTGTTTTTAGTTTACTGAAAATGAAAACTGACTGGATGTATACCCTGTTAGAAACTACAAGCATTTCTTCAAAAGGATATTTTAATGCAATTTCTCGTTTCCTGTTTTTCGGGAAAGGGGTGAACCATGACCAGGGCTGGCTGAAGCAGGGGGCCAGCTTGGACAGGCTCAGTTGAACACAGACGTTAAGAAAAGGGAAACAGGAACAGGGTTAAGGAGGAAGAGACAGACAGAGTGAAGAGGGAAAGACAATTACCTCGCCAACCTCACCCCATCAAAAAATAGACCTTTACAGACCAAAATACAGTACAACTGTGCGAGACACAAACTTATATGTACAGTACAGCCTCTTTCTAACCAGATTTAATCCAATGAAAATCCCAGATTTTTATCAAGAACTAGCCCAGAGTCCACCTTGCGGAAATAATTACTCGGCTTGGCTCTCCACAGCCTGTATGGACCGACTGTTGGTAGAGAGCTGGGGTGACAAATATTGTCACGTTTCACACTTGTGTACTTGACTTAGGGGTCAATTTGATAATTGATTATTGATCTGTACCCCTGGATCATTTCTTACTGGATCAGTCCCAGCACCTGTGAATCTCCCTGGAATGCATCCCTGTCATCCATGCAGAAACCACCTTGATCTCTAAAGACAGGTGGTCGATGCAATCCAAGAGGATTCCTGTGGTGTAAAATGCTCTAATAAAATCCATCAGCGGGTACAGGGTTTAGTTTACCTCAGAATTAAGGAGGAGTGTTGGAAAAAGAAAAATAATGTCTTGGCAAGTTTCACAACCCATTTTCATTTAACCCATTAAGTGCCACCGTCCTCATTGGAATTTTTTTGGAGCATTTAACAGGCATATAACTCATTTTGATTTTCTCTAACTATTTTGTTATGAAAACTTACTCTAATTTGTTAACCACAAAAGTTTAGTCTAAATGCAAATTACATAAATATATTTGGTAGCCTATAAATGGTTTAAAGTGTGTTTCTACATTTTCACCGCAAAGAGTAAACCTCGGAAAGACAGGGGATTATAACTCATCATTTTGGCCTTTTTAACACCCCTAGTGAAAGTGAGTGTCCCATTGTGGAACATGCAGAAGGGGAGTCTTACAGAGACCGTGTCTCCTCCCCCCTCAGGATGAAAGTCCCAGGATAAGGAGGTTCCGCTGCTGACCAGGTCCTTGGATGTGAAGGTACATCGGAGAGTTCCATCCGTCCCGTTTTCAACAAAGAGCTCTGCTGGAGTGTAAACGTCCACCGCTGACCCTGGAACAGCAGCTGTGGATGAGAGAAACAAGACAGGCACCTATCAGGACACATACGCACAC
This sequence comes from Acipenser ruthenus, assembly GCF_902713425.1. Lineage (NCBI taxonomy): Eukaryota > Metazoa > Chordata > Actinopteri > Acipenseriformes > Acipenseridae > Acipenser > Acipenser ruthenus. The sequence continues at coordinate 1,124,635 of NC_081196.1, forward strand.
GAGGCGGGAGGAAGCTGCGTTTCCACTACTGTACCCAACCCTGGTTTCAACTCCAGCCGTCCACACAGGAGGAGCGAGGAAGCTGCGTTTCCACTACTGTACCCAACCCTGGTTTCAACTCCAGCCATCCACACAGGAGGAGTCTTGTGGGCATGCCAGCATGTGTTCTCCTTCTCTAGCCTAGTCATTATTTCCACAGATTACATTTATTAGGACCTTGTGCATGAAATTGGAAGGAACGTATATATACATACAGTGCCTTGCAAAAGTATTCAGACCCCTCACCAATTCTCTCATATTACTGAATTACAAATGGTACATTGAAATTTCGTTCTGTTTGATATTTTATTTTAAAACACTGAAACGCAAAATCAATTATTGTAAGGTGACATTGGTTTTATGTTGGGAAATATTTTTAAGAAAAATATCTTGAAATATCATTATCATATAAGTATCATATAAGTATTCAACCCCCACACATTAATATCTGGTAGAGCCACCTTTCGCTGCAATAACAGCTTTAAGTCTTTTGGGGTAAGTATGTACCAGCTTTGCACACAGTGTCGGAGTGATTTTGGCCCATTCTTCTTGGCAGATTTGCTCGAGGTTGTTCAGGTTGGTTGGACGACACTTGTGGACCACAATTTTCAAATAGTGCCACAGATTCTCAATGGGATTGAGATCAGGACTTTGACTGGGCCACTGTAGGACATTCACCTTTTTGTTCTTGAGCCACTCCAATGTTGCTTTGGCCTTGTGCTTGGGATCATTGTCCTGCTACAAAGGTGAATTTCCTCCCAAGCTTCAGTTTTTTAGCAGACTGAAGCAGGTTCTCTTGCAGTATTTCCCTGTATTTTGCTCCATCCATTCTTCCTTCAATTTTAACAAGATGCCCAGTCCCTGCTGATGAGAAGCATCCCCACAGCATGATGTTGCCACCACCATACTTCACTGTAGGGATGGTGTGTCTTGAGGCATGGGCAGTGTTAGGTTTGCGCCACACATAGTGCTTTGAGTTTTGGCCAAAAAGCTCTATCTTGGTCTCATCTGACCACAAAACCTTTTCCCACATCGCAGCTGGGTCACTCTCATGCTTTCTGGCAAACTCCAGACATGCTTTCAGATGGTACTTTTTGAGTAACGGCTTCTTTCTTGCCACCCTCCCATACAGGCCAGTGTTATGCAGAGCTCTTGATATGGTTGACTGGTGCACCATTACTCCACTCCCAGCCACTGAACTCTGGAGCTCCTTCAAAGTGATTGTTGGCCTCTCTGTGGCTTCTCTCACAAGTCTCCTTCTTGTTTGAGCGCTGAGTTTTGAGGAACAGCCTTTTCTTGGCAGTGCGTGGGTGGTGTGATGCAGCTTCCACTTCCTGATTATTGATCCAACTGTTCTTACTGGGATATCCAAACCACTGGATATTATTTTGTACCCTTTCCCTAATCTATGCACTTGTATTACTTTATCTCTAACTTCTGTAGAATGCTCTTTGGTCTTCATTTTCCTTCAGATTCACAGCCTGACCAATGATCCTTCAACAGTGGGGTTTTTTATCCAGAAAATGTGACAGCAACTTTAATGGTTCACAGGTGGAGGCCAATGGTAAGGTAATTGTGTCCTCGTTAGGGCAATTTCTTTCATCGGTGTAAACTGGGAGCTTCCACAGCACAGGGGTTGAATACTTATGCAAGCAAGATATTTCAGTTTTTATTTTTCTTAAAAATATTTCCCAACATAAAACCAATGTCACCTTACAATAATTGATTTTGAGTTTCAGTGTTTTAAAATAAAATATCAAACAGAACGAAATTTCAAAGTACCATTTGTAATATGTAATATGAGAGAATTGGTCAGGGGTCTGAATACTTTTGCAAGGCACTGTGTATAGTTTTAATTCAGAGTCATGGTATGCAGGACTCTTAGTTTCTCTACCCCCTCAGCAGGTTTACTGGATTATGTTGCTACTGAATTCTATAGCAACTCTTGCAGTGTGAATCAAACTTCAGTGCATCCACAACAAGGATTACAGGATAACATTTTGTCACATGTTGGGAACAATCCCCCCCCCCCCCCCCCCAAAGAAACAAGCAGGTTGCATAATTCACTTTACCTATCATGATGACATGAGGACTGGAATGTGTTTGTCAGAAACACGCTTATTCCGAGGTCTGGTTTGTATAACATGACGCGCTTCCCTGAGACCAAAGGGGAAGCACAATCTTAAGAGTGAAGTCACTGCAGTTGCGCAAGCTCCACACTACAGCAGATCTGTTGCTGTATCTCCCGGACAGAGCTGCTGCTGTAAATAAACTCACAAAGGTTTTTGTTTTTCTTTCACATCTTCCTACAGTAATAAAATGCATAGCTCCTCCTTGTCTGTCAAAACACTTGATGGAAATGCCCCCCAGTACCTAATGAATATGTAATACACAGCGTTCTACAGTGGACGGAGAGTTACAGTAAGCAGCCCTGTGGAGGCTTGTTGCCTGCAAGAAGAACAGGACAGTGCTACTGTTCACTGATTACAGAAGTAATGGTCATGGTCTGGAACAGCCCTGACTCTAGCATTCTTCACTGGGCGAGACTTCTAAAAACCATTCCAGGTTTTAACACGTTTGGTTAGCCTCAGTGTGTATGTACTGTAACAAGCTCAGGAGTGTCTTATTAAACTCACAGTAAAACCAGGAATGGAGTGAACTGCTACAGTATGCATTGGGAGTCGCATTGCCACCCCTGTTATCTCCAGTACTATTGTAATCACTGGCCTCTGCTTCCATACAATGGAGCTATATTAAAGGATGTTCTTAATTATTTTCTTTTTACACTCAAACATCCCATGCCTTGCTTCTCAGCCATACTGTAGCAGTCAGTGAAACGGGCAGGCTGGTCTGTGCTGCAACACGTCTAAAGGGATGGAAAGAACCCGAATCATGACTCAACAACCTCCAGGTCACAAGACCCTGCCACAATGCCAACGTGCTGCTGCAGGCACTTCTTGACATGATCAGGACGGTAAACAAAAAGAGATAGTTCCTGAAAAGAAAAAAGAAAGAATTAAAAAAAAAGAAGACTTTTCATACTGTGTCCAGGGTGCCGTAGAATCATACAGAATCACAATGCTAAAGCCACCTGTGCTGGGTAGTAGCGGGACTGCAGTAGAGGTGAAATGAGAAATTCCATCAGAGTTTTATCCTTTCAGAAGCTACTGTGGCATACTAAATAGTCAACAGTCCTTCTTTGATAAGAGTACTTGAACAGTAAGGGCATCATGCCAGCACTGCATCAATAATGCAGAAAACTGCTTTAAGCAAATGAATGGTACAGTTTCTACTGTGAATCTCTAAGACCAATGTCACTGCAATCTTCTGTGTGCTCTGAAAGGAAATCAAGGTTCAGTTTTCAACAGTTTCTGGATGCTACTACAGTGGAAGCAGATAAATCATCAGGCAATGTACAGTATCATATTCCCTGCAGAGAATAAACACTGCATCATAAAAACTGGTGTTAATGAACAAAGTTCACCTGTGATCTAAGCCCAACTGCTTTGCTGGCTCCGTTTCACTTCTGGAATGACTTCTCTCTCTGGATATCACGGACAGAAAGAAAGAGCCAATTTGGGAAATCTAACAGGAATCAGCTCCAAGTACTGTTTCCATCTGGTGCCAAAGTGTTGCAATAGGGGTTGGTCAATAATGAACTAGCTATCTGAAGCCATGAATAAATGAAGAGTGGTGACGAGAATACAAAGAATCCAACTAACTTTCTAATCTACTGTGAAAGGTCATAAAAACAAAGAGTTTAAAAAACACATTATCATAATATAAGGGATCCAAACCACTCTTCAAGTCTGCTTAGTTTATTAAAAACAAATGCCTAAAGGCAAAATCTAGGCCTACAGTATATAGTAGGACACGTCAGTATTTTGGAGCAGCTGAAAAACTTCAACAGCATGAACTCTTTGAAGAGAAATTTAAATATTTCAGAGCCTGTGAGCTGTCACACCACACAGCATCACTGCTACAGGGAGACAGACCACACACCACGCAGGACCTGAGAAGAGTGCAAGAGGACCATTGAGGAAGCACAGCCTGTGAGCTGTCACACCACACAGCATCACTGCTACAGGGAGACAGACCACACACACACCACGCAGGACCTGAGAAGAGTGCAAGAGGGCCATTGAGGAAGCACAGCCTGTGAGCTGTCACACCACACAGCATCACTGCTACAGGGAGACACACCACGCACACACCACACAGGACCTGAGAAGAGTGCAAGAGGACCATTGAGGAAGCACAGCCTGTGAGCTGTCACACCACACAGCATCACTGCTACAGGGAGACACACCACGCACACACCACGCAGGACCTGAGAAGAGTGCAAGAGGACCATTGAGGAAGCACAGCCTGTGAGCTGTCACTGGCACACCACACAGCATCACTGCTACAGGGAGACACACCACGCACACACCATGCAGGACCTGAGAAGAGTGCAAGAGGACCATTGAGGAAGCACAGCCTGTGAGCTGTCACACCACACAGCATCACTGCTACAGGGAGACACACCACGCACACACCACAGGTGTGACTGGCAGAACAACACAGGCATCATACAGTACCACACTACCCCAGCAGCACACAGGTGCCATTGGAAAGCTGTCTACAATGAAAGCTCTCTGTGGATAACCTTACTGCAAACATTCAATCTAACAGTGAGAAAGCTGGTCAGGGTCCGACACAGGCCAAGCCACACGTCCAGATTCAGATGAGAAACACGACAAATACAACAGAGTCATTCTCTGCAGACAAACCTGACAGAACGGACATCCCTGTCACAGCTGAATGAGTGGACTTGCATTCTCAGGGGTCAATGATGCAGCTCTGTTCTTGCATTTAAATGAGAGACCAACAAACCAAACTCTTGTTTTCCCCAGCCACCGCAAAGGAATTATTTTAAACAAACCATGCCTTTATTTACCCAGTCCATCAACTAAACGCTTTGTTTTTTTTTGGTTAACATACTGTATTCTGACCTGGCCCAGCTGAACAACATGACTCATGGTTTTAAAATAACTGAAGCCCTTGTCAAGCCATTCTACTGCAGAGTCACAGCAAGGCATTGTTATCCACACTGCTGACTCCAAAGACTCCTTCCTGACTAACAAGAAACAGTTTAAACAGTTTTCAGCTGCACTTTCAGAATGAAATCTACAACCGAGTCAGCCTTGACTTCAGCATTGCGCAGCTCATTCTCATCTCTTCATTGACACGCTGTTCTCACAGACAGCTACAGCCAACAGCTTTGCATCATCTAGAATAAGTTTAGGATTGAGACCATTTAAAAAAAAAGAAACTATATGAACATCATTCAGATCTTTTATTTACATCGTGTAATCAAAGGAACTACAAAATGATACCGCAAAAGTAAAACAGAAGCCAAAATAGTTCATGTTAGATGCGTCCTATTTTGAAGCCCATTCTCTGAGATGAACACAGTGATCGAAGCTGTACAAAACTACTGTTCCAAAAAACTTAGTTGCAGGAAAAGCCCACTTCCCTTCTGCACTTTGTTCTCAAGTAGGAAATGAAATACTGTTGAGAAATGTGGATCCCTCCCCCACCAGCTAAATGAATATACTATAGAAATAAAACCCACCAATCAACTTTTTCTTGCAAATTATCAAGCAACTCGTTGATGCGGATTGATCAGTTTTCACCTCATGAATAGTTCAAGCTGCTGTACAATATCTGAACAATCTGGATTTCAGCTAACTGCTTAAAAATGTTTAGCAAGCAGGTTGTTTTACTTATCAAATTGTTGTTTTGTGAAGTGGTTTGTGTTGTAGTTAACAGAAAGCGAAAGTACTTTGTGTTTCGTTTGGGGGGGGGGCTTACCTGTAAATAACCAATGCCACCACAGACATGTGCACACACACAAAAAGTATCTGCAGTTAATATCGTTCAGCAAACCATAACAGACACCACCACCCCTGTATTACACAAGATCACATAGCGAGAAACGACGCGTTAACATTCCAGTAAACTGCAAGACCCCGAGACAGACATCATTTGAGAATGAAACGCGTCTTGCTCATTTAAACACCGAATACCGCAGTACTGCAGTTTACAGCAGTTACATACAGTACACACACTGCAAACAAAATACAAAACCGAGGTTTCGTTGGAGTATCACATATGAAACCTGCTTAATAATAATAACGTTACGTTAACATATATATTGTAATAAATTTCACATTTCGCAATCCAACAATGAAACAATGTGCTTCCGTAGACTTTTGTGAAACAATATTGTAGTTTCTTTGATTACACGATGTTAAACAAAAGACCTAAAAATGATGTCTCGATCCTAAAATTGCAGCGATACAAAACTTGCGTCCACAGCTGTAGTATATCGCTACACCAGACACAGGCATTCATTTCATCACAAATACACGTTCGTTTCTGAATCACAAAAGACTACAACATCAGAATCAAAGAAAACGTTTACCGCAAACTCCCCTCCACATACTGTAGCTAAAAACACCGGACTCACAAACAAGGACCTCTGAGACAACAGCTGAGGGAAGACATTGGACTTCTCAGTAAGAAAGTTTGTTAGGCAACGCAGTAAAAACGAGACTTTAATTCAATCAGTCACCACGATAGAAGTCCAAACGCTTTACACATCTACTTACCCCAAGATAAGAGCTGAAATCCGAGCCACACTGCCAGTATCTGTGACGGGTTTCTCACTTTCGCTCCCATTGTGTGTTTAATTCCACTCCAGTAAAAACCCTTGAGTATTTCCATTTCTCATTTCCTGTTTCCACCGGAAGACTCGCCTCTCGCCTCGACTAATGCTGCAATGTTACTGGTGTTCGTAAGTGCCAGTCAATCAGTAACTCCTCGGAGTCTGTACGCAATCATAGCAACAAAACAAGATGCAGTATTTATATCTAAGCCAGAAACATCTTAAACGCAATTAAAAAAACATTAAACATTGAATTGAAAAACATTAAACATTGAATTGTTACACGAAAGATAGAGCGTGTGATATACTATGCTATTGCACTTTGTATAGCGGCTCGTTGGTCTAGGGGTATGATTCTCGCTTAGGGTGCGAGAGGTCCCGGGTTCAAATCCCGGACGAGCCCTCTTTCTTTTTCTAAAATAATGTTAGTTCTAAATATAAAAGTATTTTATGATGCCATTTGGATTAGTCATGCGTTTGTTTTTGTTTTTTCTTACCATTTTAACAATATCTGTAATTGCACTAATACTTTGTTATTTGTGTAACTTTAGTAGAAATCTGAAACCATAAACTATTGATTATAATAGCCAGCCTGTTTACTAACTACTTCACTGTACATTAAAAGAGTTAATAATTCAGAACAAGCAATACATACCACACTAACTTGAGGAAATGTGAAATGCTTTAACGTAATGCTACTTTGATAGAACATTTTTAGACGTAAAACTGCTTATTTTATTTTCACTAAAAAAACTACTTTTTTTACATTTTATATATATACATACATATATAAATAAAAACATTTAAAAAAAGTGGGCTCGTCCGGGATTTGAACCCGGGACCTCTCGCACCCGAAGCGAGAATCATACCCCTAGACCAACGAGCCGCTGTAAGGATTTCCCAACATTCTGAAATGTCACCAGTCAGCAAGTGAGGAGAAAAACGATCAAAACCGGCACAAGGAAGATGCCAGCACCGTCGTACGTAAACAACCATTGCGCTATGTTACTTGAGACAAGCGATGGAGCTTTTTGTTACAAAATAACGTCTTGCGTGCGGTTTATATGTTGCTCGTGGTCGATCCACATAGCCTGAGATAAGAGCAGATAATACGGTAAAAACAAACCTAGAATTTAATTTGAAGAGAAAACAATGCAACAATGTAATGGACGCGTAATGCACACGCATCTGCTCAAATCATGTTCTGTGGCTTAAAATATCCGACTTCTGCCTAGTCAGCAGCGGTCGTTACTTAAACTCCTTTTAATAACAGTGACAAACGATCATCAAAAACAAATATCCCACTCATCTCCGCCACGTACTGACTGTGATGTTTGCAGCTCATAAAATTAAAATAATAATCTCTAAGGTTAGTGGCTGGTTACTGCCACCTGCCGGTCACACATGGTTACTGCCACCTGCCGGTCACACATGGTTACTGCCACCTTCTGGTCACACATGGTTACTGCCACCTTCTGGTCACACATGGTTACTTCCACCTGCCGGTCACACATGGTTACTGCCACCTGCCGGTCACACATGGTTACTGCCACCTGCCGGTCATACGTTGCAACATCAAGCACTGTGACTTTTTTTTTAATATCCTCTAATAGTTAGGTTTAAATAATATCTGCATTGCCAGAGCCATCTTGCTTCTGTGAGTTGTGGCTCCACGTATGCCGTCATGCTTAAGTAATAGCTAGCTCAGCATGCAAACGGCAAGTAGCTATTGTTATGCAGACATCAGTTAGTTGCATTAACACGATATCAACCCTTTTTTTCAAATGCCATTATTTGCAAAGCATCCTGTCGTTTGTGTGCAGATCTTGACAGCGTCAAAGGTGCATGTTACGTTATCAAGCAATGCATACTCTAGCAAATGTGTGTTTAGTAAAGAAGAACACGTATACTGTAGTTTATTATTGTTGTCAATGCATTTGTGTTTCTCTTGCAAAATCTATCCACACAAGACCGGGTTGAGTTTGAGGGGGGCCCGGGGCTATTATCGCTTTGGAGGCCCCTCTTTGCTTATTCAATCCCTTCCCTTTATTGTGTTACCACCACACTCGATTGACATTGATGTCAAATTTCACTCGTATGATTGTGTGTGACACACGCATCCGCAATGTTTAGACTTCGCATCCTAGCCTTGTATTTAATGTATGACGCCTGTAGTTGATGTATTTGTATTGTTTTTACAGTTTGTATTTCATGTGCTATGCCCTGTATTTCACTGTATGCAATGTACTATGCATTGTATTTCACTGTATGCAATGTACTATGCAATGTACTATGCATTGTTCCTCACTATCTTGTAAAGCGCTTTGTGATGGTGGTCCACTATGAAAGGCGCTATATAAAATAATTGATTGATTGATTGATCATTCACTTTTAGCCAGTTCATATTGACCTGAGTCGACGTTTGATTAGTGCCAGATTTGAAAAAAGGGGAAGCAGGTTATTTGGAGTTTTGCTATACTCATCTCTTAACAAGTCTCTTGTCAGGAACTCACGATGTAATCCATGACATCAGCGCCGGCCGTTTGCTCCTGTTGATATTTCTCAGATGTATTTTCTAAAGTGCAGGTACCTCTGCATACACGTGTTAGTATTTTATTAAACTTTGCTTGTCAGCTTTGCTGTTTTGTTGAACATATATTCCTCACGATGACATTTTAATTGCTGCGCTTCCCGCTTTTTATCGCTGTGTCAGACATCTTCAGGCCGTTTATTTATTTTATGAACTGCATCCACATAACATAAACTTTGTTACTACACGCAGCAGATTAATAGAGAAATGGTATTATTATTATTATTATTATTATTATTATTATTATTATTATTATTATTATTACAATAATAACACAAAATAAGGAGAACCGACAAGGGGCAAACAGAGCCAGCTTGATAAATTAACTCCACATTTATTTTTCGTAAAAGAAAACTAAACCTTAAAAAGCTTTAAAAAAAAGTAGGCCCTACATTTAAGATTTTTCCAAATGCTCCTTAGGAGTTTCTTCCTATGCTTTGAAACATTAGAAGTCTGGTTTTTTTTTCTTCTGTTTACATTAAATGGATTTAACTTAGCAAGTTGGTAAATTCTTTATGAAACAAGCACACGTCAGAGTTAATAATTATTATTATAAATAATAATAATAATGAGTTAATTCCATTTGAATGTACAGATTTTAATACTCAATACTTTCTGTTCTTACTGTATTTAAAAGCTGCAAATTCATGTATCTTTAAGTGACATTCTGCATGTGAACCTGAGTGATCAAAATCTTTGAAACTGAAGGCAAATCTACGTCTTGGAAACTGAGAGGCTCTGTTTGCCCCTTGTCGGTTCTCCTTATTTTATGTCAACATATTGTGCCCTGAGGATTCTTTGTTCTGTACTTTAATTGGTTGTGACACCCGTGGTGCCAATTAGTACTTTCTGATGCCATCATTTACCTGTCTAATCTCCTGGCTGCGCCTGTCCCAGTAAAACTGCTGATAAGGGTATCAGTTTGTCAGGACTGCAGGTCTGCCTTGCTCTCGCTCCCTCGTGCACTCCTGATACCTGACTTTAATTAAAGAACCCTTATCTCCTGATGCTTGTGCTGCTGTTTTCCAGAATTCTCTCTTAGTGTCTTGGCAAATCAGAGATGATAAACTTGCAAACTTTTTGGGGGGTAGCTTGATACAAGGGGTGCCCCAATATTAGGCTTCCCCTACTTAAGAAATTTTATGAGCGTGCAATTTTGTTCTCCTTAAATGAATCACACACTCCTTTTTATAATTAAACTTTTAGAGTGGAAATTTGTCACAGAAGTTTCTTTTGGTAGTTCTGTATACCCTAGCATCACCATTGAGTGTTTTATGGATGACTTCTAGCAAGAGATCTTCTACTACTTTGACAGTACTTCAAGATATAGTTTTGTAGAAATCAGCTCAGCTGTAGTCTAAACAATAGCAGATCTGGTATATATGCAGTATAGTGTAGATCTATTATACTGTGGATCTGATATACTAGATCTGGTATAGTGTAGATCTTGTATAGTGTAGATCTGTTATACTGTGGATCTGATATACTAAATCTGGTATAGTGTAGATCTTGTATAGTGTAGATCTGGTATAGTGTAGATCTGTTATACTGTGGATCTGATATACTAGATCTGGTATAGAGTAGATCTTGTATAGTGTAGATCTGGTATAGTGTAGATCTGTTATACTGTGGATCTGATATACTAGATCTGGTATAGAGTAGATCTTGTATAGTGTAGATCTGGTATAGTGTAGATCTGGTATAGTGTAGATCTGTTATACTGTGGATCTGATATACTAGATCTGGTTTAGAGTAGATCTGGTATAGTGTAGATCTGATATAGTGTAGATCTGGTATAGTGTAGATCTGTTATACTGTGGATCTGATATACTAGATCTGGTATAGTGTAGATCTGGTATACTGTACATAGACACAACCCCAATAATATAGATTGTAGACTGGGAGATTGAAATGTCCAGATCAGTTTATTTCTCTATTTGTGAGCCTCCATTTCTATTTCATTTCTAGGGTTTTAGGCTTGAGTAATTTGAGTAATTAAAAGCCCACCTTCAATAAGTATATTGCTAATAATAAAAAGCTAATGGAACATTTTCTAATGTATGTTTTTGTTGAGTCTAATTGACCTAACATTTTGTTTAAATAATAGAAGAATCCACAGGGAAGGGTTCTGTACCAGTGCATGCCGTGGGACTGTTTTGTTATTTATCTGCATTATTTATGACAAATAGTGCATTAAATAAATACCCTTGCAAACCCACAACATTCAACAAAAAAATATTGAAGCCGCAGAATGAATTAACGTCTGTATATCTTACTACACTCAGCTGTCCAGGTAAGAGTGGGGATGGTTAGTGTACTGTGAGCAGCCTTTAAAATAACACGATTATTGTTTCAATCAATTTAGCGATTGCATTATTAGCCTAGTATTGCTTAAGAGGACTTGGAATATAGAACTCAGTCGTTTGGTTCTGGTTTTGTAAAATGAACAGATGTTTAAAAATATGACTTTATTATATTACTAATTGGAAATGTGTCCCTTAATTTCATAATAACTTTCACGAGGACTGCATCCTTCCAATTGCGCACTGTTTTCTTTTTTTCTTGGCCTGCGTCTCAAGAACACAACCACCTGAGCCAACATGAACTCCAGCACGGGGGCGAATGCCACGAGCCTGTCTGCGATCAGCCTGATTGAGCACGGCACCATCCAGCTGCAGCTCGCACTCATACTGGGGCTGTCCTCTTTCTTTCTGTACATCAACATGGTCATGATTCTCATTTTCTTCAAGGAGCCGGTGTACAGAGACAGCTCGCGCTACGTTCTGTTCATTCACATGCTGTTCAACGACACTATCCAGTCGCTCATATCGGTCTTCTTGTATTTCCTCGTGGTTTTTAGAATCCAGTTTAATATCACTCTCTGCACCTTTTTCGTTCACCTGGGAGGCAATGCTGCCATGAACACCCCTTTCAACCTGGCGGTGATGTCGCTGGATCGCTACATAGCCATATGTTTCCCCCTGCGTTACTCTGAAATAAGTTCTGTCAGCAGGGCTTACTTAGCGATCGGTGTCACTTGGCTCATCGGTTCAGTGCCCAGCGGCAGCGATATCTTCATAGTCCTGGCAAAGCTGCCCTTGAGTTACTTCAACCAGAAAGCGCTGTGCAGTAGGGCCGTGCTGATCCAGAACTCGGACCAGCAGCTCAAGCAAGCCGTTTTCAATGGGCTCTACTTCACCGTTGTTTGGATCACCATATTCTACACGTACGTGCAGATCGTGCTGCAGGCGAGGAAGGTGAGAGCGCCTGGCTCACAGGCCTCCAAAGCGCAGAAGACTGTCCTGCTGCACTCCGTCCAGCTCCTGCTCAGCATGGCTTTCTTTATCAACCCGCTCACAGAATATATTTTGCAGTACACACCGCCCATGGTGTTTGCGCACGTGCGCTACGTTAACTTCTTCTTGACCATCGTCCTCCCCAAGTTTTTAAGCCCCCTGATTTATGGCCTGAGAGATGACAATTTGAAGAAGCACCTCCGGCTTTACCTGAAATGCAACTTTAACAAAGTCAACCCCGCGGCTGTCCACTGTTAAACTGTGGAAGAGTAGCTAGGAATGAACCAACAGGCAGGCAGGTGGGCGGGCAGCCTTGTTTCTGTCTGAAATCCACAACCAGTGAGCGTGTGTGTGGGGTGGGTTTGAGAGCCAACACAACTGAATCTAACCTGAACTGTTACTCATCTTCTCATTCTCATTGAAATCCAGCATTGCCCTTATAAAAGCTTCCCACAGTACAAGTGTAATAAAGCACAGTGAAAGCACGGTAAAGCATAAGCATGGTAAATAATAGCGAGGTATGGTAAAGCATATTAATAAGCATGGAAAACCAGGATACACTGTGATAAATGCATTGTATAGCTATGGAAAAAAATATTAATAACCATGACAAACCAGGGTACACTGTGATAAATGCATTGTATAGCTATGGTAAAGCATATTAACAACCATGACAAACTAGGATACACTGTGATAAATGCATTGTATAGCTATGGAAAAGCATATTAATAACCATGACAAACCAGGGTACACTGTGATAAATGCATTGTATAGCTATGGTAAAGCATATTAATAAGCACGGCAAACCAGGGTACACTGTGATAAATGCATTGTATAGCTATGGTAAAGCATATTAATAAACAAACCAGGGTACACTGTGATAAATGCATTGTATAGCTATGGTAAAGCATATTAATAAGCATGGCAAACCAGGGTACACTGTGATAAATGCATTGTATAGCTACGGTAAAGGATAGGAAAGTTGCTAAACTACCATGGTAACCCTTTATAAGGGTGGTCTCTTTCCACTTCATTTTGTGGTTAATCTGTTTTACTATATCTATATCAAAGTATATATGGATTTTATTATTCAAAGTATAAATATGTAACATATTACATTCTCAAGCTTTATTCCATTGTTTAATCATTAAAACATATGTTTTCAAAAACATCTTTCATTCAGTTACTGTACAAAAAAAAAAGTCCTTCAATTCATTGTCTGCCTTGTCTTTTTTATTGCTTTGGTAACTTTGTGTTGTGGTTTTCCTTTCAGTCAGATTAATCTAATGGCGATTTGCAGTAACGAGCTGGGAGAATCTATCTCCTGCACAGTACAATACAGTGTAAAGTAAGCAGAGACAGCTTAGGTGTTGCAAAAATCAAAAAGGCATGCAGAGTACTAAACAACTATGAATATGATTGCCTATCTTCCCAGACCACAGTTAGTATCAATTAACTAACACATGGATAGGTGGATAGATACTGGACACATAAAGAAGGATTGGAGCATTTTGTTTCGACCTGTTTTACCCACTTAAACCCTTTGTTTTCTCAATGCCTTGCCTGTCTGAAAATCAAACCCTTCCCCTCTTCAAATATATGCAAGATATTTTATTGTGCAAGCAGTCTCAAAAGCGCAGCCCATTTGTATCCTTCCCAATGACAGAGTAAAACTTTTACCTAATTCATCGTGAGTCATCAGATTTCCAGAGTGAAAGTGAGAGAGAGAGAGAGAGAAAGAGAGGGAGGGAGAGAGAGAGAGAGAGAGAGAGAGAGAGAGAGAGAGAGAGAGAGAGAGAGAGAAAGAGAGGGAGGGAGAGAGAGAGAGAGAGAGAGAGAGAGAGAGAGAGAGAGAGAGAGAGAGAGAGAGAGAGCCTCTGTGTGTTTCAATTCTCAATAGATGTGCCATGTCGACGAGTTCTTAAAAACAGGTAACTAACTAAATATAAAATATAAATCTAGAATGTAGACAAAGGTTGTGTTTGTTGTAATATATAGCCTGCACATTCCCATTCTATGAGCTTTATAACGCAAGTACAAAACAGAAACCAGCTAGGCTCACAGTAGGCAATCAACAGCCACAGTGCATACAGTACACACACACTATACATAGACCTCCATTCTGTACAGTCATAGTGCATACAGTACACACACACTATACATAGACCTGCATTCTGTACAGTCATAGTGCATACAGTACACACACACTATACATAGACCTGCATTCGGCATACAGTACACACACACACTAAACATAGACCTGCATTCCGTACAGCCACAGTGCATACAGTACACACACACACTATACATAAAGCTGCATTCTGTACAGCCACAGTGCATACAGTAGACACACACACTATACATAGACCTGCATTCTGTACAGCCATAGTGCATTCCTCATTGTGAGCCTGCTTCTGTTAACAGCGAGGCTCAGTGGTTGAGACACACAGGAGCTGACAGCATCTTTAACATTATTTATCATCATTTCACACAGATCTCAAGTCATTCTGACAGGCACAGGTTGAACCAATGGAAAGGAGAAGGTGTTGCTCCAGTGGTTGAATTCAGACCAGGTCTCAGAGGTCACAGTGTTTCCACTGGTTACCCCATGCTGCACTGACAATTCAGTTAGACTGCAGAGGCTGCACTTTCTTATGGCATGAAGACAAGTACACCTTGAGGTGTTTTTTAAAATTCTCATCCCTGACACCGTATATCAGGGGGGTCAGGCATCTGGGAAGAACCATCGTCACGTAGTAGTTAAAAAAGCGCACGTGTCTCATTGGCAGTAGAGTCTGACCTTGAAACAGGTACTCAGTCAGTGGAAAGATAAAGAAACTCATGCTGAGTATGAGCTGCACCCCGTGTAACAGGACGGTCCTCTGACCCTTGGAGGCTGAAGACTTATCAGAAGTAGCTTTTCTAGCAGTAATCAGAATTTGTAGGTATGTGTATATCACCACTGCCCATATGCTGGTGAAGTAAACAGCATTCAAAACCAATTGCTTGATGTTCTGAGAGGGAAGGATCATGAATAGACTGCGTCTGCAATCAAAATAGCCTTGGAAATAGCCTGGAGGCCCGTATGCGTAAGCTATGCTGATGTCGCTTAGGGTAGGCAGTATCCCCATTAACCATATCAGAGCTATGGCGATGTAACCTCTGTTTACCGTGCACAGCTGGACGTGGTGCAGAGGAAAACAAATGGCAATGTATCGCTCTAGAGACATGACTGCAAGATTTAGTGGAGTGTTGATGCTAGTGCACGCAGATAGGAGCACAATTACAGAGCAAACAGAGAGGAGCATGGTGCCGTCAAACAGTGCAAAGAGAAAGAGAAGCACAGTTAATGCTGTCTGGAGAAAATCATTAACCAAAAGGTGTATGAACAGCATGTAGCGCAGAACCCCCTGGTACACAGGCTCTTTCAAGTAAATAAACACCATGACAAAGTTTAAGGAAAAGCAAGTAATAGTAAGAAATATGGAGAGGAAGCATTGCACCCAAAGTTCCCCGGGAAATGGATGCTGGAGCAACAAAGAGGAATTTAGCACGGCCTCCATGTTCTCTGTCCTTCTGCAATCTAGAAAGAAATAAGAATCCAGCAATTAAAACAAAATGCTCAGGGAATTCATGCAGTGCTATTTTGCTCTAGTTGTCTTGTCACTGTTACAGCCTGGCTATGAACAGGAAGCACTGAGCTCAATATAAACCAACCCTGGTTTTCTCTCCAGTGTTTTATAAAAGTTCCATCGCTGGTCTTTACAATGTTTTCCCAAGCTTATTACACTTTCCTGTTCTTTTACTATGGGACACTTGTATAAGGAGAAGCTACATCCCACTGTTAAAGAGCTATTGGATTTCCCCAAATAAATCATTCCTTTTTTTAAACTAAAAATTAATAAAGTCTCTTACCATACAAAGAATGGGATATTTGCTGCATAGTCACAGTTACATGCTGCATTTGACATTGTGTATCTGTTCTTTACAATACTTCCTATGCAGTACTTATACTCTGGATTACATTTCCCCCCAATACATTTCCCATGCAGTGAACTATAGAGGTGAATATCTTACTGTTTGCTAAAGTTTAACAGTGGATTTCTTATCTATTATCAATCATTCAAAACGTAATAACGATTATGAGGGAAACTCTTGTGATGGTCTTGGAATCCACTGAGAAAGCAGGCAAATGAAAGATCTCTACATGTTAAAGAATACATTCCAAGCATTTTACAGCTGCCTGCAATCACTGTTTCACCTGCACTGGCAGCTAAACTCATTTCTCTGGATTCATGCCTGATCAGAAGCAGTCTGCAGGAGCCCATGGTGGAGGAACACCTCGAAGTGCAAAGTGCATTGACAGGACCTCACCAGAGAGCAGCTGATCTGTGCAGCAAGAGGACAGGGTTCAGCTGCCTGTGGCATGCACTTCTCATAATGCAAAGTGCATTGAGAGGACCTCACCAGAGAGCAGCTGTGTCTGTGCAGCAAGAGGACAGGGTTCAGCTGCCTGTGGCATGCACTTCTCATAATGCAAAGTGCATTGACAGGACCTCACCAGAGAGCAGCTGTGTCTGTGCAGCAAGAGGACAGGGTTCAGCTGCCTGTGGCAT
The DNA here is from genome assembly GCF_902713425.1 of Acipenser ruthenus. Lineage (NCBI taxonomy): Eukaryota > Metazoa > Chordata > Actinopteri > Acipenseriformes > Acipenseridae > Acipenser > Acipenser ruthenus. Next base: position 1,141,888 of record NC_081196.1, read on the forward strand.
GCACTTCTCATAATGCAAAGTGCATTGACAGGACCTCACCAGAGAGCAGCTGTGTCTGTGCAGCAAGAGAACAGGGTTCAGCTGTCTGTGGCATGCACTTCTCATCAACCACATACTGGGCTCCATTCTCAACTTAGCCTGCAGTGTTTATACATCGTCAAAATATTTGTCTAAATGTATTACTAAGTCTAGTATTAAATTGCAATTGTGGCATTTTTCAAAACTGCTATAACAGCACCATCATTTAAAAAAGTGATCCGAGGGTAAGTTTCTCGTTAGTATTAATATATATTTAGTGTCAACAATAAGCATTGACCCCCTGTATTAATGGCAGTGTTATCCCCCTCAGTAGGATGCAGTGAATGTTGATTTTGATGAAATGTTTTCCACACTGGGTTGGAAATATTGCAGTCTGCTTGTACAGAACATGCAATCAGATTGTGTATAATGTGCAATCGATTGCTATCAATAAGCTGATGCCTCTATAAACCTGGAAACAATCCTAACGATGCTCCAGGCTCACTTGAAGTGCCCTGACCTCTTAGTGTTCCTCTTTGCTGTGCAAGACTAGGTAGACTTAGAAAAGTTTACCTTGCTATTTGTGCACAGTAATTTGGCAGTTTTCTCCATGTTGTACTATGCATTTCCCATAGTTTACCCTGGTTTTCCATGTTATTAATATGTTTTACCATACCTCGCTGGTCTGTACAATGCTTCCCTATGCTTTACCACACTCTATTACACCTTGCTAGGCTTTTACTATGGGAATACTTTTATAAGGAGTAGCTGCATCCTACTGTTAAAGAGATATTGGGATTTCCCCAGATAATTAATTCTTTTTTTTTTTTAAACAAAAAAGAATAAAGTCTCTTACCGAACAAGGAAGGTGATTGAAGGGATCCTGTCTGCGACTCGATGTCAAGCCCTTTCTCCCTGCTGCAGAAGGCTCGGGCACTGATGCACTCAGTGGTTTAAACCAAGTAATGCCTTCTGCTTTCATAGGCATTGATAAATACCCTTTGTGCCAAAACCACCTGGAGAACTGACCTATCAGCTTTCCTTAGACTCAGGACAAGACGCAAGAGGAGCAGAGGGGGCGGAGCTTCTGCCTTATCTGATGTTTGATTGGGCGACTTAGAAAATCCCCTTTGGAGGAGCGAGAAAGGTGGTTGGGGAGCACAGGACCTCTTCTTTACTTGCTCAGTCATAAGTAATACACAGTAAGAAAGCCTTTATGCACAATATGCAGATTTGGAGGTGCCATATTGTGCAACAATGGATGAAGTTGCCTTCGGAGACCAGTTGTCTCTTAGGAAGAGCGGCACCTGGAAAGAACCAGCTTCATGTACTAGTTAAAAAGTTGGAGGCTGAAGACTTATCAGAATCAGCCTTTCCAGCTAAGTGTATATGTGGCGCGTGGTCACGTCTGGTCTGCACCCCTTGAAATAGTGAAGCCAGATTCAGAAGCTGCAGTTTAGCGCTCTTGCAAACTTTTATTATTCTTCACAAACACAGGAACAAACATAACACTTCAGCTCCTTTCCAGACATCCATACTGCCTCTCACACGGTCCAGTCTCGAGCACAGTTTCTGATGCTTCAATGCCTGTGTGTCGGATCCTGAAGCTAATCGCTAATTCAGTAGCACAGAACACCCACAAGCTCGTTGTTGCTTTTTCATTAAGCAAAGGCTCACTGTCTTGAATAGTGTTTGAGTTATGAGGCTTTGACAATGCAGAGTACTAAACAACAATGAATATGACTGCCTATCTTCCCAGACCACAGTTAGCATCAATTAACGATGCCCATGATCTGGAGAATCGTAGAACACAGCTGTGCACTAGCTTTCAAAAAGTCACATGACCACAATATGGCACGCATGTGAGGTCACAGAGAGGGCTTTCCATGTTCAAACAGGAAAACTGCACCTCAAATGGTTTATGGGATATTAGAGGTTAAAAAAGGGTGCATTGGTAATATTGTACCATCTGGCTGTATGTTAAACTGTGTGCATCAGATAGGATTTCTTCATATTATACCAACACAGGCTTCCATTGCTGGCCACAGAGATATCTGTTTGTAAACAATGGGAGGCTTTCAATGTTTTTTTGTTTTGTTTTTTTTTTCGTTAGACTAAATAAAACTTACTTGTATTCAGCCTAGATAATAAACTATTGAGAAGATATTAGGAATGTACCCGTGTCTCTTCCGTAGCCCCTCTGTGGTGGAACCAGCTACCGGAGAACTTCAGGACTGCTCCATCTCTCACTGCCTTCCACCGCCTCCTCCAGACCCCCCTGTTTAGACTGCGCTTGTAGATCTCTTGATCCGCCCCTCCTACTCTGTACTGGACTTGCTTGACCTCAGAACCACGTTACTGGATCCTCAGCTGATGCACTATCCTTGCACTATTGCACTGCTAACATGTCACTGTAGATATAACTTGTTGTAACAGAGACAGCTTAGGTGCGGCAAAAATCGAAAAGGCATGCAGAGTACTAAACAACTATGAATATGATTGCCTATCTTCCCAGACCACAGTTAGTATCAATTAACTAACACATGGATAGGTGGATAGATACTGGACACATAAAGAAGGATTGGAGCATTTTGTTTCAACCTGTTTTACCCACTTAAACCCTTTGTTTTCTCAATGCCTTGCCTGTCTGAAAATCAAACCCTTCCCCTCTTCAAATATATGCAAGATATTTTATTGTGCAAGCAGTCTCAAAAGTGCAGCCCATTTGTATCCTTCCCAATGACAGAGTAAAACTTTTACCTAATTCATCATGAGTCATCAGATTTCCAGAGTGGAAGTGAGAGAGAGAGAGAGAGAGAGAGAGAGAGAGAGAGAGAGAGAGAGAGAGGAGAGAGAGAGAGAGAGAGGGAGAGAGAGAGAGAGAGGGAGAGAGAGAGAGAGAGCCTCTGTGTGTTTCAATTCTCAATAGATGTGCCGTGTCGACGAGTTCTTAAAAACAGGTAACTAACTACAGAAGCATTTAAAAAAAAGCTCACATATACTGTATTAAAAAAAGACAGGGACCACAGAAAGCACATACCAAGTTATAAATACAATCAATCCCAGTAAATAGCTATATTTATTAGTTTAGAATGACATACAGATCATTTACGTTTCACAGTAATCAACCTGACTTATTTACATTATACATTTGCTTCCATGTGTGCATCTTTCAAATATTTAAAAAGCGGGTACAGTTAGTTAGCGGTGATGCCTGGGACTGTGTTCAGAAAGCATTAGCACCCAGGTAAATGCGTCCAGCTGCTCATTGATTTGCTGATGCTGTGTGAATATGACCAACCATGTTGACAGCTGACATAGATATTATCTATAATCTGGTAGTCTGGAACACTAAATCTCATCTCTTTCCACTATCACAGCCCTTATAAAAGTTTACTACAGTATTTTTACACGCCATGCTATTCCTATGGGTATATTATGTATTTACCACACTGTGCAAAAATACTGTGGGAAACATTGATAAGGGATCACAGAAACAAAACAAAAACACATAAAATGATGAGAAATGTTTACTCAAATCATCCCGAGTGTTTATAAGTACTGATATCGTTAAAAAAAAAAAAAAAAATGACCCCAAAATAGCCTGCACAGATCTATATCAGGGGTGTCCAGGTCTTTGTTCCAACCCTGTTCTACATTGTTTAAATGAACCAATGAAACCTCCCCCCAGACCCTGAAGTAGCTCATTACCTCATTTTACCTGTCAAACCTGGAGTGGAATGGCCCTCCAGGACCGGGATTGGACAGCCCTGTCCTATATCAAGTGCTGTGGATCCTCCCCAATAGGACTGACACAGTAAGGAGAAACATACTGATCTGGAGTTAAAGGAAAGGCTGACTGACCAGGTGCAACTGTTTGGTTTTCTATGATGTGTCTTTATTCATGTCTTAATAATTCAGTTGGATCCCAGAGGCTGCACTTTCTTAGCACACAAACACAAGTACTGCTTGAGATGTCTTTTGAAATTCTCGTCCCTGACGCCATATATCAGGGGTGTCAGGCATTTCGGAAGAACCAGAGTCACGTAGTAGTTAAAAAATAAGACATGTCTCATGACCTCTAGAGGCTGACCCACGAGAAAGTACTCAGTCAGCGGATAGATAAAGAAACTCATGCTGAGTATGAGCTGCACCCCGTGTAACAGGACGGTCCTCTGACCCTTGGAGGCTGAAGACTTATCAGAAGCAGCCTTTCTAGCAGTAAGCATAATTTTTATGTACCACTGCCCATATGCTGCTAAAGTAAACAGCATTCAAAGCCGCTTGCTTGGTGCTCTGAGAGGGAAGGATCATGAATAGACTGCGTTTGCAATTAAAATAGCCTTGGAAATAGCCTGGAGGCCCGTATGTGTAAGCTATGCTGATGTCGCTTATGCTAGGCAGTATCCCCATTAACCATATCAGAGCTAGGGCGATGTAACCTCTGTTTACCGTGCACAGCTGGACGTGGTGCAGAGGAAAACAAATGGCAACGTATCGCTCCTGAGACATGACTACATCAGCAATTCAGCTTTTTCTGAAGAAGAGCCAGAGCTCCATGAAGGACACTAGAATTGTCAGGCTTGTTTTCCAGGTTGGAATACACCTCTAGACCCGCGTTCTGGGTGCAAACTGTACGAACAAAATAAAATCCCTCTTTTTTAATTAGGAACAAAGTGTCCAATGCAATGAGCTCACAGGGGACAGCAGCACTGCATGCTCAAGAGAATCGAGCTCAGGATCGGGGGCTTAGGGAGAGGGGCTGGATTGCCTTGTTTTACCTTGCAGAGTGGACACCTAGTGTGGTGATAGCTTGGAAAGGAATTGGTCTCCAAGGACGGTTTTAAAAACAGGCTACAGCAAAAAAATAAAAAAAAATAAAGGGCAAATCAGGACTGCTAGATACAATGAATCCCAGTGAATAGCATGATTATTTATTTAGATTTCTTTACAGAACAGTGTACAGAGCACTTTGAAATAAATCAATGCAGCATGTTTACATTGCACATTGGTTTACAACTGGGGCATCTTTAAAATAATTATAAGTAGCAGAACTTTCCCTTGACATCTGTGACTGAATTCAGAAAGAATAAGCTTGCTGATCGATGTGTAGAAATGGAGGGCGAATGCTTTGCACGCGTAGCCCACGGTGTCGGAACCTTTTATCAGGTGAACAAAAATATAAATCTAGAATGTAGACAAAGGTTGTGTTTGTTGTAATATATAGCCTGCACATTCCCATTCTATGAGCTTTATAACGCAAGTACAAAACAGAAACCAGCTAGGCTCACAGTAGGCAATCAACAGCCACAGTGCATACAGTACACACACACTATACATAGACCTGCATTCTGTACAGTCATAGTGCATACAGTACACACACACACTATACATAGACCTGCATTCTGTACAGTCATAGTGCATACAGTACACACACACACTATACATAGACCTGCATTCTGTACAGTCATAGTGCATACAGTACACACACACACTATACATTGACCTGCATTCTGTACAGTCATAGTGCATACAGTACACACACACTATACATAGACCTGCATTCTGTACAGTCATAGTGCATACAGTACACACACACTATACATAGACCTGCATTCTGTACAGTCATAGTGCATTCCTCATTGTGAGCCTGCTTCTGTTAACAGCGAGGCTCAGTGGTTGAGACACACAGGAGTTGACAGCATCTTTAACATTATTTATCATCATTTCACACAGATCTCAAGTCATTCTGACAGGCACAGGTTGAACCAATGGAAAGGAGAAGGTGTTGCTCCAGTGGTTGAATTATTATTATTATTATTATTATTATTATTATTATTATTATTTATTTCTTAGCAGACGCCCTTATCCAGGGCGACTTACAATTTATTTTTTACATACAATTACCCATTTATACAGTTGGGTTTTTACTGGAGCAATCTAGGTAAAGTACCTTGCTCAAGGGTACAGCAGCAGTGTCCCCTACCAGGGATTGAACCCACGACCCTCCGGTCAGGAGTCCAGAGCCCTAACCACTACTCCACACTGCTGCCCTAGAGACCAGGTCTCAGAGGTCACAGTGTTTCCACTGGTTACCCCATGCTGCACTGACAATTCAGTTAGACTGCAGAGGCTGCACTTTCTTACGGCATGAAGACAAGTACACCTTGAGGTGTTTTTTAAAATTCTCATCCCTGACACCGTATATCAGGGGGGTCAGGCATCTGGGAAGAACCATCGTCACGTAGTAGTTAAAAAAGCGCACGTGTCTTATTGGCAGTAGAGTCTGACCTTGAAACAGGTACTCAGTCAGTGGAAAGATAAAGAAACTCATGCTGAGTATGAGCTGCACCCCGTGTAACAGGATGGTCCTCTGACCCTTGGAGGCTGAAGACTTATCAGAAGTAGCTTTTCTAGCAGTAATCAGAATTTGTAGGTATGTGTATATCACCACTGCCCATATGCTGCTAAAGTAAACAGCATTAAAAACCAATTGTTTGATGTTCTGAGAGGGAAGGATGATGAATAGACTGCGTCTGCAATTAAAATAGCCTTGGAAATAGCCTGGAGGCCCGTATGCGTAAGTTATGCTGATGTCGCTTATGCCAGGCAGTAACCCTATTAACCATACTAGAGCTACAGCGATGTAACCTCTGTTTACCGTGCACAGCTGGACGTGGTGCAGAGGAAAACAAATGGCAACGTATCGCTCTAGAGACATGACTGCAAGATTTAGTGGAGTGTTCATGCTAGCAGAAGTAGATAGGAGCACAATTACAGAGCAAGCAGAGAGGAGCATGGTGCCTTCAAAGCGTGCAAAGAGAAAGAGAAGCACAGCTAATGCTGTCTGGAGAAAATCATTAACCAAAAGGTGTATGAACAGCATGTAGCGCAGAACCCCCTGGTACACAGGCTCTTTCAAGTAAATAAACACCATGACAAAGTTTAAGGAAAAGCAAGTAATAGTAAGAAATATGGAGAGGAAGCATTGCACCCAAAGTTCCCCGGGAAATGGATCCAGGAGCAACAAAGAGGAATTTAGCACGGTCTCCATGTTCTCTGTCCTTCTGCAATCTAGAAAGAAATAAGAATCCAGCAATTAAAACAAAATGCTCAGGGAATTCATGCAGTGCTATTTTGCTCTAGTTGTCTTGTCACTGTTACAGCCTAGCTATGAACAGGAAGCACTGAGCTCAATATAAACCAACCCTGGTTTTCTCTCCAGTGTTTTATACAAGTTCCATCGCTGGTCTTTACAATGCTTTCCCAAGCTTATTACACTTTCCTGTTCTTTTACTATGGGACACTTGTATAAGGAGAAGCTGCATCCCACTGTTAAAGAGCTATTGGAATTCCTCAAATAAATCATTCATTTTTAAAACTAAAAATTAATAAGTCTCTTACCATACAAAGAATGGGATATTTGCTGCATGGTCACAGTTACATGCTGCATTTGCCATTGTGTATCTGTTCTTTACAATACTTCCTATGCAGTACTTATACTCTGGATTACATTTCCCCCCAATACATTTCCCATGCAGTGAACTATAGAGGTGAATATCTTACTGTTTGCTAAAGTTTAACAGTGGATTTCTTATCTATTATCAATAGTTCAAAACGTAATAACGATTATGAGGGAAACTCTTGTGATGGTCTTGGAATCCACTGAGAAAGCAGGCAAATGAAAGATCTCTATATGTTAAAGAATACATTCCATGCATTTTACAGCTGCCTGCAATCACTGTTTCACCTGCACTGGCAGCTAAACTCATTTCTCTGGATTCATGCCTGATCAGAAGCAGTCTGCAGGAGCCCATGGTGGAGGAACACCTCGAAGTGCAAAGTGCATTGACAGGACCTCACCAGAGAGCAGCTGTGTCTGTGCAGCAAGAGCAGAGGGGCCAATAATCCCAACTAAGCCCCAGACTCACTTGAAGTGCCCTGATCTCTTAGTGTTCTATCTGTGCAAGACTGGGTAGACTTAGAAAAGTTTACCTTGCTATTTGTGCACAGTAATTTGGCAGTTTTCTCCATGTTGTACTATGCATTTCCCATAGTTTACCCTGGTTTTCCATGTTATTAATATGTTTTACCATACCTCGCTGGTCTGTACAATGCTTCCCTATGCTTTACCACACTCTATTACACCTTGCTAGGCTTTTACTATGGGAATACTTTTATAAGGAGTAGCTGCATCCTACTGTTAAAGAGATATTGGGATTTCCCCAAATAATTAATTCATTTTTTTTAAACAAAAAAGAATAAAGTTTCTTACCGAACAAGGAAGGTGATTGAAGGGATCCTGTCTGTGGCTCGATGTCAAGCCCTTTCTCCCTGCTGCAGAAGGCTCGGGCACTGATGCACTCAGTGGTTTAAACCAAGTAATGCCTTCTGCTTTCATAGGCATTGATAAATACCCTTTGTGCCAAAACCACCTGGAGAACTGACCTATCAGCTTTCCTTAGACTCAGGACAAGACGCAAGAGGAGCAGAGGGGGCGGAGCTTCTGCCTTATCTGATGTTTGATTGGGCGACTTAGAAAATCCCCTTTGGAGGAGCGAGAAAGGTGGTTGGGGAGCACAGGACCTCTTCTTTACTTGCTCAGTCATAAGTAATACACAGTAAGAAAGCCTTTATGCACAATATGCACATTTGGAGGTGCCATATTGTGCACCAATGGATGAAGTTGCCTTCGGAGACCAGTTGTCTCTTAGGAAGAGCGGCACCTGGAAAGAACCAGCTTCATGTACTAGTTAAAAAGTTGGAGGCTGAAGACTTATCAGAATCAGCCTTTCCAGCTAAGTGTATATGTGGCGTGTGGTCACGTCTGGTCTGCACCCCTTGAAATAGTGAAGCCAGATTCAGAAGCTGCAGTTTAGCGCTCTTGCAAACTTTTATTATTCTTCACAAACACAGGAACAAACATAACACTTCAGCTCCTTTCCAGACATCCATACTGCCTCTCACACGGTCCAGTCTCGAGCACAGTTTCTGATGCTTCAATGCCTGTGTGTCGGATCCTGAAGCTAATCGCTAATTCAGTAGCACAGAACACCCACAAGCTCGTTGTTGCTTTTTCATTAAGCAAAGGCTCACTGTCTTGAATAGTGTTTGAGATATGAGGCTTTGACAATGCAGAGTACTAAACAACAATGAATATGACTGCCTATCTTCCCAGACCACAGTTAGCATCAATTAACGATGCCCATGATCTGGAGAATCGTAGAACACAGCTGTGCACTAGCTTTCAAAAAGTCACATGACCACAATATGGCACGCATGTGAGGTCACAGAGAGGGCTTTCCATGTTCAAACAGGAAAACTGCACCTCAAATGGTTTATGGGATATTAGAGGTTAAAAAAGGGTGCATTGGCAATATTGTACCATCCGTCTGTATGTTAAACTGTGTGCATCAGATAGAATTTCTTCATATTGTACCAACACAGGCTTCCATTGCTGGCCACAGAGATATCTGTTTGAAAACAATGGGAGGCTGTCAATGTTTTTTTTTTTTTTTTTTTTTGTTAGACTAAATAAAACTTACTTATATTCAGCCTAGATAATAAACTATTGAGAAGATATTAGGAATGTACCCGTGTCTCTTCCGTAGCCCCTCTGTGGTGGAACCAGCTACCGGAGAACTTCAGGACTGCTCCATCTCTCACTGCCTTCCACCGCCTCCTCCAGACCCCCCTGTTTAGACTGCGCTTGTAGATCTCTTGATCCGCCCCTCCTACTCTGTACTGGACTTGCTTGATCTCAGAACCACGTTACTGGATCCTCAGCTGATGCACTATCCTTGCACTATTGCACTGCTAACATGTCACTGTAGATATAACTTGTTGTAACAGAGACATCTTAGGTGTGGCCAAAATCAAAAAGGCGTGCAGAGTACTAAACAACTATGAATATGATTGCCTATCTTCCCAGACCACAGTTAGTATCAATTAACTAACACATGGATAGGTGGATAGATACTGGACACATAAAGAAGGATTGGAGCATTTTGTTTCAACCTGTTTTACCCACTTAAACCCTTTGTTTTCTCAATGCCTTGCCTGTCTGAAAATCAAACCCTTCCCCTCTTCAAATATATGCAAGATATTTTATTGTGCAAGCAGTCTCAAAAGCGCAGCCCATTTGTATCCTTCCCAATGACAGAGTAAAACTTTTACCTAATTCATCGTGAGTCATCAGATTTCCAGAGTGAAAGTGAGAGAGAGAGAGAGAGAAAGAGAGGGAGGGAGAGAGAGAGAGAGAGAGAGAGAGAGAGAGAGAGAGAGAGAGAGAGGGAGAGAGAGAGAGAGAGCCTCTGTGTGTTTCAATTCTCAATAGATGTGCTGTGTCGACGAGTTCTTAAAAACAGGTAACTAACTACAGAAGCATTTAAAAAAAAGCTCACATATACTGTATTAAAAAAAGACAGGGACCACAGAAAGCACATACCAAGTTATAAATACAATCAATCCCAGTAAATAGCTATATTTATTAGTTTAGAATGACATACAGATCATTTACGTTTCACAGTAATCAACCTGACTTATTTACATTATACATTTGCTTCCATGTGTGCATCTTTCAAATATTTAAAAAGCGGGTACAGTTAGTTAGCGGTGATGCCTGGGCCTGTGTTCAGAAAGCATTAGCACCCAGGTAAATGCGTCCAGCTGCTCATTGATTTGCTGATGCTGTGTGAATATGACCAACCATGTTGACAGCTGACATAGATATTATCTATAATCTGGTAGTCTGCAACACTAAATCTCATCTCTTTCCACTATCACAGCCCTTATAAAAGTTTACTACAGTATTTTTACACGCCATGCTATTCCTATGGGTATATTATGTATTTACCACACTGTGCAAAAATACTGTGGGAAACATTGATAAGGGATCACAGAAACAAAACAAAAACACATAAAATGAGGAGAAATGTTTACTCAAATCATCCCGAGTGTTTATAAGTACTGATATCGTTAAAAAAAAAAAAAAAAAAAAATGACCCCAAAATAGCCTGCACAGATCTATATCAGGGGTGTCCAGGTCTTTGTTCCAACCCTGTTCTACATTGTTTAAATGAACCAATGAAACCTCCCCCCAGACCCTGAAGTAGCTCATTACCTCATTTTACCTGTTAAACCTGGAGTGGAATGGCCCTCCAGGACTGGGATTGGACAGCCCTGTCCTATATCAAGTGCTGTGGATCCTCCCCAATAGGACTGACACAGTAAAGAGAAACATACTGATCTGGAGTTAAAGGAAAGGCTGACTGACCGGGTGCAACTGTTTGGTTTTCTATGATGTGTCTTTATTCATGTCTTAATAATTCAGTTGGATCCCAGAGGCTGCACTTTCTTAGCACACAAACACAAGTACTGCTTGAGATGTCTTTTGAAATTCTCGTCCCTGACGCCATATATCAGGGGTGTCAGGCATTTCGGAAGAACCAGAGTCACGTAGTAGTTAAAAAATAAGACATGTCTCATGACCTCTAGAGGCTGACCCACGAGAAAGTACTCAGTCAGCAGATAGATAAAGAAACTCATGCTGAGTATGAGCTGCACCCCGTGTAACAGGACGGTCCTCTGACCCTTGGAGGCTGAAGACTTATCAGAAGCAGCCTTTCTAGCAGTAAGCATAATTTTTATGTAAGTGTAGATCACCACTGCCCATATGCTGCTAAAGTAAACAGCATTCAAAGCCTCTTGCTTGGTGCTCTGAGAGGGAAGGATCATGAATAGACTGTGTTTGCAATTAAAATAGCCTTGGAAATAGCCTGGAGGCCCGTATGTGTAAGCTATGCTGATGTCGCTTATGCTAGGCAGTATCCCCATTAACCATATCAGAGCTAGGGCGATGTAACCTCTGTTTACCGTGCACAGCTGGACGTGGTGCAGAGGAAAACAAATGGCAACGTATCGCTCTAGAGACATGACTACATCAGCAATTCAGCTTTTTCTGAAGAAGAGCCAGAGCTCCATGAAGGACACTAGAATTGTCAGGCTTGTTTTCCAGGTTGGAATACACTTCTAGACCCGCGTTCTGGGTGCAAACTGTACGAACAAAATAAAATCCCTCTTTTTTAATTAGGAACAAAGTGTCCAATGCAATGAGCTCACATGGGACAGCAGCACTGCATGCTCAAGAGAATCGAGCTCAGGATCGGGGGCTTAGGGAGAGGGGCTGGATTGCCTTGTTTTACCTTGCAGAGTGGACACCTAGTGTGGTGATAGCTTGGAAAGGAATTGGTCTCCAAGGACGGTTTTAAAAACAGGCTACAGCAAACAAAAAAATAAAAATAAAGGGCAAATCAGGACTACTAGATACAATGAATCCCAGTGAATAGCATGATTATTTATTTAGATTTCTTTACAGAACAGTGTACAGAGCACTTTGAAATAAATCAATGCAGCATGTTTACATTGCACATTGGTTTACAACTGGGACATCTTTAAAATAATTATAAGTAGCAGAACTTTCCCTTGACACCTGTGACTGAATTCAGAAAGAATAAGCTTGCTGATCGATGTGTAGAAATGGAGTGCGAATACTTTGCACGCGTAGCCCATGGTGTCGGAACCTTTTATCAGGTGAACAAAAATATAAATCTAGAATGTAGACAAAGGTTGTGTTTGTTGTAATATATAGCCTGCACATTCCCATTCTATGAGCTTTATAACACAAGTACAAAACAGAACCAGCTAGGCTCACAGTAGGCAATCAACAGCCACAGTGCATACAGTACACACACACTATACATAGACCTGCATTCTGTACAGTCATAGTGCATACAGTACACACACACACTATACATAGACCTGCATTCTGTACAGTCATAGTGCATACAGTACACACACACACTATACATTGACCTGCATTCTGTACACCCACAGTGTATACAGTACACACACACTATACATAGACCTGCATTCTGTACAGTCATAGTGCATACAGTACACACACACTATACATAGACCTGCATTCTGTACAGTCATAGTGCATTCCTCATTGTGAGCCTGCTTCTGTTAACAGCGAGGCTCAGTGGTTGAGACACACAGGAGTTGACAGCATCTTTAACATTATTTATCATCATTTCACACAGATCTCAAGTCATTCTGACAGGCACAGGTTGAACCAATGGAAAGGAGAAGGTGTTGCTCCAGTGGTTGAATTATTATTATTATTATTATTATTATTATTATTATTATTATTATTATTATTATTATTATTATTATTATTATTATTATTTATTTCTTAGCAGACGCCCTTATCCAGGGCGACTTACAATTTATTTTTTACATACAATTACCCATTTATACAGTTGGGTTTTTACTGGAGCAATCTAGGTAAAGTACCTTGCTCAAGGGTACAGCAGCAGTGTCCCCTACCAGGGATTGAACCCACGACCCTCCGGTCAGGAGTCCAGAGCCCTAACCACTACTCCACACTGCTGCCCTAGAGACCAGGTCTCAGAGGTCACAGTGTTTCCACTGGTTACCCCATGCTGCACTGACAATTCAGTTAGACTGCAGAGGCTGCACTTTCTTACGGCATGAAGACAAGTACACCTTGAGGTGTTTTTTAAAATTCTCATCCCTGACACCGTATATCAGGGGGGTCAGGCATCTGGGAAGAACCATCGTCACGTAGTAGTTAAAAAAGCGCACGTGTCTTATTGGCAGTAGAGTCTGACCTTGAAACAGGTACTCAGTCAGTGGAAAGATAAAGAAACTCATGCTGAGTATGAGCTGCACCCCGTGTAACAGGATGGTCCTCTGACCCTTGGAGGCTGAAGACTTATCAGAAGTAGCTTTTCTAGCAGTAATCAGAATTTGTAGGTATGTGTATATCACCACTGCCCATATGCTGCTAAAGTAAACAGCATTAAAAACCAATTGTTTGATGTTCTGAGAGGGAAGGATGATGAATAGACTGCGTCTGCAATTAAAATAGCCTTGGAAATAGCCTGGAGGCCCGTATGCGTAAGTTATGCTGATGTCGCTTATGCCAGGCAGTAACCCTATTAACCATACTAGAGCTACAGCGATGTAACCTCTGTTTACCGTGCACAGCTGGACGTGGTGCAGAGGAAAACAAATGGCAACGTATCGCTCTAGAGACATGACTGCAAGATTTAGTGGAGTGTTCATGCTAGCAGAAGTAGATAGGAGCACAATTACAGAGCAAGCAGAGAGGAGCATGGTGCCTTCAAAGCGTGCAAAGAGAAAGAGAAGCACAGCTAATGCTGTCTGGAGAAAATCATTAACCAAAAGGTGTATGAACAGCATGTAGCGCAGAACCCCCTGGTACACAGGCTCTTTCAAGTAAATAAACACCATGACAAAGTTTAAGGAAAAGCAAGTAATAGTAAGAAATATGGAGAGGAAGCATTGCACCCAAAGTTCCCCGGGAAATGGATCCAGGAGCAACAAAGAGGAATTTAGCACGGTCTCCATGTTCTCTGTCCTTCTGCAATCTAGAAAGAAATAAGAATCCAGCAATTAAAACAAAATGCTCAGGGAATTCATGCAGTGCTATTTTGCTCTAGTTGTCTTGTCACTGTTACAGCCTAGCTATGAACAGGAAGCACTGAGCTCAATATAAACCAACCCTGGTTTTCTCTCCAGTGTTTTATACAAGTTCCATCGCTGGTCTTTACAATGCTTTCCCAAGCTTATTACACTTTCCTGTTCTTTTACTATGGGACACTTGTATAAGGAGAAGCTGCATCCCACTGTTAAAGAGCTATTGGAATTCCTCAAATAAATCATTCATTTTTAAAACTAAAAATTAATAAGTCTCTTACCATACAAAGAATGGGATATTTGCTGCATGGTCACAGTTACATGCTGCATTTGCCATTGTGTATCTGTTCTTTACAATACTTCCTATGCAGTACTTATACTCTGGATTACATTTCCCCCCAATACATTTCCCATGCAGTGAACTATAGAGGTGAATATCTTACTGTTTGCTAAAGTTTAACAGTGGATTTCTTATCTATTATCAATAGTTCAAAACGTAATAACGATTATGAGGGAAACTCTTGTGATGGTCTTGGAATCCACTGAGAAAGCAGGCAAATGAAAGATCTCTATATGTTAAAGAATACATTCCATGCATTTTACAGCTGCCTGCAATCACTGTTTCACCTGCACTGGCAGCTAAACTCATTTCTCTGGATTCATGCCTGATCAGAAGCAGTCTGCAGGAGCCCATGGTGGAGGAACACCTCGAAGTGCAAAGTGCATTGACAGGACCTCACCAGAGAGCAGCTGTGTCTGTGCAGCAAGAGCAGAGGGGCCAATAATCCCAACTAAGCCCCAGACTCACTTGAAGTGCCCTGATCTCTTAGTGTTCTATCTGTGCAAGACTGGGTAGACTTAGAAAAGTTTACCTTGCTATTTGTGCACAGTAATTTGGCAGTTTTCTCCCTGTTGTACTATGCATTTCCCATAGTTTACCCTGGTTTTCCATGTTATTAATATGCTTTACCATACCTCGCTGGTCTGTACAATGCTTCCCTATGCTTTACCACACTCTATTACACCTTGCTAGGCTTTTACTATGGGAATACTTTTATAAGGAGTAGCTGCATCCTACTGTTAAAGATATATTGGGATTTCCCCAAATTATTAATTCATTTTTTTTAAACAAAAAAGAATAAAGTCTCTTACCGAACAAGGAAGGTGATTGAAGGGATCCTGTCTGTGGCTCGATGTCAAGCCCTTTCTCCCTGCTGCAGAAGGCTCGGGCACTGATGCACTCAGTGGTTTAAACCAAGTAATGCCTTCTGCTTTCATAGGCATTGATAAATACCCTTTGTGCCAAAACCACCTGGAGAACTGACCTATCAGCTTTCCTTAGACTCAGGACAAGACTCAAGAGGAGCAGAGGGGGCGGAGCTTCTGCCTTATCTGATGTTTGATTGGGCGACTTAGAAAATCCCCTTTGGAGGAGCGAGAAAGGTGGTTGGGGAGCACAGGACCTCTTCTTTACTTGCTCAGTCATAAGTAATACACAGTAACAAAGCCTTTATGCACAATATGCAGATTTGGAGGTGCCATATTGTGCACCAATGGATGAAGTTGCCTTCGGAGACCAGTTGTCTCTTAGGAAGGGAGGCACCTTGAAAGTACCAGCGTCACTTACTGGTTAAAAAGTTGGAGGCTGAAGACTTATCAGAATCAGCCTTTCCAGCAAAGTGTATATGTGGCGTGTGGTCACGTCTGGTCTGCACCTCTTGAAATAGTGAACCCAGATTCAGAAGCTGCAGTTTAGCACTCTTGCAAACTTTTATTATTCGTCACAAACGCAGTTACAAACATAACACTCCTAAATACTTCAAACACAACAACAGGCAAGCTTCAGCTGTCTCGTGTGCTGTTTCTCTTATCCTTTCTCTTACTGTCCCATTGTTCAGGCTTGGCATGCACCTTCACTGAACTATCTCACTCTAAACTGTGAAATGGCAGGGAGGGGGTTAAAACCTCTCTGCTGGAAAAACATGTGCGGAAGGCACACTTTTGTTTTGTTTAATTGTTTAATTGTTTTTGTTTAATTGTTTTATTGATTGATCATTACCTGCACCTGGCTATTATTGAAAATTACAGCCAGGTGCAGGGTTTAAAAAGAGAGCAGTCAGTCTGCTCTGGGCGGCTGCTGAAGAGGGCAGAAGCCCGGCTGTGCTGGTGTGTGGGTACAGCCGTAATTTAAGAAGAAAAAGGTAGAGTGAAGCCTGTTTTGTGTGTGCTGTTTTGTTTGTTTTTTGTACAGGTAAACAGCTTAGCTGTCCTGTTTAATTTAGGTTCCTGTTTTGTTTTAGTTATTGCTCAAAGAGAGCTAGGTGTTTGTTTTGTTTATTTTTGTTTCTGTGTTTATTAAAAAATTGCGCAACCGCGCTTCAAAAAAAATCCATTCCTGTGTGTTGGGTCGTGTTTTTAAAGGGGCAACGAACCGCGGTGAGGGCGATTCTTTTACAAAACAAACATGTTCGCTGTTCTTTTCTCGGATGTGGCCAGGGGTTAATTGGCAATCAATCATTAAATCAACACCTGGCTGCATTCCACTCTTTTCCAATGAACTAATTAAACATTTACTTCTGAGTGGCTATGTTAAGATGGCCGGCCATCTTGGCCCCAGACTGTTCCTCTATCTCTAAGCCAAGTTGGCTGCCAGCCCTGTCACAGACAATCACCACTGTCTATTTGCAGATGAAGTAAATACTGTAACTCTTAATAACTGTTGTTAATGGTTCTTGTTTATCATTTTCCAATCAAATGCAGGGAGGGGAGGGTGGGGGACAATAATATTCTTTTTTAAAGCTTAACAAACCATAAAATATGTTCTAAACATGATAGTAAACCATAAACCATACTGCACAGTAATCTGATTCACTGATTCATCAATCAAAAATACATGGCAACAATCTCCACCCTGACCCTGCGTGTTTGAGGAGTGCTGTCCCAGTGTTGTCCCAATTCTGTCCCTGCTGTGCAGTAGAAGCAGAGGGGGGTCACTTGTGATGAGAACTTATTAAATACCTTCTTCTACTTCTTCTGCTTTAATGAAATCATTACACACTTTCCAAATAAAGAAGGCAAAGTGATCCTGAATCCAGCTCCTTGGCCAGATGATTCAACATGAACAACATGGCCAGGTAGCTCATTCCATACAGGTAACCCATTCCATACAGGTAACCCATTCCATATCCTCACCACCCTCTGTCCCAAGTCTGTCTCAACTTAATTTCCAATTGTGTGAGCTCTGGTCCTGGTTTCTGTGCTGCACTTAGAGTTAGGGTTGACTTTATCAGCTCCTTTACAGACATCCATACTGCCTCTCACACGGTCCAGTCTCGAGCACAGTTTCCGATGCTTCAATGCCTGTGTGTCGGATCCTGAAGCTAATCGCTAATTCAGTAGCACAGAACACCCACAAGCTCGTTGTTGCTTTTTCATCAATACCGGCAGAGCAAAGTCTCACTGTCTTGAATGGTGTTTGAGATATGAGGCTTTGACAATGCAGTGGTGGCTGCAGTGCAGATTGACTGCCACAGAAGGGTTTCTGTTTCTTTAACAATGCCCATGATCTGGAGAATCGTAGAACACAGCTGTGCACTAGCTTTCAAAAAGTCACATGACCAAAATATGGCACGCATGTGAGGTCACAGAGAGGGCTTTCCATTTTCAAACAAGAAGACTGCATCTCAAATGGTTTATGGGATATTAGCAGTTAAAAAAAGGTTACATTTGTAATATTGTACCATCCGTCTGTATGTTAAACTGTGTGCATCAGATAGGATTTCTTCATATTGTACCAACACAGGCTTCCATTGCTGGCCACAGAGATATCTGTTTGTAAACAATGGGAGGCTTTCAATGTTTTTTTTGTTTTTTTCGTTAGATTAAATAAAACGTACTTATTTTCAGCCTAGATAATAAACTATTGAGAATTTGCAAAGAATCCTAACATGACTCTCAAACTTAAATGTTTTACAGGAATGCACATTTTGAATTAACAACGTGCAAAATCAGGTTTTTTACAAGCCCAGGAATAGCTACAAAAACTAGAGTATTACATTTTACCAGCACTGAAACTTAGATCATAGTTTAGGTATAAAACGCGTCGTGGTCATTTCAGTTTCAGTCTCTTCTCTAGCCCCTCTTTGGTGGAACCAGCTACCGGAGAACTTCAGGACTGCTCCATCTCTCACTGCCTTCCACCGCCTCCTCCAGACCCCCCTGTTTAGACTGCGCTTGTAGATCTCTTGATCCACCCCTCCTACTCTGTACTGGACTTGCTTGACCTCAGAACCACGTTACTGGATCCTCAGCTGATGCACTATCCTTGCACTATTGCACTGCTAACATGTCACTGTAGATATAACTTGTTGTAACAGAGACAGCTTAGATGTGGCCAAAATCGAAAAGGCGTGCAGAGTACTAAACAACTATGAATATGATTGCCTACCTGTTTTACCCACTTAAACCCTTTGTTTTCTCAATGCCTTGCCTGTCTGAAAATCAAACCCTTCCCCTCTTCAAATATATGCAAGATATTCTTGCACTATTGCACTGCTAATATGTCACTGTAGATATAACTTGTTGTAATCCTACCTTGTTGAATCCTAGTTCATATTGTATTTTAGTAGAATTATTTGCACTTACTGTAAACTGTACTGTATTTAAATATTCATTTTGCATTGTAACCCTGTACTGCCCTGTAACACCTGTAAGACACCTTGGATAAAGGTGTCTGCCAAATATATAATAATAATAATAATAATAATAATAATAATAATAATAATAATAATAATAATAATAAAGCTGTTTCTCATTAGGAGATAATTGGAGTAAAGATTTATCTGATTCATGGTGACTCATCAGTTTCCTAGAGAGAGGCAGTCTTCAGAGAACGAAACAAGTCTCCTATTAGCCCCCTGGACCAGCACGGGCCCTATCGAACAGGGTACTCACCATTACATACTTCTAAATAAAATAATGAATTGGACTCGAGAGGAACGATGTGCTCAACAGAGACCCTGAACTCTCATCAGCAGATACTGAACACAGTATCTCCAGAGAGACCATTCTCATTGGATGCACAAAGCAGGGATTACTGTAGGTCCTAGAGTCAATGTGTATACACATACCTACATACAGCAGTGTGTGCAAGGCCATTACAACACCTCAGTGCTTCTGTTTGGATTTGTTGTGCAGATGAAACCAAACCACTGGAACTGAAAATCTGAGCAAATTATCTACATAGGCAAATTACTGACTGTCTAATTTAATGGATGACTTTAATCAGCCACACGTGCAATTATTTTAAAATAGTAAGAGAAAAGGAAGACATAGCCACAAATTGTAAAATGCCTGAGACGTTTTAGAAGTTGTTTAAGATGCCTAATTAAAGCACAAAGTGGTCTAACATTTTCACACACAAGTGCCTGTTGTTTTTATATCACCGATTACTGACCGAAAATTGAAATTCTCACACCCAGAGGTTTTTATGCAGGTAGGTATGTAAAGGATATAAATCTTGAGGTTCTTTTACCTGTGCACACTGCAGTACTTACATACTGTGACTTTAAATTGAAATTCTCACACCCAGAGGTTTTTATGCAGGTAGGTATGTAAAGGATATAAATCTTGAGGTTCTTTTACCTGTGCACACTGCAGTACTTACATACTGTGACTTTAAATTGAAATTCTCACACCCAGAGGTTTTTATGCAGGTAGGTATGTAAAGGATATAAATCTTGAGGTTCTTTTACCTGTGCACACTGCAGTACTTACATACTGTGACTTTAAATTGAAATTCTCACAACCAGAGGTTTTTATGCAGGTAGGTATGTAAAGGAGGCTGTGTGGTCCAGTGGTTAAAGAAAAGGGTTTATAACCAGGAGGTCCCCGGTTCAAATCCCACCTCAACCACTGACTCATTGTGTGACCCTGAGCAAGTCACTTAACCTCCTTGTGCTCCGTCTTTCGGATGAGACGTAGTTGTAAGTGACTCTGCAGCTGATGCATAGTTCACACACCCTAGTCTCTGTAAGTAGCCTTGGATAAAGTCGTCTGCTAAATAAACAAATAATAATAATAATAATAATAATAATAAAAAGGATATAAATCTTGAGGTTCTAGTACCTGTGCACACTGCAGTACTTACATACTGTGACTCTGACTGTGTTTCATGTTTATTCTGGCAGTCTGGTAGATAATGGCTCTGCTTTAACTATTGAAATAGTGGTAGATCTTGCCTATCTTACCTATTTCCATTCACTAGAAAGAAACAGGCGTTACAGCAAGCATGCCATTTTAATTTACAAATGATTATTTAATGACGGTCGCCCTACAATCTTGCAGTGGCCCCTGACTTCATTGCCACCCAGTAATGAAACAGTGTGTTTATTAACATGGTTTACACGGAGCTGCCAATTAGATTGGTCCCTAGCGCTGTGTGGCAACATCACAGCTAATTACATCCCGTGGCACAAGCAATAACAACAAGCGAAAAACAACAAGTCATGGTGACATGCCGATGTCAGACCCCCCGGAGGTCCCACGCAATGACATTGGGACAGGAAAATGA
The DNA here is from genome assembly GCF_902713425.1 of Acipenser ruthenus. Lineage (NCBI taxonomy): Eukaryota > Metazoa > Chordata > Actinopteri > Acipenseriformes > Acipenseridae > Acipenser > Acipenser ruthenus. Next base: position 1,163,003 of record NC_081196.1, read on the forward strand.
ATTAACATCTTCACTGCAAGCTAAAAGAACACTCAGTCACAGCGTCGGATTGGGGTAAATGTCTTTGCATCTAATCGGTGCTTGGCGTGTCTTCAAGGAAGTTGGCGAAGTTACCCTTAAGAAGTACTTTAAACTCAGAGACAGCAGTGAGGGGAGGGAGTGCTGGTGTATGGAATGGGTTACCAAGCCACACTGTTAAATCATTGGTATCCTCTCAGACCTGACTTGAGTCTTTAAACTCAGACCAGAGACAGCAGTGAGGGGAGGGAGTGCTGGTCACTTACACTAAAATAATAAAAAAAAAAGTAATCTTCAGTCCTGGTAACCCTAACCGGTAATTTCTTTTTTGCATGGTCTGGAACGTTTGTGACCACTGAGGAGTAACCACACTCCTATACAAGACAGAATTAAACATGAATCAATGAGAAAGGATGATTGATATATATCCTGAAAACATTCCCAACACCAGAGAGAGACAAGACAAACGCAATCAATACACACACTTTCCTAAGCAGCATTCTGTTTATTCCTTGTTATAGTACCCACTCAGAATGTACATACACAGACTGTTCATAAAAACACAGACACACTACACAAGACAGCAGTCTCATCAGAAGCACATTGCATCTACAAATGGGCACAGACTATGGGTGCTCTTCAGAAAGCTTTCATAAAAGGATTGTTTTTTTTTTTATTTATTTCATGAAACCTTTTTCCACTGTTTCAGAAAGGATTTATTACTCATTTTTCAAAGCAATATTAAACATGAGTGTGTCAACTCTTGTTAAATAAAACCAGTCCTTAAAGTTTTATGAATAAGGCCCTATTTTGCACAGTCAGCAAGCCACACACAGCAGGGTCCACAGATTTCAGACTGTTTCAGAGCAGACAACAGGCTGTCTGAAATGAGTTACAGTAGTTACAGTAGCAAACAGTGTTTTTCAGCAGAAAGCCACAACACAAGCCCCTGTTTCAGACCACATCGATGAGCAACATCAGATAAACAAGTATATTCTAAGTTGTAGAAACCGTTATCTGCAGCACTTTAAAACATCAGGTCGACTTTCCATTTTAGAGTATACTGGTTAATTACTATACTAATCAAAACAGAAAATCGGTCCACTAAACTAACAGCTTCTGTTACCCCCCAGTAAACACCCGCCAAGTGAATCCTAGTTGTCAGGTGTTCACAGGATTAGCCCGAGTGGAGAAGCAGGAAGCATAGCATCTCAGGTGCTTGTGGAAGTTCTCGTCTCGCATGCCGCAGCTCAAGGGGCTCTTAAACTTGGGCAGGAGGTGGGTGAAGAAGTAACTGACAAAGTGAATGCGATACCCGAGCTCCGCGGGGGGGGGGCGCTGGAGAACAGCAGCTCGGGCAGTGGGAGCACGAAGGCAGCCATGCGGAGTAGCAGCTGCCCCACTTGCAGGACCACCGTCTTCAGAGCCCTAGCAGCTTGCTCCGTGTCAACTGCCGCCCTGCGGGTCACGAGCAGGAACTGTACATAGGTGTAGATCAGCATGATCCACACAGGCATGAAACACAAGACGATGTAGATTAGCCATTATTATTATTATTATTATTTATTTCTTAGCAGACGCCCTTATCCAGGGCGACTTACAATCGTAAGCAAAAACATTTCAAGCGTTACAATACAAGTAATACAATAAGAGCAAGAAATACAATAAATTTTGTTCAAGTAAAGTACAAGTTTGACAAACCACAATTCAATAATACAGCAGGTAATAGTGATAGTTACATCAGGATATGATTAAATAGTGATAGTTAATCTTATTTTTTTTCAAAAATAAGTGTTAAAAAAAGTGATAAGTTTCTTTTGATGCTTGGTATATATACAGTATATAAAAAAATAAAAAACACATGTTTTTTTGCATTCTTTTATTTATTTATTTTTAAAATCACTTGACAAGATGTACATTTTTAAAAAGAAATACATAAAATGTGCAAACTGAGCCTTTTACAGCATAATCTTTTTTTTTTTTTTTTACCAAAAATAGCAGAGTACCAATGTATGTTTATACTGTACATGCAATAAAAACACACAAAATACACATACTCCCAATAATACTCATACAATGGTCCATGATTCCATTACTAGATGAAAATCCATATGGCTTAAAAGTAGATTTTTGACTCAACATTGACAAAACATATATAAAAATGTGCAGTGTAAAGCAAATATGGCTGTTTTGGAATAGCTGTAAATTCCTTGTGCCAATATACATTTTTCATTCATGCTTTTAAGCATATACAGTTTCTTACTGTTATTGTATATAAAAAATGTACAACAAAGATCATATACAATTATATACAGTTTCGCTCCAAGATGATCTTGGCTGATATTTATAATATTATTGGGAAATCACGAAAGCCAAATCAACTAAAACAAAGGAAGTTACACAAGATAGTACGTAAAGCCAGTTAGAACAAGATACGGATACAATAGTTTCACACTGATTTAGTTCTTAAACTGGCTTTCTTTTTTGCATTCTTTGTAACAAACATTTAAATAACCCTTATAAAAAAAGAATTTCTACAATAAATAGACCGACATGTATATATGCATTTGATTAGTGCAGCCATACAGAAGCTCCTGTGAAAGTTTGGAAGAAAGCGATGCCTTCTGATTACATTTGTTTGCAAACGTCTACACTTGTTTGTATTTAATGTACTCTGCCCTGTATTTCACTGTATTTAATGTACTCTGCCCTGTATTTCACTGTATTTAATGTACTCTGCCCTGTATTTCACTGTATTTAATGTACTCTGCCCTGTATTTCACTGTATTTAATGTACTATGCCCTGTATTTCACTGTATTTAATGTACTGTGCCCTGTATTTCACTGTATTTAATGTACTATGCCCTGTATTTCACTGTATTTAATGTACTATGCATTGTTCCTCACCGTTTTGTAAAGCGCTTTGTGATGGTGGTACATGATGAAAGGCGCTATATAAAATAGATTGATTGATTTAATTCAAAAAGCGTACCAAAAGCTTATGGAGTCCTGATGAAATAATAATAATAATAATAATAATAATAATAATAATGTTTAAATGTTGCAAACAATCAAGATACTATGACATAACTAGGGCTTCTGATTTTTGGTTTTAACCGATTTAAAATTTAAAACAGAATTGTGGTGAAATATACAAAAATGCCTACACACAAAAACCCCAGAAGAATGTGCCTGTGACCATAGGGATTTCACTGTGGAAGACAGCAAAGGAAGGAAGGTACAACTTAAGTGTGCAAGTACTGTCGAGTTATTATACATATTTTGACACAAATAAGCACCGAAAAATACAATTAATAAAACCTGAAAAACAGAAGCCCTAGACATAACCCAGAAAACCTGTCAATATTTTCTTGCACTATATTTGGTACCGCAGAGGTGTTAGGACAGCATACGTAAACAAAACCTTATTTTTAGTCAAGCCCTTCTTCATAGTATACAGGTAGAATAACAAATCCTCCATAAATCAAAACTTTACAGCTGTAATGGCTTTGGGGCTACATGCATTAAGATCTTTACCCCATGATGAAATTTGTGTGAAATATACAACAATTTACAAAAAAAATAAAGTGAAAACTGAAATATTAACAGTTCTGAAATACAAGATGCAGGACTAAAGACCTTGATTTACCCCCCCCCCAAATAAGTAAAAACACCTTCTACAGGTACAAAAACATACAGACTACAAAAGATACATTGAAGGTATGGCTTCTTGTAATATGCAAATAAATAACCAGCGACTCTGTAAACAACTCTTGACAATAAAGAGCAGCGAGCTTCAGACTCTGCAGCTGCTGGCTTGGGCCCTGCTGCAGCACAGCTAGCAAAACTCAGATTCACCTTGAAATAAAACTGACATTCTTCAAGTCCCATGACTTTGCTGAAACCATAATCCTACTTCACAGAGGTCTGAATTACATTGCATTCAATGGATGGTCTATTGAAGAATGTTTTAGTGTTCTTTATGCCCCTGCCCAGTTTAAAGGTCAGAGTTTACAGAGTGGTGCAGCCAACGCTGTAGTAAACAGAGATGGTGTACAGCCAGGCAGCCCTGCTGTTTCACTGATAGTTCAGAAAGCGTGACTGCTGGTCCAGAACAGGAGGTGTCCACTCTTTCACCTGCATTAGGTGGAGCAATCATGCCTTCCTATTTATTTTATTTAATGTAATTTTAAAATCAAGAAAGGCTCAATCCGTTTATAAAAAAAAAAAAAAAACTCCCCAATTCTTAAGGTCAATTACCTACTTACTCCACATTTGTGTGTGTGTGTGTGTGTGTATATATATATATATATATAGATATACACACACACACACACACACACACAGAGAGGAGAGAGGAGACACACACACACACACACACACACACGCACACACACACACTGGACAGTCATCTACTTCTTTTAACAGTGGCTGATGTTTCACTGGACCCTAAAAGGTTGGACACCACTCATTTAACCCCCGTGTAGCCTCTGTGAACCGTTAGTACTTGAGAAATATCCATTCCAGCGACTAACTTCATATTCATCACAGCTGAAATACAAAAAACAAACATGCATGCATTGAATAAACAGTCCTACTGCACTGCTCCAGTTAAAGGACAGGGCTATACTGACCCCTTTCAATTGACAATAAAAATGGTGCAAGAGGGGGCAAATGGCCGCAAGAGAAAGTGTCGTGCTGGTTTAACAGGGACCGGGGTGCAGCAGTTAAATCTCACAGCTCAGTCTCCTCACTCACTGCAACACTTTTACAAGACTAATAGATTTACAGTATGTTTCACAGGCTGAGTTGCTGTTATATTGAACTACCCTGGCTAAGTTTGTATAGTCAGAGTCTGAAACTAGCCGCTAGTGTTCTTACACTGAAAGTTTAAGGGTAAGAAAGCAAGTACCTGATGTTCCCACTTTAACAACCTAGAGACACTGAAATCCAGCTTCAAAAGGTGCGAATATTCTGTGGTTCAATAGACACTTCTTGCTGGTTTCACAGACCTGGATTAGCACTAATCTTGGACTGTAATGTTAATTTAGGTAAGGAAGTTTAAGGCTTCTGCTTATTAGTCGTTAGTGTAAGAAAATGATCTTACCTTGAATTGATGAACTAAGATTCACTTTCTATGGAAACTGTGACGTTGTCTTTTGAGCCTGCAAAAAGTATATTAAACAAATTAGTAAACACAGTGTTTACCACTTGAAATATAAAACTGAAGGGCAAGGTTGCATGAATTCTAAAGAGGAGGCCAGTCTTAAGACGCTGGCACTTTGTCTAACATGACAGACTGAGTAGGAAAGAAAAGGCTGCTGTACAATTCATACCTAATTTAAGGTGGTCTGCATCCAATCCATCCTCTGTAAAATGCTGGTCGTTCCCCAGAAGCCGGTTCTGGGACTCACTTAGGGGCCTTGTGGCACATGACTGCCCATCCGCAACACTGCAACAACAAGCACAGCAAGGAGGTGGAAAACAGACACGTAAACACAGCATTCCCAAGAGGAGGACACACAGAAACAGGGTGATCTGAAGCTGTGCATGAGAGAGAACCGACACGTAAACACAGCATTCACAAGAGGAGGACACACAGAAACAGGGTGATCTGAAGCTGTGCATGAGAGAGAACCGACACGTAAACACAGCATTCACAAGAGGAGGACACACAGAAACAGGGTGATCTGAAGCTGTGCATGAGAGAGAACTGACAAGCACACACAGCATTCCCAAGAGGAGGACACACAGAAACAGGGTGATCTGAAGCTGTGCATGAGAGAGAACCGACACGTAAACACAGCATTCACAAGAGGAGGACACACAGAAACAGGGTGATCTGAAGCTGTGCCCGAGAGACAAGTAGAGGGGGCAGTGAAGGCTAAGGGGTTGATATGATTCCTTTTACCCCGGTGGGCTATAAGCCCCCCCCCCCCGAGCATTTAAAAGCCCTTTGGAGTCAGTTATCCTTGAGGATCCCAGTATTACCTCTGAGAATAAACAGGTCCATGCACTGGAACAATAAAATAATAATACAAAGAAAAAAAAATTGTAAAATAAAAAAATAAAGAATGTAAAAAGAAAATCAGTTGATCAACTTCACTATCAAAAGGACTTAAGGGACTACACATTTTGTAGCATATAACTGTTTATTTAATAGGGATTAGCTATATATTTCAATAGTGCCATCTGCTGGATAGAAATATGCAAGATTTTGCACTTTGTAAAAGGTGTACATGTACCGTAATAACATTTCAAATAAAACATGAAATACAACGTAAACATAATCAAATAGTTTGCAGGATTTGAAAAATGTCCCTGATCCCAATAATAACCCTAATAATAAAACCTCTTTGAAAAGCAACCATCACAAGGATTTATATAAAACCTGAAAGTGGGGTGTTGATGGCAAGCATTCATTTGAAAAACAAAATCATGCCACCTAATAAAGTCACATTTTTGGGTCCCCTCTATCATGCTATTCATTTCCCTGGACCCTTTACGTCAAACTCAACATGTGACTGAAATCTCCTAGTCATTACACAGAGTGTGAAAGCAAGCATGAAATTAAATACTTCAGGACATCACAAGAGTAGAGCTAAAAGGATGAGGATAGCCATGTGTAGAGCAACAGTATGACAAAAAAAACAAGAGTTTTAACCTTTTAAAACACCTCAACCATTCAGTTAGTTACAGTAAGACTGGAATAATGCTAGGTGTGTGTAACTGAATAAACTGATGAAGCTTTTTCTTGGTGTTGTTTTTCTGAGTGTATGCTTGATCGCAGCTGTGGCTCTCAGATAAGGGTTCAAGCATTTCACTCGATTACTCATGTCTACTTCTACAAAGCTTGGCTGTAATAAATTAATAAAATAATACATTAAGAATGGCCCAGCATGTTAGAATTATCCTAAGTCAATCTGAGGCTGGAGGTTGCCAGTACATTGAAGCAACAAAACAAAATGTTCTGGAATCTTGAGAAACAAGCTATTTTAATTGGCCGAGAGGGACTTCACTGATTTAGAATACCTTTTAGTAGATTCTGGTTGGACGTCTATAGTGGGCTGCTCTGGATCCAGACTGACCAGTCGTGTTGGGAAAGTAGATCCATCCCCCAAGCTGTTCAGTGACACAAACAGAAATGAAAGTGCATTAAATACCCAGCCAGAAGACAACGACGCTTTCATTGAATACAAGCAGAGGTGCAATCAGCAACAATGCTTTCCTACCTGAATAAGCAATAACCGACGCATTGAGAATAAGCAGGCTCTGCAAGAAATCCTTCAAATACTACCGAAACATGCATATGCCAGTAATATTACATACGCAAGACGAGGGTGGTTATGGCGATCAATAATCAATTAATTGTTGCATTTCTAAACACAAGTGAAGATTTTTGATAACAATGTAACATAAACCAACATGTCCAAAATGAGTCTAAAGATTTGCTTTTCACTTAAAGTAACAGTATCTCAACATAGCAAAACTTGACTCAGTCCGTGGATTTACCAGGCATAGCAATGAGAGAGCCTTTGATTTAACTTGTTGCCAATGTTGCCTTAGTTAATTGAATTCATGGTTACACTAAATATAACAATGGCACTGAAAAAGGAGAGGAGCATGTGGGATGCATCTGTTAAACAAGAAGCGATGACCACAGTGACAACCGCTAACCACTTCTTATGAATCCATGAAAATATTCTGCATGCATCTGAATAATAATAATAATAATAATAATAATAATAATAATAATAATAATAATAATAATAATAATCTTTGTGAATGCCACAGGACACCTGCCTCGTATACACCGGCAGCAGCCAGTACTTCTTCTCATCTCCAAACACTTCCTTCAGGTTCTTGCTGAACCCAAGTGAAAACCCATTTCTATCTGGACCATTTCTGAACACAGGTCCACGGAAAGCCTCTGGAGAAAAACAAAAAAACAAGATCAAGGGTTAATCTTCCTGAGAAATCTTATAACGCCTATTCTACAGTTCAATTAGTCCTTCAATTCTTTGATTCCAGGGATAACAATATGAAATTACTGTAGGAACAGAGCTGCACAATAATATGCAACAGAAATGAGCATACAGTAGTGTGATAAATAGAGAAAGAATCGACACTAAATCTCCCTCCTGATCAGAAAGGGTGCTGTGTAAGGCTGGTAGTACACTTCCCCACAGACGGGTCGACTCGACGGTGGGCAGAAACAGGAAGTCGGCCATCTTGGTGGGGGCACGTAGCTGTCAGAACACGAAACGACTCAAATGTGATTGGCTGATGGGGCACCAAGCTGATTGCAGGGAGGAGTTGGGTAGTACAAAGGGGGGGGGGGGGGGGGGTGTTGTCTGTGATAAGCACGAGAAAAGACCTGTGTGGTCAGGAGGGAAAATGTAAAGAGGAGTAAAACGGATAGCGGAGCTGCAGCCATGGAGCCAGTGCATACCTGATTCACTATCTCACTGCACAGCACAGCACAGCGCAACGGAGCACCATCAGCACTTCACTGACACTTGCACCAAGAGCACAGTTTCGTGCACGGAGGACTTGCGGTTACTGGTTTGGGACTGCAATCTGCCGTTGTGCTTCCCCTACACCGCTGCTGGTATTGGGGCAACCTGCTTGAGTTTTGAGAAGTTTTATTCTTTTTGTTATTTGAATTAAATAAACGGACAGTTTTTGGGAGCAAAACCCTGGTGTGGACATTGCATTTATTACACCCTTTGCACAACCTCTTCACAAGTAGTCAGTCTCCTCTATTGAGATGTACAATGAATCCCCATGACATTATTCATTCCAATAGCATCCAGACTTCACAGCAGGGTTTCTTACCTATGGTAGATCGGTTCTTACCAACGAGCCAGCAGTGGTAACTGAACAGGGACAGAATACTGATGAAGAACATGGCGGCCACAAAAAACAGAAACAGCACGTGGAATTTGGCGTGAGAGTCTGGAAGTTCACTCTGAGAGGAAAACAAAAAGGCACAAATCAAAAGATATGCAAGGCGATTACACGAGACATACTGAAAAACGTACAGGCATCGAATACCGTAGTCTTTCCTGAAATGATCCTGGCTCCTGGGCTGGTTTCACAGACCCCGATTAGCACTAATCATGGACTGCCCAATGTTCCCTGGGGTCAGGCTGTCAGAGATTAGTGCTGGACAGGGTCTGAGAAACCAGCACTAACCTAACCTTTCATCAGAGGCAATGCTAACAGCATGGGGGTCAATTCCTGGTTTTCAAACCCAATTCCTGTTTAAAATCAATCCCCAATTCCAAATCCTTCAAAACAAATCTGAATGGATATTTTAGAGCCATACTAATTGTTGTGCTTGTTCAACGGCTTTCATTTGAAGCCAGTTTAATTGACTGACAAACAGTGACTTCAATTTAATAAATCTGCTGCCACTGCGAGAAGCTCATTAACAGAATATTGCTAATTGCAATTTTGATCAGTGATGTGCTGGAATTGATGAAAAGGGAATAGGAATTGAAAAAACAGTAATTGACTCCAACCCTGAATCCTAATAGTTGTATTTCCACATAAGCAGAAATGTCCACATTTCATCAAACATGGCATTACTGAACACATTCATTGTTGCCTGGAGGGCTTCACATCAGTCAAAGTTAATCAATTAAAAATAATAAAATCAGGATTGAAAGAAAAGGGATTCAAGAAAAGGGATCCAAGAACATTTTCAGAAGTTATACATTTTCCTGCGCACTGCAAAAGATATACTGTACAACACGAACACTAACAAACAAACAGTGAAGCAAAGCCTAAGCTCAAAGGCACAGGTCTAGAAAACGCAAGCACTGCACAAGGATTTACATCAACACTTTTACCTTTGGACAATTCTCTGCAGCTTTCCTGCGGCAAAGCTTAGTGCAAACAGAGACAGACTTTATTAGATCACAATGTAAAGCAGCTTTATGGGATGGAATGGAACTGAAGTGAGAAAATAGTCAATAGCACTGAGGGAGGGAGGGAGGACGTGTGAATATTAGGAAGCATGTTCTTTTTTTTTTTACTACTAAATCAAGAACAAATGCATGAAGATATTTTGAATGAACAGGAGTACAACATGTAATGTGAAGAGTACAACAGATACACCTTGTTATTTACACTTAGCCTTTTACTTTGCAAGCTGAAGTGCAGTTCATCCAGTAAGTGGAACAATAAAAACGTGCATCTTTAAAAGCATGGAAGACAGTAATGCAGGGCAGAAACTGAAATACAGGAACAGCAACAGGCATCCATGAAAGAAAAACACTTCACCACTACGCATATTTTTGTAAGACTGTATACGAAAAAGCAGCATTAGAGGATAATTATTTATTAACCTGAATACAAAAAATGTAAAACATAAACAAGGCAAATTTAAGCAACTAAACAAATGAATCCTTAATTACTGTACCTCCAAATAATTTTTTTTTTCTGACATTTTAATTAGTAACCTGGAACTAGTACTAGAACAGAAGCTCTCAATCCCAGCCACCGTACAGGACCCTGCTACCACGTGCCTTCTTCTGAAAGTGCACCAAGGTCTCGACACAGTGCCTTGTGCACAGCTGGTAGAGAGGCTCAGGGCTGAATGGAAGAGGGTGACGGGTCAGGATTCAGGAGGACCCTGCTACCACGTGCCTTCTTCTGAAAGTGCACCGAGGTCTCGACACAGTGCCTTGTGCACAGCTGGTAGAGAGGCTCAGGGCTGAATGGAAGAGGGTGACGGGTCAGGATTCAGGAGGACCCTGCTACCACGTGCCTTCTTCTGAAAGTGCACCGAGGTCTTGACACAGTGCCTTGTGCACAGCTGGTAGAGAGGCTCAGGGCTGAATGGAAGAGGGTGACGGGTCAGGATTCAGGAGGACCCTGCTACCACGTGCCTTCTTCTGAAAGTGCACCAAGGTCTCGACACAGTGCCTTGTGCACAGCTGGTAGAGAGGCTCAGGGCTGAATGGAAGAGGGTGACGGGTCAGGATTCAGGAGGACCCTGCTACCACGTGCCTTCTTCTGAAAGTGCACCGAGGTCTCGACACAGTGCCTTGTGCACAGCTGGTAGAGAGGCTCAGGGCTGAATGGAAGAGGGTGACGGGTCAGGATTCAGGAGGACCCTGCTACTACGTGCCTTCTGAAAGTTCTTTGTATAGAGGCTGAATATTTCTACAAGCTAGGCGTGCTATTTTTATGAGATGTTTGCTTTGTTGAGTCATCAGAAGAAAATAATTTGCATGCCGTTGAAAATAACCACTGCTAGACTGACTGGGGGTCATCTCTCTTTGTGAAATGCATTGGGATTCTGCACAGACAAAAAAAAAAAAAAAAAAAAAATCTGCCAGCACACAACCGAATGTTGTCACTTGACTAAACGAATGTGAGTAAAGCAGACTGCAATTTAAGATTGATCACAGAAAACCATTTGATTTGAGACACTATCAGGAAGAAGAAATGTAAACTTACTGCCCAGAACTTAATGAAATACTGCAGCACCGTGGCAGCAACGAACAAACAGTAGAGCAATGAATATGCCAAAAACAGGACGAAGAACTTATAGTTTGAAAATCCAACACAGTTATTCACCCTACAAGAAACAAGAGAAATCCATTGAAAACACAGCACTACATTTACTCTCAAAAGAATAAACACTTTTTGGTCTCATTTTCAACTGTGGGCAAATTGCCCATATAATACGGTACAGTTACTATGGAGGGGGCAATTTGCCTTCGATTTGCCCCATAGTGGAAAACATAGGTGTTTAACTTCAAGCAGAAATAAATCACAGTGGCCACCCGAGGAAAAAGTAAAACAATCTCAACATCATATTATAATGCATGCAACGTTTATATAAAACGAAAAACAAACACATACCAAGGACAATGGTGATCCATTTTCAGAACACACCTATAAAAGAAATACATGAAACAACTTTCAGCACCAAGTAACTGGAAAAACACAACCCTAGTAGAACTGCCAGCAATTAAATAGATTTATATTGAATGAACTCAAAACAACCTTTCACCAGATAGTTATTTTTTCACTGAAGCACAAGCTACATGTTATCGATAACAATGCAATTTATTTCTGTATTCACTTTTTGTACTTTTATTTTGCTTTGTTAATTTATTTTGATCATGTTTATTAATGGAAATTAATGCATCACTGCTTTAGTACGGACCCCAATACAACTAATCTTTGTAGTGTGTTGCTATTTTTCAACTTGTGAACCATGCAGTTATACCCTGATGATCATTACACAAATACTATTGATTACACGGCAGAACGGTTTTGAGAGATATAGCATTGCATCCAGTCTACATTTGACACAGAAGAAATACAGCTCCAAGTTGAAAGCAAAAAGATGCTTGCAACAAGGTTAATGACAAAAGCATAAGAGGCTTACGAAGCTTACTAGGACATTATACCCGAGTTCATAATACCACACGAGCATTCTTGAGAAAACAGACACTTATTTAAAACAACACACATCACCAGACGTGACTTATACCTTTTGCTGTTGGGTTGTCAAAAAACCAACAGAATGAACTAAATTCTCACAAGTGCACCACAGGATATGCAGGCACAGTAAAGCTTGGATGAATTACTGATCAATCAATATTCATTGCAGGAGCCAGACCTGTACTGTGGCTTTTCATCTCAGACCGTGCATAGAGGGCAGGCCCTTTAAATGGGGTGAGTAACAGGCACAGCCGCAATTCTATTTACAGCACAAACTGCTTATACTGACCACCCAAGGGGCCGTGTACAAATGGACTGCTTGAAAACGGGATTAAACGTATTGTAAATGCTGGGGAATCAATTGTATTGATCAGGTCATGATCACCACAGGCTTGAGTGTGGATCAATAGAAATTCTTCTGCAATACGAGGTATGCATTTTTGTATCATCAGTCAAAATGCATTTGTGTTGCATACTTTTTATTTCGATATTTGTTTTAATTTTACCATGCCCTTACTGTGAAGAGACATATCTGTAAGCCACTGAAAACTTGCTAATTGAAGTTCAGCACATTGCCAAAAGGTACTGGGTGAAATAGAAAGGCTGACGCTAATATAAAACCCATTGTAATTACATTTGTAATTACATCAATTACATTTCCTTATTAGAAGGAATATAAAAAAGGACTTACATATCACATGCAGAGCAGTGGTGACATCGATCAGGTTTTATTACTTGACACCTGTCACAGTACCGTACAGCTGAAGAGGAAGAAAGAAAGAAAGAAACACATGTTTTAGGATACAGCTACTTTGCGTACTCCTGTCCATCTCAGAGCCTGGCAGGAAGCTCACCTCCGGTGCCTGTCCTGGTGTAGAGAGGCAAGTTTTGAGCTACTCTCTTGAGGATTTCTTGTTGCGCTTCTGGCCTTTCTTCTCTCTCATACTGCTCTTTATCTGCTTTGGGCAAACAGAACTGCAACCAGTAACATGACATTGCTGTGTTAATGTACAGAGAGAAGAGTGTTTACAAAACACAACCAACCAGGGAACGCATTAAAAATCTGAAGGGCACGATTCAAGAGCATGTGACACACGACAAAGAGGAGCCCCACAACCCCGAGCGCGCGCGCACACACACACACAGGAACCCCACAACCCCGACCACACACACACACACACAGAGCCATGTTACAGTGTGGGAACACTTTATATCCGCTTCTTTGAAAATGTATTTGCAACTGGTTTATTTCAAAACTGCACATGTGAGACTTCTAAAGGAAAGAAGTGCACAAAATGTAAGATTTATGGTATTATTCCATTAGCTGTAACCACATAGAGTAAACTATTACAGTAAATGGACCTTTTGATGTTAGCTCAAATGAATGGCATGTTAATACAATTAAGAGGGTTTACAGCAAGTAGCCTGACAGATGTTTTTTCTTCTATATACCAGTACAGTATATGTATTAAAAGGTTTATACAACACTCACCATAATTACATATAGAATTAAACCAATTATTATTATTATTATTATTTTTAATTGAATCGTCAATGTTTTTTTAGCCCGGTTTTCTCCCCAATCTGGAATGTCCTATTATTTTTATCCCGGTTGACCGCTGCAGCTCCCGCGCTGACTCGGGAAACAGCGGCAGACACACGTGTCCTCTGAAATGTGTCCTGCCAAGCCGGCTTTTTCACGCTGCAGGTCTACAGCGAAGCCACCAGACCTATAGTGCCAGAGGACAACACGGATCCGAGTGGCTTCTACAGCAGACCCGCAGGCGCCTTATCGGCCACAGGAGTCACTGGTGCATGGTGAACCGAGGATTACCCTGCTGACCTGAACCCTCCCCACCCGGGCGGCGCTCGGCTAATTGTGCGTCGCCCCCTGGGAACTCCCGGCCACGATCGCCGATGGCATAACCTGTACTCGAACCAGCGATCTCCAGGCTACAGGGCGCATCCTGCACTCCACGTGGAGCGCCTTTACTGGATGCGCCACTCAGGAGCCCCTTCAAATACATTTTTTGTATTTGTCTTTTTAAGTATTCAGGAATGTTTGGATTAAAACAATTACATTTAAAATTTTTAAATGTTCAACATCACATTTGAAAAAACCCTGTAAATAAATAATAAACCTATCCAATATAACCAATATATACAACAGGACCATGCTGTGATAAAATTAAATTAAATTTCCCACACTATCCACCCTGGGGTCCTGTGCTTGCTCCATGGGCTTGATCAACTTACACCTCGTCAGGATAAGACACTCCTGGATGTTATTAAGAGCATTTCACACTGCACCTATTTCTATGGGTAGTCCTCGGTCGACGGCAGTGCTGTAAAATGCTCTAATCAAATCCAGCTTTGCCTTATCCTGACAGAGCAGGGTATGATCACATCAACACTGTAGTGTCCATTAGCTCGAGAGCCGCTTGCCACTAAGATTTCTGGTTATAATCGAGTCAAGGAGACAGATGGACAAAGCATTATGTGCCAGCATGAGGTACACTGTGTTGGTCTGTCCGTTTCGTACAGTAAGAGATCGTACCACACAAATCACTGGATTTCATAACACACACAGCTTCAGCTCATAAATAAATCCTGATAGTTACCTCTTTGGATGGATTGGCTGGTTTTGAGAAAATGGTCTTCCAGTAGGACCATACAAACATGATGAATGATAGATGGAATATCACAAGGTAGACAACTGCAAAATGAATAAGAGAAAGTCAACAGAACGCAGCCCTGTGCAGAGCAAAGAGCGAGAGGTAAAAAGCACAGAGAGCAGAAATCAAATGAGACAAAAAAAAAAAAAAAAAAAACTGGGCTATTCCATCTAAAACCAATAAATTTAGCAAACCATATTGTAACCATTCATTTAAAACATGTGCTGTACCACGACTTTACAAAAGTCAGTTTTTACAAGATGACCTGCAGGCCACTGATGGTGGCGTTAGGTGCAATAGCCCTATATAACCCAGAATGCACTGGAGAATACAGAAGAGTCATTCAAAGGGTGTACATGGTCACTTAGGCTGCATGCTTCTTATTACACATGTTCATGAAATACTTGAACTAACAGGTTGATCTAATCACTTACAACCACTTACTGTAGGAGTGGAACATCCTGGAGCAGTGCAACATACAGCCTTGCAAAGCAATTCATTTTCTGTGTCCGACAAACTCCAAGACACTCAATTCTTCACTGTTGATGGGGTTATGGTAACATGGCAATAAAGTCAGTTATAAGTGTGCTTTAGTATGTTTCCAGCAGAACTTCAGGAGCAGGTATTAAAACATGAATAAAATCAGCACACACTCACCTTTTTCACCAGTGTTCCTGATTGTGACTGAAAATCAAAGACAAAAAATAAAGAATTGTAATATTACTTTGCAATGTTGGACAGATTTATTCTGTGCAGTCCTTTCTTAGTACTCTCATGTAATACTTTTAAAGCTCCATTTTAAATACAACAGCTTTTCAACGAGCAGACGGGTATAGAAAACCGAGCAGCCCAATAGCTGTCCCTGATATAATGAAGCACAGATGGAAACAGATCTGGATGATGGAATAAAGCATTCCTGTTGCAGGCACAACAGGGAGTCTGTATTACTCAGCATTGGGACAGGCTGCTGGTGTACTGTACAGGCATCTCACATCCAGCCTCGAGGGGCCCACACACACCCTGCCCCTTCAGGAAAATCAAGGCTGCGCAGCGACGGATTCTTTCCCTTGTTTTTAACTGTCTGATTACAAGCTAGAGGATTCTTCCTGAATTCCATAAAAAAAAACACACCTGTAACAGGTTAAGTCTAGATAGCGTACCGTAAACTGCCATTATTTCGTTGTGTAAATGAACTGCTTAGAACTTACTTTGATTATTAGCAACGCAAATGCGTTGCTAACTGGTATGATCTGGAAAACAATGGTCCTTGCAGTGAATAATGCATTTTACTTTATTAACACATGCGCTATACATAGCTCTACCAGATCAGGGTGATAATTCAACAGAAGGGTTTCAGAGGAGCAAACAGGGAAGCGATGTCAGTGTGTGAGGAGGAGTGTGCTGGGAGCACAACAGGAGTAAAGATCAGGGTGATAATTCAACAGAAGGGTTTCAGAGGAGTAAACAGGGAAGCGATGTCAGTGTGTGAGGAGGAGTGTGCTGGGAGCACAACAGGAGTAAAGATCAGGATGATAATTCAACAGAAGGGTTTCAGAGGAGTAAACAGGGAAGCGATGTCAGTGTGTGAGGAGGAGTGTGCTGGGAGCATAACAGGAGTAAAGATCAGGGTGATAATTCAACAGAAGGGTTTCAGAGGAGTAAACAGGGAAGCTATGTCAGTGTGTGAGGAGGAGTGTGCTGGGAGCACAACAGGAGTAAAGATCTCATTCAATTACTATTGGAGAACAGCCAGATTTACTTCAAGCACAGAACACGTCAAGATGCATGCGAGTTACTGCCAAGTTAATTCAAAGGTAGTGCTTTACACTGCAGGACAGGCAATTACCAAATACTGCAGCTAGTTAATGGTGGAAGAACTTTTCATGTCGACTTCTATACAGGCTCAGATTGTTTATGTTTAATAAACACAATCAAGTTAAGCTTTTTTTTAAATAATAATAATAATAATAATAATAATAATAATAATAAAGAAGAAGAAGAAGACGAAGAATTACATATTTGCAATGTCATCACCCTTACTAGTTTTAAATAGAGAACTTGGCTGTGTGTGTGTGTATATATTGTATCATTGTGTGATGTAGGCTACAGAGTACACACACAATCACTGACATATACCAAAGTAATTAAACCAGGAACATATCTCTTTGCATGTCAGCATACCATGGAAACCGCGTACCGTATTACACAGTAAGTTTACGCAAAATAATTATTTACCGCATATTAAGTCTACCTGCTTCAATGTGTCGGGCGCGTTGTTCAAAACAAATTGATTGTTCTAAAATAAAAATAAAAAACACGTTTACTATACCCAGGTGTGGAGCTAATAGATAATACTTAGATTAAATGCAGCATCTGGATATGTATCTATCCACTGCAATCATAATTACTCGCTATACAGTAGCCTAGCCTACTACTAAACTGCATCGTTTAGTCCACTAACAAAAGTGCCCCGATAATGAATATGTAGAGAGAGTGAATTACTACAGAACAACACTGTTATATGAAACTCAGTATATCCTGTTGTTATAAACAACTTGAGAATGAGACGCGCTTCCTGCTTCATGTAATGCACATTCCACGCCAGATTTTTCACACAAACAAATGCTTACAAACGCAACCGCTCATCAAACTTCCCCTACTTACAGATACACAGCTCCACGACATACGCATAGTACGACCAGCCGACCACCAGAGCGATAAAAACAACAGGAATCCAAGAGAAAACCTTCTGACAGCACTTCAAGACGTGAGACGGCGCCATTTTCATCCCAGCCCGCAGGAGGAAGCCCTGCGTGTGACGTCGGCGCGTCTCCTTTTAATTATCGCTATCATTAAGAGAGGGCTTGCGTATACAGTTACATAGTAACGAGTTTGTCCGTTGAAACTGTTACCAGGTCATTTCACTTTTAGCTGTATATGCGTCCAGTTCACCAGCAGCTGCTCTTTGTGGTGTTTTTCTAACACTCTTGACAGCCCAGGACAAGGTAAATATTGAATTTCTAAAAGAGAAGTCTGCATTGTACACTGCCGATTGACTGTAGACTAGGGTGTAATATAGTAAACCACCAACTTTATCCATTGCAGTTAATATTATATTCTGTTTTTTGGCATAAAGATGCAGGTCACTCTTTTTCTGGTCCATTTGGAATATGTGAGTCTTGCAAAACTGATCAGTTCAAAATGTACCATCCGGCAGAAAATACCTTTTTTAAAAAAAAAAAAAAATCTATTATGTTATCGTGTCCCCAGAGATTAAAAAAACTAAACAAGAGGTAGACTGTTCACAGCCATGCACAGTGTTCAGTGTGAACGGTGATACGGTCTTTTAATTTAACCTTTCCAAGTAGCACAATGTAGATTGATTTGCATTAGTACAGAAAGCCTAGTTTGTGTCGCTATCGCAGGGTTTCGAAATACGGTGTCAGAGAATGAAAAGGGTGAAGTACTGCAAACCACATACCACGAAAGCTTTGAGAGAGCCTAGGGGTGTAACGATGCATTGAGATTAAATGAGATAGGGGAGAGTAGCTATTCTTATTCAAGGACCATTCGGTAAACTACATCCACTGAGCTATGTGGTGCTTTTGGCCATGTATCACAAACATGACGTATTTCTATTGTGATAAGGTTACACCCCTATGAGAGACCAATTTCACACTGCCTGCATATGTACGCCTGTATCGATTAACTGTAGAAGAGACTTTCTCTTTGCTGGACAGCAGGAGATTCTGAGACTGCTCTGCTAACAGTGCTGTGCAGCTGGATTTGAAACTAGAAGGAGCCCATGCTTGATCTGTGCAGTGCAGCTGGATTTGAAACTAGAAGGAGCCCATGCTTGATCTGTGCAGTGCAGCTGGATTTGAAACTAGAAGGAGCCCATGCTTGATCTGTGCAGTGCAGCTGGATTTGAAACTAGGAGGAGCCCATGCTTGATCTGTGCAGTGCAGCTGGATTTGAAACTAGAAGGAGCCCATGCTTGATCTGTGCAGTGCAGCTGGATTTGAAACTAGAAGGAGCCCATGCTTGATCTGTGCAGTGCAGCTGGATTTGAAACTAGAGGGCTCATGATACAGTGTGTGTGCGCATGTGAGTGTGTGTGTCAGCGTGTGTGTGTCGAGAGGAATGCAGTTGGCAGACTTCACTGCTGAATGGTTATTTACCATATTACATAGTTGTTCTTTAATTTCTATGGTTAAACATTGCTTTATCACTCTTTAACATGCATTTACTATGTTTTTTGTAATTTTTTACAGGATTTATAGGAGGCTCTCCTGGTATAACCACATTAGTCTCTATTAGGTATTCACCTACAGTGAGTGATGAGTGCTGGAGTGGACAGATAGTTCTGTATTGAGTGTTGAAAGGTATTCACCTACAGTGATGAGTGCTGGAGTGGACAGGTAGTTCTGTATTGAGTGTTGAAAGGTATTCACCTACAGTGATGAGTGCTGGAGTGGACAGATAGTTCTGTATTGAGTGTTGAAAGGTATTCACCTACAGTGATGAGTGCTGGAGTGGACAGGTAGTTCTGTATTGAGTGTTGAAAGGTATTCACCTACAGTGATGAGTGCTGGAGTGGACAGGTAGTTCTGTATTGAGTGTTGAAAGGTATTCACCTACAGTGATGAGTGCTGGAGTGGACAGGTAGTTCTGTATTGAGTGTTGAAAGGTATTCACCTACAGTGATGAGTGCTGGAGTGGACAGGTAGTTCTGTATTGAGTGTTGAAAGGTATTCACCTACAGTGATGAGTGCTGGAGTGGACAGGTAGTTCTGTATTGAGTGTTGAAAGGTATTCACCTACAGTGATGAGTGCTGGAGTGGACAGGTAGTTCTGTATTGAGTGTTGAAAGGTATTCACCTACAGTGATGAGTGCTGGAGTGGACAGGTAGTTCTGTATTGAGTGTTGAAAGGTATTCACCTACAGTGATGAGTTCTGGAGTGGACAGGTAGTTCTGTATTGAGTGTTGAAAGGTATTCACCTACAGTGATGAGTGCTGGAGTGGACAGGTAGTTCTGTATTGAGTGTTGAAAGGTATTCACCTACAGTGATGAGTGCTGGAGTGGACAGGTAGTTCTGTATTGAGTGTTGAAAGGTATTCACCTACAGTGATGAGTGCTGGAGTGGACAGGTAGTTCTGTATTGAGTGTTGAAAGGTATTCACCTACAGTGATGAGTGCTGGAGTGGACAGGTAGTTCTGTATTGAGTGTTGAAAGGTATTCACCTACAGTGATGAGTGCTGGAGTGGACAGGTAGTTCTGTATTGAGTGTTGAAAGGTATTCACCTACAGTGATGAGTGCTGGAGTGGACAGGTAGTTCTGTATTGAGTGTTGAAAGGTATTCACCTACAGTGATGAGTGCTGGAGTGGACAGGTAGTTCTGTATTGAGTGTTGAAAGGTATTCACCTACAGTGATGAGTGCTGGAGTGGACAGGTAGTTCTGTATTGAGTGTTGAAAGGTATTCACCTACAGTGATGAGTGCTGGAGTGGACAGGTAGTTCTGTATTGAGTGTTGAAAGGTATTCACCTACAGTGATGAGTGCTGGAGTGGACAGGTAGTTCTGTATTGAGTGTTGAAAGGTATTCACCTACAGTGATGAGTGCTGGAGTGGACAGGTAGTTCTGTATTGAGTGTTGAAAGGTATTCACCTACAGTGATGAGTGCTGGAGTGGACAGGTAGTTCTGTATTGAGTGTTGAAAGGTATTCACCTACAGTGATGAGTGCTGGAGTGGACAGATAGTTCTGTATTGAGTGTTGAAAGGTATTCACCTACAGTGATGAGTGCTGGAGTGGACAGGTAGTTCTGTATTGAGTGTTGAAAGGTATTCACCTACAGTGATGAGTGCTGGAGTGGACAGGTAGTTCTGTATTGAGTGTTGAAAGGTATTCACCTACAGTGATGAGTGCTGGAGTGGACAGGTAGTTCTGTATTGAGTGTTGAAAGGTATTCACCTACAGTGATGAGTGCTGGAGTGGACAGGTAGTTCTGTATTGAGTGTTGAAAGGTATTCACCTACAGTGATGAGTGCTGGAGTGGACAGGTAGTTCTGTATTGAGTGTTGAAAGGTATTCACCTACAGTGATGAGTGCTGGAGTGGACAGGTAGTTCTGTATTGAGTGTTGAAAGGTATTCACCTACAGTGATGAGTGCTGGAGTGGACAGGTAGTTCTGTATTGAGTGTTGAAAGGTATTCACCTACAGTGATGAGTGCTGGAGTGGACAGGTAGTTCTGTATTGAGTGTTGAAAGGTATTCACCTACAGTGATGAGTGCTGGAGTGGACAGGTAGTTCTGTATTGAGTGTTGAAAGGTATTCACCTACAGTGATGAGTGCTGGAGTGGACAGGTAGTTCTGTATTGAGTGTTGAAAGGTATTCACCTACAGTGATGAGTGCTGGAGTGGACAGGTAGTTCTGTATTGAGTGTTGAAAGGTATTCACCTGCAGTGATGAGTGCTGGAGTGGACAGGTAGTTCTGTATTGAGTGTTGAAAGGTATTCACCTACAGTGATGAGTGCTGGAGTGGACAGGTAGTTCTGTATTGAGTGTTGAAAGGTATTCACCTACAGTGATGAGTGCTGGAGTGGACAGGTAGTTCTGTATTGAGTGTTGAAAGGTATTCACCTACAGTGATGAGTGCTGGAGTGGACAGGTAGTTCTGTATTGAGTGTTGAAAGGTATTCACCTACAGTGATGAGTGCTGGAGTGGACAGGTAGTTCTGTATTGAGTGTTGAAAGGTATTCACCTACAGTGATGAGTGCTGGAGTGGACAGGTAGTTCTGTATTGAGTGTTGAAAGGTATTCACCTACAGTGATGAGTGCTGGAGTGGACAGGTAGTTCTGTATTGAGTGTTGAAAGGTATTCACCTACAGTGATGAGTGCTGGAGTGGACAGGTAGTTCTGTATTGAGTGTTGAAAGGTATTCACCTACAGTGATGAGTGCTGGAGTGGACAGGTAGTTCTGTATTGAGTGTTGAAAGGTATTCACCTACAGTGATGAGTGCTGGAGTGGACAGGTAGTTCTGTATTGAGTGTTGAAAGGTATTCACCTACAGTGATGAGTGCTGGAGTGGACAGGTAGTTCTGTATTGAGTGTTGAAAGGTATTCACCTACAGTGATGAGTGCTGGAGTGGACAGGTAGTTCTGTATTGAGTGTTGAAAGGTATTCACCTACAGTGATGAGTGCTGGAGTGGACAGGTAGTTCTGTATTGAGTGTTGAAAGGTATTCACCTACAGTGATGAGTGCTGGAGTGGACAGGTAGTTCTGTATTGAGTGTTGAAAGGTATTCACCTACAGTGATGAGTGCTGGAGTGGACAGGTAGTTCTGTATTGAGTGTTGAAAGGTATTCACCTACAGTGATGAGTGCTGGAGTGGACAGGTAGTTCTGTATTGAGTGTTGAAAGGTATTCACCTACAGTGATGAGTGCTGGAGTGGACAGGTAGTTCTGTATTGAGTGTTGAAAGGTATTCACCTACAGTGATGAGTTCTGGAGTGGACAGGTAGTTTTGTATTGAGTGTTGAAAGGTATTCACCTACAGTGATGAGTTCTGGAGTGGACAGGTAGTTCTGTATTGAGTGTTGAAAGGTATTCACCTACAGTGATGAGTGCTGGAGTGGACAGGTAGTTCTGTATTGAGTGTTGAAAGGTATTCACCTACAGTGATGAGTGCTGGAGTGGACAGGTAGTTCTGTATTGAGTGTTGAAAGGTATTCACCTACAGTGATGAGTGCTGGAGTGGACAGGTAGTTCTGTATTGAGTGTTGAAAGGTATTCACCTACAGTGATGAGTGCTGGAGTGGACAGGTAGTTCTGTATTGAGTGTTGAAAGGTATTCACCTACAGTGATGAGTGCTGGAGTGGACAGGTAGTTCTGTATTGAGTGTTGAAAGGTATTCACCTACAGTGATGAGTGCTGGAGTGGACAGGTAGTTCTGTATTGAGTGTCTCCGGATTGACCCTATTCCACAGCCGATCGAGCCGGTGGATGATGCTGACCGCTCCTTGTTGTTTTACTGTTTTTTTTCATTGGTAATGTATTGTCAGCATGTGCTTCCTCTGCCGAAAGGAAGCCACTGGGAACCATATGCTGCATATCAGCTGGGTTCTCTTGTCTAAATAAACAAACACTTTTCCAGACTGCAGCGTGTTCGAAACTCTGCAGCCCACCTTCCCAACTTGCACCAGAAGCGATCAACACCTATCCTCATCCCTTCAGCCCTGCACTGCTGCCACTTGCATCATGGGCTGATTAATAAAGTCTGTCTAAATGGGCCAGTGGTGTTTTTATGATTACATTACAGGTGACCAATTCTTTCCCAATTATTATTATTATTTATTTCTTAGCAGACGCCCTTATCCAGGGCGACTTACAATCGTAAGCAAAAACATTTCAAGCGTTACAATACAAGTAATACAGTTACAATACAAGTAATACATTGTAATCTATAATACAGTCCTTTACACATTAAAGCCAGTGAATGAATGAAGGGCTGTTATTTCAGTAAAAAACATTACAATTTATTGCTGACATGGCCTGATCGTATATTAACCACATTCATAGTTTTTTTTTTTTTTAATGTTCAGTGCTGCAAGGTGCTGTTGCACAAGACGCGGTTCACATTATATCTGATACCTGTGCTTGTATCCCTTATCATATTAAACATATTCATTTTAATTGTGTTTTTTTCCCCAATTCTATATACCATTTATTGTGTTTGCAAGCATTGCTGTTGCTCCAAATATTGAGTTGCAATCGCTTTCCTCCAAACCTGTCTTTACCTAACTTTGAACTTTGTCTGGAGAATCCCAGGTGCCAACGACTGATTAGCTTTTCACATTCGATTCCAATTCAAATCTGTCCCAACTGCTCTGTATGTATGTAGACAGAGCGTAGGTGGGGCTGGCAGAGTTAAAGGGCATGTTGTGTCGTGCTTTGAAAGGAATGAGGACGGCTGTTCAGTCCTGGCACCTAGGATGCTCCAGACAAGCTCACAATAAGGTAAAGGTAGATCTGAAGAAACATGATAAGAAGTCAGTATTGGATCAGTAGGGTCCAGGACCACACAGAATGCTTTCAGATCCCATTAAATAGACGGAGAAATGAAACGCTTGCTTTTTAACCATTTCATGCATGGTGAAAAACTGTCTTCTACTCTTTATAGGGGGGCGTATGGAAGACGCAAATGCACGACAGTCTCATATGAGGATGCCATTTATTCCACCATATAAAGCAATGAAAAAAGAAAACATTTTCAATGAAAACTATATTTATTATGTGTCCAAAATTACTTTTTTGGGGCTATTTTCACTGTGTCATGCATGAAAGGGTTAAAAAACCACAAATCTGTTGTCGAGATTTGACAGATTGTGGTAAGCCAATGAAATTAACAGCAGATCTTGATTATGAGAGGCTAAATGCAAAACAAACACAACCAAACTAAGCACAGCGTTTTGATTAAGTGATTAATACTGTATATCATGTTTTATGCATTTCTTTGTATTTCAAGTATTATGGATTTTCTTCTTGTTACTGCATCTTGTAAAGCGCTTTGTGATGGTGGTCCACTATGAAAGGCGCTATATAAAATAAAGATTGATTGATTGATTGAATATAGATCTAAAACAGGAACATCTTGATGTGTCGCAGTAACGCATTGGGTTGGAAAAAAAAAAAGCTGTATTGTGGCAAGATGTTCCACATGCCGATAGATCTAGAATACAAAAACTAAAAACTGGAATGTGTGATGTTTTATTGATTGCGATGTCTAAACCTGGCTGTTACTCAGCAAAGTTCCTTCTTCAACAAATAAACTAATTTTTTTTTTTTACTTGGTTCCACAGAGGGATAAAGTCTCAGATATCTTAACATGAGGTGTAATACAAGCTTGTGCTGTATGTTTTTGCCTGGCATTTAAAAACGGTGAAGTCACTCTGATTTTCAGTTGTGTTTCTGCATCCTCGAAGCTGTCCTGTGTGATCTGGAGCAATGAGAAGCAGACGGAATCGCATTGTGTCTGCGCCCGTTACATCACTGCGCTGTTTCTAGTTAGGGTGCTGAAGACTGAATAAGAGCAGGTGTTTCCTGCCAGCTGCACAACCTTCAGATCCCATTTCTTTTTATCCTCCCCATCTTGCCAAGTCCATAGTGATATTAGCGAGCCGGTTAATTCTGGGCAGTCTCTGCGTTCTTTTCTTAAGAGTCACAAATTCAAACAAAAAGCAAGGGCTCAATACCCAATTCCTTGAAAGACTATCCTGTTTAAAGATCTTACAATACCATTCCAATGGAAAATCCAAAAAAGTTGTTTTCATCTACAGGCTCCTTCAGAATTCGATCATAATTGTAAGGTGAAAACGATAAGAAACTAAGTCAAGTTTACCTAAAAACATGACTCTGGTTCTTACACTTTTACATTTATCTATTAGCTACTTTAATGTACTTTCTGTTGTGTTGGGATGTTGGGATGCTGTGTGGCGCCTGGCTATGGGAAAAGTAATGAGCTGTCTCAGGCTCAAACTAGTGTGGCTGAATGCCCAGACAAGCTCTGTCCCGTTCCACATCGCTAGCTGTGCCACTGCCTGCGCCTGTCCATCACAGGAGGAGAGGAGCTTCAGCAATGCTGCAGGCTGCAACTGGAAGCTGGTGTAAAACAAAGCAGTGTCAGCTATTAAACTGACTGGGTTCCGTCAAGGCTGACAGGCAATCAGACACACAGCCGCAGCACCACCATCTAGACTACAAAGCAATCCTGTATCGCGAATGAAAAACCAGACACAAAGAATGTGTACAGCCGTACTGGTTAAGAGGGCATTTGGGTTCACATTCACTGCGAGCTGAGGGTAAGGGTTCTAGTTTGGATGACCTGCAATGAGGAGGGTAGCGGATGTGTGGAAAGCATGACTGGCTGTGCAGACACACAGTGCAATATTGCATGCTGTAGGTGCACAGCCGGCAGGAGGGTAAGCCAGTGTAATACAGCATAGGAATTGCTTGCTTTGTTCAGTCACCAAATCAGCCTCTATGAAGGCAGAGTAAAGGCATTTAGCAATGAGACCGGGGTCCTACCCAAATGTACTGTACTGTGTTTTCCCTTAATATGTAAACACAGATGATTTAATTGAGTTTTCTTGAAGTAGATGTCCTGTGATCAGCTCTGCACAGTGCTCAGTTCTATTCATTTTTTTTGAAGTGTGCAATGCAGCTCAGCGTTCACTCTATATACAGCTTGTAGTTCTATAATGTAGTCGTGCATCGGGGAAGAGTAACCTTGTTCTGGTTCTTAGTCCTCATCTATATCCACTTAGCCACCTGACTCAATTTGTTAAAATAAAATATAAGGATTTGAGTGTTGTATTATTATGTTGTATAAGGATTATCAAAACCTAAATCACAAGAGCTTTGTAGATCGTAAAATAAGTAAGATTATTATAATTTTTTAAATTATGCATCACCTATTACAATTTATAATGCGAAAGAGTGTTAATTCTGGTCACCAGTAATTATGTCAGATTAATTAACTGGTGGCTAGTTTTATTTATTTTTTAAAGTACATGTCATATATATATATTTCAAAGTCTGTTCCATAAAATGCAAATATAAACCAGACAAAAGCAGCCAAGTCTGCAAAAAGTACAAGCTTTATTATATATGCTATACATCTGTTTAATAAAAACCAAAAACAAAAAGACAAAACCTGTAGTATTCGTCCAACACCACTGACAAAATCATGTTTAGAAACAAACAGAGATTAAAACTCACCCAACAGAGAGAGTACGTTTTGAAACACATTCAGTTTGAGAGCATCCCCTCCCTTAACCCATGTGACCGTTTACATGCAAAAACACAGGCACTCCACGAGCTGAGCAAACACAGCAAACGCATGCAAACAACATGCAGACGTTTTTCCAAATCGGTCCTGTTAAAGTGAGCAGGGTGCATCACTAAATCAGTGCCCTGTTTCTGTGCACTGCACTTTACCCACGAAGAGTTGCTTTAATGCCACGATTTCACAATTTAAACGCTTGTTTTCTCCAGTGATGATGACATAATCAAACAAAGAAGTATAGCGTGATTCTGCGTGACATACAGCATGAATGCTTTGTGAATCTGGCCACTTGTAACAGAGTAGTGTTAGAATAAGAAGAGCCAGAAGGGAATACAGGCTGTTTAACAGCACATATTTGTGGCATTTTATTTTTCATAATTTGCAACACATTCAATAATAAAAAAAAATACTAGAAAAACATTCTGAATCATTCATTTTGTTATCAAAATATATAAAAAAGAAAACCAAAAAAAACCCCATTATTGCCTGTTTATAGGGGATCTTATTAGAAACCAATTAGAAAAAAACTAGAGTCACTTTAAAGAATAATTGAGAGCGATACCAAAAACATCTGTGGAACCCAAACAACCAAGCAAAGTAATATGATATCATTGTGTAGAAACGGCAACCCCAGCGTGCAAGTATAAAGAATCAGTGAGTGAAAGAAGGTGCAGATCGGGCAGGAATCAGAAGGGGCTTCTCCCAGTCTGCCGCAGCGCTTCCTGTGCCCCTTTCAGAGTCTCTCTCTTCACACACTTCCAGTAGCCCTGGATTCCCTGCTGGGGTTGCACCTGTTATAAAAATGAAGTATGGTTACTGTACGCAGGCACTGAGGAGCGCTGAAGCTTTCTCCCTTTGCATATTCCAGCAATCACTCTAACTGGACAATCTAACAACATCAGCAAAGCATGAGCTTTGGAATTCAACACCTGAGGGTGTGAGGCTGTATTCATTTCTGCAGGTCCAGTTTTTTCATCAGATAGCGTCCTCTAGTGGGACTGGTTAATCAAACACCACATCGCAAAACCTCAATTAGCATGCAGCTTACAATACGTGTACGTCTTTTGCCAGCTTGTTCGAAGAGGTCCAAGGCAACCACTAAAACATGTTCTCCACAGAGGCAAAGAAAAACTGACAGATTTGTGGAGAGCAGCAGTTTCTTCAATTGTATTGACAGGAATGGAAAAGTAGCACAATCAACACCATTGGCCCCAACTTGGGTGTCATCATGTACTCTACACCCTCCAGTCTAACAGAGCCAGACAAAGGGTGCAGACAGAAGCGATGTACAGCTGCTATGACATTCATGCATCACACGTTTGATAACTCTGGTTTGGTGAATGCACTTATATTCACCGCTTTTACCTTCAACCCGCGCCGAATTCGGTCATTCATCACTCCCAGGAACTCCTTGTGGCTGAGGCAGTTGTCTCCGTCCAGGTCGAATATCTTGAAGACAGTGTCCAGAACGCTCTCAGACAGCTCATGTCCCGTCGCGATCATCACTGCCCTTTTGAATTCAGCTAAGGGAGGGGGAAAAAAAAACAACAAACAAAAAAAAAACATCAAACCTTGTTTCTGGCCTGCAGTCTGCAGAACTGTTTACCAAGGCACCAATGAGACAGAATGGCACAGTAGGGCTCACAGAGACCGATACATACATCTGCATACGGTAAACTGTCACTTAAAGGGGCCGCCAGCGCGAACCTTAAGGTTTGCAAAGTTTTGTATACAATTGTTTTGAGAATAAACCAAATTAAAAACACAAAACGATGAAGAAACTAGGAATCCAGAATGCAAGGGGGTGGGGTCGATTCTCAGGCAATACCACTTACCCATTTTAATGGGCCGGTTGGCTTCACTGATCATTTTCATAGTGAAGGCAAAATCATCCATGTTGTTGGTGAACAGACAGAACGATTTAAACTCTTCAAAACTGATGCTCTGGAGAAAAAAAAAAAGAGAAATCGAGAAACACGTTAGCTCCCCCGGTGGCACCCATTTCCATTTCCACACATCCTGGACAATGTGCGAATCGGGTTCATAAACAAACGGCTCCACCGGGGCTTGGTTTACTGCGTGAGTTTCTATTTTCCAAGCTGGGAGTGCATGAGCTGGTCCCCAGGTCTCCCACCTGGCCTGGCGGAATCCTCTTCCTCATGTTCTCCCAGTAGGCCTCGTTGTCCTCTTCGTTAGTGTAGTGGAGCAGCCACTCTGCAAAGTCCTCTCTCCTCATGGTGTCCATGCCTTTGGAAAACTGCATGAACTCCATCTCCTGCATTTCAGCTTGCAGATCCTCCATGAACCTGGCAGAAATAAGCACACACGTCTCCTTCAAACACCGGACCGCCAAACGCAGATGAGCAGAGAAATGCTTCAGCGCCCGATGGCACGGGTAAGCTGCATTCCAATTGCACTAACGATGTCATGTAATAAACTGACATTGTGATTGAAAGAATAAGACAGAATCTCAACACGCAAGGCGTATTCTCCTAGAATTAAAGAAATAGATCTATATTTAATCCTCTTCACTGGGAGTGCAATCTAAAACATTTTGAACATGCATTTTATTTAATTTGTTTAGTTATCTGCTTTGCTGCTTCATTCTCTAGCCAGGGGTAAAAATAAATACTAAATAAGAGCTGTACAGTGTTTTTACTACAGTACACTTTACAGGGAATTAACTGCAGTGCAGTGTTGCAGACAGACAAGCAACCACATACAAAATACCCTTCTGGGATACCAAAATATGCTTTCTTACTTCAACCAATGCCTGTTGTGTACTTTATACAATAATTAAAGAGTTATAATGAATTAGTGTGCATTACAAAATAAAGGCAGGGATCTACTGTAATCCCTCTGCTGTTTCTCCCTTATTTAGGGGCAGGGGGCGCCAAAATTCCACCGAAGGACACATATAAGGATATTTTTTATACAGAGCTGGTATTGTTTTATTGTATTAGTTTTGTAATTTAAAACAAAAAATAAAAGTTACAAAAAAAAAAAAATCCCAGCTTTGTGAAAGTAATTAGATTACCTAAGCGATGCTGATGCAATAAGGCAGGGGCAATCAGACTGAAAGTGATCGCACAAGCGTGTTTGTACCGCTGCTGCCAGGTCACATTCTGCCAGACTGTATGAAGTAATACTCCCTCGGCTCAATCTTAATAACAGATGTGGTGCTGAACTCTGCCAGCTCGAGCGGACGCAGAACATCTGGATTGTTAAGAAGTTTGTGTACACGGCTGCACCCACACTATTTGTTCCTCGGATAAAACAAGATGAAATCACTGGGCACGTACCAGGAAACAGATGCACAAGATGTTGAGCAGAACACACAGGTGTTTTTTGCCCGTTTCTCCTCAACGCTGTGTTTTCATTCTCTTTGTAACGTGGATTCCAGTTGATGTTGGTAACAGGAGTATATAGGGCTATTCGGCCCGTTTAAGCTCATCCAGTTCCTAGTAGCTGAATGATCTCAGAACTTGCGTCTTACTAATTTATAATACTCTTAAAGGAAATGTTTATAGTTAAAATAAAGAACGTACGTATACATTAATGTCTTGGCAATGTCTGCAGAGATCGTTAATAACAACAACAAAAAGAGGGGGCCTTTTTATTGAATGATATTGTATTTCTTCTTTATTTTTTTTATATAGCGCCTTTCATAGTGGACCACCACCACAAAGCGCTTTACAGAGGTAGGCTGTGAACTGTGCATTACATGCAGAGTCACTTACATGGAGCACAAGGTTAAGTGACTTGCTCAGGATCACACAGTGAGTCAGTGGCAGTGGTGGGATTCTGGTTACAAGCCCTGGACTTTAACCACTGGACCGCACTGCCTCCTACAATTTTTTTTAACCCGCTCTTGCGGTAAAAAAGGATAATGAATAGAATACACGTAGTAGCCCATTTTTGTAAAAAGAGAACAAGGCAGGCACAGTGTTAAAATATCATCACCTCCGCCCCCTCCCCTTGACAATGATCGATGCCTGTAGCTCCCACCAGTCACTCATCTCTTGTACAAACAGCAGCACGGTCCTGTAATCAGTCACAATGCCTTTCCTGTCCCAGTGCACTGCTGTCAGAGCTCAGCCGATACAAATCACCTTCTCCAGCCAACAATGGAGAGCAAGAAATGATGTGCTTGATTTACTAACAAATAAAAACCAAGAGAAAAGTGATACCTGCCTGCCTGCCTGCACCGGGGTTACAAAGTCACCAGACCATTCACGCTGTGCAACAGATGCTAAACAAACTTTACTATCAAGCAGCGACTTAAATGGAGCGTGCATACATCCAGATTAAAAAAAAAAAAAAAACAGAACAAAACAAACTAACCTTCAACAGACACACCTGACATGAGCAGGGCTTACTGTGTGTGTGTGTGTGTGTGTGTGTGTGTGTGCGCGTGTGGGAAGGGAGGACAGTAAGAGGGGCAGACAAACCCTGCCTACATGCATTATTCTCCTTGTGTTAATACAGCATTTCAAAAATAATCCTGATCTCCACCAGGCTTGTACCCTTCCAATAAGAAAGGAACGATTTGCCCAAGCAGAGACACCACAGGAGACAGGGTTAACCGTGCACATTAACTTATAAAGCAGGTCGCAGAGATCACAGAGACAAGGCTACTGCCAGTCTTATTAGTCAGCTAGCAGATTATTACAAGTCTACCCTACTGAGTGCAGTGAAGCCGTGAATTGGGCAGCAGGGATGCATGACTTGGTCTAGGTAAGATATGGGGGGCAGCAGCAGCAGCATTCTGGACTACTCTAACTAAGTGCAGCCAAGCCATTGCTGCCTGCAAATAAGACCCTTGTCAGTTCTTCTCTGGCAGTATCTTCTTGCGTTTTCCAGCTGATTCAATCCACGCAGCACAGAAGAAAAAGAAAGCATTTTACCTTTGAAACTCCTGGTACTGGAGCTTCTGATTCCCAGCCCGGCCAAACAGATACACCAGCAGTGTTGTGTTAATCTGCTCAGGGCTTTCATTCACAGAGTCCTGAAAAACAAAACAAAACACATATGGAAAAACTACCTGTATACATGGGGTTCTGAAGTAGTACCCTGGTATGAACTTATTTCAACATGCAGGAATAATAACCGCACTCAGTGGACAGGTGAACTGTTCTAATTACACGTACACTTTGTGAAGTATGCCACCAGATGGTACCAGATCATTCCAGAACAGGAAAAAAAAACAAAAAAACACACACAACATTCCAAAGCTGAATCATAAAAATGCATTTAAGTGAAAACAAATGCAAAGAGAAGTGACCTATGCATTGTTGTGGCAGAGAAATGTGAGCATAGCGTCCACATTGTAAAGAAGTGCAGCTGTGCTTTGGGAGAGGCATGCTCTGCATGAAGCAAACAGCAACACCCCCCCCCCCCCCCCCTATCAAATGCCAGGGCTCTGAAGGGACCAGATTTCTTCTTTAAGGGCTTTCTTCTTTCATTGTGTTGTTTCTGATCCTGACAAGCTGCAGATGCCAAAAGAAAATATTTTAATAGGATCTATGAGGTGTAATCTTTTCTAATTAGATGAGCTGCCAATATCGTTAGGAGTGCAGGATTGCACACAGCTGGACAAGAGAGACAGCTTTTAAAAAGAACTACAATTTATTTTGGCAAACACCCACAATGAATGGACTTTTCCTTTTTTTTTTTTTTTTTCAGGACTCAAGCCTGTCAGTTTTGTGGAATGTATTTTGTGGTGTTGCAGTTTTTGAGTTCAATGTGGATTTGACTTTTTTCAGCTGGTTTTAAAAAAAATAAAAATAAATAAATAAAGAAACCTGACAAGCATCTAAGCAATCTACACATTCAGACCCCGATGCTGCTGTACCTCAGCATTAAACGTGCCATGTGTTTGTAGCAGGCACTGGAGTATGTTGGAGCAGCACAACCTGTGACAGGTTTCACTTATTTGATTTAACTACAAACACATGCAGGGCACGTACATGCTGAAGCAATGCTGTGCCACCTACCGCCCCCCTTGTGATAAGCAAACCAAACAACAGGCTTTCCCCTCTGGGATCATGTACAAAACATGACAAATGGCTTGACAGATAAATTCAGCTTTGTATCTGTTTAACCCTTTCATATACAGTATAGAAGGCCTTATTTCCCCCATGGACTGCACCTGGAAGACAATGCATCCTTTCCGGATTGGAACTCCACCGCAGAACTGTCTGGGTCTCAGTGTTCTAGAACATTCTTCTCTAAGCCCCTGTGCAGCGTTCCAACTGAAACAGCAACATCAGTCTGCCTGGTTATTTCTACCATGCTATCTGAAGGCGTCGGGAGCTGAAACGTTGTAGCTAATTATTACAAAAGTGAGTTTTAAGTTTACCAATACTGTTATATATTTGTTATGTTTTATTTGTTTTAATAATTTACATATCTGTAGTCACCTGGTACTAGACGGACCTCTCACTCTATATAAATGTTGTGCTCTGTTTTGTTAGCAAGTACACACTCAATCACCTTGCATCAATTGCAGTGATAAAATGGCATTATGTGAACTTTTCCGTATTCTTCCCCTTACCCAAGGAGACTTCAGTCTAAGCGGGTCGTTCTGAGTCCTGCACAAAGACTTTTAAAATAGAACAGCGTGCTGAGCTGCGCTGTTCTTTCAATACCACTGACTGCTACTAAAGTAACATTCTTTAGACATGACAGAAACATTTAGGGAACAAAGAGGGCCCAGGCTTTCCTATGGAGGCATCCAGAATAATTTCAACAGAACTGTTCTCATGACATCTAAAGAGCCCCTGTCCCTTTTATCCTGCTGAAGAGGCAAGGTGAAAGACAAGCCTCTTTTCATGAAACACACCGCTAATGGTTATTTAGCTTTCAGCATCATCGGTAACAAGCCCCATTAGCCCTGGCATAGCTTCATGCTCCTTGGCCATGTGACATGCAAAGCATTTCTTATTGTAAAATGAAAGGCAGCATTCCTCAGATGTATGCGGTGCCACATCCCCCGATTACTGGGGAGAGAGAGGAACCAAACTGAAAACTGAGTCGCCCCCCCCGGATTCAGCTTCTGCCCTGCTTTCTATTATAAAGGAGGACTTAAAAGCAGGCTCTAATCAAAGTGATGAATGCAGACAAATTACCTTCCAACCTGTCCTGACATTTGGAGGGGAGGGGAGCTTCACATGTTTCACTGCCAGATCAAATCTTTCCCGAGGGTATTTAATGGGTAGGGTGCAACAGAAAGGCTACTTACCTCCATGTCGTCTTTAAACATTTTCACCTCTTTTGTCTTCCCAATGATGTTTTTCAGCTAAAGGCCAAACATAGAACAGTTAAACCAGCACAGTAACTTCAGAATCCCTGTATACCTCAATGCTCTGTAGTGTGAAGACTGTGACCAACAGCAATTCAGAACTGATGCACATTAAAAATGTAAATGACAGCATTTATTAATGACTATTATTAAGACATTGTGTATACTCCTGGGTTTCATTTGCATCGTAAAACTAAAACAAAGTAAGACACAAATGCAATTCTAAACATACAACTCACACTCAGATTACATGCATCTGATTTTGTCATTTTTACAAGCGCAACAGAAGAACCTTTGAAAGAGGCTTGCACGGGGTAACTCAATGCGTTCTGTGAATGTTAAATATTCAGCTTGTATATCAAATCTATGGGATGCAATTGCAGACAGCTCAAAAAACAGTAACTCAGCCTTGCAGACTAGTTCCTGCTATGGATAAGTCATGTATACGGCTAAACCGCATTTATACAGAATATAATCCACGTGAGAACTTCAAACCCAAAAGATTCTTATCAGGAGACTGTTCCTGCTTCTATTACAGAGATGACTATTGTAATGAAGTCAGCAACACAGTACATACCTGTTAGATTCATTCCCTTTTTTGAAGAAGGCAGCATTAACAAAAACAAGGAACGTATCATTAATTAAGCCCTACACAGCAGCTCACAACTGGGCAAAACCAGAAATGACACTTCAAAATCTTGTTAAATTATGCTGTTCGTTCCAGCTTGTCTCCCCACTCCCACATGTAGCTAAATATTGAGCACCACGTGCAACTAACTGGGAGATCCTGACATGTTAGCACAGCGGACCGCTGCCAACACAGGTTTGCAAAGCCACCAGAATTCAGAACATTCAGTTTTAGAATCTTATGTGTTTAGAGATTCCGAAACAAGACCAAATTCTCACATGCTTAAAACAATCATGTTCAATTTTAACCTTGTTTTTATTTTTTTTCAAAACAAACCAAAGCAGTTTTGTTCACGTTTCAAAACTAAACTACTTACAGATCTTCATCTCGGCTTTTAATTCAATAAAAAATGAACCATAAACGTTTTTGAAAACATTTCTATCTTAAAAAAAACAATGGGTTTACACATTCTTAAGAATGAACGTGTTGACAAAAGGGGATTCGAAAGCAGACTGCCAGCAGTGTGTGTAATGCTATGAAAGGAACATTTTCAAGAGGGTGGGTTTCTAATCCTTTCCTGGTGCTTGAACCACAGAGACAGTTCATTCCGCTTGTCTGGGGCTAAAGGGACACCCAAGGAAAGGTTAAACACTGGGCTGGGCTCACCTGGCAAGCCCTTTGATCTTGGGAGGGCAGAAAAAAAGCCTATCCCGGGAAAGCAAGCTATGAAATGATCCTGCTGTGAACATATGCTCTGTGATAAAACACTTACATATGGACACCCCGCTGTGGTAATTTTATGACAGTTACCCCTCTTTTAATATACAGTAGCAGGTAACAGTGAACACAGACTCAATGGACTGTTACAGCTGGTCAATATCTTTTAAACAGTGAAATAGCATATGCGCCACTCCACCCAGTTATAGAACGATAGGTATAACCTTTATGTGTCTTCCAGGTGGGATATGAAGAATGAGGCAAAGCCTGGTTATACTGTATTGCTTTATATTGAAAACAGTTGGAAACAAATTGCCCATATTTTCCTAGTTAAGCAAAACACTTTGAACAAACCCCATTGTGTCTAAACGAATAAAAATTGTAATATTTTAACAAAATACTTGATATGCCATGCATCACTGAATAAAAACATTTGAGGATGGAAAAGTTTCTTCTTAAAGGTGTACTAGCTAGACATTTTTCTTTCTTTCTAAAAGTAACATCTGAACTTCTCCTTTATATTGTCTTTCTTAAAAATACCTGAATTGGAGAGTGGGAGGGTTCCAAAACATTCAAAAAAAGGTTTTCTTTAAAATTCCGCTTTTCACAAATTCTGTTCAACCGGTCAGCTAGGACCTGGGCTAGAACTTAAATGTAACGTTCTAAACACAGAGAGCAGACCATGAAATCCCAGTAACCTAACCTGCTGTGAATGAATCGAGACAGTGTTTATATAGAAAACCAAGTAATCAGCAGTAATGTTAAGCATTTCCACATGGACTCCTCATTGTGACATACCAGGGGCTCAGGCATGGGAATGTTGATGCTGCACACTGGAATGCATGCACACCTTTCGATTCCACACAGCAAGTCATAACAGATGCTTGAGTTCCTCCAGGACGGCTCTGGAGAGCTCCACTGACAAGCTAGCTAGCTGCTGCTCAGAATCCCCTCGTATACAGGGGACTGGTCTGGAGACCTCTTCCAGCTCAGACAGCTTTGAAACCGGCCCATCGAGTCTGCTGCTGTCAGAATCCCCTTGTATACATGGGACTGGTCTGGAGACCTCTTCCAGCTCAGACAGCTTGAAACCGGCCCATCGAGTCTGCAAGGTGTTGGAGGTATCTCCAGCGGTTTATTTGGTCAGCCAACAGTTCCTCAATTGGAATGAAATCCATTGACTGGTAAGGGCAGCGTTGCATGGCAGACTCTTGAACTTAAACTCATATATTTGAGCCCCACACAAGTATGTCAGTAACATCCACATATCTGTGATAGCTCTCTAGTTTACAGCAGGTTACATTTTACAGATTCAGACACCTGAAGTTTAAAAAAAAAAAAAAAAAAAAAAACACATGTAGTGTAGTGCTTTCAAAATATAAATGACCAAATACAGAACCACATCCACCCACCCAGACATCCATCCACCTGAGGCTGTCATTGTAACCCAACCTTCCACAATGCTTTATATTCATGCCATACCTTCAAAAATTCCTTTTTGTCCACCTGCTCATTGCCATCTACATCAAGCATTTTGAAAGCGATATGAAATCCAGTGCATGGCTCTGAAACAATACATTCCATCGATTACATGCATGTGTGACACTATATAACACACACACACACACACACACACACACAGACACATACCATACATTCAGGATAGGACTACACAGGATTGTCAAGGAATGTGCTTCAGACTTTCATTGTAACATACATGCATTTTAGACTTTTACAGAATACACACAGTATAACAACTTGCAGACAATTGTGCAATGCTAAGCTTGATGTCTACAGTAAGGAAAACCTACAGCATAGGGTCTTCATCCCTAATGAGCTATACAATAAAATCAACATATTAAAGTTACAAAACGAGTAAGAATCAGCAGTCTGCCCTAATAACCGTGACTTTCTATGTATGAATGAATGAATGAATGAATGAATGAATGAATGATTCTCTCGTTTGGAATCCTTCGCACCACGGTTCCCAGGCACTGCAGGGACAGTCTGCAGTCTGCAGGGTTAACTCTCTCCTGGGCAGCCGGTTTCAAGCTGAAGCAATGCTTGGTTTTTAAAGCATGTATCCTTGCTCTTCCTGCAGTCACACAGAGTGATCACTGACAGCAGCTTGTCTTGCACACATGTTCAGAACACCAACCCGCAGCGGAGGGGAGAGCGGGGGTGTGTTGTTGCCATGGTGTCCAGGGCACCTGCTTTATAATGATGTCACCAGGGCACTGAAGCTGCAGATAAAGCTGCTCTTACACCTCGGACAGTTACTCCCACCTGAGCACACAGACTGCCAGACAGCACGGCCCCGCACTCAGCTAGACTGCATTTTCTAGCCGAGTTACTGGAACCCCCATTCCCAGCTGTCCAACTTTATACAGACAAGGGTGCCAATAAAGTGCCCTAATGATAACGTTCTCTGCTTTTAAAGTGATTCATGGTCTGTAGTTATTCTTTCTTTCTCGTTTTGTAACATTAACATGGACATTTTGCAGCAGTTAAATCAAAGACAGGAGTAAGCGCAATGGCAAAAAACACCAAACCTTTTAAGGGCTAAGGGGGGGGTGATGAGGATGTTTAATTAATTAGTCCCCCCACCCCCTTTTCTTTTAATAAGCAAACAAGCACTAAAGGCGGGACACTTTCATATTCCAAACAGGTTAATTAAAAAGACATTGTTCCAATAGAATGCTACTTACTTGTAAGAATAGTCAACAGGAATAGGTATTCTGTGTAGGATATCAATCCTTTAAAAAAAGAGACAAAAAACAGCAAAACATGAATATCTTCACATACCCGATCACACACACACATATATATGAAGGTATTAGGCGAAATGTTGGGATGGGTATTTAAAAATCATGTTTCTTTACTGTTGTACAGATATACATCACACTGTATTAGACATTCGCATCTTGTGCAGGGTGAACAGCGTTGCTAATTTTGAAGGAAGAGCAAAAAACCCCCCCCAAAAAAACGCAAACAAAATCAGACCCAAATAAAATTGGTAGTATAGTTAAAGTTAGAAACTGTTGTGCTGTAAACACTGACATTTCCAATATCATCATAAGTTCGGGGTTAATCATAATTGTAATCCCCCCAGCGACTGTTTGTTTTCAGTCCGTCACTGCCACGGCAGGATGAAAGTCTATTGACTCAAGTCATTTGATATATTTTTGGTTGTAAGTACACTTCCTCAAGACTGCTATCTTATCTGATTAGCGTCCCATAGAGAATAGCGCTAGCAGAACCCCGGCACTCGCAAGTTACTTTCAGGAGGCTCTCACTTAGAGCAGGAGCACAGCCAGCAGCTCTCAATACAGCTATGCACAGAGATACAGGGTTTGCAGTAGTAATGCGTTTCCACTTGGGTCGAGCGGATTGCATGTGTATTTTAATGGGTTCATAAATCGACATTCCCCTTTGTCATACTTTAGTGCCGAGCAAGGGAGAAACTGTTAGGCTGCTACTCAAAAGGATCAAAGAATTTCATCTTTGTACCAAATCTGGCAGCAAAAAAACCAATGCGAGGGATAGTATGCTTCTGATTCTCCTGAGAGAAGGCAACACTCGAAGCTGGCAGGCTGTTAGATTGTACTGATAGTGCAGCTAGGCCCACTGCCAGAAAGGGGGCTTTGCTTTATTATGATAGGAACATGTCATTTCCACAAGGTGAAAAGTATTGCAATATTATAGGACACAGGAGTAACACTTTTATTTAGTGTTTTAATGTTTTAAGCAATCCTAACACCAGACACGTGGCACGCAGATCCCCTTTGCTCAAGCAGTGCTACCAAATGCAATAATAATGAACTCCTCAGCCATGGCCGTCATTTCTAAGGTGACTAGGGCATGCGAGTGAAAAAATAACAATCCCAAATCCGTTATCTTGTGTCACTCGCTTCACATTGCAGCTGGTGTGGCAGTTCCCACTGCTATCAACACAGTCTATGATTTCGCGCTCTCTTTGCTTGCCTGGTGGCCTCCCAGACGGGGAGATATGCCAGCACATGACTTATAAAAACACTAGCGGCTGGTTTCATAAACCCTGATTAGCGCTAATCCTGGACCACCTTAGTCTCAGAGAAGTGCCAGTCCGGTCTGTGAAACTGGCCTGGAAAAGTTTGGATGCTTCAGTTCCAATCATGCCTGAGACTGCTTTCACTAGCATCAGCAGCTGTAAACAGAAGAGCTATCTGAGCCCTGCTCTACTGTAAGCAGGGCAATGCTTGCGTAACTACTCAGCCACTTCAGCAATCAAATGATTACACTTACAATACATACACAGGCACATAAATAAATCCACTCTACCCCATTGTGCATCTTGTTAACCTTCATGATTACATCTTTAACTTGTACACAGTACCAGTGGGCTGAGCCTGGCCACAGCGTTATGAAGAGTGTAGGATTGTGGTGTTGAGAAGGACAGGAGAATAAAGAACAGAAACCACAGCCCAACTGGTTTCCCGTGAGTCCCAGCCCAGTATAATCACTGGGTGCCAGGGCCTTGGAGCACGGAAGGGCAGTGTGGAAGTCATTTAGTTCTGCTCTATTTTAAGAGCAGGGCCTCCTCTCACTTTTTATTTATATTTTAAGAACTGCATTAGGAACTGTTCACGGGTTTAACATTGCTAACATGCTGTACAAGAAGTTTTCATAAAGGTTTCATGAGCTTTTCTTGAACCCTTCTCCCCTCCCTTCAGAATGATCAGCTCCCACACGCAGGCCTTTTCAGCCAGGTCACTGCCAAGACCTGCCAAACAAATAAACTGCTTTGCAGGCAGTTTTGAGAAACTCTTGTTAAGAATGTTTTTTGGGCTCCATCAGCTGAAGTTTGTCTGTTTGCTTTGACCAGTCTGAGAACACATTAAGACACTTACAGTACCTTGCAATTTTACAACAAACAACAACCTCCCATTCAATAGCAAAATAGTGTCAATCATTTTGTACACCACTAGAGGGCATACAATGCTTTTTTTTCCTTGCTGCCAGAGGGAATTGCTTTATATGACATGACTAAATACCAAGGACAGGGAAGTCACCCCGCTGTATTTAAACCAGACAAACAACACCATCTGCCTGATATCATTGGGACAGGTTTTGTTTATATTTATACAGTAATTTCTTTGAAACGCTGAGCAGATACACTGTACATGCAACTAGCAGACATGCACAGCTATAAAACAGCCCAACAGCACTTGCTAACAGTTCACAACATTAAACACATGACGCTTAAAACTAGGAGTACTGCGAGTGTAATCTGTCTAATTAAACACATATACAAACAAGCACAACAGGGGATTGGTTACTTAGTGCTGACCCCCCTCGTTAGTGTGTTTGTCTCACAGCTACACACCACTAGTACTTTGAGAATGCCATTGAGTCAAATGTATTGTATGTAGAGTGCCAGGGGGAGGCAGGACACAAGACAGAGCAGTGCAAGTCTGCACAAGACTGAATCCTGCAGTGGAACTGGTGGATTAGTACAGCAAGGCTCCAGCTCCATCACTGCTTGTGCACAGGAGCCTGGCTCTTCTGTACTGTGGTTAAGCAGCTGCATTGAGAGGGGCAAGGTGCCGGTTTGCACCCGAGTTGCTGCCAGTGTATGGGGGTTGCCACTCCCTGTGGATCCCAGCATCTGCATTTGGACCACCTCAATGGTACGACTAGAGATCCAACTCCACAGTACCAATGGCAGGACGTGTTCAAGAACGATGGGAATTACTGGAGCCTGGATATTTTTGGAGGTACGAGGTACACAATTAAGTATCCTGATGCAAAGCGGATGCAGCTGATGACCTCAGCTTACACACAGTTGTCTTGTTGCATATTTCTCAAGGTTGAAGTCTTTGTTTTCAATGGGGATTGGCATCACAGGGGCTGGGTTAAGCTGGACAGCAAGAGAGAAACTGAACTGCAGCTGAAGAGAAACTGTCTGTGTTTACTGCACCTCACACACACACACTTTCCTTTGCTTTTACAGATATGAAAATATTTACTTAAAGATTTTTCAAATAGTGTTTAACGGTTACATCATATTTACTGTTATTATTTTAGAGACAGTAAAAGAAACTCAAATTCAATGACAAACCTTTTGACTAAGTCTTTCTCTATGTCAGATGTTGATAATAAAATCTACTGCTACTGAGTGTTATTATATAGCTATGGATGAAATGCCTATGGCATCAGAAGATCCACTGGATATAAAAGGAAGAGACGGTGTTTTGTAGTTACTAATGGAAATGTTTGAATTGAAGTGCTTACCATGATCCCCCATGCTCCTGAAGAGGCTGGAACCGGCTTTTGCTTTCGAGGCCGTTATCAACATCGCATCAATTTCCTAAGAACAAATAAAACAAAAAAGGTTTTATTGAACGCTTACAATTATCAAACAAGTTAGAGGAAATCCTCATTTTGAGCATCATCTTAAAAGTGAATTTTTTTCTTTTTTTTTTTTTAACAGAACAGATACGATTTGTCTCACCTTTTTGGTCAGGATCTTTTTTTTCAGTTTGTCTGTGAAGGAGAAAATTAAAAAAAAAAAAAAAAAAATGAGCCTTCACTCGGCTATATTGTTAGCGTCTGTTCTCATTGTTTTATCCTAAGAAGAGCGACTACAGGACTCCCCCAAAGAGAAGCAGCCCACAGTGTGAGCCTGGCTTACCGGGATTCAAATAGATCTACATTCACAGGTGTCCCACTCACTGCCACTTCTCTCACGCAAGGAAACAGACTCAAACAGGAGAGGCAGACTTATCACAGCGAGGGACAGAGCATCAGGAATGGTCTGCAGGAATTGCTTTCACTACCCCCACTACAGCCCATTCTTATTCCGTTTCTCACAGGACCTGGCTTTCCAATGGGAAAAATGCACCAGAAGGGAGCGGGAAGGCAGATAGACTGGCAGCGGCTTTTAATTATAACCCAACGATGTTCACTTTTGAAGCAGGGATTTTGATCATGGGAAAGAGCATTGTATTTGGTTAATTAAGTGTGGTTTTCTCTGTAAAACACTTGTTGCTTTTTTATATAAAACAACTTTTTAAAAACACATTGATCTCAAGTGCGAGATAATGTAAGGTAAGACCTCAGGGCCGTCTGTCCCCACTCAGGTGAAAGACATACAGGAGCTCAGGCTGCCAGCTCCAGGGTTTCTAGAGCAGGGCTGTACAACAGACGGTTCACTGAGCTCCACAATACAGTTCATTTGATTTAGAAAGGATGGATGGACAATCTGTAGTTTCAGGTGGAAGCCAGAATGCCAAATAGAAAGGACGCATATGTGTATAAACATGCAACATGTTTAACAAGCACGAAAGCACAGAAGCTGCCTGGTTAAACAGCCCGCTTTTGCTTGTGATTTTTGTGTTTTTTTTTTTTGTTGTTTTTGTTTTTTTTTACTCTTTAAGAACTCTCGAATCTTCGGTCTGGCTGTTTTAGTCAAAAAGGTTTGTCCTATTTACTTATTTATTTAAAATGTTATTCGCTGGAAAAGCCATATGAGCTACAAACGGCAGTAAGCACACAGTTTCAGAATCCATGTGTTCTTGTATTCACTTCTTCACATCGCATGCAATCACAAGGCTGGTTCAAATGATCAAACAGCAATCTCTTTCAATGAGAAAGTGACACTGTGGACCTGAGTTCTGTGGGTAGTTTATTCAAGTCCGCGGGGGCAGCAAAAGCTTCACTTCCAATAGTACATCAAGATAAATCAGAGACCTTTTCTTTTGAAGGGTCTATTGGAGACCCACACGTCCTGCAATGCACCTTATCTATGAAGCCAGGTCTGGCCA
Organism: Acipenser ruthenus; assembly: GCF_902713425.1. Taxonomy (NCBI): domain Eukaryota; kingdom Metazoa; phylum Chordata; class Actinopteri; order Acipenseriformes; family Acipenseridae; genus Acipenser; species Acipenser ruthenus. The sequence continues at coordinate 1,206,476 of NC_081196.1, forward strand.
GCGGGAGCGATTGCAATCTCTATACTTCCACATGCTAAACAAGGCTCTTTGGAGGTGTCCCATGTTTTATGCAGGAGTATATTAATTACTGAGCAGATCATCATCTCGTCTTTAGAGCAGCACTGCATTGTACCTGGCTTCCTGAAATTAATGGCTTTATCTTTTCTTTGAAGGATTCTCTCTTTGCACTTGATTGTGCATTCACAGTAGTGACTGCAGACTGACAAAGAGGCACTGTCATACTTTTCTAGGCCTGAAAGAACTCACATTTTTCTGATGATGATCAGTGTATAATGCAGAACATTTATTCAGAAGAAAAATAAAAAACATTTACCGGTATATATATATATATATATATATATATATATATATATATATATATATATATATATATATATATATATATATATATATATATATATATATATATATAAAATACCAGTATATAAAGAAACAATTTTGTGTGGTCTGAAATTAAAATGAGTGATTCTGTTGAACCTTGCATTGATGTATGCATTTATTTATTTATTATGTATGAAATACATTTCGGAAATATGTTAATGCTGTTAAAACTTCAATTAAAAAAGGCGTCCATTAATAAGCACTTCATTGCAGTTCTGTTGATTACTCAGCAAGACAGGCTAAACCGATAAAATAACAGATACAAAAGACAGACGGAAACAGATCGCAGACAGACAGACAGACAGACAGACAGACAGACAGACCACAATGCAGGTGTGTTAAACTGTGCATGCACTACAGAAACACGGCACTCGATTGACAGAGACAACACCACAGCACATGCACCACGATTTAATCATCGCAACATTCAACGGGTGGGTTAGTCGGTACAGCACAACTGCTCGTGCACAATGATGACATCACTCAGATAATGCAACTGCCCAACTGAGCATGCTCAACTGCTTAGTTACTCAATCCTTAATATGCAAAAAAAAAAAAAAAAAAATACATACATATATATATATATATATATATATATATATATATATATATATATATATATATATATATATATATATATATATATATATATATATATATATGAATGAATGAATATGATATCTAAATAGGGAATGACGATGCGTGAATGCAATTCACTTCAGGTAAGGTTCTTGGAACTAGAAGTATGGATATTAAAAAATGTCAATAAGTAAATCATTTTAGGGACACTGTACTGTATTTTCGGCATTTTGATTACGTCCCAAACACACACAGAGACAGTTCTCCTATGGAAGGCAGGCATGTTCAAAAACTCCCTTAAGCTATTACTGTTTACCTTTGATTTTTTTTAATGGTGGTCAAATATGTAATAATGTAAAAGTTGCATTTTCCACAAACCAGGGAGCTGTGCATGTTCTGCATTGCAAGACAGTCACAGTGCTGGTGAAAGCTGACAGGATGTGCCTTCCACATCAGAACATGTTCTCTGTTTAAAGAAAAAAATATATATCATGACTTCATCTTAGCTTAAAGAAATAATGCAACATAACTTTGCCCATGTTCTTCTTACTGTGATGCAATATCCCGCTGCACTCATCTGAGGAAAAAAAAAAAAAAAAACGAGACAATTGCAATTATATTTAGGGCACTGTTTGCAGAGGCAGTGCTGTAGCTGTGGTGATTCTGTATCAGCAGCAAGCCTGGCTTTGCCTCAGGCAGACACCTACTTTACTGTAAATAAGCAAAAAAAGTTGAAAGCACCAACGTGGCATCAATAGAGCTCTCTTATCGTCAAACCTCCAAGTACATGTGGTACACTAGAGTGCACCTGTCCCCCTACACTCTAGTTTCTAGTGGATGACTTATTTGCTTTATGTAGTATTTCCTACTGATGTGTTCCCTACATTCACTGGAGGCTGAGAGTTGCACAGGGACAGGTTTATGGTTACACTGTGGTGTACCAGATGTACTTGGAAGACAGACATGATTCTGAGAGCTCTATTGAGGTCACAGAGGTGTGTTATGCTTCAATGATGATAATAGTTCACATCCATAACAAGATTCAGTAATTGGGCTGTTGTTTTTCCAGTGCATTTCAATGTTGGTGGCTTAAAAAAAACCCACAACAATTATAACGTTCATAAGAAAGTAATACATCCAAGATTCCAAGATGGAATGGTTGTCTTGGACTGAACTTTCTAAGATTGTCTGTTGCTAATATGTGAGTAAATGAAACGTCACACATGTGTAAGTAGGATTTTCAAGGCAAAACATTGAGGGGGAAAAAAATACAATAAAAAAGAAGTTTGGTTTTGTTTCCCATAAGGGGATCAGACAGGAGATGCCCCACCTATTATGATTGGCATTCTATCATTTCTTAAGTCATACATTACATCACATCAAATACTTTTTGAATTAGTCCCACCACAGTCAAAGGAAAAAACAACTGATGGTCCTTTTCCACAATCAGTTGACACTGATTAAAGAGAGCTTGGAGAGACAGTTGAAGACAATGTAACGCGGTCTTGCATTCAAGAGTTCAGAGGAGGGGGGCTGCTGGAATGAGATGCCCTTGATCTTCACATATCGACTTCTGATTCTGTGTGTGTCTAAGTGCTCGATTTCTCACACACTCTTTTCTCTGTTATACAAAGAGCGCAAGAGATAGTACACTCTCAACTTGATTAGAGGGAGCCACCAAATACTTAGAAACATAAGTCATTAAATCTAAATAAAAAACAGACGTAACCTGATATTAACGCACCTAATCTGTTGTGAATGCTTTGCCGTTGACATTGTGAGTGCGAGAGCTACACTCTCAACGGAATTATAAGTGTAGCTGATGCCAACAGGTTCCAATGGGCACGGGACTTCTTATGAATTTATTTATTTATTTATTTTTTAAATTTAGAATCGGCAATTGTTTTTTACCCCATTTTCTCCCCAGTTTGAAATACCCAATTTTAAGCATGGCTCACCGCTGCAACCCCCGTGCTGACTAGGGAGGGATGAAGACGAGCACACGTGCCCTCCGAAACGTGTGCCGTCAGCCGTCCACTTCTTTTCACTCTGCAGGCCCGCCATGCAGCTGCCTCAGAGCTACAGCGTAGGGGTACCACGCATCTCTGGGCAGCTTGCAGGCAGCCCGGCCAGTCTACAGGGGTCGCTGGTGCGTGGTGAGCCGAGGACACCCTGGCCAACCCAAGCCCTCCCCAACCACGGGCGTCACTCGGCCAATTGTGCGCCGCCCCCTGGTAACTCCCACCCACGTCCGGCAGTGGAAGAGCCTGGACCCGAACCGGCGATCTCCAGGCTATCGGGCACATCCTTTACTGGATGCGCCACTCGGGAGCATCCATAATATTATGAATTTGTGCACAGTTACATGTTAGTGCTTGCTGCAGACATATTCAAACATACACACACAAACAACAAAAAGAAGCAGTTAATAAAATCACTGCATGAGGCAAACAGACTTCCACCTGTGCAAATCTCTGACAAGCTGCAAGTAATGGTTAGTAATGCTTTCATCTACATTTAAAACACAGGTCTAAGTTATAGAAGATTCTGGTGGTTCTGTTTTAATGATCTAAACCATGGCGGATCTTAACACAGCTGCAGTTTAATTCTATATTAAAACGTGCCGATGCATTCCTTCAGGGATGATTTATTGATCCTTTGAATAACATCCATAAATAGAAAACAATACCTTCGGAAATACAGTCTGCCAAAGGCTGTGTGATATTAAGACCAACCTGTTTAAACAGACCCCGACTCTGTCTGTGTTTCAACCCAAGCTCATTGGCCTTTCCAAGTATCGGCATATTCAATGCATTGTTTTCAGTCTGATTCACTTAACCAGTTTTAGGATTAGGGTTACATGCAATGTCATGTGAACTACAGTACAGCAAGGTAAATACATACTTATACAGAATAAGATATGTAAACTGAAGCTAGCAGAAAATAATTCTATAATCTAAAAACACACACACACACACAAAAAATGATTATATGGGAAGGCCTAATTCTGAAAGGAAAACACAAACTGTGTTTTGTTTTATCAAAGATCAGTCTTTTCATGATTCAAGCCCAGTGCAGTGTTTGCTTTGGAGGTAAGCCTCTCAACCTGACAGGCTGCTTTATCAAAGCAGTTTCCAAAAAATGCTTCCATTTCAAACTTTCCAAGCATTAGTTATTTTTCATCTTCCCTTTCTTGACAGGTATGTTGTAGCTTGTACCTGTACAAATGGGTGTCGTGTAATTGTAACTGTAATAAATAACTGCATAATTAATGTTGTTTTCTATCCACTTTCATATAACTTAAACATAAAGCATTTATAGGATATACCACCGGTAATTAGCATGAGAAAAACTAAATGCATTTTCTATATACCGTACTTGCTTTTTAACCCTTTCATGTATGAAATATATACAAAAAAAATGCTAAAAAAAGTAGTAGCTTTGGACACATAATAAATATATTTGTCATTTTATTTCCCATGGCTTTATATGTGGAAATAGGCATCCTCATGTGAGGCTATCATGCATTTACATTTCTCATATACAGTTCTGATATAAAAGACTGGAAGAGATTTTTATTTTTTATTTATTTATTTATTTTTAATCCGTCTACATATGAGGTCGCCGTGCATGAAAGGGTTGATCTGGACTCTGTTGGTTCACTGGAAGTTTCTGTGCACAAATTACAAAGTGAATTCAATTTTGGTAGAAATATCAGAAAGGGGTACTCCATATGAATACTTACAAGAATACTCACATAGACAATAGTGCATGGGGTAGCGTGTGATATGAGAATTTAATGCACCCCCGAGGGGTGGGATGCTACATAAATCCACGCATCTCCCCCGAGGGGGGGTGTTAAATCCTCATTGATCACACACTACCCCATGCAGTATCTTTATAATCTCTGGTGAGCATGTTACCTCTGCCCGCGTTCTGAAGTTCTGTGTTGCTTGTTGTGGGGGCTTACTCTGCTTGGTCTGTGTCAGTGAGTTATTAGCTCGCGCTGGCTGGGGTTAACAAGCGCGTGTTATTACAGGACATATCAACTGGATGAGCCCATTGATAGCTTATTAAATGTTTAACAATATCTCTGCCTCTGGAAATTAAACACACATTCAAGAAAACTAACATCAACTGTTTTTTCCTGTTTGTTGTAGTTTGCCAGATATAGATGATCGTGGTTTAGGTGGGTTGGGTGTGGTTCTTTTAGCACTGTTCTATAATGACATCATACAGAACCTGCATCCTTAAGTCGTCAGATCCCTTGTTGCAATGCAGTGCTTTGAAATTCAGTCCATGCTGCAGCCGTGGCATTGCAAAGCGATGCTGCTAGGTGTCAGACAGTCCTATACAGTACTGCGAGTGCTGTGTGGAGACGAGGGCGAGTGTGCTCCAGACACATCTGAACACTGGCACTGAACACAAGGGTCACTGCAGAAAAAGCCTGCAGTCAATGCAACAAAACCCGGCGATATTTTGGTAGGTTACTACTGTTTGTAAAAACAGCTTGTGATATTCACGGATGCAGTGAGGTTAAAAGTACCTCTGAGACTCTTTTACTGAAGGAAGTGTGCTTCTGGAACGGATTCGTAAAATCGAATAAAAGACTATCGCAATCCCAAGGTAGTTAGTGTACCTTCATTAACGATCACATGGTCTCCAGATCCAGATCCAGATCCAGATCCAGACCAGATAGAAAAATCTGCACAAATAACACTGAACCAATACAAACCAGTGCACAGGGGAATCCAGCACAATGCTCTGCTCACTGCATCCGCGAATCTCACAAGCTGTTTTTACAATGCTTTGCACTGTGCTGATGTGTAGAACATCACACGTTTCTGGTTCATAGTAAGACTCAATACCACTAGAGGGCATGGCACTGTAGAGGGTAGTGGTTTGAGCCACCCTGGCATTTCAGCTGAAAATCTAAATCTAAGTGACACAGTGCGTGACAAACGTAGATGACCTTGCTTTTGATTGGCACGTGAACATTAAACAGTAATGCAGCATCTGTATGAGCGTTGGCTGTAGTCTCAGTGGAGCTCACTGGATCCTGGCTTGTCAAAGCATCAGATAGCCAGGTCTTCTATTGATGTGAACTCATTTCATCAGCAGCTAGAGCGACCTTGAAAAGGTAATGGCGGGTTAGATAGATAGGTAGATAGATAGATAGATAGACAGACAGACATACTGTGTGTGTGTGTGCCTATATATATATATATATATATATATATATTAGTTCACAGCCCCAGATACTTGGAAGTATTAGACCTGTTTTCAGTACTGATGGGGCAGACTCTGACACTTCCATATAAATGCACAGTACTGGTACAGTAATTAACAAGGTAAACAGATGACTTTCTATTCCCTGCTCACTTACCCATCTCACTGTTTGCTACAGCTAATGACATAATTAGGGGCCAGTCACTGAGAACAGAACAAGATTTAAAAAACGTGATCACATCATCACAAGTGGTGAGGGTATGCAAAGGGCTACCTTGTCATGCTGTTTTATTACACATAAAAAGCAATATGACCATTACATAAGGAATGGCATTGCAGCAAAGGCTGTTGAGCTGCAGTGTGAGATTTGCATGACAGGGAGCTTTCGTTGCAGCCATGCCAAGCTGAGCGCACACACGCATGCACGCACGCACACACGCGAGTCCACAGTCCTCCAGCTTTTCAGCAACAGCTCAAGCAGTTGCAAGCCTAACATTTCACCTCGCAATGGTTCACTTTCAAAATGTTATTCAGAGTGTAATGAGCCTAATGGCATGTCAAGGATACACGGCCGAGATAAGGGAGGTGCTGCAGGGCCAGTGGAAATGAAACTAACTGGGGTTAAATATACTGTAATGAACAGATATTTTAAGCGGCGTACCCCACCGAGTGCTGTGCTAAATATAGAGCTACTAGAGCCATGCTTTGTGAATATATGTTTTTTATTACAGCACAAGTGAAATATTTATACAGGTGCTGGAATGTTCAAAAGAATTCCTTGAAGCATTTACTCTGCAAGACTCTATTAGTATCTTCCACTGTGGCATGACAACGAGGCACGGCTTCATTAAAAACATTAGGATGCTATAACCATACCTTCTTTAATTACACCCATTTCATACTTTCCTTTCAGCTTTATTTCACCCCATTGTAGATCACAGGTTTGGGATATTGTAGCATTAATGTAGAATTGTCTCACAATGTAGGTTTTTTTTTTTTTTTTTTTTTTTTTTTAAAACGTTCAGTGGACCGCCAATAAGATGGTGAAATCCTTGGAAGCTAACACTGCACACGATTATTCTTACCACCACCCACCACACTGCCGTTTTATGCCCCATTGGCATCTGGATGAAATGAATGTGTGTGTTTTCTACGCCTTGCTGAATGCTTATCCTATCTCTGCTAATGCAAAATGCCAAACCCCTTTTGGCAGCAGCGTATTGTTATGTACAGAGTTAAGTGAGCCTCAATTACGAATGTATAAATAGAAAAGGAAACCAGAAAGTCCTAATGTATGGGCGGGAGAGACACCAGTGACTGGTAACTACAGCAGCACATCAAGCCTGCGTTCCTGCTTCAGATCAATACCAACCCCAGCTTGCTTTCTCTTCGGTAGTGCTGTACATGTTATCTTCTTCTGTACTATAAAACACACACTGCCCACGGTTTTCTTTGCTTATTACATGTGTACAGAACTAACAATAATGAAAATCTCACTTTAATAAACTGTGCTCTAGCAGACCTGAGATATTGTAAAACCAACCACTGTGTTTTCTAAAAAGTCAAGCTGGCCTGACTGCCGCCCACACGCAGGTGTGCAGCGGTGCAGGCAGACCTGGGTCCTGTCCCCGAACACAAAGCGCTTCAAATCACAAGAGAAAACTCTAAGACTAGTCCAGAATGCTGTCGCCCCGCTTTCCCATGGGAATGTGAACTGGGGGCAGGTGGGCATCGTCTCCATTTCTGTGTCAGTTCGAATTACATAGGAGTACTATAGGTTTCCATTTAATGTTATTTAAGAGGAAATAATCCCAGAGAAAATAGGTGCATTCCTGGTATGCTTTGCACAGCCCAGTGTGAGATAAACTACAGTGAATGTCTTACAATATAGTGGCGGTGCTACAAAAAAATTAAAAAAAACGGAGGTATTCCTGCAGTATTTATAAATAGGATACATTTGTTACAGCACTTAACAAGAGTCGAAAAAACAAGTCTCACATTTAGAATGAATAAAGTGTGTAACAATAAGGTTATATCAGTTGTGGGGTACTGGATATCACAAAGACTGTTTGGTACGTCCTAAAAAAAGTTACACATTCACATTCAATAAATGAAACAGTAAGTAAAAAATTTACACACACGCACACACCATGACAACTTCATAAATAGGCATTTGAAAAATGTTTCAATGTCATGCCGAGTGATAGGAAAGAATGTTAAATGTGTGTTGCAGCTGTGTTTCCAGATCCCTTCTCTTCCCGAATGACAGGAATACTGCGTTTCACACAGACATGCAGTGAAACTCCATACAGCGCCTTGTCTCCAGCTTGAGAAGTGGGTGTCAGGACAGCTGGAAGTCGCTTGCCCGCATAGCAATTTTGTTTTTTTTTGCTGCAGTCATCCAGCCTCTTTGGCTGTGGCTCCTTTACAACCAACTCATTTCTTATTCAGGAGGCTCAAACAACAGACTCTCAGTGTGGGGAGCTCTACTGTTACTGCTTCCCTTCCTCAGCAAGGGCCTTCCGCGCTCAACAGCTCCAAGATGCCTCTTTAAGAGCCCCATGGAAACGAGAGGCAGAACTGCTTAGAAATGAATACAAACAGCATGAAGTCTAATTGTACTATCAGTTAGTAAAACTGATAGAGAGGTGTGTAAAGACACTCCTGCCTGTTGGGCAGAGTGGATCAAGCGAGCAGGAGTGCCGGTTCACATCCCGATGGAGACTCACAGGGAGCGCTGCATCAGACTCCCGCAGGGACAGGGAGGAACAGCGGCTAGGGAGAGCTCTCCTCATCTCACTGCAGCGGCCCCTACTGTTCAGGAGGACTAGCCAGACTGGCTACCGCAGTTTGCCACATTTACTAAACCCTCTCTGGGCTTTACAGCGCTTCCCTATGTTTACCGTGCTTTCACTACGCTTTATTACACTTTGCTGTGCTTTTACTATAATAAATTTTTAGAAGGGAAGGTTTGCACATTTTGTTACTTTGTTTGGGGGGGGGAGGTGGTGGGTAAATCAATTTTCTGTTAAGGATTTGACCCTCTGACACAACTAAATGTACTGGAATATTTTGCCGTCTCGATTGTCTGAGAGTGTCTCTATTTAAAACGTTCAGTGTATGGCCTATGCCTGTTTTTTTTCATCTGTCAGTGTTCACCCTGTTTTTTTTTTTTTACTTATTTTATTTTTTTATCTCTAGCGAGCACGGAGTCTTTTGTTCCAGTGGTTTCCAAGGGGAAAACACAGAAATAAAACAGCTGCAAGTTTAACACATGTGTGCACAAGTTTGCAAATCCTGATCGCTATCTCTTCTATCCAAGGCTTTCAAGGGAATGACAGGGGGGCTTGATTGCAGCTTTCTAATACAAGACATGAACAAAATAAACATGCGAATCTCAACGAGAAAAGTGTCAGATCTGATCATTTAATCATCTGTGTAAAAAAAAACAAAACAAAAATGCTTTTCTGAAACACACAAAGTACTGAGGAATGCCAAAGAAAATCTCTGTTCATGCAAACGACTTAAAAATGATAAATCAATAAGCCTAACTGACTGAAAAAATGAAACAAAAAAAAAAAACCCAGGAAGGAAATATTGGAAACCCTCCACATAACAATATGTTAGCTTGCTTATTTCAAAATGCATTGCAAATATTTGCACAGCCGTCTCTACAGCCACAGAAGATGCATCTTTGAAGTCAGAACCAGTTGTAAGAGGAGTCCCTGCTGCCTGAATCACATAATATATAGCCCCCCCCCCCCCCCCCCCCCTTTTAAAATGACTTTGGGCTGGCACTACCACTACGACCACTACCACTACTACTACTAATGTGTTTAAATGTAGAAAATCTAATAGCTACACAGAACAGCTGAAAGTGTGAGTGGCTTGCTGAGGTCGGATGGAGCAGCAGTGGTGGAGCTGGGATTCAAACCCATGAGCTCCTGGCTCCTCTCACACTCTACCATCGCACCAGCCTGCTGCTGAAAATGAAAAAACTGCAAAAGCTCAGTGAGCGTTCAGGAGTTGTTCTTCACCTTCTCTCTGGTGTTTCCTGCATAGTGATGGGAATCCTGCTGTAGTTCTATTTTCATTGTACGTGTAACACAGAACTGCAGCAATCTGCAACACAATCACTGCACAAGTCATCAGCAGCCACACTGACTCTGAGGGTTCCTTGTAAAGTACGTTCACACCAGAAATGAACGGGTGTTTGTTTATCTGATATTTGATGCTATCTGACCATGCTTTGGGTTGCACGAAAAACTGGGTACAAGTTGGGGCTAAACCACATGAAAAGCAGAGCGGTCGGGTGCTGGGAATCGCTTCTGTGGAAGTCGAGTCTCTTAAACAGAGGATTACCTAAAGCATAAACATATGGAGCAGTCTGTGAATTGCTAAGCAGGTCACACCTTTTCATAGCTTAAAATTTGCTCTTCGCTGCTCAGTATTTATTTATTTTACTTGTAACTGCAGTCAATTCATGCTCGGATATGCAGGAGGTCCCCTGTGGCATCAGCTGTGCTTTCTGCTCATTGAAAACAAACCATCTTGATTAATTGAATAAACAGGCTATTCATCACTTTTTATATTTTTATGCAATCTTTTTCAATACTTTTTTTTTTTTTTTTTTTTTAATCCAGGTTGATTACCATACAGGTGATGTTTTGTATTTCATTTTCATATGGTACTTTGCCAAAATACTCTGAACCAGCCGATGTTGGGAGAACTAGGAGCCATTCTTTCAGCATCCACACTCCCAGTACAGCTGTCTTGAACTGGAGTCCACATCAAGCCAGTCGTGTCTAAAAGGATTGTTACAGATGGTCGGTAAACGTCTAGAACGCGTGTTTCTGTTCATGCAAAAATGATCCCATTAAAAGGCTTAATACTGTAGGAGAGAGAAAAAAAAAACATTTAACTCGGCCACCCTTAGACTTGATGAAATTGTACCCTAAACCGACCCATGTTTGAACTTCTCCGAAATAACTAGTTGCATCATCTGAATTTACTCCCCATTACTGAGAAACACTTTTCCTTTCCAAGCTAATGCCTGGCAGAAAAAACAAGGGTGGCGTTTGTGCTTAAATATGTATGTACATAATGACTGTAATGTTTGAGTTATTAAAGGAGGCTGTGTGGTTCAGTGGTTAAAGAAAAGGGCTTGTAACCAGGAGGTCCCCAGTTCAAAGCCCACCTCAGCCACTGACTCATTGTGTGACCCTGAGCAAGTCACTTAACCTCCTTGTGCTCCGTCTTTCGGGTGAGACGTAATTGTAAGTGACTCTGCAGCTGATGCATAGTTCACACACCCTAGTCTCTGTAAGTGGCCTTGGATAAAGGCGTCTGCTAAATAAAAACAAATAATAATAAAGGATTTAGGCTCCTACCAGCAAACTTGGTAAAAGCCAGCTGTATATTTACACTCTGCTGTTCGCTTATCCCATTTGCCTTCTGTATTATTCTTTCTCTTTTTGTTTCACAGCTTCTGAATAGGATAATAGGTGTACACCACCACTCAGCAAATCCACTTGATTTTTGTTATTCTCTCTAAACACAGCTCCGTTTCACAAGCCAGCACAAGAGAAGGTGAATCTGTAGAATCATAGGCTGTTTATTTTGGATACCACTTGCTTTCATCCAAAGCGTCTGCATTGTATCTGACGATATCAGTGGTCTGGATGAGGACATTTAGAGTTACATGTACAAGTGCCTACCTCGATCGCCCCTTCATCGAACTGGCACGCAGACCAGGTGAGGTGCTGTATGCACAGTAAAAAAAAGAAAAGGTTAGCCACACAGACCACATTTCAGATGCCTGACTCTCATGTTAATTTACTACTGGGGAATCCCTTCAATACTCAACACACAATGCACACACATGTCTCTTTGCAATGACAGCGAAAGTCTTCACGATGACAACTTATTTTGCCAGGCTTGTTTCTGTCTATCTTTGTCCTATCTTTACTGTTTTGTTATTAGTTCCCATTGCCCCTCTCAATCTGAGGAACACTGTGGCTGGTCTTGTTGAAAATGTAGAGTATATACATGCCTTTTCATGGACAGTAATTTTCGAAATAGAACACACAGACTGCATCTATTGCACATGACTTCTTGGGTTAAACTCTTTGTAGAGTATAACACGCATCTCTTGTATAACACGCACCCTATGTATACTGCCCTGTAAAAAGCACCATAACATAGTACAAAAACACACAACCTATACATAACATGCAAAAATGTGTAAAGGGTGCATGTTATATCCTAAAGATTTTGATATCCATCATCTGCCTAGATTTAGTTGGACTAAATGCACCGCAGGTCACTTTTGCAGACGTTTGACCTCCCAGAGGTCTCACAGTACCTGATCAAATTATTTTAAATACATGTATTTAATACACAGCTCAGCTGGAACAGACAGCTGTAGCTCGACTGCTGCATAGGTTTTGGGTGGCCTGCTTCCAGCGGGAGGGGACTGTGGAAAATCAAACTTGTGAATCTCCCTGTTAAAACAGCCCAGAGCACTCTGGAATTAATGCGATGGTCTGGCCCACTCATTCTTTTCTTGGCTTGCACAGTTTGTTACAGTATACTCAGCAATTACACGGATCAGATCACCTGCATTACCTTATTATTTGCAGCTGGGCAATGCGGTCTTATCTCAAGCACATTGTTATCCCAGTTCTTGCACAGCCATTAACAGCTAGCATCCTATTGCTTACACGACCCAAGCAGATACGCTTCTGATTAGCATGAACCACCATTAACAGAAATAAATGAACTTGATTGTAAATCACGCTGCATCGTGTTGGGAATGCTGTAATTTACTGGTAAGCAAACCCCTTTGTTAACTCGTGCAATGTTTGTTTGCCAAATACACAGAGACTGGGTTACTTTGTGTGTTAAAATATAAAAACACTTTTTATAAGGTGTATATTACTTCATTATCTCAGCAGCTCATTAGAAATACCTGGTTAAATAGTTAAATATTACTGTTTAACTTGCATCAAAAGTGTGTGTTTGGGTTTTTTTTTGCAAGTCTGCACTTCAAACCTTCATTCATCATGTTGGGATTATCAGATAGAAAGAAGAGTGGGAAAGCCAAGGCAAATTGGACCATGCAGCTAATTAGGGCATTTTTCTGGTGCTTGTCGTACTTCATCCACCTCAATTTACTTTATGAAGAATTATGGACCTTTTTCGATGAAAGCTTGCTCTCCTTTCCTCTCTATCAAGAGCGTCCACCTCTTCTGTTTCAACACCACTTTTAATCTCAGAAGCCAATGCTTTCACACTGACACTACTGAACACATGATGTCATTTTTCTGGTACCAGTTACGAGGCAAAATAGTGACAAAAGCTGTTCTCCACACACGTTGCCTTGCTTGCACCGTACTGGATGGTATATCAGGTCACTGGTGGGGTGGTTAAAATCAACCTCTCACCTTTTAACATGGGAGCTGCAGAAGTTAAATAACTCTATCTACCTCTTTTTTTTCCCTCAAGCTTGTTTGCCAAGCCATTTCCCACTTCCTGGATAAGTGAGTAATGTGTACTTACTGCAGATAGAATATCATAATGCAAATATTATGAGGTTGTGTTCCAGGTAACCACCACTACCTGGTTAGAACATCTGACCCCGCCTCGTCAGAGATGGCAAGTTAACCTGCAAGTCTGATGGCACAGAGATAACATTACTGAATGTGTCCTATTTCAAGAATAAATAACACAGTGTGGTCCTCTGTGTTGAAAATCAAGACAGTACTATCACTATTAAAAATCTATTCAGGTCTTTCTCCAAGCTAATGCTGATTAAAACTGAGTTAATCCTTCAGTTAGTCTCACTGAACACAGCAGTGCCACTCCTATTTATTAATAATGCCGTCACAATACCTGCGGGTCTGAACAACTGTCAGCACATTAAAGATGCATAACTGGGTTTACATGCCTCATGATCTGCAGCTACTGTGCACGGAACAGGTCTTTAGATGATTAATGAGTCTGATTAATTAAACGGTTCTCCGAACACTTCTAAATCGATTACTCGAACGTGATAAAACGGGACTTTGTGTGTTCTTTAAAAACACTGCACCATCACAACCTTCTTTGATGCGCAGCCCTCTCGTCCCTGCTCCAGTAGGAGGGGCAGTGGAACGACGACAAGCCGATCTCTTGTGAAAGGCACTGGAATGACTAAGCCTACAGCGCAGTCCCCACACTGGACTTTCACTGCAACGCTCCCTCTTCAAACTCATACCTGAGTTATACGGCTTGCCTTGTTTCTTATCAGCTGGCTCTGTTTACTCGAGACGGCTGTAAATATTTTCAGAGCTATCTTCTGAGCAATAAACAGCCTCACAGGTGTGATGTGATCAGCAGAGAATGCAGTGATCCAACACATTCCTAACCGTACCTGTAGTCAAGCGATACTGTACACAAGATTGTACCCCTGCTGGGACGGGTCACGAACCTTCCAGCACACGTTTCACTTCCGTCATAGTGAAGAGTTTAAGGGGCCATTATTATCCATAAACTTTAGAAGTATGAGGAACTGTTTCGGCTAGTGCCTTCCTCAGTGTGCAATATTTACAAATCTGGGTTTCTAATCTTTAACCCCCTGAGGTACACAAGGCATATCTTCTTAAAATACATTTGGAGGATGACTCAAGTATCACCAACCTGCCAGGAAAATGTAAAGCCTGTTTCGTGCACCTCATTGCAAATATAAGCAAGTTAACATCATGTTATTTGTGAGACACACATGTCCCTTGTACCTTAAAGAGTTAAGAGAGAAGCAGTGGTTAGGAAATGCTGTACTCCGCGCTGCAATCTGCATACACTGATAACACCCAAGGGGTCTGCATTGTATGTGTATCATAACACAGATTACACACGTTTCTGTATCAGTCAGACAAATCAACCAAAGCAAAATAAGATACAGTTCTAACATCAAATACAAAAATAAATAAACACTTTAAGATTGACATCTTATTTTCAAAAGGGCAGCATGCAAACACGCACTAACACGCTTAGCAAAATATGTGGCAACTAGGAAATCACAAACAATATGCCATTAAATAAACATTGCATGTTGAAAACGGAAGTCGGATGCACCAATAACAAGGTTTTAAATGTTATTTTGATTACAAAAAAAAACAACATTTTGATGAGCACTCAAGCAATTAAACACTAGGGCCTCGTTGCAGACGATACCAAATCTGAAAGCAACAGACGCCATGCAAAAAATGTCATTTTGTTTCAGTGGCAGGTGGAAGCACACAACTTGGCCTGCATCAACTCTTCTGGTATACTCCCATTTAAATGAATGCATGCTGAAATGTATCTGCACTAAACTGAACTTGATGAGCATTAATCACATATCGTGGCTTCTCAGTGCACCTTATAAACTCTGTTCACTACATAATAAGGTATGGGTGTTAGGCGGTGCATTCTAAATGATGTCACTTAACCACAGGCACAAGCTTCAAATATAGGTGTTACATAATAGTAGTTACATAATATTCTATGAAAACATCACGTATCCCAGGCAAAACATTTTGGAAGGAGAATGCTTGTTGATAAGGCACGCTAGCTCTGTCATAATGATGGTTTTGCAACAGGAAATGCTAGGCTTAAGAGTTAAAAAAATAAAAACCCACAACATTCTCTAAATGTGTTCGTGGGCAGGGCACAGAGTGCTATATATTATGAGAGAAAAAAATAATCGCCAGCATGTCCGACAGACTTCAGCGTTTGTAACACTGTCTGGTTCAATTTGTTTTTATGGAAGTGTAACAACAGCACTAAACCTCACACTCAACAATGCTGTTCATGTTGAGATTTCTTTAACCCTGTCCTACCACTACATGTAAAGGGACTTGGAATTCATCAATCCACATTAATGAAGGCTTTTAACAGGCTCTGTCTGGACCAGTGAGCGGTTATGAAGGCTCTGTCCCTCTAAATCACTGATCTGCTGCTTCAATAACTACTGGAACGAATATACACGCAACACACCTTGGTCTAGTAGGTGGCTCGAGTAGATATTGTTGTTTGTGTCCAGAGTAGACGACAGGGCCACATGCATTACAAGACACCCCAAAGGGCCTTATTGCATTTATAATCCAGGTCACAGTGGATTTGAAGAAAAAAAAAAGTATCAATCATGTTCAAGGCAAATAAGGGATTTGAGTAAATTAATTTAATTGAAACGTGCAAAAGAAAGTATATCTTGGTATTGTGTACATTGCCATTGAAAAAAGATATACCAGGGGGCAGCGCTGAGACGGCACGGTTTGTTTCCCGTCAGTGCAGACACTGTTTGAGCAGAACAGACGGGAGGAGAGGGGTGGATAATGTGCAGAACTGGCTTTTTGCATTTTTCTGTTGAGTTATTTGAAGTGACAAAGTCAGGGTGAGTGAGTACAAAGACAGAGTTTTCTTTTTTTTAAATTATTTTTTACTTACTACTTTAGGTTTTTTTTTTTTTGCAGGTAATTGGTCACTCAGTTTCATAGTTACAGCTGTACATCTGTACTTGTAAACAAGATGCTTACCGATATTTTAAATTCTGTGAGGCAGGACATTGATTTCAAATGTGTGACAAGGCTCCAACTGTCCATATTCATCCAATAGACAGACAGCTGGAACCTTGCTCGACCAATCACATTGCTTGTTTCACGTCTCATTGCCAGCCCTGGATTACAAATCCATATACAGTATAAATAAATGAATAATTCCCATGTCAAGATCTATTCAAATTATAGTTTTGGTGCTTCTGTGAAATTTAGCAAAATCAGCACAACTGTTGCGAGTTGCAAGAAATCAAACTGAAAACGAAAAGAAGATCGGAAGGGACAATGCTGATGGGAAGACTTACTGTACGTTTCGACACTGAAGTGCTTCCATGAACTTTTACTACAACAACTCGGAAATAACTGAACCTCAAAACCACCCTGGCCCTAAAGAAACAAAAGCACATTCAAATGCAGATTTGTTTACTCTGAGGAGCAGTTAAACTGCTTTGTAAACTGGCGTGCCACTCTTTGAATTTACTGTAAAATGATTTAATTACTAATTAATACCAACACGGTCAGGTCAGTTACTGAGCAGAGATTCAGATTACTGCTGATGTCGTCACGATTGAGTAAAACAATCATTATTATAAAAGCAACACAGTGACCGGACTAGAACTGGGTTCAAAAACATATGTCAATGTATTCCTAGGATACAAGATGTATATACACAGACGTATACAAACATTACCCAGTTCAATGACCATGCATACAGTCTCCATGCAGGACTGTGCTATTTAAGAGAATTCCCATGCATCATATTGTTCTGCAATTGTCAGCTGAGAAGATACCCACATTTCCCAGCCAGCTTTATTAATATGGGGAAGCTGGTAGAATATGAGCATTACATTTTTTGATTAAAAATCAGACTTAATCAGGGATGGAAATAAATTTGACCCATTCCTGGTTTCCCTGTGAGTTTAACAAGACATACCTGAGCTTGTTACCTATACACTGTGGTTAATCAGGCTCTTAGTAAAACCTGGAATGGATGCTATGCAATAGGAATCTTATTTCCATCCCTGTAAATTATTGCTATGAAGAACATATTCATATGTTATTTGTCAAGATCAGCCTTACATCTAAAGAAAACACTTGTTAAGTGAAGTTCAGTTTGTAGCTCATAAGACATGTTGAGGGAGGGGTGTGAGGAAGACTCCCAGGTGTGAAGGTTCACTTACGGTCCTCGTTCTCCAGCATGATGGAGTAGAGGAAATCTCTCGGTGTCATGTAGGACTCCTCTTCATACTCCATGGTGGCAAACTGCTGGAAGCGACGCTTCCTGGGAGAGATCCCCTCCTCCCCTGCGCTCTGTGCAAACAACAATGAAAAACCATGAGAAACGAAACATACAAGTGGAAATCAACAGCTACAGAAGGACAGCAACGACGACATCTTCCTCGGGGTTCAAAATCACTGAAATCACGCCACTGTGAAAATACTGAACATGCTCGTTTTGTTTGCTAATCCTTTACTCCGCCCCGTTCCTCCTGACATACCTCCCGACATGAGGAGGCTGTGTGGTCCAGTGGTTAAAGAAAAGGGCTTGTAACCTGGAGGTCCCCGGTTCAAATCCCACCTCAGCAACTGACTCATTGTGTGACCCTGAGCAAGTCACTTAACCTCCTTGTGCTCCATCTTTCGGGTGAGACGTAACTATAAGTGACTCTGCAGCTGATGCATAGTTCACACACCCTAGTCTCTGTAAGTCGCCTTGGATAAAGGCGTCTGCTAAATAAACAAATAATAATAATAATAATAATAATATGGTACAAAGCAGAAATAAGGGAGGCAGTCTGGGGTAACTGGGTCAGATCAAGAAGAGCCTTGGCATGCTCATTTAACAGATACTCAGCTGCTAGACACAGGGCCAACATTGCAAGTGAAAATGTATAAGAAGTAATTCCACTGATAGACTTGGTTTGATTGGGAAGGTCTTTGCCCAACTGGAACACCCTGTCTTGGAAATAGAACCGAAAGCAGCTGTGATACAGCACTACATCAGATCAGCACTGACATTCATATGGTCTACAGCCCTGTGCACACTCCACAGAGAGAGCCAGATACACAGACACACACAATTAGAACAGCTGCTGGAATGCAGACAGCAGGGATAGGTGTAGTCCTTCTTCAAATTAGAATCCTCGCCTGGCTTTCCATTCGAATTCCCTACAACACGATGTGAAGGGCGGAAGACTGCAAACCCAGCTCTAAAATAACCTACATACAGAACCGCCCCAAAAAAAAAAGATAAAAAAAGCAGTTTCTTTTTTTAGGTTTCTATTATGGACATGAAATCGTGTCTCCCTGTCTACGGTATAGTGTGTGGCTTTAATTTGGGACCTGGCTGTGACATAACTGCAGACGAGATATATAACTGCAGCTAACTCCTACTGCAAACCAATCTATTTAAAAAGGTTCCTGTACTGTAAATCATGTCTTTCTTCAAAAGTATGTCCCCCTGTAATCTGCATTAAAACAGGGTGTTTTCAAAAGAAAAGGGCTGCAAAGCGAGCAAGCGTTTCCATCTGTGGTAACTGTTAGGTTTTCAACATAGCTCTTCAAAATATGATCTCAGTACTACCTCTCAAGCAAACATCTGGAATGCGCATCAACAAAGAGGTAAAGGAAAGTTCACTTTCCTGTAAAAATATAAAAAAACACATTCTGTAACTGCTACAGTTAAATAAACCAGGCAAGAATTAGATTACGCTATCACGCTTAATGCAACTGGTGCTGATGACACGGGTACACCCTAAACAAAAGGACTTGGTTTCATTAAAACCTTTTTTTTTTTTTTTCATACAGCCCAGCTCAATCACAGATGTCTAGGCACCATCTGAGAATATATAAATGTAATCTGCTGTACGTGGGAAAATCAGAAAGGTCATACAGGGTGACATGACAAGTGCCGGGAAGAATACCACTACATTTAGAAGGCTAGACAATTACAGCTGATGTCTCCAAACCTCATGTTCAATGCTTCAGTGGAATCGCTCCCTCGTAACGCAGGATACTGTACAGGCAGAGTATGTCGAAGACAACAAAACCTGCCGACACAATCATGGTTTGGAGTGACTGTGCGAGAAAGTCGTTATTCACAGCAGTTCTGTTTTAGGTCCACCCACTACTGTACCAGGCACGTTACGAATACCCGTGCAAGTATGACGGCGCTGAGGAACAGTACAAGTGTAAACAACAACTCCCCTGCCCAGCCTGACTACTCTGATGATCACATTCAAAACACTGGGGCACATTGGAAAGCCTTTACTCCAGTCTATCACAGTCTGGAACACACACACACAGACACGCACGCACGCACACACAGACACACGCACACGCAGACACACGCACGCAAGCACGCACACACACACGCACGCACGCACACACACACGCACGCACGCACACACACACACACACAGACACACACACAGACACAAACGCACGCACGCACACACACAGACACACACAGAGACAGACACACACACACAGACACCCTCCTGCATTGTAATGTAGGCTGAAAACTTGGTGCAACACATATCTTTAAAAGTTACACACCCAAAAGCTTCCTAAAGCAACATGCTCTTGATTCAAATGTTTACAAACTCAGATCGGCTTTCCAGAGTCCACAGTGTTGTTGTAACACACGTAATGTGGAATGGACCTTGTTCCTTTTACACAATTAGACCCAATCAAGCAAGTAATACTGTATAAAACAAGGACTCTTCAGGACTCTCTCTACAAATGCCATGTAATACTGTATAAAACAAGGACTCTTCAGGACTCTCCTTACACATGCCATGTAATTGAATCCGCACTATGGGGTTGATTTTATCAACTTATACCCGGCCAGGGTAAGACCGCAGGATTCTACAGAACTTGAGTATTTTAAAAGCACCAGGGAATCCATCTTCAATCCAGGGGATTACCAGTGCTGTAAAATGCTCTACAAAATCCAGCTGTGTTTTATCCCAGCAGGTTATATCAAGTCAACCCCTTAACCACTTGCTCAGAGATGTCAGTACCTATGGTCACGATTTATACAGTACAACATGAAACACAAATTGACCATAATGTACAGCATTCCTCTTTCTTTGCAACCACCAGTTTGTTATATTGTTTGAAAAAAACAACAACAACAACAATTAATTTAATCTGCTTTGCAATAATATTTTCTAACCGTTCAGCTCCTTGCAGACTGTAACCTACTGAGTACAAAGTTAATTCTTCAGATATCGCAGCGTGTAGGGCATTAGCGTGGTTACTTAAGCATAGGATAAACCCTCTGAAAGACAGCTTGGCATGTACGCTGAGCTGATTAAACTAGCTGGGACTGAATGGTACAGCATCCAGTGGAAGCACAAGTGGAGGCCCACTGCCAAGGAACGGAGTTTAGCAAGAAGCCCCCAGTCAGAGGTACGCAGAAACCTGGGCTCTCTGAAAGATGGAAGCATGTTTCACAATGCAGAGAGCGGTATGCTTTGGAACAACATGTCTTAGAAGAGCTTTCAGTACCATGAAAAGGTAGGTCAGGACCTACAGACACCATCATCTACATGCGACACACAAACATGCTACCTCAGATTCTGATACTCTCAAATCACATGTGCTGAGGAATGTCCCTACCAAGTTTCACCACAATTGACTAAGCAAATATCTACAAATTTAACTGTGACAGATAGGCAAGAGTGCCCCATTTACCCCCAGACTCCGATAGGCTCAGTAACTTGTGTGCTTTCTGGTTCAATGGTTTTAGACCTGTTCACCATAAACTTGGAATGGGGAACTAGGAATGCCCCAGTTCTGTTTTACTGCAGTATTTCAATTGCAGAACATAGCAGAAGAACAGTGCCTTGAGGCTTTGGGGATTCCCAAGGTGAAGAGTAAGCAGTTATTTAGTTTACACTGCGTAGCTTCAAACCCTGCTGATGTATATGGCACAGCAACAGGGTAGCAATCTGCTGAACTGCGTTTACACCTCACACAGAATTCAGTGCTTTACTGCTGCTATAAAACATGATTACGTAAGGGCACATGTGACCCAGCTTGATAACACAGCCATACATCGTTACAACTGCCTTTATTACTTTATTACAGATCCCCCCCCCACCCACCCCTTTTATTGACGCACAAAATTCTCTGTACAAATGAAGAAATAAACAATGCATTTAAGACGTGCTTACAAATTAGGATCTGATCATTCTGGGGCAAATAATCTAAATAGACACAACCAACAATCCTGACCATATACCTCACAAGCCATGCTAAAAGACCTGCGTTTACTACCAACATACAGTACTGGGGGTCTTGACACACAGACGTAAAAGAAAGATGAGCTGGGGAATGCAAGTGGTGGTGGCTGTGCTACTTGCGCAATATTTAGAATGTCGTATAATCAGCAGCTTTCATGGGGCTCCAATGAAGAGTCCCAGTCAAATGCGTTCTCTAATATAAGAAGCACTTAGCACCTTGAGGCCAATCTCCCTGTAATAAAACACTCTGGAGTGGTCTGAACAGCACGTACATTCATTCAATAAAACCCACTGCAGTAGTTCTAATCACTTCAATAAACACAGCACCTTCTAATTATGCAATTGCTTTTTTTTAACAGTGTTTTTACCTTTCAGCAAATGCACCAATATTGCAATTCTATGTTTACACTGCTGTCGTATCCAGATTATTCTCTGTTTGTTTTAACTGTGAGCTGTGCACATCGATTGTCTTTGAATTAAGTTATGCACAGTATAAAAGGGCAGTACATGCAAAGCTACCGGTATACCAGTTTAAACAAAAATAAATAAATAATATCTTGTCTCTTCACTTTTAAACACTGGATTTGCGCTGCTGTACAGATTTTAAACTGTCAATACTGAGAGAATGTTCCTGCAAGCATTGGCCTGTTTCAATGGAAAAACAGCAACTCAACACCATGTGGAATGTTTTTCTTTCTGAATCGTGAAGCAACTGCTTAAAATAATGCAGCCGTACTTTCAGGCTCCACAAAAGTAAGACAGCCATTAACGAGCCATTACAAAGCAGTTAATTAGACACAACTATCACAGCAGTCTTGCTTTCTGGAAATCTCCACATACCATACAGGAACTACAAAGAGAGCCTCGCCAATGACTGACAGCTCGCTGCACTTAGAAAAATGTATGCTGTTTTTTTTTTTGTTTTTTTTTCCCCAGTGTGCGTCAAACTATACCTTTACAATAACAACCCCTTATCGGAATCAAGCGAAATATCAATCCATTTAGTTTCAAAGGGTTAACTAAATTGGCATCAGTGTTTATTTGTCTCTCAGACGAAAGAATTTACAATACCGGAGCAAGGTACAGTACAGAATTCCTCGCTGCTAAGAGAATAGCACACAGTCTCTTAAAAGCTAGGGGTCTAAGCATTCCAAGCTGCTGATAAAAGGGATATTTAGATAACATGATCATTTCTCAGTCAGTTTTCAAATGTCATATTTCATAAATGATTAACAGAAGGTTGCACTGTGCAGACTGCGTGGGGATGTAAAAGCAAGCAGTGTGAATTGCTGTTGTGAATTTACTTGCTCAAGTGAAGCAGCAACACTTAATTACTATGGGCCCTTCCCTGGTAGGGAAGCTATATTACAGCCTACGGGTTTTAACACGTTTAAAATCATGTCTTCCTTTAACTAGAAAGCACTCAACAGTGCTAAATTTAGAACTACTGAAAGAACCTTCAACGACAAGTGTCTGCAAGGTATTGCATGCATCTGTAGTTTCTTCTTACAGTATACTGTATATCCAGTGTGATGCCCTAGATATTTCATACTGTACATAACTATACACAGCCTCAACAGAGCTACATTTTGAAATGCCAAAAAAGATACTCAACAAATTCAATGGCAGTTCAGCTCATACTTGCAGTGTTTAATCTCATAGTAAGTTTATTTCTAAAACAGTTCTAAAATTAAACTAGTGTGTGTTTCTTTGCCTGATTATTAATGTGTTGGTAAGAATCTGGTATACAGGACAGTAGCTAAGAAACTGCACAGTGGTCAAGGTAATTACTACAATAAAATAACCGCAAAAGATAATAATGATACATCTTAAATGTACTGCAATGCTTTTTTGCTTTTTTGTTCAACTGCATTTGGCACTATGAAGAAAAATGACAACTTAAAAACCTTCTTAAAACATGTAATACTGTAAATAAATGGAATCGAAATAGTTCTTTTTTTATCTGAATCTTATTTTTTCTTCATTAGTATTTTATTGTTGCTTTTGGTTATTATCTATATCTCTCTCTCATATATATATTCCTCATGTACCTGCCTTGAGGTACATGAGGAATTGAGCGGTTCTTCAAGTGGCTTCAGTTTGGGAACCCCTGTTTGTAAAATAAAAACAATAAAAGCAGCTGTGTGGGGATTGCATTTGTTGATAACCTGAATAAATTGAAAGAATATTCAACAGATGTGATCACATGTTTATTTAGCGCTAGACAAAATACTCAGGGAGAACTTAAAAAAAAAAAACATTCGTTCATTTCAATCTGATGAAGCAACACTTTATCCACAGCTCTCAAGTCTGGTTTGGCAAATGGTTTTTACAACACTTTGTAAGACATGAATTAATTCTATTTGTATAGAGAAAAAAAAATAAGACCTTTCTTATTATTATAATTGTTTTAATAGGTATTAAAGAGATATTTCTTTCCTTTTTCTTCCCCCCTTCAGCTAAAGGCAAAACAGGTGCAAAAACAACATTACCTCAGCATGCAAGAAATTTGTCCATAATACTTTTAGTAAATCCTTAAGCTATGTAAACAGCATTTCAAAGGAGTTGGAGGTAGTACTGAATGGGTGTGCTTTATGACGGATGATGTAGCTGGAAAAAAATGAGTAATTCAATGCTTCTTTATAACAAATTGCTCTGCCACCAAGTCAGCCCATCTATCTGTATGCAATGTACAAAGGAAGCCGGTCAGTGTGGGGATTAAACCCTGAGAGTGTGAGCTGAGCACTGACATGGGGAGAGATTACACACTGAACACTGCAATACTGGGACAGCAGTGTGAGCCGAGCACTCACACGGGGAGAGATTACACACTGAACACTGCAATACTGGGACAGCAGTGTGAGCTGAGCACTGACATGGGGAGAGATTAAACACCGAACACTGCAATACTGGGACAGCAGTGTGAGCCGAGCACTCACATGGGGAGAGATTACACACTGAACACTGCAATACTGGGACAGCAGTGTGAGCTGAGCACTGACATGGGGAGAGATTACACACTGAACACTGTACATTTTTTTTGCAAGTTTTGCTGACATTTAACCTCCTCCTCATATGACAGTGTTCAGTTTAACCACTACAGCTTTGAATAAAAAAAAAGTTTGAAAAACTGTGCATACATTATTTGTAATTCAACAAAATGTGACATTATTGGTAGGGGGTGAATACTTCTGCAAACCACTGTGTGTATTTTATATTTATTTATATATATATATATATATATATATATATTTGCAAGAATAGAAATATTAAAATAAAACAAGCTTAAGCATACCAATACAATCCCTGGCAAAGCCTCCCCAGGTTGTGTTTTTGTCCCATACCTGCCTTCTATCATAGAAAGCCATTAGGAACCAGCCATGTCAACTGCCATGCTTCACCTCAGTTGCAAAGCACAACATTTAGTAAAGAACAAAAAAAATAAATGAAAAATGAAGATGGATATGCCTCTAAAACATTAGGAGGAGGAAATGCTACTTGTTGCAAGGTCTGCTTTACTTTCTTCTCCACTCAAGAATGACCTCCGGCATATAGATTTCAATCAAGTTGAATAACTTTAATGCACTCCACCACCTTAAAGAAACAAAAGAACCCATTTGTCTTCATACATTTTCATTTAATTAATCACAAACACAGCCACTTGTGTGTAACATTAAAGCAGATGTTTGATAAGGATCTGGTTCAATTCTGTACATTTCCCCCCCCCTATAATTGAGAACAACTAACTTGAATATTGTTCGATTTAATTTATTTTTTTCTCTAAAGTTTTTGTACTACTGATCATTGCACGACTGAGTGTTTAAAGTTCTGGAGGAACATTCAATTAAAACAACTGCAAAGAAGCATGAACAAAACAACCCCTTACTGTTTAAATCTCTTTTTTCAGATTTCTCTAGTGCGATCTTTCCAGGCTATTCTTGTGTTCTTAAATCATATTTAAAAAAAAAAAAATTAATGCATGGTCATCTAAGCCAGAAACACTGGGCTTCGTGTTCTAGTGTTTTTCCCCTCTACTCGGCTTCCTTCCTCAAACCTGGAAATAGCAGCAGTATCCAAACAGGTGAAAATCTGACTCCCTCAATTATTAGTTTGCCTTAGTCTGAGCTTAACCTTGCGCCTTTCTGAACTCTCACCTTGCACCATCGGTAAGTGTGCAGTTAGTCTAATAAAGAATGTTAGGCAGTCATCTGTCACTCTGATGCTGCCCAGAAGAATGGAAACAGCAGGTTGTCTGCGAGACACCCTTTAGTCAAGTTCGGGGGAGGGCAGAGGGGCTATAAAGTCAAAAGGTGAAGCAAAAGGATAAGGACTCTGGTTTGAGGTATCGCTGATGTATTTGCTGTGAGCTGACCACACAGTCACTCCAATACTGAACGTATCACGAAAGGTGAAGATGGGTCTCCCCACGCACGACAAAGAATTCACACACACAAAAGAGAGACAGACTTCAGACCTATCTGAAGAGCAAGAAAGCAAACATGCCACGGCATGGCTTAAAAGCTTTGTTGTTAACTGAAGACAGATAATGGTGCCTGGACAGAAGCAGCTGGATGCTACAGGAGTAGAAACACAGTTTAATTATGTCAATTGAGGCTTTTGCCAGCACACTTGACAAATAGCAGCTATTAACTCTTGTGAAACTGCTGAGCCAAGGCTACTATTACCTGTGTTTAAACCATGCTTATTAGTGCAGTAATAGTTAATCTAGCGGAATTACCATGTGCGGTCCAAATAAAAAAAAAAAAAAAACACATTTACACAAAGGCTGACAGTTTTCCTATTTAAAGCTTTATCCATTGTAAAAGCACACAGCAAAACAGACAATTTATTATTAGATATATAGATTCTCCCCCCCAATGACAGCTGTCAAGGTACGATAAACTCCTGAAGATGATTTATCGTGTGTTTGCTTCATAACGTCATCGTCGAGTACCTCACAGTCAAATGAAGACAGCATGCACTGATTTAAATCTGTAACAGACACAATTCTTTTGAGACTGATATTTAACACTCTTAATAGCATGTGGGAGGGAGGGGTGAAACAGATGCATTCTTGGTGCTTTTTATATCCCCATTTCACCGAGACTGTATTTAAAGTGTGCCCCCCCCTACACCCCGACAGTGACCCCTGCTGGCAGGTGTGGGGGTGACACTAGCCCAGAGGTCTGCAGTGGGCACACTTGTGATCATGCTTGTGGTACTGGAGGTGATGAAAGATATATGGGATCCCTGCAGGAGAGAGATCACTAACCCTATCAGTGGGGAACTTGACCCCCCTGTCAACAAACATCCTGTCTGGAGTGCGTGCCAGGGAGAGACTGGGACGCAGGCAGCATGCTTCAAGGATCATACCAGCACTGAGCAGCACCTCTGCTATGTGTGCTTGGACCATGGCACCAGCAAAACCTGCAGTAACAACAAGCAGGCCATTTAAATTGTGTCTTTTTTTTTATCTATCTATCTATCGATCAACCTGTATCTATATTTATGTTTTCGGTAATCACATTGGAACCTCGCGGGACTCCTAGGTCCCAGTCTGAGGTAGTGGAGAAATAGATGTAAAAACTTTTTATTTTTTTTCCCAGTTCTCATGTACACTCAATAAAGGAGTTTATTCTTCAGCTCGACAAAAACAATTAAAGACTGAAAGGGTTCAATTAAGTATGAATTCTGGCCCTATGCTGATTGTTATTTAACAGCATGCCTCCCATCGATCCTGTTTTATCCTCATAACTGCATGTGTGATGTAATTATAAGGATATGGGGGCCAGTCCCCTCTTAAATACAACTCTTCACTGGGTCCTCAGTACCAATTTCTAGACCTAAGTGGCAACATGTGTTAAACCTCCCAACACATTATACATTTCATTTCTACACAAGTGTGAACACTTTAACCTTGCTACAAAAAGTCAAATCGGGCATAAACTTCTGTTCCTGATTCTCTGTGCTCTTCACAGGAGGAAGAAAGCTGTCGGCTTAAAAATGTTTTCAGTGCCTTCGGTGAAAAATAACTCACTGGAGGAGCACCTGAAGGCTTTCTGCGTCAGGTTCGAGACGAGACTTTTCTTTCCTGTTATTCTTGAAGCGTGCCATTTCGGTTTAATATAAAGGGCTGTATTACTTACATATACACTCCTCTATGCTTTACTCCACTGTGCTATCTCCGCTCTCACACACACTTTACTCCTCTGTGCTGTGTCTCAAGTCTCACACACACACACACACTTTACTCCACTGTGCCGTGTCTCAGCTTGCAGCTCCTTGTTTTGAAGTGGACACTGATAACAGCTGAAGGCTGGTATTTACAACTTGAAAGAAATGTTTAAATCCCTGTTGCCAGACATTTATTACGCTTTAAATCTACGAAGTGTAAATTATAGAAAGGGGGGGCATCTAAGGACTAAATTCAGATCATCTCACTAGTTTGAGTTAGCTTAAAAAAATAAATAAAACAGAACAAAACAAGAAGCAAAAAGATTGACACAAAGATCTTTAATGTAGGGTAGTGCAATGTACAGTGTTTCAAAAACAGGTGTCTCTAAGATAGCACTGGAAAACTATTTGCCTACATGGCTCAAAGGTTACCTGGGGTGTCACAGTGTACATAAAGAAACTCTTTGCACGTCTAAAGTAAACAGTAACAAGTACTGCAGGCGGGATGAAAGAAATTCTTCAGCGCTCTAAGTGTTGTGTTAAGATGTTTCTCCGATTTATAGTCTGGAAAATAACAGGTGCTGCAGCGTTGTGTTCCCACCTCTCATCCCACAGTGACCTGGATTGGGCAGGGCAGAGCAGGCAGCACACTGCACTCACAGCACTGTTTATTCTTCTCTTGGATCAGTCTGCAGAATGGTTTTCCTACCTGCTCATGCCAAGAATAGCTGTGTTAGTGATAATGGTTGTCTATGTGTTTAGGTACGTATGCCTGCATGGAACAGCTGCATTCTGCCTGTAAATTGCTTGATTAGAATTAAAGCGATGCTGTACCATCAATTACAGTTTGCACTATCTTTAATTATCTTCAATAAAAGCCTGAAATGTTGTTTCCTACCGTTCCCGATGTTAATGAAGGGGCTACAGAAGCAGACACATCACTAACTGGCACTTTTTAAACTTGTGCACAAGGAAATCAGGGTCCAAATCAAAACAACTACTGAACTCTGAAATGATGGCAGACATTTTAAAGTTGTTATGAAATGTATCGGTGGCAGTGTTGTTTGAACTACCGAAGCACAGCTCCGTTCTGAATTTCAGCAGCACACCACTGGATTGGAATGCAAGAACGTAAGAAAGGTTACAAACGAGGAGGAGGACGGAAGCAAAGACACATTCAGAACAGGTCCTGGTAAGCATGTTATCCCACTCAGGTTGTCCACTCATGAATCAAAAATGTATCCCACGCCTGTGGTACAATCAATAATCAAGAAAACCTACAGGGCAAAGTACCCTTTTAAATCCTTGGGTCTGGTTAAATCTCCTGCAGGTCCTTGTTCACGGATGGAAATTGGCAGTTGGATCCATTCCTAGTTTTACCATGACTTTAATAGACAGGGCACACCTAAGCCTGTTACAAGTACACTGTAGCTAATCAAGCTTGCAGTAAAACCCGGAACGGGTGAAGCTGCTCTGCAACCAGAGTTTTATTTCCACCCGCTACTCTTAGAAATAAAAACACGCAACTCGAAGCCAGTTCAGCTCCCATGTGCACCCAGCCCTGGAAGCCCTGCTTCATTCACACAGCACTGTTATAATGAATACTGACAATGCACTGTTTCTGCAATGGCATGAAAGTCAGTCAATTGATTCCCACTCTGTTACAAAAAGTAGTTATAAAATACCACATTTTTTCTGATATCTGATAGGGTTCTATCTGCTGAAGAGTTCACTAGAACTACAGCTTTCTGCTTCTCCGAAAAGACTTCTGAGACAAATCTTTTGAGCTGGAAGGGTGTGTGTGTGTGTGTGTGTGTGTGTGGGGGGGGGTAATTACTAAATCTCATGGACAGGTGGTGCCAATACTCCTTTTACACAAGCACTCGACCTCACCGCAGTTGAGGAAGAAACCATGGCAACTGAAGAAACAGAATGGTATTAAAACTGGATTATACCAGCTGCTACACACTATGTAAAAAAAGAATTAACTGTATAGATTTCAAGTTGACTTCATGGATGACCTGCTTCTTAACACCTCTAGATACTTTTTTTTGTTAACGCACAGCACTAAACAAGGGAAAACTGAGACAGCTGGGCCTCTTCTTACAGTTCCACCTGGCTGGCTCGCACCTCCGAGACACACACAAGGAAGATGCCTTCAGGGTCTTTTTACACTTTGCTTTAGAGCAAGAGGAATTCATAAAAGCTTCAAAGACACTTTGTAACTAAGAAACATACTTCAATGTCACATGACTGTGTCCTTAGAAAAACAGAACAACGTATGGGTTAGAATATATTCTCATTACTGCCCATGAACCAACGGAAGGCACATGTGCGATAATATTTTCTGACCCATGATCCATGTAATAACATTTAAAAGCAAAACGGGCCCCATGATCACTCTTGCGCAGTGCAGTGGAGAAGAATTAACAAATTC
The DNA here is from genome assembly GCF_902713425.1 of Acipenser ruthenus. Taxonomy (NCBI): domain Eukaryota; kingdom Metazoa; phylum Chordata; class Actinopteri; order Acipenseriformes; family Acipenseridae; genus Acipenser; species Acipenser ruthenus. Next base: position 1,237,123 of record NC_081196.1, read on the forward strand.
AACATAAAGACACTGTACAAAGTCTTCGCCATTATTCTTTTTCATTAAAAAGATGAAGTTCCCAATGAACGCAAACAAGACTTTTTAAGTTTGTATCTGCAAGGTTTTTTTCCCCCTTGATTAGCATGGACGGCCCATTGACCCTTTGCCCTCAGACAGTCATTTCACTAAGGGTTTCATCTTATTTGTTTTTTTTTTTCAGGCTGCTTAAGCTGAGTTCAAGTGTTTTAGCACATTGTAGAAAAGTAGTTCTACTTTTCATCTTGGAAGTCATAGTAAAGAACCTGTCTCTACAGAAATGATTTACAGACCGCAGATCTCTCATATGCCATTCAGTTTGCTCAGCTGAACCAAGTTACTGAAGTATGAATCTATTTCATAAGAGTGCCTTGTGCAGTAATCAACATGTGTTACATAAACTTTTTCTCAATATAGGCAAGACACCTTGCATGTAAACCAGAACATTTTAAAGACAATAGTAAGTATGAGGAAATAGGTAAGGTGTGAAGAGACCTTGCAAAGTAAAGCAATCACTTTTAATTAATGTGTTAATCAATAGCTTCCTCTTGGGTCAGCTACCTGGCACGAGCAGCAAACTGGACTTCTTTCTCTGCAAATAATGCAGCACAAGTGCTGATCAGTAATATGGTTTGTGTGCACCAAATTGAGTTCAGAAAACTTAAAACACACTCAACACAAGTTTAATGAAAGTTTATGAAGGAATGGTATTGCTGAAATGAATCACGACCATAAGGCATAAGTCAAGGACTGTCAAAAGGAGATCAGTGAAGTAATAATATGACACGTTAATAGCGCACGCTTTTTTCTACAAAAGGCAGTTGGCACCACATATGAGGCCTTGCAGCTACATCTTGTCAAAGCAGCTCTCCTTTTTAAATGGGTACCCTTTATATTATTTCATAACAATTGCAGATTCTCCTTCCCCCCCGCAGGTGGTGTTCCTGAATGAAACAGTGCACCTTTTGTCCTGGTGTGCTTACACATAGATTTACATCTGTCAAAACACCTTTAAAAAAAAACAAAATATATATATATATATATATATAATTGTTAAATCAATCTTTTTTTTTTTTTTAAACATCTACAGTAATTATCAGCATTTATGTTGACAGTAAGGATTATCCCTGTAACAGACAAAAAAATAAATAATAATAATAATAATAATAATAATAATAATAATAATAATAATAATAATAATATATATACAGTATATAAAATGTGTGGTTATATATATGAATTAACCTACCATGGCAACATGGTGGAATACCAAATATTAATATATATATATATATATATATATATATATATATATATTTTTCAAATAAGCACTGAAATGAGTTCATCTAACTTTCATTATTAAAGCATTTAAGATAAGGGATGACATACTGGTAGACCCCACCCGTCTGGAAAGAAACTAGAACGAGCCTGGGCGTGCCAAGATTATTATTATTACTATATTTTTCCCCCGCATAAAACCATGGCCAGCTGAGGAGTGTCACCTGTTTCAATGGGAAAAATCGAATCAAAACATTACAGAGCATCAACTAATGCCTTTGACGACTGCAGTTTAGGGGAAAAAAAAGACTCTGTTTATAACAATAGCTAAGGGTGGATACTGCAAAAATGATCCATTGGTGAGTACAGACATAACCAACTCCGGGTGTGTGTAGTGACGGTATCAGCAAACAACGGAGGACTTCGGCAGTGTACGCTTTCCCTCATTTACTGATTCATTTCGGTTCCTTTTTGGGGTCAAACAGACTGCCTCCACCGGAGCTTGTTATTATTTTAAAGATCATATTAGGGCATTGCTTAGAACCTCCTGCCAATGCCTCTCCTTCTTCAGTCCACACTGACACACAGATGCCCGTCTCATTTACTCTGTTCTTTGATCCCCGTGTGCTGCTGATTGAGTTTGAACCGCACATGTTTTATTGTGTTGTTTGTTCTTTTTCATTGTTTTCCAGGACCCCCTTGTAAATGAGGCCTCGGTCTCAATGGCTAAATAAATAAAGAAATAAATGAATAAACAAATCAAATTTCACGCAAAAAACTATGAACATTTCAAAACAAACCACCTTCATAAATACAGGGATTATCAAATGTCCGCACCGTATATGGTACGTGTAGGGAATCCCGAAACAATTCAACACAGTTTAACGTATTTTTTAAATAATGCACCCCCACCCCAACACACAGAGTCCCATTTCTCCTGCCTTTGTCAAATCAAAGAAACAGAACACTCTAGAAAGGTCAATGTCATACACACACTTACACCGGCAAGTAATCATCAGGTGTTTTAACAAAGCCTCTCTTTAATTACTGATTTGGCTTTTCTTCTGTGGGATAAAGCACCATCTCAGGTTCCAATATCAGGCTACACAGCACCAAACACAGACTAAAGTGGAAAAAGTACTGTACCCATAACGCCAGCTTCCTCACATGTTTTTTGGGGGTTGGATTGTGACTTTGTGGGTTAGCAGCTCAGCTCATTTTCATGGTTGTACTGTAGTTGTCTCCAAATTTCTAAAAATTGAAAAACGAGTTCCTGATGCCACCTAAGACAACAGGGTGTGAGCGAGGCTGTCTCACAAACCCCGGCCAATAAAACTAAAAATGCGAGCCCTTTGAACAAAGAAAACACTGAAAGCGGCCCGTCAGCGCTTCCACAGCAGGCAGTCAGGTCAGCAAGATGGGAACAGGAGCACCACACACAGCCACAGCTCCTGAAGACAGCGGAGTCTGTATAACTGGGGAAATCCTGCGCAACAGAACACCGAGACGAGGAAGGGCCACACTGCACTGCAGTTAGGGCTCTAGAATCGAAGGGTTCCATTTTTAAAGAGATGTGTTTTCTTTTAAACACAGGGGGTCCAAAGTTGCTCAGTAATAGTGATATTCTGTTGTAGCTGGATTTTTTTTTAATTTATTTATTTATTTTTTTACAATGTGTATTTGTTTCTGTTGGTTACTGTACATGGACCCCCTTATAAAATGTGTGATGTAAGAATGGGTTACCCTCATTCTTAAAAGGAACCCTCTCAATTAACCTTTTTGTACACAGCGACCTCATATGGGGAAGGATAAAAAAAACAACTCTTCTAGTCTTTATACGGGGACATGTGGAAGACGCAAATGCATGACAGCCTCATATGAGGATGCCATTTTTTCCCTTGATATAAAGTAACGCATGAAAGGGTCAAATCTGGAAAACGAATGGGCACCGAGGTTCAGTAGGTCTGTTCTGGTTCTGTTCAGCAATTCTCACAGCATGGGGAGCAGTTTGCCCCTTCCAAATTGCAAGAAACACCCCTGATTTACAATATAGAAGTTCTTCGCAGGATCACACGATCGACCAATAAATCTGATAGACCCTTTTACAACTTGCGCTGTCCAGCTGCCCCGTGCAAGCACGCTATAAAAGGGGGAGAAAAGAAGGAAAAACTAACAAAACCAGGAGCAAGTTAATGGTTAGTAGTGACACTGAAGTGCTCCTTTAACAAGCACTTCAGGCAACACTTTGATCACTTCTACCAAGCGCCCGCCCGCCCTGAGCTATTAAACCATTTCAAACTATGCAAGGCTTTATGCAAGGGTCAGTACAGTCAAGCCTCCTGAAGCCAGTTATGAGCTGTAACCGTTCAGGTGTGAGGTGATGGTGATCTTCTATTTCACCTGTCAGCGGCCAGTATGGGGCTGTTTGTTTATTTTAACCAGGCTTATCTCACAATCAAATGCAAAGAGGGGAGAGCCCACACACAGCAGGATTTCACCAGACAAATCTTTAAGCAAAGAAAACTGAGCTGCCTTCGTAACTCACCCTAATTACTGAAGATACACCACAGCTTCCATTCTGTTCAATAACCTACAGCAACAAAGCGGTTTTCAAAGGAAGCTGGTTTAATCGGACTGACCCTCCTGGTATGATATGCTTACAGACATGCTGAAGACAAGCTCCTTAATTGGTATTTTTTTAGTGCAGACATCAAAGCATGTGCTTTAATGCTTGCATTGTGCTCAGATGTCGACATAAGTACTGGATTGAAAGGAGGGCTAAAAATGTTGGTGTCCCTCTAAACTCTAGCTTGAGTTGCACAACAATGGCGTAAGCAAAATCCGCTAAAGGCACACAGAACACAGTGTATGGATGGAATCTTTCCTTTTATGGTACATTATTGGCATGCGTTGTGCTACAGTCTTTTTGAAATCCCAAAACCTTTTCTCTGCGGTTCAAAGTTTAAGTTTGAATGACTGACAGGTTACCCGTTTATTTAAAAAATGTGCAAGACCAATAAATAACATATTGCATTACTAACCAACTTAAGCAGATATATTTTATAGCTAAGTTAATACAAGTCCTCTGCAGGAAAGAAACAACCCAGCTTGATACACTTCCCTTTGCAATGGGGACTGACTTCCCAGCTCCTGACAGATGTGTCAAACCTCTGTATATACTTCCCTTTGCAATGGGGACTGACTTCCCAGCGCCTGACAGATGTGTCAAACCTCTGTATATACTTCCCTTTGCAATGGGGACTGACTTCCCAGCGCCTGACAGATGTGTCAAACCTCTGTATATATACTTCCCTTTGCAATGGGGACTGACTTCCCAGCGCCTGACAGATGTGTCAAACCTCTGTATATACTTCCCTTTGCAATGGGGACTGACTTCCCAGTGCCTGACAGATGTGTCAAACCTCTGTATATATACTTCCCTTTGCAATGGGGACTGACTTCCCAGTGCATGACAGATGTGACAAACCTGTTTGCAATGCTGTCCATTAGGAAACCAATCCATTTGCCCCCTATTTCTTCTTTGCACAGAAATGTTCAACACATTCTTGGAATGCTCAGAACAGCAGGACAATCCTTCACTATTTTAAACAAAACCATTCTGGGGTCGATTGTTACCATATGGTCCATATCCCTGAAATAGAAATAATGAAGTCCCTTTCAGCTAATCAAATGACTGATTCCTTTATTATTTTTAATTTTTAAAAAGCATATATTATACCAGAAGCAACAAACACATTTCTGTAATAAAATGCATAATAAATAAATACAAATAAAAGGATCAAACAGCTTAGAAATGATATCCCCACAGCCATGCAGCCTGTTAAGATTTGCATCATTATGGGAGCAAACTGAAAAATCTTTTAGGGTGAACCCAGGTCAACACAGCAAGTGTCATGTGAACATCTTCACAAGAACAACAGGATTACAAACCAACGTATGAATAACTAATCCAGGGTGTTAACCCTTTAGACCTGGAAAGAGGAGCCACAGCCCCACTCATCACAGCAGAACAGTTAACCCTGCCCGCTCTTCGGTATGCCCCAATACAAGGCGCAGAGAATATTAAATTAGTTACAGTATGCTTGTCCTTTTGTAAAGTTGCTGTAATAGTTAAATGGCCTCTCTGAATAAACCAGCAAGTTTGAGTTGAAATCTGTAGGATTTGTGGGATTCAAGCTTAAAAACGTGTCTTTTTTTATTGTATTATTAATATTTTGTAGTAGCAGCAGTAGCAGTCAATGCTTGACCTGCCCATTAGCGAATGGCTATAGACTCATTAACCATCAAGTACAACAAAACAAACTGGAGGGCAATGATTTCTAAATGCCAAATTAAGACAAAGCAATGGATTTGTACACAGGGGCTCTGGGGATTGGGAAATTAAATACATAAAGTTAAGCATGTCATGCAAGTTGATATGAAACGTTAAAAAAAAAAGATGTTTCTCAAAACTGAGCACATTAGCAGTCGTTACGTGGAGACATCGTGATTAATGAAATTAAGACCACCCACTGACCAGGACTGATGCAGAACCAGAAATGGCACCAGGTACCAGAAACAGGGTAAACACTTAAAATAAAGTAAAACAATTGGTCATAATTGGTTTATTTTACAAACCTGTAAATATATTAGTGAAGCAGCCTATTTCCTAATCGTTTGCAATGCAGGACACAGTACCATCATTTTCAGATTAAAGCATTCAAGCAGCTTATAACAGGACTGACTGAGCAGCCTTACACCCTGTATATACCACATGTCCTGTATATCAATCATAACCTTAACCAAAACACACTACATATTAAACAGATGCTACAATGCAAGCATACTGTGCTTCATGCATACTGTATAATGCACAACCTGTATACAGCACGCACAAATTCAACCAAAGCGCAAATTATATTGTGAAAATGACGGCATCAGTGATGATAAAACAGAAAACACAGAGGCCTGCAGTCTGCGAGATACATGGAATAGATTATCTGCAGGTTGTTTTGTAGTCGTAACAATGGGTTGATTTGACATTTGTAGAAACCAGGGTCAAAACGCGGCAACTTTTAATTTTCCCTCCAATCCACATTCAGTACTGCTTAGAGTACATCTCAAGATTACACTTCATGCTAATTGAAATATTTCCAGTATCTGCAAAACACAAAGGTTAGATAACAGCCTTAAGTAACTAATACCTACAACTCTATAAATATTTTGACAAACCTTTGTGATAGATAGCCCCGGGATCTGGATCCAGTATCCATCACGGCTCTTCCTGCGATTCTCCCCCTTCTCTCTCTCTCTCTCCCTCACACTGGTCAGTGGTGAATGTATTCATATCAAGAGAGACAGGGCTTGAGTCTTGTTTATTTAAGATAACAGGATCAACAACTCCTTACAGCAACATGGCTTCTGTTAACACAAGGTGGTGCAGGGGCCCCCATCACACACTTGACACCTGTAACAAGGTGGTCAGGAAAAACCACCACGATCAGAGCAGTCCACACACCGAGAGTGTTTAACCCCTCCTCCCTTATCAGGTCTCCTGATATCACTTCTGTACAGCAAGCAGGTAAAACACTCAAATACACAACTGATGACCCATTTGTTGTTGTAGTGCTACTGTTAAACAGAGTAAGGTTCTTCGGTCAATGCAGTTACTATGGGGCAGGAGGAGAATTAACCTAAAAAAAAAACTAAAATAAAAAGGAAAAACTATTTCTGCCTTAAAGACCTGGTCGGGAGTGCACTTGTGTGTTTGAAGGCAATGGCAGTGTCCTCTACACAGATTTCTGCCTTAAAGACCTGGTCAGGCGTGCACTCGTGTGTTTGAAGGCAGTGGCAGTGTCCACTACACAGATTTCTGCCTTAAAGGCCTGGTCAGGCGTGCACTCGTGTGTTTGAAGGCAGTGGCAGTGTCCACTACACAGATTTCTGCCTTAAAGACCTGGTCGGGAGTGCACTCGTGTGTTTGAAGGCAGTGGCAGTGTCCACTACACAGTGTAGCGGGGGCACCCTGAGAATCCTGCCTGCAGCTGCCAATGTAATAAATGTCCCAAATATTTTGACACGTTTATCAAAAGGCAAGGTTGTTTTTTTTTTTTTTTTCAAATTCTGTTTATTGGTTTTACAAAAAAGACACCACAACAGAATCAATGCAATTCCAAACTATAGTGGATTAACTACTGCCTGTTTATTTATTTATTTATTTATTTTATTTGTTGTTGTTTATAATCGAAGCAGGGAGTCATGTATAAGATATTTTAGTCAAACCTGGTGTTTTAACGTAGGAGTCATAACAACAGTGAGGAATGGAAGTACATTTATCTTATCTTTAGATGTCACTTAGCCATTAAAGTACTTCTTTGACAGTTCATGAATCAACCCACAGCTCCAATAGACCCAACACGTAACACCACAATGCTGGTTTGGAAAGTTTTTTTCTATGTAACAAAACAGTTTTTATTTATTTAATTTTAATCATAAAAAAAGAGAGAAGACGACACTGGAATTACCTTTTGTCACTAAGGATCATTTTTTTATTGCCATCACCAAATTTCAATAGCAGGTGTACTGTATACGAAAGTATACTGAAGCATAGGGAAAAATGTGTTCAGAAAATGAGGACGTGAAGAAAAAATGTACTTGTGTTAATGAGTCATCCTGGTTAAAATCAGTGAGATTACTCACTATAACAATGAGACAGGTCGCACAAAATATACGCAGCACCTTACACAATTAACCAAACTCGGAGGAGGGGGTGAATTGAAGGACTTGTGCCGTTTCTTGTTCGGTGTTAGCAGCTGTATAAAACAAGTGCTTTACTGCAGAAGGCTCCCCATAACTTACCAATGCTCTCTTTTATACAATGTGCCTGTATTATCAGTACCGTCTGATTTTTTGCTTAAATCTTCCTTCCCCGACCTGACCTTTCTGGTGCAATCCCTTTCGATTTTTCTTCTTGAAACCTGACAAAAAATAATAAACAGTTTGAACCTGCTCTGGCAAAACACGATAAGCTCAGAAAACAAGGTACTAAAGCTTGCATACCACTCATAGCTCAGACCCACAGATCATTAAATCACCAGTAAATACAGTAGTAATGCACAGATGTTGGCACTTAGTGTTCTTGTGAGCTCATGTATTTATTGCCTAAGCATAACACTGTTCGCTGAGCCTCTCTGTTTTATATCCGAGCTGCCCAAGCAGTGCACACATTCACTTCGAATTTGGCTTTGTCTAAAAACAGTTCCACTGCAGACATACTTTTGTAACAGGTCCTTGAAAAGCTCCCTCCCAGTCTCCTACGATACAGCAGCAGAGATGATTTAGCAAACCAGGCTGCGTGTGAAGCAGTGCCGAGACAACGCTGAGCACTCCTGGCCCTAGACAGCATACAAGTCATTAAGAAACACAACATTGTGACTCATTAAAAGTGCTTCTGAAGCAGGAAAGCACCACTCAATGCTGCGTGCAATGGCTTGACACCGCCACAGGGTGTCGCAAGATTTAGTTGAATGGTGTGTGTTTCAATGTGCAGGTTATAGCACTGGTACAAGCAGCGCAGGTGGCATGCATGCATAAACTGACCCGTATAACTGTAGCAAGCTGTTTCATTTGTGTTGCTTAACCCTTTGTGTATGGAAAAACATGCAGGTTTAATTTGTTTAGCACACAAGACATCACTGACCTGTTCCTCTTGCTCTGTCTGTTACAGTGCAGCTCCTTATATTCATTGTGGAGTGTGGACTTTGCATGTGGAATCCTTAATCACCACCCACCCCACACACCTTGTGGATATTATATGTACCCTCATATCTACAACAGCATACAGTATATTCTAAAGCTAAATTAATCAGAACTAAGTATGTTAAAGAAATAAAATACGATAAAAAGAGAATGTCTTCTTAATCTTGTTAAGATTTGTCTCAATCAAACTTAAAAATCACTCCTAATCCGCACTGAACCACTGCCATTTTTGCAGAAGATCTACCCACATGCAGTGAGCTCCAGCCAGATTCAGGAGAGCACACCAAGAGGGCCTGGAGCAGAACAGCAGGTAATGAACCTTTTCAGGGAACAGGACACTCATTAGTCAATCCCCAAACTACGATGGGAAACAATGGGCAAGTCACACAGGCTTATTTCTTTTTTGAATTTACCAGTATAGCAATAAACAATCACTGTAATTATGAGCGGAACTGCGGTTTTCTGAATCTTTTTATGCTGCTTATTGATTTGTGTGAAGCATGCAGGGTTTAGCATTTAGCTTTCTTGTAGTTTTTCCGTGCAATTCAGGATGAGGGACTTGTATTGATTAGCACTGATGTCTAAATCCATTGGGGACAAACAGTACTGTAATTAGTTTAATTTTGGTCCTTTTTAACCATTTCCTCTTACTGTGACCGTGGTTTGTGGTCCCGAATGCTTCTGACAGCCTCAGACAGCTCTTTGTTGCATGTTCGGCTCTTCTATGCTTGTGTACAGTAAATTGAATTGAGAGCTGCACTGTGCTCTTGATCGGGGTGTGCAATCACCCGGCAGCACTTCAACATCTTAATGCACTGCAATGTAGAACAGCAGTCTCTGCAGTCCTCATCCGGCACCACAAAAGCTGCACTGCTTTGAACTGGAAACATGCCAAGCGTCTATAACATTCAGTGTGCAGCAATGCAAAAACAGACACAATTATATTGATCTTTTCACAAGGTGGTTCCACTGAGAGAGCTGCAGGCAGTCTTGAATACAACTGCATATCCAACAGGTCAGAGACCGAGATTCAGAACTTCCAGTCTCACGAACAACTAACTCTGATCCATCTGCTTGACCTTTAAAACACTTCATCAGGGGAAAACCTTTCAGATGAGGTTGTCTCATTTACAAATGTGCCCAGCTTTGATGTATCAGAAACCAATAACTGCCGAGCACTTTGTCACTTTTTGTTTGCCCCCACCCCACCCCACATGGTTTCAACATTTGTAATTTACTACACTGTCCCTGGGGAGGCGCTTTAGTTGGAATAGATAAGCAGGATTGGTTCATTTTAATGACACCCTTCTCAGCAATTACCTAAAATCAAGTTATTGAGAAGTAGATGCTGTGCATGCAGCGCTTCATACCTCCAATGTTAGAGCATCCCTTAGAGGTTTTAAAGGGACTGACTGACTGACACGTGGGTACCGTGTATTGCTCACTGCTGTGCCTTTATTACTCAGCAAAGTGTTCGACATATTGACACAATCAACGAAAGGCAAGACAGATGGTGCTATAATCAATACCAATCAACACTGTGTTAATTGCAATTCGATCGTTCTGCTTTTCTTCTTGTTTTTTTTCTGACTGACAGAACGTACCACTTTGTGGTTACATGGATCCCAGCCACTGTTCCAAGTTTGCTACACTGCAGTATGAACAGAAATACCTTGGAAACCTTTCAAATAAAGGAATATGAAGCATTTCGTTTGTCAGCACCAAAAGGAATGAACAGAATTATTTATGAAAGGAAACGTATGTTCATTGATCGCAGTCAGGCTTGGAAATACGTTGAAGATCAAAAATAGATCAAAGATTGTGGAGGGATAAGGGGGTCAGTTTCCTCTGATCTGATGGATTTTTGAGCTACAGGTCCATGGTTCTGCCGGTGTTGTATGGTGTACTGTATTGTATTATTGCAAACATGATGTGAAAGGTTAAACAGACCCCACATAACCTGCGCCACGCATGTTTTCAAAATGTAATGTAATGTACTGTGAGTGCATTTGTTTTGGCATTATAGGTAGGTTAGATCTAAAAAGCACTACCCCCATGTAACATGGCTTACTACCCCAGACACAGTATGTAGCTACAGGCTACAAAACAGAAATATGTTGTTTATATAGAAGATAGTGTATGTAATAATATTGTGCAGTGTTTTCTTAGCTTAAAGGGGAGAAGAAAGAACATAACGCTGTAGGGATGGTTATTACAAAGCAAGCTCTTTTTCCCTGCCAAATTGTTTGTCTTCTTCTGCCCCAATTATTGTGTGTCCTGTACAGGATTTACTTCAGGACTGTGACTGCTGCAATTAAAATGGAGCAGCGAAGGTCTTAGTGAGACGTGTGACTCACAACAAAAAACGTCAGGACCATAAAACACAAAAATGCTTGCCCATATATTGTTTCTCATGATTTCTAACATGATTAATCGATTGTGGTTCATCACGGTACGTTACTATAATGAAAGGTACAAGCACAGTACCGGAAAGGAACTTTGTGCTCTTTGATATTGGGCGGAGAGTGTGGAAATGACCCTGTTATAACAAGTTCAGAAAGGGACTTCAATTAAAGTTAGTTTCAAGAAAACAGGAATTACACAGTTTTATCCTTTAACACTTAAGTTAAAAGGGATACAATGCATGTAGGAATTGTATTTGCAGAAATGAAAGTCTTTAAAGTTTGTATTTTAATTGCATTCCTACTGAAATTATTGAACCCTTATCTATCAATATCAAAGCAGATTTGAAGTCAGCTTAGACATGCTGTGTGACCCCACAGCGCCTAGCAATATATACACTGCATACACAGAGGTATGTTTTCTATGCAACTCATATCACTGTAAAGGAATAATAATGGATTATTGTAACACCACACTGGTGGGAGCAATCAATCCCAACCCCCACAGGCACGTACTGTACACAAAGGAATGCTAGTTTAATACTCTTAGTAATAGACACAGGTGAGATCCCGAATCCTTCTGACACTGGCGCATGGTTTGCACTGTCAGTGCTCTCTCGTCCGGGTCCCCGGCACATTATTCAGTGGCCCTGCTGAACCCACAAGTGTGCTTTTAATTGTTTTAACCATAAGTGTAATAGACATTCAAAAGTGCATCTATGCCAATAGTAAAAGCAGACTGTCTCCTCTGCAGTAAATCTGCCTAAATGTTTTATGATTTGCTCATCTAGTTAGCAATTTCACAACTATAGCACTAGACCGCTGGGTCGTTTGGCTGAGTGGAGTTTTAAGTGTTACTGCATGTACAGCTACCTGAAAATACTAACACATTTTATTTTTTATTTTGTATTTTCATTGAAACCCTCTAGTTTTGCAAGAAATTTGTTTTTTTTGTGACTAATGTTGAAATTGGCCCAACTTTGTTGTTTTATTTGTAAAATAAATACATAAATAAATACATATATAAATAAATAAATAAATAAAAATAAATAAATATCAGCATGCATTAGGCCTACACCCCCATGTCCCTGTTCACACAGGTCCAGGCAAGCTGTTCTGTTATTATCATCATTATTATTAGTAGCAGTAGTTCCATTATCATTATCATTACTGGGTTTCTGAGAAAACGCATTTTTTATGTCCATCTCAAACTCTTTCACACCCACTGTACTGCACATGCTAGTTCCTTTTTAATACCGCAACCTGCTTTTTAATAAACGCTGTTTGATGAGATAAGAAAGGGTTTGTTACATTATTATCCATCAGAAATCACTGTACAGTACAAGAGACCCCAGTGTAACTGTTCTGCAAAGTTTAAAGCTCCCTGTGCCATTAAGAACTTCGGCTCAGTATTTCCCACGCAAACCTGTCTTATATCCTGCCCCAGGGCTTCTGACTTTAATGGAAAGCCCCAAATAATAAAAGCATTGCATAGTGTTTATACCACATTACTAGATCAAAGAAATCTTTCACAAAATAGCTACATGAAATATGTTGCCATGTACAGAAGACTTTTACAAGAGGTTTGCTTTTCGCAAAAAAAGTCAACGCCAGATATCCATCCACCAGCTAAAAGCTCTGCACCCAGACATAAAAATGAATGCTGACAACAAAAGCACAATGGAAGATAAAAAAAGAGAGCAAATCACTTCGTTTTTGGTACCGCAAAGCAACAGCTGCAGCATTAATGATGTGGCTTTGTCAAAACAAACATCCCCCTAATTATTCAATCTGGAAAGCCTCTTTTTCTTTCCCCTTTGGACTTGATCCTGGGACCGTTTCCATTTGAAAAGCTACTCCTTTATTATGACTACATTTTGCAGTCTTGTAAACTTTAATGTTGTTTTCATTAAACCATGTTATTGTGCATTTTTAAAATGTCTTTGTCGTGTCTCACAACGTAACAGAATCTTCTGTGCTGGAGCAGGTCACACTGGCACCTGTCAGTGGGGATATTCCTCATACATTGCCCCTGATTAGCCTTCCCCAGCTAAGTGGCTAAAAGTTGGACTGTACAGCTATGGCCAAGTTTTGCATCACCTAGAATTTTTGGATTGAGACAAAAACACATTATATATATATATATATATATATATATATATATATATATACACACACACACACACACACACACACACACACACATACATACATACACACAGTCACCTCCAAAATTATTGGCAAAAAAGACTGTATAAAATAAACAATACCAGTACTGAGCTATATTGTAATTTTCCAACATGTGGAATATATTTGACTTTATTAATGATTCAATGGAATCAACCAAAATTACACATTTCTCAAATTATGAATTTATTTCCAAAAAGAATGAAGTGTCACAATTATTGGCAGCCTTATTTTCAGTACTTTGTGCACCCTCCCCTTGCAAAGATAATGGCACCGAGTCTTTTTCTATAATGTTTAATGAGATTGGAGAACACATTGGGAGGGATCTTAGACCATTCCTCCATACAGAATCTTTCCAGATCCTTGCTATCCTTCGGTCTGTGCGTATGGACTGTCCTCTTCAATTGAAACCACAGGTTTTCAATGGGGTTCAAGTCTGGAGACTGAGATGGCCATTGCAAAATGTTGATTTTGTGGTCAATTAACCATTTCTTTGTGGATTTTGATGTGTGCTTGGGGTCATTGTCTTGCTAGAAGATCCACTTGTGGCCAAGTTTCAGCCTCCTGGAAGAGGCAACCAGGTTTTTGGCTAAAATGTCCTGGTACTGGGTAGAGTTCATGATGCGGCTGACCTTAACAAGGGCCCCAGGACCAGTGGAACAGCCCCATAACATCAAAGATCCACCACCATATTTTACAGTAGGTATGGGGTTCTTTTCTGCACACATCCTTCTTTCGGCGCCAAACCAACCGTTGGTGTGCGTGGCCAAAGAGCTCTATTTTCATCTCATCTGACCATAGCACCCGGTTCCAATCAAAGTGCCAATGCCATTTAGCAAACTCCAGGCACTTACGTTTGTTGGTTGCTCTCAATAAAGGCTTTTTTCTGGCAACCCTTCCAAATAGCCTATTGGCATGGAGGTGGCGCCTAATTGTAGATTTGGAGAATTGGTGACCGCAAGATGCAACCAAGTTCTGTAATTCTCCAACTGTGGTCCTTGGATTTCCCTTTGCCTCCTGAACCATCTGCCTCACTGTGCGTGGGGGCAAGATACACTTGTGTCCTCTACCAGGCAAGTTTACCACTGTTCCAGTGGTTTTGAACTTCTTAATTATTGCCCTAATAGTGGTAAGTGGTATATTTAGTTTTTTAGCTATTGTTTTGTACCCATTGCCTGATTTATGAAGGTCAACAACCATTTGTATCTTTTCATTTGTGAGTTATTTGCCTTTCCCCATGGTGATGGATGACAAATGGATTTCATATGCATGTTACCTCATTTTTATACCCCAGTGAAACAGGAAGCCATGGAAGGCCACAATACAGTTCCTTAAGACTGAGATGAATTTAAAGAAGTAGAATGTTAATGCAGATTTAATTTTGTTTGATTTTATTTATAAGAATCTTTAGGGGTGCCAATAATTCTGACACCTATCTTTGAGAGAATTTTTTATTACTTGTTAATAAAAAACTTTCTCTGAGTAATTGTATTAGAATAAAAGAATATGGTTTCCCATATATTTGAGCATAAAATATAGCTCATTACCTGTATTGTTTATTTTATACAGCCTTTTTTGCTCATCTTTATCAAGGGTGCCAATAATTTTGGAGGTGACTGTATGTATGTATGTATATATATATATATATATATATATATATATATATATATATATATATATATATATTTTTTTTTTTTCCAGTTTTGGAAAACTACAAAACGGTATGTAATTCAATATGTTAACATCACATTATTCAGTAGGTTTCATTCGACATTATGAAGCAAAATTAGTTAATTCTATAGGGTGATGCAAAACTTTTAGCCATACCTGTATGTAAAAAAAATACATTATACATCTTTCCTGTACAGTATTTGTAGCATAATGAAAACTTCCATACATCTTCTATTGACCAAACAGAGTTTCACTTATTTAAATCTGTGATGCATTTCGAGTCAGTAACTCTAATAAGACTATGAATAGGTTAAGCTTTTGTTTAATGTCTGTATCCTCCTTTACAAATTTAACAAAGGGGTCCTTGTCCTGATTCTGAGGTTAGGGAACCAAGCGCATTCGTAACAGGAAACACGTTGGCTCTATGCATCAGGGTCAAAGCCCAGCACCTCAAACAAATTCAGAGAGCTCTTTCATTGCACAAGCAGATAGATGGGACCTCGTCTGCTTCAAACACCACACAGCAGAGGATGCTGGGGTGTTGGCAGATGGATTAGGTCCAGATTACCTTAAACAGGATTTGAACCTCTGACCCCCCCAGAAGTCAACAACACCAAACAGCAAACGATTTGGCAGTGTAATACGACAGCAATAAAACTTTCTCCAAAAGTTAATCGCTGTGCTCCTTGCTGATGGGTAAACACTACTCTCAGCTCTTTAGACCCGGAAGGCAGATCATAAGAACGTGTTCACTGAGCTGGACGGCAGGTAATTGCTCTTCAGGTACAAGTTGCTGTATTTGTGGTTTTCCGGACATCGTTGGGAAACCTGCCACAACAAAGGGTCCCACCACTGCATCATCTATTTTTTGTTTTTGTTTTTTGGAAGCAGCAAGAGCAGGTGTTTGGATTCCAATGTTATTTTGTGCCAACTGGCTAGACAGACAGCAAACTCTGGGAGTAGAAAGAAGAAAGAGTAATTTTATATATATATAAACTCCCCTGTCGCTTCTTTATCATTTTATACATCTTTCCCCCCCACCCCCGCCTTTAGAAAAAGATCACAGCGTTGCAATTCTATCAAGCAAGACTTGACAGAAAAAAAAAAAAACACACACACATAACAATCTCCCATGTCTACCTTGGACAAATATCAACCTCAAAAGCACAAATTACATCCAATTACAGAGCACAACGCTGCCCTTTTTCTTTTCCAAACCCTACCATTTAAACACGCTGCACTTTGATTTTTGACTTCCATGCTGGTTTATCAAGATCAAAGCAATGACATCTCCTATCTCCTCTTGAAAACGTTTTGTTTTTTAACCTGAGGCAATAGGGAGGTAAGACTTCCTTACATTCCTGCCCTTTTGCTGTAGGAAAGCTTTGGTCTGCATTGTGCTTGTTATGTTTCACGTTTCTTATAATTCTGAATGCTGTTGTACAGGGTTCTGCCCTCGGCATGCCAACCCTGTGTGTGCTATGTAATTCATTCAGCTGTCAATGTGCATTTATACCTCACACACATATTTATAGGCAGCCTGACAAAGTGGTATAATTAAGAAGTGTTCTGCAAATTGGGTACCATTTTATATATAGATTAAACTAAAAACAAAACATTGGATTTTTCAATACACTGTCCTGCAAATTTGTAAATTAGACATTTTTTAATTGATTTATAGAGAATGCATTCAAAGCTAGACATTCCTAGACATGACTTGATATCTGCTGTAATTGAAGCCATTTCTTTAATACAGACAAACATCAGCACCTTGCTGCAGATGCTAGGCATGGCTTACTCCCTTAGAAAGGGTTTCTTAGAAAACTAAAAGGAACTAAGTTTGTATCCCACTGTGTAGCTGTACAAAACTCTATCCGAACCGGACCATTTCCTAAACCGTCTACTTTGAGAAAGGTGAGAACATGGACTTAAAGAACAGCAGGTCATGACCTTACTGCGTTTCACAGGTTTGCTTCTAGATCCAACTAAGATCCAAGTTTGTACCACAGTGGATTAACAGTGCTACTCTTTGTGAGGCTGCAAAATAAATAAATAAATAAATAAATAAATAAATAAATAAATAAATGATAAAAAATAAAGAAAGAAAGAAATAATTATTAAAAATAAATAAATAAAAAAAGAAACACACACACAATTAGCACTGCAATCTGCTCAAGCATGGATATGCAGAAACACTTCTTGCTGCTCTGGCACAAATATATAGACAGCTCCTTTCAGTATTCCTGTACATAGACAGCTCCTTTCAGTATTCCTGTATATAGACAGCTCCTTTCAGTATTCCTGTATATAGACAGCTCCTTTCAGTATTCCTGTATATAGACAGCTCCTTTCAGTATTCCTGTATATAGACAGCACCTTTCAGTATTCCTGTATATAGACAGCTCCTTTCAGTATTCCTGTATATAGACAGCTCCTTTCAGTATTCCTGTATATAGACAGCTCCTTTCAGTATTCCTGTATATAGACAGCTCCTTTCAGTATTCCTGTATATAGACAGCTCCTTTCAGTATTCCTGTATATAGACAGCTCCTTTCAGTATTCCCGTACATGAGCAATACGGTATCAGGACAGGACAAGCCGCGAAACGTGCGATACTGTAGTCTGCTGAAAGCAACAGCATACCTGCTGAAAGCGAGTGAATATCCTGCTGGCTATCAATGCATTACCCTTAAAATAGCTCAGAAGAAAAGGTTTCTTGATTTGTAAACCCCTTAACCTGCTAACTGTTCTCAGGTTGGTTACAGTGCGTGGGGGCAGCAAAGGGGTTAGTGTGCAACACTGCGCAAGGTCAGAAAGAGTCCTGATACAGACAGGTTTTTAGAAACAGAGGATTGGTTTCCAGAGGAAAGGGGGTTACAATAATACTTTCTGTTGCTTGTATGTTTGTAAGTGTTCACTGCAGGAGGGTTGGTGATTTGATTATTCAACCTCGCTGAGCCTTTACCTCCCACCACGGCAAATCAGAGCACGCTCCAGACCAATAATAATGACTATAATCATTATTATTATTAGCCTGCTATTTCCAGCAACTGTACAAACTGGCATGTGCAAACTGCTTTACCTGAACACTTAGCAATCACCTGCTGGCTTCCTAATCGTTACCAGGGAAAGGGATAAGCTTTAGGAGGCCCATTCTTGATCCAGGTAGACACCTGCATATTCTTTATGAGGACGTTCCATTTTATCTTGTTTTCTGCTGAACTGTATGTTCATTGGGGGGCAATGGCAACTCATAAAAATGACCAATTCCTCTTCAGCTGACTTGATTGGGATCTGAGCACAGGATACATTTGAAATGAATCTGTGCTAGCTATCAAGATCCAGATTCAATGCCTTCTCTAGTTCGCTTCACATTATATTCTCATGCACATCAGGACATGATGCCAATGCTCTGGTGATAAGCATGTATCCTCTTTGAAGAGCAATGCCTGTGTTTGCTATAGGACTCACTACATTTACAATATAGAAACCCCCCCACCCCATGCTGGCGCCTTATTGTAGCTTTGATACAGGTACTGCAGGGTATTTGTTGCATGTCTTCAAGCCAACAGTAAACTGCTGTCAACAAGCCTATGCACGACCGCAATCAAATCACAGACACAGGGGATAGAAGCATTTGAACTCCGTGCCAGCAACAGATCAGGTAACTTTTTTCACGGAAGAAATACAGAGTTGTGCACCGCTATTATTTCATTAGCCGTGCCATTTGTTTTTTCTATTTATCCCTTCTGTTGAGATTGCGTGCCAGCGAGCGACTTTGAAAGGGGGGGCAGATAATACACAACACCTTGCCTCCCAGGACCTCACAAACACTTGCCTTTAAGACCTGAACTGTGTGGTTTCCAACCTTCACTCTGCTGGAACACACAATAAACAAGGGAATTTAATAAAAACAAGTTATAGCATAGGATCCTAAAAGTAGAAGAGAGGGCTGCTTCGTTCAAGACCTGTTTTTCTTTTTACAAGAACGTTTTGTTTTTTGTTTTTTTTTGTTCAGTAACCAAGAAGTAGTAAGACATCTGGAGTTTGTAGTAATTATTTGTTTTTTTTTGTTTTGTTTTTTTTTAAACTTAATTGGAAACCTGTCTTGTCTCATAAAAGCTGTGATCCTATTACCCAGTTTAAAATCCATGCAGTGGCAATACAACATGCATTTCTATTCCTGGCTTAAAGAGCAACGTTCTGAGTAAGCAGAGTTATCTGAACTAATGTATTCTTCTGTGGCAGCAGTGTGGAGTAGTGGTCAGGGCTCTGGACTCTTGACCGGAGGATCGTGGGTTCAATCCCAGGTGGGGGACACTGCTGCTGTACCCTTGAGCAAGGTACTTTACCTAGATTGCTCCAGTAAAAACCCAACTGTATAAATGGGTAAATGTATGTAAAAATAATGTGTAATCTTGTAACAATTGTAAGTCGCCATGGATAAGGGCGTCTGCTAAGAAATAAATAATAATAATAATAATAATAATAATAATAATAATAATTATTCACTTTGTATCAGTTCCTGTTTCAGTCATC
This sequence comes from Acipenser ruthenus, assembly GCF_902713425.1. Classification (NCBI taxonomy): domain Eukaryota; kingdom Metazoa; phylum Chordata; class Actinopteri; order Acipenseriformes; family Acipenseridae; genus Acipenser; species Acipenser ruthenus. The sequence goes on from NC_081196.1 coordinate 1,256,976, forward strand.
AAATTCACCTGCCCCCAGAAAACACTCTGACTCCATAGTGGACGTACTGTAAGAGACACCAGTGTTGCAGGGTAACAGGGAAATGGTGTACCTGATGTACTGTGGCCTCAAGCTGCATGGAAGTCAACAGGTGATGTGATGATTGAAACAGAAAACTCATACAAAGTGAATCTAAAGAACAAGAAGAATGCTTCAGTTAAGATACCTCCATTGCTGTACCATTCAAACACATTCCCTCTGTGAAGACATTATGGAAGAAGAGATATCATCGATCCTAACTGAGATCAATCCATTGACTTGACTACTGTTTAAGGCATTTACTGGGGTGTTGCACCGAGAGGCCAAGGTCCCAAGTTGTATTAATAATAAAAAACACTTCAATACGTGCTTAATATCCAGGGTGGTTTACAAGGACGTGCAGAGCAGGCATGGATCCGAGACATGCAAACTCATTGAAATGTTCTTGAACAGGCACGTGTCTCGATGAAGTGGTCAGACTGGACCGAAAGCCAGATAAAGGTAATTTGTCATTTTGGGCTTAGAACCGCATGTATTTAGCACTGGGGACAAGCAAATAATAAACTGGGCCGTTATAGACATCAACAGCCAGATCAGCGCAGAATAAAGTGAAACCAAACAAATGGTGCAATTCAGTCCAAATGTAACTTGCAAAACTATTCTACTGAAAAGCACAGGACAAGAGCTTTAAATCTGTGTTTAATTACTTAACGTTTCAATCTTTTGGGGAGAGGGTCGTTTATTTTCAAAAGTATTTTACTTTTGAATTAATTTCAAATTGTACATCGATTTTCACATAAAGTATTCAAGTACAGCGGTTTACAATGTATCAGGATAGTAGACAAGAGTATTTATTTTATTTTCTGCAGTGTATCGTTTAAAATGTTTAAACTTCCAAGTCCCTTCAAAGAGCGATCAGAGAGAAGGAAATTCCCTCAAAGAATATTTTGTGAGGCATTGTTAACTGGCAGGTAGTGTAGCTTACAAGTGTTTCAGACCATGCTAGCACTAAGTGGGTGGCATGTGCAGAGACATGCCAGAGACACTCTGGCTAATCCACATGGCCAACAGCAATGCAGACAGGAATGGGGTCGGGAGTTTGCATTCTAAAGTTCCCGGAGCCTGTGCAAGCTCACCACAGGGAAAGCACTGTCAATCCCGGACCACCTCCGACTGCTCAAGCTCCAAGCAGGTGTCTTTCACAGCTGAGCTCCACCAATGGCAAAGGCAGCGCCCAACACACCGTACAGTACGATCGACTGCACTGCCGCCCTGAGAACCAAGCGTTCAGCTGCCTGCGCTCCTCCCATCTACAGCAAGGGTTTTCACAAGCTCTGGGAGGGACGCTTTGCAGGACACGCACACAGGACCCATCCATAGCAGAACTCTGCATCATGTACAGCTGTGGCCAAACGTTTTGCCTCGCTGAATTTCCTATGCCAGCCACACAGACAATGTGCCACAGTCTCCGTTATTATTAACAAGCCACAGCTGAAACAGTTCATGCCCTTTAGTGTTGCAGCAATGATCTTTTCAATGAGGGTGGAATGTATAGTACATCATGCATAACTTCAAACTCCACTGGCACACACTGGGAAACACATCTGGTACAATGCATGACATACTAAAGCATGTGTTTATACTCGAGACGGGAACAGACATGAAGGTGTTGTTGCAAGACAACAATAACAGCAGCAGGAATAAACACGGTCCCATCTGCACAAGGTGACCTACTGTTACAGTACCTACACACTCAACAATCAATATTTTCAATTACAAACTTTAAATCAATGTCACCCCCCCCTCAATCTTAGAGATCGGGCGTCTGGGGTACAAGGCTAAACAATTCATTGGTTTATTCTGGAATGCCACCCCCACCTCCCCAGCACTGGGAGTCTCCTCTAAATTAATATAATAAATTGCTGGGGGGCCCAGGTGGGCTCTGTTCTCTCTCTGCTCTGCAGGGGATGAATGTATCTGCATTTCCTTCCCTTTTCTATTGTGCGGTTACAGCCATCAATCTCCACTTGCAGAATACTACCCGGCAGGTCTCACTGCAGCTAAATAAGCGGATTCTGTCCTCCAGATCAACCTATTTTACTTCTCTTTTCTTTGGTTAGAATCCCTTAGAAAAAGTTTCCCATACTGTATAAAAAGCAGAGCAAAAGGGATCTTTCAGAGATATCTGTGTTTAGGTGAAGCACAGATTGGCATTAACAGTAATGGCTTGGTCTTCTGTTCCAGCTACAATGGCTGAACTGATATAAATTATGTTATGCAATATAATTTTCACTTGGTTGCTTATTGTTTTTTTGTTGTTGTGCTATGTTTATTGTTCAATAAGAACAAAGAAACTAAAAATTTCAAATGAAAAATAAAATAGACTGAGGACGGGACTCTTCTAATCCCCAGGGTCAGCTTCCTTGTCTGTGCCACACACGTTCATTATTATTTGTAATGCTTTAGGCTCAGAGCCGATATACATGTTATCAGCTTCCCTCAACTTCAGCATCAGTGGAGCGCGTTACCTGGGCTGCAGGCCGAGGAGGCAGGACGGCTGGATCAAAGGCAGCCTCCTGAGAGGCACCTGCATGGAACTGCTGACTTCACACTGGAGACAAGACTCAGGCAGACATACACTTAGTGAATGGGACTGTACATCTCCACAAAGAGAAAGCCCTGCTTGACAGACACGCTGCATTCTTCACATGCACCACAGCCCCATTGTGCTTCTAGAAAAAAGAATAACGCTGCCCTATACAGTAATACTCCGAGTGATCGTACAGTAGGAGAAGAAAAAAAAAGGATGTTCGTAACATACATCCACTACATGTGCATTTCAAAATGCAAGAGTGACATTTGGACAGGCGTCTAGGTCCCATTTCAGATATTCCCAATATGTTGTGGTAAAGAATGTTGTATTTCATGTATAATAATAATACAAAGAAAAACAAACACTCAAAATAGTGAAATAGTAGCAATACTAAAATAAATGAAGTTTATTTTAGTATTACTATAAACACTATTGCAGCCAATGTCCATTCCCCACAGCCAGTTTGGTCAATATACTACCCCACATTGCATTTTTTCATTAGAAGCGTGCAACGATATTAAAAACTTTGTCGAAATGTCTTGTGGGAGTTTGCCATAACCAAAGGCAAAATGAACAGTAACAGCAGGCACCTATCGATTAAGAGGAGGTCTGCTATCTCCGAGTCCTGTCTGAGACGTGCTGGTAAATCACACTTGATTAGAAAGCAAGTCCACAGGGACCGGAGTTTGACAGTCAGTCCCACGGGCCAGGGCTCCGTTTGCAGAGTAAGCCCATTTCAAAATCAGCAAGCAAAACTATGCATTAGGATAACAGCATAGCAATGATAAGTCTGACATATTTCATAGCAATTATCCCTCTGTGCTGCCCCCCTCCCCTCCCCTCCCTCCTCCTTTACCGTTATAGAGGGCCCACTGTGAATTTAGTGAGGGTTTTATATTATATAAATAAATAAATCATTTTAAAAGAGGTTGGCAACTCAAAGATGCCCACATTCTTTATTAGAAATCCCTATGCATTAAAATTCCAACTCTCTGAAATTGCTACTAAAATGGAAACACTTTTCAACATTTTTGTTTTTGACAATTTTCCAACACGGAAGCTCCAGTAAACTAATCTCTACTTACACATGCAGGACCTTGAGGCATCTTTTGTCAATGGGGTCCATTTATTTAGCTGCACGATACCACCGCGCTACATGTTGTGGTATAAAGCTGGTATTTTGCAGACCTCTCTCCACTGCATGCACATTCGTTTTAAGGCAGCCAGTACATCAAGGGGGAAAACCCCAGAAGTATTATTATAGAGTTAAAAGGCAGCTGTATTAAGATCTGTTTAGATCCATAACTATTTCATTGTCAAATATATTGAGTAAATACAAAACTTTACTTTAGATATATACAAAAATGTCCTCCCCCACGTTTCTGTTCAATGCAAACTACATTAGAGACAGACAGCATCTTTCTGCCCATCTACTGCACACCAAGGCAGTATATATACAGTCGTGCAGTCATATACGGCTCATGGAGCGTCACAGTAAGGTTATGCTCCACTCAAGGGTTTAAATGGCTTTGAAAAGACTGAAGGACCAGATTTTGTTTTTGCTCTTCTATTTTCCTTACTCTTCTGTTTGCAAACCAAGAGTATTTTTAGGTGACAGTCTTTTTCTTTTGGCTGTTTAAGATATCTTGCAACAATTGTAAGTCGCCCTGGATAAGGGAGTCTGCTAAGAAATCAATAATAATAATAAGAACTCCCTGATCATTGGCATTATCCATAACAGTTTGTACGGCTCTGATCAGCAGTATTATATTATCGGCTCATCATGTGCCGCCAAAGGACTACCTGCATATTGCATTGTATTGGAGATGCTTTCGTCATTAGGGCGACATGTGGAGTAAATGAAAACTAAATCAAAACAGGAACTGAGTGCAAGTGGTTTAAGACATTAATATCCCCTGTGGTCCTATTTGTTTCTCTCCATCAGAAAGTCCAGACCCTTCTTTAATGCACGACAGGTTCGTCAGCAGAATTTCATTTCTTAATCTCGGGAGGCTGTGAAGCACTGGAAGCTTCATCACCAAGAAACTGCAGCAGCTGTCAATCCTGCCATTCTTCACACTAGACGCTGTCTCAGTCCGATTGCGAAAGAAAAAAAACACACAAAAAAAACCAGGACCATTAACCATTTAACTGCTGCAATTAAGAGCCACAAAATATACCGACAATATAATGTATCCCTTGCTTTGTCTTCTCATTATCCCAGGCGACAGTGATGTATGCATCCAGGGACAGGGACGTACAGTAACGTCACTTCGACTTTTACATAGCGAACCGCCGATCCAATTGGGAAGAAACTTGCTAAGGATATTCTTTTATCACCCAGAGTATTAAACATTCAATAATGTTACCTTTAGAAATATTAAAGGCAAATTTCAACTGTCAGTTTCTGTTAGTGTTTCTAAACTAAGGACATTCTTAATCACATCGGCACACAGACTTCTTTATTATTTTTTACTGCGTTTTCAGAACTAATTGCAGAAATCTCTATAGCACCGAGCTAAAAATGTAGCTGCAAAATCATCAACTGGGGGGAAAAAACCTCCATCTTTTTAAAGTCTGTACTTCACTTTCCAGGCTTGTTTAATTCCTGCTGTTTGATCATCTCAACACAGGTGGAACCAATGGTAAAAATAAGATCAAAACACAGCACACCGCAAATCTTGTGTGACGACTTTCGACTGCCCCTTGCAAAGTAGATTGTGATCTCTAGATTGTATCCCTTCCACTTTCCACTGGAACCGAAAACACACCGTCAGACACAGACACAAACAGACAAAGACACACACAGACATTTCCACTGGAACTGAAAACACACCGTCAGACACAGACACAGACACATACAGACAAAGACACACACAGACATTTCCACTGGAACTGAAAACACACCATCAGACACAGACACAGACACATACAGACAAAGACACACACAGACATTTCCACTGGAACCGAAAACACACCGTCAAACACACACACACACACAGGCCAGCTGTGTCCAGCTATGACTGCAAACAATCATCAGTAGCCATATTAGTGGACCACTTTGTCAGCTGCTGGGAGTCAAACCAGAAAGCCAGATCAGAGTGGCAACAATACTGAGCCAGGGATAGGGATTTGGGGTTGCCAAAAGTTGCATGGAAATAAGATGTAATTGACAGTGATTTAGACAGTGTTTGGTTATTAAGCCATTCAAGGATTATAGCTGTACTTGCGTTTCATTGCTTTACATGTACCTCCTCACCACAGTGACCAAAAGCTTTTAAAATTACATTAAAACATTACAACAGGAAACATACTGAATAATGGTTCATACAGTAAATCATTTTGAAACCACACCTGAGACTTTTTTCTTTTTTTTTTTCTTTTTACAAGCAAGCTATCTGAATGTGCAACTTTGAAGTGACCTCAATCTCAAGTCAGTCTGTTATTTTAAAAGAACACAAGCAACCCGGCTTTAAACTATGTATTAAAAGTTTTGAAATATCCTTTAAGGATGGCCAAGAGATGATCTGCTGGTAAATATCAGCCTTCATCTGCTGGCTCGTAATTATCAGCTTGCACTGAGGCAATGTGCTGTACCTCCTGTTCTAGCGCAGAATCGTTCCTCTAATGACAGAGCTCACTTGGGTAAGTATATATGTTTTCCTTGCAAAGCTGTGTGTGATTCGTCACCCCTGACCCCATGTAAGGCTCTGATGATAAGTGAGGAGAGTCCAATTGGTGGGTATAGCCAAAGTTTAATGCAAGTTCTCAGCCCGATATAAACGCTTTTTACTTTTGTTACAAATGAACAAGTGATAATGTCGTGTGTGAGCAGGACTTCTTAACAGTTTAACATGAAAGCTGGCAATCCCAAAACTGCAGCAGTAGAAGGTTACGAACGTCTGGCACAAAATGATTGGAGAAAAAGTAGGGTGCTAAATGCAATCTTTTTAAATGGAGGTTAGTATCAGGATGTTGGACAAATGAGAACAATGAACTTATTGCAAACCTTACTGTAGCAAACCTTTCTGTACTGTAGGTACATTTTTTGCTTTAGCACACACATCTTGAACAAAGAGTGCTTTTATGCCGACGCTCACATGCTTATCTGGAGCAGGTTGGTGTCGTCAGGCAATGGACGCATAGGCTTGGCATTTTGCAAGTGTCAGCTTGTTCTATTGATAATACTGTTCCTTAAAAAGGTCTTTTTACTCTGCAAGCTCTAAAGCAACACATTTTAGTTAGCCATGACTCCACACAATTTAGGCTTGTGCGATAGTGTTTTTATCTACTTTCTGAATTACCGTACCTAACCACAGCTTGCACTGCAATCATTTATTTCTTATTTAAAGCTGGATTGGTACGAGCGGTTCCAATGATAGGTGGAAGACATTACATTTGTATAATGGCAGGATTCAGCTGATGATCAAAGCAATCTAAAAGGTGGTCCTACAAACACAATGGGGATGTCCAGCCAACAGCCCTCTCTTTTCTTCTCATGACTGAGAGACACCTGCCTTCCAAAAGAAATCGGCCTGTTTTTGAGGTTAGTCTGAAAAAAATGGTCCGTGGTCGTTCCGTATAGATCTGTATAGCGTTCTGGCTTTTTTTGGAACCCTTTGTTTTGTTTAGGTTCTACAAAAAGCAAAAGAACGCCATGGGCTGAATATTAAACCAAAGGGTTCTAAACAGAACAATTGGGGGGGTTGGTCCATAATCAGATGCTTCATATTTGGAACCTGGATTTAGGGGTTCCACATAGTAATCATCGGATTTGGAACACCTAAATAGGGATGGACTGGATCAAACGGTTCTTTTTAGAACCCTCAATAAGAATGACTCTATACAGAACCTTATCATAACCAGGGTTCTAGAAAAAAAATTCTCAGGGAACCATATAGTGCTGTATACAGTAGAACGCACAGGCTGCCTAGAGGTTTAAAATCAGACAATTGTTGTTACCAAGTTTCACAATAGTTCATAATTATGATACAGACCTTTTCCCCACTGATTGGTCAATACATGAAAAGTGTTCTGTCATGCCTAGTCATCTTTTTTGTTTGTTTGTTCATATAATTAAAGTTAGGCTGGGCACATTCACAGGACACCAGTGAAAATGAGACCTATTTAAGAAAGTGGTTACTGCTACCATATATAGCAGGCCCATATTATATTAGCTTTCTAGGTGTTTTCTGAGAAATGTTTCAGAGCTGTAATATGCATCATGTCATTTACAACCCCATTAATGCCCAAAGCACTAGCATGAGCATGTTGGGAAAGGTAAACAATCAGGACTGTCTGAAAGCTATGGGAGAATGCCGTAAGCTTATATTTTAGAGCAAAACTGAACACTGACATTGCTGGAATCTGCACCACAGCTTTCCAGAACTGATCTCTCTATCAGTCTGCATTCTACACCAATCCCACTTCACGCACAGATACGCTGGAAGAGAAGTGACAATTTGTTTAGAACTCGGGGATCATATCGCTTGCTAAGATCAAGTCACAATTCCTGCTGAGCCAAAGTTAATTAACCTTGAAGCTCAACATGCACCATCTGATACAACTATAAGGCATCGTTTAATACGAGAGCAATGCCAGACGCACACTTTAATAAGACTTCCAGATTGTACTGATTGACTTAGTTTACAATACTGCTTATGTTTAGTACGATGGTGCCGCAGTTTAAGGGAATTCGGTGAAACGCAATCCTTGTTGTTTAATATAAACGTCAAGTCCATGTTGTAACTGGAATACCAAGCGGCAGCTATTTCATTACATGGTATTGCACCGATACACTTTGTGAATGCAAATCATGAAGAGCTCATTTAGTTTGTGTGTCACCAACCCTTAGTTCACCCAGACACAAATAACCCACATACTTTTAACAGCGGACTTGAAACACTGTGGCCCGAAGCACAAAGCTTTTTAAGCCATTTAATGACTATTTTTAATGAATTAAAACCTAATAAAGTTTGATATGCATGACATGGTTAAAAAAACAAACCAGCATCAGAGTAGAACAATTCACTTTGCGAATGTCAAACGGGGTTTAAATCACTGAAGAGACTAACAAAAAAGAAGAAGAAAAAACAGCAGTCAAAGGGAACAGTGTGGTTGTGTTTCAAACTGTTTACTCCAGTCTTTTATAACCTCCTGCTTTTTTTTTTTAAAAGGAGAAAAATACGTGGTAATGTTAAAATGCAAGATCCAAACGATCCACTGTCTCTTAAGCACTCTCAAGTGGTTTGTTTGTCTGTAACAAGAACATGTATTTTTCTTCTTACAAAATATATAACGCTGCCCAAAATGCATCAACATTTTTATCTGTACTATTATAAATGAAAATAGTTCTCAAAACTTTTCAATTATGGTAAGAACTATTACTGTATATGAATCTGAAATTACCCAACTGAAAAAATAAAACTTTTATAGTTTTTATAGTTTGCAGTCTAAAAAAAGTAATGAAACTAAAGGTTTTATAGTTCTAATCTAAACAATAAAATTACGCAAGACCTGAAAGAAAAGCATTTGTTTTCAAAATGTGTGGAAGCAAAACAACTCAAACTTGGTGGTGACCTTTGAGCTGCTTTTTTTTTTCTTCACAGTAATGGATTTGTTTTTAAAATGAAACACAGCTTTTGAGCTATCAGAATGAATGGATTCCAATTCTGGTGCTTTACTCTAGAAACAACACCTAGAATCGTACTGTAAATAAGATATGATTTGTTATGTCTATATATAGAAAACAAAGTGTTGATTAATGAGGTACATTAGAAGCTCTCTAATCTCAAACGATAGGTCTCTGGGTCAATCATGTCCTGAGATACGACCATGTGAAAATGTGGGTCAAAAGGGCTCTCTCAGGAACTACCACATCGAGTTCAAACCAAGGTTACTGGAAACTTCTTGGAGTGTAGAATTCATTGACAAATGTACAATTAATCATCTCCATTGGGGGGGGTTTATGATTTGTCAAATATTGGTTTCTTTTAGTAGATAAGCTTGGAACACAAAAACCAGCTTGGGTCTTCCATAGGCCTCCCAAAATGCATTCCTACTGTGTGTATTAACAGCCTGTTCCCATCAACCCTACCCGAACAAAAACCTGTACTTTTCTGATTACGATGACCTCGGGCCTCGAGTTATCGCTATTAGACATGCACATTTTAAACAGTTACTTGTGAAGCTTATGGTTTCCACAATTCAAAGATTACTGTACTGTGCATCCCCACTTTAATCTGATATTACCCTCCAGATGTGGGTAATTGAAAATGCTGTGGAGCGCTCTTCAGATTCTGCACATAAAGAGGTTTCCTACATACTTGAACTACAATTTGCAGGCTGACCCCCAATTTTCCAAGGTCAAACCTCAGGACCTAGCTCACCTAGAGAACTAGATTTCCCGAGATTAGCTGGTTTCATACGAACCTCGTTAACCTCAATTTTTTTTTCATAATATTTCTTAAAAATCAGTTTGAAGTGGAATCGCACAATACTTTCGTTTTACATTTTCCACACAAAATAAACATGTTGGGATCATACTCTAATATACTCATATTAGAGTCTTAGCTATTCTAAGATTTTATGAAAATCAAAATGTTTTCTTCCCCTCCACTTTTCAACACCTGTGCTTATAGCCTAGACACCTTGGGAAGACATTGGGTTTTCTGATGAAATGCACACTTTGCAGAAGAACATTTTATTGCTGAATACAATTGTATGTTGATAGAGTAGGAGGCTTACTGCATAGAGTATGAGCACTGCAAATGCAGTTGCAGCTATTCTTACACTGAGGGTGGTGCTATCAAAAGAAGTTGCCTGTCATGGTACAGTACCACACAGATGCAAGGCTGTAAGCAAGGTCTTTCATCTCCCTGTGTTGGGAGCATCAGGTTTCTCCAGGGGCTCAGCAGAGGGCTGGAGAACTTACTTTTTGTCGTCTTATAAACCTCATTTACAAAAGGACCAGATTGCACAACATTCCATCTGCTCAGAGTGAAGGTATCTTCATTTGAACTGCATGTGGTTCCAATCAAAATTAAGCAAGCTCTAAACTTCTTAAGGAGTCTAATCACGATGATTCCCTTTTCATGTCCTTATTTATTCCATTAAAGCAATTTACGAATGAAAGACAGATGCTTCCACATCAACTGTAGGTCTGGGTTTGAATGAAAGCAAAAAATAAATAAAAATAAAAAATGACCAGCCACAACGATAGAAGGGAGATTTACAGGAAACCTTTGGTTATTGACAGAGCGTGCCCCACTTAACCCAGTTTCGTTCGACACTATATTAGGAAGGTTATACAAAGTCATGGTCTATATATTACAGATCTCATAATCTACAGTGGTGATCTCTGTATTTTTAGTTGAGTGAACATGTAGTTGTGGAATGTAGATTTAAATTGGCTCTGCATGCAATATTTCGTTTAGTTCCCTTTACTCTCCCTCTTTATATTGCAATTGGCTTGTGAAGAGAACACAATTTATAATTAACATTCTCATAGTTTCTTTTAGCACATCTAGCACATGTGCCAGTATGGACGTTGTGAATTCTAAAAACATCCAAGCTTCTTACAGTACATGCACCCGAAAGAAAAAGAAACACACATACATAAATAAATCAATACAAATGAACGAATCAGCCAGAACATGCTGTATGAGACAGGGTTCAAATATAAACCCCTCTGTAACACTGCAGCATTTTGAAAGCGGCGAGTCTGAAGCACCCACTAAATAAATAACTGTGCAAGTCCTTGTGATTCTTCTTGAGGCATACAGTAGCTGCTGTATTTCTATTCCCAGCCTGGAGATTTTTTCTTAGAATATTATACATAGTGCTCATGGAAACACAAATAAAGCTGAGTTAAGAGAATGTGGTTAAAGTGCTGATGCACTGACATGAAAAGGTTATTCAGACTTTTACCAGACGTGTTTTTAATTAAACCTGAAAATTCTTATGTTATCCTTAGTGCAAGGATGGAAATAAGACTCCTATTGCATAGCAGGTTCACCCATTCCAGGTTTTACTGCAAGCTTGATTAGCCACAGTGTATAGTAACAGGCTTGGATGTGTCTTATTAAACTCATAGTAAAACCAGGAATGGATCAAACTGCTCTGCAATGGGTCTCATTTCCATCCCAGTACTGGTCCAGAGATTTAAAAAGTTGAAACAATGTTGAAGTTGACTCCTTTTATTTGACTGTACCAAACGCCATTATAAAATAATTTTATAATTAACAATGAGAAGTACTTCTCATGACAGAGAAACGTGGAGATGCACAGCATTGCAGCAACAACCCAAAATATATATATATATACACATATACATATATATATACACACATATACATATATATATATACACACACACACACACACACACACACACATACATATATACATATATATATATATATATATATATATATATATAGATAGATAATATTTTTTCTTTATATGGTTTTGTATCCCCTTAAGAGACAGCATGTCTATATTAATTCCAACAACATAGCATCAAGGATTCCATAGTTGCTTTACTCTACCCTATTTTAGGCCTCCAGCGTGTCAGTCTTAAAATGCCAACAGCATTGAGTATGATAGCTGTGACCCATTTAATAGCCAAAGCAGAGTGGGTACAGCTGCCCAGCTGGTCTAAGGCATCTCATAGACAACTAAACAAAATAAATACTTATTTGTATTATTATTTATTTTTTTATTTATTTATATACACACACACACACACAAGCTTTCAATGAACTCTGAATACAAGGACAAAGGGCTGGGTGTTAGGTTAAAAGGTACAGTCAAAATGCAACAAAACATGTTCAGCACAAACACAGTTTTTTTTTTTTTTTTTTTAAGTTGTACTGTGCATAGTGATAAAAACTGAAATGCTCACATTTTATTTGATTGGTCGAAAAGGCTGGACAGCTATGCATACTATATTGTATAGGCATGCACCTTACAGTGATATCTCAGTAAAATCAGCATCAAACCACTAAAAGCTGTTGAATGTTTTAACTTTGTTTTCTCTGAGGAAACGCTGCAGCAGCAGCTCTCTCTGGTTCTGTAGCTATTTTAAAAGACAAACTTATTTTTTATTTATGGCTTCCAGTAATCATGTCATATATAAATAACAAACTGCCGATGCTTTCCCAAGTTAGATTACATCTGTTTACCACTGCATGTGGACTGCTTGTACTCTATATAAGAATAATAGATATCATCACAAAGCTTGCTACTCAGTGATACATTCACATATCCAGAGAAAAATCTCATCAGCACTCGGGAACAAACGACTTGCAAAAAAATAAGATAGTTAAAATATGTAGGCCAAACACAGTTCACTTGAAGTCGATAAACAGGGGTGTGCAATTTATTTAAAAAAAATAAATAAATAAATAAAGAATTATTGTCCATGGGACAAAATGCTAGCAAAATCCACTTGCCCTGAAAAATCTACTTGCTCCCTCACCATCCCACAACACACAACACACGCACAAATAGAAAATCACTTTGAGGATTTTGCTTTTATTAAAGATTGAACACAATCAATTAGTGATTATTTGATTTCCTGAATGAAAAATGACTATTAAAGAAAACGTAATTCAGTCCAAACAAAACCGAGCCCATCTACTTTTTGTGCATGACACAAACAAAAATATTAATTAAACTAAAATGATTCAAACTACGTCAGACTTTTAGGTAGGAGATCATTAAATTACACTTATGGAGACAATTCTGAAGAAAAATGAACTTGAGTACATTTTAAAACATACTTTTTTACATTCAAACTAAGAAATGGTAGAGTATATTTCACCATAGAGTGAAAACGTTATTGATAATAACCTTCAGTACCTGAAGGTCATGTTATGCTAAACAGGTGGAATGGGTTAAAGGATTGCTTTCTAAACTACATTACCCAGAAGCACAGCGATGACGCTTGTTGAATACGTTTTAGTTTCCTATATGGCCATTGGATAAAGAGAAATCATTTTGTTTTGTGGGCGTTTCAGTGGGAGACCGAGGGTACTCTGCGAAGAGTCGAGTCAGAATTCAGAGAAGGTAGCATAACATTGCTAAACCATTACGTGTAAAACAGTCTAAAGGTTTTTGTAATTTTTATTATGTTAAATGCTATTCCTAGAGCTGGTGGTCAAACTTTACTGGGCTCCTACTGCAGACAAAGCTTTTCATTGCTGGTGTGTTTTTTTTTTTCTTTTTTTTTTATATTTTGTGGGTGTGGGCACATTAGCCTCCCCTGGAAGACCCAGGCTAGCCCTGCAGGTGTCCGCTTTGAGCTGACTTGTGCCTGGCCATTAGGGTCTGCTGTAGTGCTGTGAGGAGGAGGCATCCTTGATGATTCAGCCTGCCCTACCTGCAGTGAACCTGATTGTTCCTAAATGATAAAGAGAATATGTTTTCTGTATTGGTGGACACATACTTTTCCCATCAGCATAGCCTATTGTGATACATATCATATCGTGACACGGAGACCTAAGTGTTTATCGGATGAGATCAAGGTATTGCAAGTGACTCTGCAGCAGCAGTTGTGATGCATACTGTAGTTCACCCCCTAGTCTCTGTAAGTCGCTTTGGATAAAAGCATCTGCTAAATGACTGATAATAATAATAATAATAATAATAATAATAATAATAATAATAATAATAATAATAATAATAATAATAATAAATGTGTATATTTAGAACACAGCTTAACCAGCGCTGCTTGTATAGAAGTGTAAAATGTAACTTGAACTCTGCTCCTCTGGAACTCTGAACCCTGGGGTAGCAAGGCAGCAAAGAGGCTGCAGTATGGGAGATCTGCTTTGATAACCTGGCACCAGATAATTGGAGCAAATTACCTTATCAAAACAGCTGCCAACTGTGAACAACAGTAACATGCCACTGCTCACCTACTTCAAATGACCTTGACCGATGGGTTGTGGGTTCAATCCCAGATGGAGGACACTGCTGCTTTACCCTTGAGCAAGGTACTTTACCTAGACTGCTCCAGTAATTGTATGTAAAAATAATGTGTAAAAAAAAATAATGTAATTGTATGTAAAAATAATGTGAGATCTTGTAACAATTGTAAGTCGCCATGGATAAGGCCGTCTGCTAATAAATAATAATAATAATAATAATAATAATAATAATAATAATAATAATAATAAATGTAGAATAGTGTGTGTATGACAACTAAACAGAAAGGTAACTGTCCAGGTAGCCCATTAGGGAAGGCTCTAGTTACACATGTTTCAGCCACTGAGGTTACAGTACCTTTGGGTTCGATTTCCCACTGTGGGCAATCATCCCGTGTAACACTGTGGAGGGGGGGTCAATTTGCATGCGGTTTGACCATACAGTAGGGCAGAATATGCTAGAACACCGAGTCGACTGTCACATTGTCTTATTTACTGGAAAACAGCTAACCGCATAAATAACTAAATAACATAACAAAGACTGCAGATTTGCATATCAGATAAATGAATGCGATTAAATGTTTATCAAAACACGACTGCTCCCACGTCACAACACTAAACACGTTAGAGCTCCACACCCAACACGACGTCTGATTGACTGTTTACTCACCCTGGCGACTGCAGGAATGGGAGGAGCCTTTCTTTACAGCGTCCCGAGCTAGCTAAAGAAAGCTGACGTTTCTCAACAGTGCGAGTATCCAGTTGCTGTTGTCTCAACAGTGAAACAGCAAGTTCCACCAGTCGACGAGGTGTGTCTTTGCAAACGAGAAGTTCTCTTAAAATAATGATGTATCATTAATACAGTACGAGGTTTCACTAGCACCTGTGTACGACTTTCTCTCCTACCTTGGCAGCGTCACAACAAATACACAGCACCGTATTAATACAATTATAAAGCTTTTGAATGATAGCACTAGTTTAATAAAGTAGTATTATTTATGCCAGGCAAACACAGTGTAGGCTTGCTCCTGTCTGTACTGATGCCAAGGTACCATACCGGGTACCTGGTCGGGTAGCTCAGGTCAGGGAGCAGCATCCAACAATGACAGATAGTTCAATCTGACAGCCAAAGTACCTAGAAAGTATACTCAACGTGGTTGTTTTGTAAGCGAGAATCCACAGATAGTTTGGGAGATGTGTTGTCCTACCTTTTCCTCCTGTGCAGCATGCACGGTGTAGTGGCTGGGACCGGCCCATGACCCGTACCGATAATATGCCAAGCCGCTCCCGAACACCAGAGACCCCAGCAACCCAGGTCCGACTGCTCGGCGGACCCCAGCGCGTTTAAAACCTGTAAATCTACCAAAACCTCTCCTCAAACTCATGCAAACTCTTCCCCAGGTAGCCATCTTCGCGGAAGTGTCAAACCGTCTTCTCGCGAGAATGTGAGTTTGAAAGAAAAAAAAAATTAACACCCGTTCCGTGAGTTGGTTTGGCCCAGAACTTGCGTCTAAGGATAGTAGGTAGGGTAGAACATTTCTGACCTTTGCCAAGGTACATGTATGATATAACAGACACTTTGCACATTACAGCTACATATTTAGATGCATTTTTTTTTTTTTTTTGCAGTCCAATTCACGTCTCAATATAAGGCTAATACAGCGCACTAATCCTAGTGGTCTTAGATTTATTTGGCATGGAACCGATCCACATAGCAGGTCTAATAAAACGTACTGTTGCAATGTACAGGAATGTAGTTTAGATATTGAAGTACTTAAAACTATTTTTCTGCATATATTTATCAATGTATTTCATTATTGTGTGTTTCAGATTGAAAAGACATGCCTCCGACTCCATTGACAGGTCTTACTGTACAGCATTACGACAATCCGTACGGCATACGATCTGTGGGATACAGATGAGTTGCATTCAGTGCCTGGGGTATTTTACAGTCCTCTGCAGCCGTCTTCTTCCCTATCTGTCACTATGAATACAGCCTTTTTTTTTTTGCATTGCTTTACATGACGAAAAACGGCATCTTTGTATGAGGCTGTCATGCATTCCGTTTGTCCCCGTGCATGAAAGGGTTAAACCGAGTTGTACACATGTTTATTGGAGAATATGATTCTGGGGCATTACAAAAACACTGTGTGTTCCAGAGCAATAAATGAGAGAGCGTGCCAATAACATTAGAACAGTATCTGTAAAGATTATCACAGCTTTAATTTTAGGCAGGAATATTTTATTGTACATGGTGTTTATACTGAAGCCATTCTTCCAAGCTGAATTAGTGCTGTGAACATTAACACTGCAGAAAAATGAAAACGGGCATGCATTTGAGATTTATAAAGTACAATAACTGGCCTTTTACAAACTGTTTTCAGTCAGCTTGCATAATATGTCTGACAGCTAGAGCTCACTGCTCTCCTTTTCCACCAGCGTGTTTAGATTGTTTTATTGTTTCAATCTGTTCCAGATTTTATATATATATATATATATATATATATATATATATATATATATATATATATATATATATATATATATATATATATGACAGTGGGTGGAACCTTGCCATCATTGTTAGAGTTGATTTATTAGCAGTATTCTTGGCCTATGCCAACAAAATCAGCAGCCCAATAAAAGCTGATATCTACTGTTCGGTGTGGTGCATTTGGCATCTCTTAAAATATTGGGGGCTTGTTTTTTCTTTGTGGGGAATAGGTTTAGATATTCTGTGTACACGTGTTAGCCCAGATAACCTCAGTGCTTTGATGGTGATTTCTTCCATGGATTGCAAGGGGCTGTGGAATAAGTGTTGAGTTTGTTCCAGGAATGATTCTCAGAATTCCTGCCAGAACATTCCAAGAGCATCTCAGAACTTCTGCAACATCATTTCACCACTGAAGTCAGTCAGTGCTGGAAATCTGAAATACGAAAGTATCAAAGAATAAGCTTGCATCCTTTTAAGGACTGTTCTAAGAAATGTTTTGTTATGTGAGTTTTTATATAGTTTTCTGTGCTATTATGAATTTAACACAATATATATATATATATATATATATATATATATATATATATATATATATATATATGTGTGTCAATGGAGACTTCTGACATGCTTTGAATCTAGTTTGAACAAAAATTAAAAAGTATTCCATTTTCTTTACATATGAATCATATTTTTACGAGAATATTAAATATAACTAAATTGATTCACATGTCAGTATTTAAACTGCACTGCAGGTTTGCTGCAGAACTGACTGCATGATTAGATTTGAGTTCTGGATTAGTTGCACAACCACATATCCATTTCTCTTTCAATATCCCTTGATCATTTACAGTTACATCCAGCCTGATGCGGTCGGTACTACTGCATTCATACACTTTCACTGTGGTTTGTTAAAAAAGGTTTATTTCAGCCAAGTGAATATTTGAATCAGGGGAGATTTCAAATCAAGCATCTGCTGTCCTTGGCCTTCCTTGCTGTTTTTATTGTAATTCTCATAATTCTGACCTGGTCATATATATATATATATATATATATATACACACTTGATACTATGAATATGATAATGAAACTACTGGATTTAACACAAATAGATTACATTTTGATGAGGTGATTATAAAGCTGTGAAGAGAGAAGTTATGTAATAACACAAAAGAAAAAATAAACTTATGATTATTTAATACAACAGCCCCCTTTTCACTTCAACCCTATGGGGTATGCTGCGAGCTCAAAACAATGATCCATAATAAAAACAAACCCTCAACCAAAGCATTTGATTGTAATTTCCCTCTAATAACCCAGTCTGCGGGACTCAAGGCAACACATTTTAATTCATGTATTTCTTTGCACTTCAAATCCCTGTGTCCCTTTCCTGTGAGTGATGTTTCCACAGAGACCGGGCAGCTAATGGGCTTGTGTATTCATTTGTTTCCACGGACACCAAGGGATCAATTGAGTGACAGCTGCTCAGATGCTACACAGCAATTTATAAAACGTCGTGTCTTACAATGTTCTGCAAAGGGCTCAACAGGTGACAGTTGCAGCCACAGATTAGCAACGTGTTTTATTGTGCTTATTTGAACCCGTCTACCTCTGGAGTCGTCTCCCTCCCTGCTTAGGGAATGACCTGCTTCCGATAATGCAGGCACTCTGGATGCATCTCCGTAACCAATCCATCATGTGTACAGAACGAGGTGTGTGGATGCAAAGGGCTGGGAAATACAGCAGTCAGAGGTTATAGAGGTACTTATATAGTATTATATCAATCACATGTATTTCTTACCTGTTTGATATCTTACTGTGTGTGCTCTGTATGATTATCTCTCGTTGTTTCTCCTTCGATCGGTATTTGCCAGGCTTACTAACTATTCTCTCAGAAATTGCATCTGATTTTCTGAAGTGCAATGCTCAGTATATTACAGCAGCGTTGCACTTTGCACTGAAGCTATTATTTATTTATTATTTATTTCTTAGCTGACGCCCTTATCCAGTGCGACTTACAATTTTTTTTTTACAAGATACCACATTATTTTTACATACAATTAACCATTTATATATATATATAAATTGCTCAAGGGTACAGCAGCAGTGTCCCCCACCGGGGATTGAACCCACAACCCTCCGGTCAAGAGTCCAGAGCCCTAACCACTACTCCACACTGCTGAAGCTAATCGGTAAGGCATCTCCAGCACTGGTCTGCTTCCACACCTCACTTCAAAAAGACCTGCCCTAGAAATGTCTTTTTAGGAAGTGATGGCAGATAATAAGCTCCACACAAACATAACAATTGAGAATTATACAGAACACACACACACACACACACATCCTTGGAAATGTACCAGGTAAGGTCAGGGTAGGTTATACAAAGTAGCCCTTTAAGGGATTCAAGTTTGAACCCAGTGATATATAAAAACAAGTACAATCACAAGCATCATGTATAAGAACAGTTTGCTGAACAGCACCACCAACAATGTTAGCGAGACACTGCTGATGAGCATTGCAAAGGTGGCACTGCCCCTTTAAATTATAGTGTGGACGATAAATACAGTATAAACACTTGAGTGGGAGCTATTTCTTCCTTTACAGCAAATACAGCTTTTATACCACGGGTGAATAACTACAGCACAAGGAGCGCTGTGTCTTCCTTTCTGGAAACCTGTCATTTAAAAACCCAGATCCTCGTTCATATGTGTGGTGAGATGCATTTCTTATATTTCTTTAGTATATGTGTTAGTTGAATTATGCTTGTTGTTTGTATTCCAGGGATGGGAATAAGACTCCCATTACACAGCAGCTTGAATCATTCCTGGTTTTACTAGGAGTTTGATCAGACACAGCTTGTTACCTATACGCTGTGGCTAATCAAGCTCGTAGTAAAACCTGGAATGGGTGAAACTGCTATACAGCAGGATTATTTGCACCCCCTATTCTATCATACAAAACTCTTGGCTGTGAGGACTGAAATGAGTATTGAAGCTGAGGCCCTCTGTAGGGTCCCAGTCTGTTTGAGGAGAGGGAGTGGGGTAGTATTGCTAATCAATAATCAATCATGCTATTAACTAATAAAGCCACCACTCCGTTTCTTTTTTCACCACCAGACATCGATGACACATTGATGGAACAGACTGAGTACAGCAGATGAACTGATAAGAAACCAGTCAAGGTTGTATCAAGCTTAGCAGAAAACCCATTGCAAACAAATGGTACCCAACCCCCTATGTATGTCCACATGTTCAAACTGCAAGTAACACTAAATGAGCACACGCAACACCAGCAGAGTGCAATTAGACCCAGTGCTGCTGTTGTGCACGCTTGATTGCAGACTGAATTGCAGTCCGAATGTTATGATGGTTATCTCCAGTGGCAGGTCCAGTACAATGCAATGTCAGAGTGGCTGAAGTGCACTGGAGGACAGCAGCCCTGTTATTGGGTCTGGTGCTGTGCTTTTGCTGCAGTTACCTTGGCTGAGGGTAATTACAGTTATTTTTACATTGGATGGTCATACAAATGACACACTGTACTGCATCCCAAAGCATCACCAACGTTTCTACCAGTCAGTGGAAAGACTGCATTGAAAACATGGTCATGAGAAGGGCTTTTAGTTTTTAAGGGGTTTTTTTTTATTTTATTTGTATACTTTAGTACACATCTTAGCATCGTTCTGGATTATTCTGTTGTTATCAAATACTTTATTTAAAGCCCTTTAATGGTTAAATGATCTGCTAACGGTGAAACTCTTACTGCTTAGATATCAAACAGTGTAAGCATGTTTCTGAACATGGCTGAAAACGGTTATTAACAAAGAGGTCTATTATCAATACACAACGCAGGAATCCCAATCCGCGTCACACTTTGAAGAAGGTAAACTCTACAGCGACTTCTACTGAAAGTTTAAAAAAAAAAAAAAAAAATCTGGTTCAAGATTGTGTTCGTGTGGCTATCACTTGCATCAGATAATCTCACTGTCACTGAGTTTACAGATTCCCCCGATGATTACCGTTTCAATAATTTGTACTTTACTAATTTAAAAGTTCGTAGGAGTTCACTGTTGAAAAATACGTACATTGTAATAAACGGTAACTCTGGATTGGACTGAAGGCTGACTGTCGCCCTAGTAAACGTAAGCCTGCACCCTGTGTGGTGCTTTCAGCACAGTTTATAATAGACAGAACAATGGACTGCATCTGCGTTAAAATTACAGGAGGGCCATTTTTATCAGAGTTTTCTAACTAAATAGAATCGCAATTAGTAACATTTTTATTTTAACATTGCTAATACATTATATTTTCTTTTTAGGGGGAAAAAACCAACAAAATATTTATTTTCGATACAAAAGTAAAAAATAATATTACTTATTTCAATAAAGGAATCATAGTGAGCTACGTAAAAAGGATGTATCATACTGTCGAGGTTGAAAGACGCACCTTAAGCGAGGAACCGCCGATACAGTAATGAAAATGATACATCATATTATATATATATATATATATATATATATATATATATATATATATATATATATATATATATATATATACACACACAGACACACACACTATTATTTGTGTAGTTTTAAATTCTAAAATACAAGACTCTGACCAATACTTACTCTGGATTCCCGAACGTAATAATAACAATATATATATATATATATATATATATATATATATATATATATATATATATATATATACATATAAAAGAAATACCGGCAGGTGTACCATCTCTTGCGCGTTTACCACCTTGCAGCTGAAGCGCTTGGAGCACCTAGCTGTGTCAGACACATACATTGTGCGCGCTAGGACCATGGAGACGCCTGGATGTCATGACTACCCCCGGAGACTACCTTAAACCCAGCCCTAGTTGCTTTCCCTGCGCCACTGCGTGCTGGATGTGTAGAGAGTCAAGGGCTGCGGATCACTGCTGGAGTACAACATTTTGCAAGCAGCTCTGCAGAAGGAACACCTGTTTCAATCCACCCAAGCAAAAATAAAAAAAGGCAAGACTTCTACATTATTTTGTCTGCTGGGTCAGCGCCTCCCATTCAAACCCACTGGACACCTCTGCTCATCATTAAAAAAAAAAAAAAAAAAAAAAAGCTTTTGGATAATAAATCTACTCATCATATCATCATATAGAAGATCAAAGTTTCATGCGGGGATTTGATTTGTATGTTTTCTTCTGCAGGCAACGTGCGGTATATATATATACATGTATACATGTGTATATACCCAACCTACTATATATTCTACATATGTATATTCTACATATATATATATATATACATATATTTGCATCAAGGATACACGCTGATGCATGCAGTCCAATAGTGTAAAGAGACAGCGCATGCCTTTTTGGAGTAAGGATCCATAATTCTGACGTAGTCTGTATATCTTTAAAAAAAATCGTGTAACGTCGGCTTTTATTTGAAGTTGGCATGGTCATTCCTACCTTAACCCAAATGGAGGAGCTACGGATTTGTATTGTGATCACAGCCGGACGGGTTGGCGAGCTTGCCAGTTAAGACCTGCGGGATATACAGTATATTATACATTATGCTAGTGTGTGAGTATTGAGTGGTGGTTTCTTACACTAACTGTGGTTTGACCTTGAACCTGTGTACCAGCCCAAACAAAATCTTACTTTTCCTAATGTGTGTGTTTAATGGATTAAAGGCAGCCCCGCTTCGCCAGTAGCTGCTGCTGCTGCTGCAGGGAGGGAGTGGTGCAGATACCTAGTAATAAGATCTCTCGGGTTGACACCATTATTATTGTTGTTTATTCTTGTTCTCTAAAAGCAGAATCTTCTGATGGCTCCTTTAGGTGAAGTTGGGAACTATTTCGCTGTTCAGGATGCGGTTCCTTTTGGGAATGTGCCTGTTTTACCGGCGGATAATCCGGTTTTCTTAAGCGATCACCTGGGCCAGTCGGAAGCTGGGGGTCTACCCAGGGGGGCTGCAGTAACGGACTTGGATCATTTAAAGGGGATTCTGAGAAGGAGGCAGCTCTACTGTAGGACTGGATATCACTTAGAGATTTTCCCCAATGGTACCATCCAGGGAACAAGGCAAGACCACAGCAGATTTGGTAGGTATATTAACCCTGTAAGTGTCAACACGATGAAGTAAAAACGTTTTGGGGTTCTTTTTGGAGTGGGGGCGAGTGTTAACGGCAATGTGTTCTACTGCAGTGGTACTGTATTTTACCCATGAGACGGGACAGGGTTCTCATTTGGGTGCTTCTGCTACAACTGCAGAAGGTGTTCAAAAAGGGGCGGCACGCATTTCTAACATTGCATTAACTCTGTATAGCACCTGACTGTATTTGGACATTTTATTTTAATAGTGTATACCCCCAAATGCTTTTTATTTGTATCTATTACTGTATTATGTTTGTTTTTATTATATCTATTAATTTATTTTGCAAGACACTATAAACATATGTAGGTTAAGACGTTGGCTACTTTTGCAGTTTTCGGATGAGTAATGTGTTTGATGCTGTGATGTTATGCGCTGCACGTGAATTCTTTTTATTTAAAGAGGTGTTTTATTGTTTTGTTAGGGAAGGCGTGTCTAGTGGGAATATTAAACCCAACGGGCATGTATCTCTCAAATAGGAAGCAATCCTTTGCCAGCATCCCGGGGTCCCTGGAGAGTATCCTTGTGGTTAATTTTAGCATCCAGCAGTACTCGGCAGAACGCACGACGTGATAGAGTCAAAGTTAACAATGAATGTTTCATTACGTTTCAGAGATGTCGTACGAGGAGGTTGTCTCGTGTGCTGTGGCAATTCACGCTTGGACAGCAGCAGGCGCAAAAAGATGAGCTCTTCGGCTACTGTAGTTCTGCTATTGCTGCATATAGTTAATTGCAGGCTGCTGCCTGCACCCACCTGAATGCACTTTAACTAGGTCGTAAAAAAGAAGTCCTATGGTGGTTTTTCTTCTTCATGTTTAAATGCCAGATGTTCGACCAGGAGACATGTGTTCTGTATTTTTTTTTTAACGCCGTTGTAGCTCATCATCACTGCAAGGTAGAAAATAAGAGCACAGGACCTTGTGGTTTATTTAAACAATGCATTAAATAATGCAAACAGCACATAGACGATATTTTATTTATTAGAATAGCCTGTAATGAAAGCAACGTAGATATTGTACGTGCAATAAATAGCTGTGCTGCAAACACTCAGCTTGGCATGCATGCGCGCGCCGGGCATGTACCATACAGTAAGAAACATGTACCTGTGAGTTTACATCGGTGCACAGGTCATACTGCACGTATATCACGCATAACAAGGTATTACTTAGGACATGTCAAGTTCTTCCTTCCGTGGAAGGTGAGCGCTGAGGATAGAAGGTTCTTTATAAGGGCAGACCCACCTGTACACAGGCAACGCCTGCCCGCTTTGTGTTGCGACCACTCCGATCAAACCCTGTGCATATTGTATGCCTCACCTTAAATATCCCACCTGGATATGAGGACCACGTGTCTGCAAAGCCCCCGAGTGCTCTGAATAGGCAGTTCTTACTGTGATGGCCAACGCTGTGTCTCCTTGTGCACAACGGCAGTATGTCTGCGCTGCAGAATCAGTGGTGCGCTGCGGCATGAGGCGTGGGAAACAGCTTAGCTGACAGCGTTTGGGTTAAATTAGGAAACAACACTACGCCAAAGATCAGATGAGGAGGCACTGATATGATGAGAGCTCGCAGGTTGTGTACAGTACGCTGCGGGCTCGCTCCACTCGCAGGTGTACGGCGGCCGCACTGCTTCACTTGCACCGGACCCGAGGGGCGTGCGTTTAGAACGCGCTGGGTCCTAGAATGCGCCGAATTAACCTCCATGGGTTAAATATTGACGCAGACCCAAAGCATGCACAACCTATATATATATATATATATATATATATATATATATATATATATATATATATATATATATAATTAATGAGTTATATTTATGTTTATGTATAATATTAAATTGTCCATTCCTTTTTTTCTGTAATAACCCATACGTTTTGTGTATTATAGTAGAAACTAGACCAGTGTTTAAATGGTTATAGTGGTTCCTGGTCTCTTTACATGTACTGTAGGTGGTTTCATTGCACCACAAGGTAAAGAATAGGATGGAGTCAGTGGTAATTTCAGTGTCATATAATGCAACATAGACGTTTTGAAACACAAGTTCACTGAAGTGAAGCTGAGAAGCACCTGTGCAAAAATAAGTGCTGCGACTGCACACACCGGGGCACAAAGCAAAGTACGATTCCTTATTAAGAGCACCGGGTCTCTAAACTTCCTTCATCTGATCCTCCTATTAGCAAATTGTTTTAATGTTCTGTTCAGAGACACACAGAAACAAGCCTAACACCACACATGTCCTTACAGTGTAATGCATTGCCCTTCATTTAAACACTCCTGCTCTTAGCTTTAGTGGCTGCAGAATTAACGCTGCGTCTCTTTTGACTTTCCAGACCAAAGTGTCATTGTAAATTCAATAACTCGGGGTAGGGGAGGCGTGTCTGTTGCAGCAGCGACAGCAGTGCTGCAGGCAGGTTATGGCATTGAAACTGCAGGAGCTGCAAGACAACACCACAGCAATACAAATGTGAAGAACAGCAATGAGATCCAGCACACTGAATGTGAATAACAATACAGAAACACACTGAAATGCATTGAACATTAACCATGTAGTGCACAATCAGTTTTAAAATGAGAAAAGCTACTGAATTTATGTAACTAGATTCCATTTATTATGCAAAACCCTGTCTGGCAACACTTAATGTCCTGCATATGAAAAATGATGTCTTGTGAGGCTGGCTAAGCATTGTATCATTGGGGATACAGAAATGGGCAGGGTTAAATAAGGTTACACTATGACCAGTAAATACTCTACTTTCTGTTTGGCAGACTGACAATGGAAAGTTCGTATATAGCTCTATACGATTAGGTTTTTCAGCAGGTTTACGTTTCTTTTTTTTCTTTTAGTATGGAGACCTACTAAGGTTGTTATATTCTTAAATTAGAAGAATAAAGCAATACACCCATGTTGGTTTTACTTAGTTCCGTTTATTCATAGTCACCTCATAAGAAGGTCAGTGACATGCACAGTTCTTTGGATGCAATTCCGACGCTGTGCATGGGAAAATAAAGTGCTTTGACAGTATGAAGAGAAAGCATTGGGGAAACGTGTGTGGGGTTCTGTGTGAATGGGCAAACTTCGAAGGTAACAGGATTGCGTTTTTAAAAACAAACACTGGGTATAAAGTGTGTATTTAAAAAAAAAAAAAAAACCCTAACGTGTGGTAACAGTATGACATTAGCAGACAGTATCTCAGATCCAGTCATGTGCCCTAGAGGTCAGCTAAAAACACACCCTGGAGAAAATCCCAAGCCAGATACTCCCAGAGGCATGCCAATCATTTCCCCAGAACAATAAATAGCATCTGAAGAAGGTTCATTGCTGGTATGTATGGAGTTCCTTATGTTTTCCATGTATGCATACAGTATGTATTTCTTTGAGAAATGTTCAGCCACCTGCCTGTTCCAATGCTTGCTGGAGCTCTGACTATTCATGCAGCAGTGCTGCAGAATGCAGGTACCGGGTACTGACCAAGCACACAGCCCCATCTGGTGCGTTACATTGCCTGCCTGGGGAATTGGATGAATGACACATCTGAAGTACTAATTGAATTTGTGTCGCATGACTGAAAATACTATATTGTAAATATTTCTCTAAACGCTACATTCTACAGACGAGAATAACATTGTTTAATCTCATTGCATTATAATATATGGCCAGCCCGTCCAGCAAGATTGATTGTGTTCAGATAACATCCTGGAAGCTTCTGCTTTTTTTCATACATTAATAAATAACAATGTGTTGTTTATAGCTTTGGTCTCTAGAGGGCTACCCCCCTTTAATCTGACCAATCGATGCAGTTTATTGATGTTATTGGCTTGCGTTACAAATAGAATGTAGTTATCCAGAATTGAGTTTAAAGTGTTTTATTGATACTGTTGCACTGCAGCATGACGAATGCAGCTGTTATTGTCTTCATTTCACTGCGTTTCCAGTTTTAACAAGTTGCGCTGTTAAAAAAATACCAAATCAAAGGTGCGAGCTGCGTTTCTCTCTATCAGCACTGAAAATTGCAGCCCCTGTGAGGTGAGATGGCATGAATCAGATACTGCAGCTGAGATAGTTTCAGGTCACAATAGTAACACAGGCTGACAATGCATTCTGACTGCTGAAGAACACTGTTCTGGGATTCTGGAGTGTATAACATGTATCTGTGCTGTGCATGCATTACATCTGTTAACATTCCGTATACACCAGCTGTGTGTGCTAATGGTCACTTGCAGCCAGTCCTGTACATTATGTTTGAGTCAGTTTAGTCCTGCAATGCATCATTTCAGCCTGCTTAGCATATGAGACTCTCATAGTTGCCAGTAAGGACCCGCCTGTGTGAGCAGACTTCTATCGAAGGAAAAGGAACAATCAGACCTCCTTAGTTAATGCTAGGTTTGCAGGTGCAGTCTTTTAGCTCTTGCTTTAGAGAATCTATATAGCATTAGCATGGTAATAAATTAATTTATGAGAACTGCATTTATTGACACACTTCTGCTTTATGAATACAAACCTGTGTATTCCGAAAGCTTCATGCGGCAGACAGACTCCTTTTTCTGTGTCATCCATCCACCCACCCTCTCCTGTTCACTTGTTAACCTGTCTCATTTGATTTTGGGTGCTGTTAAATCCTGATTCACATAGCTTGACAACAGGGGCGTGGTGTTGTGCATGTCAGGGTGTACAGACAGTCCCAGTCGGGGTGAATCCTCAATGCTGTGTAGAGTTCTGCTTCTAGCCAGACTGGCAGCTGAGCGCAGTTACATGACTGGCTCAAAGTCACACGGAGAGGCAGGGACAGAGCTGAGATTCTGTTTCTAATCAGTGGTCTACCCTGTCCTGTTACAAGCTTCGGACCAGATGTTCCAAGGTTGTTCTGTCAACTATGTGAACAGTAAAGATCCCGTGGCATTATTTTTAAAGAGTATCTGGAGTGGAATACCAGTGGCCAAATTCCATGAACCGGTAAAAGAACAACAACTACCCCCAGTGCAACCCCGATCAATAGAGACTGAACATCCCTCACAGTGGAGCTATCATTAATCTACAAATATCTTATATATTGTCATGTAACCTGCAATGACACAACTACCCCCAGTGCAACCCTGATCTATAGAGACTGAACATCCCTCACAGTGGAGCTATCATTAATCTACAAATATCTTATATATTGTCATGTAACCTGCAATGACGCATGTACAGTAATTAGAGGCAGATTATTGCTGTAATGCAACAGTGATTGTTACTATACAGCTTTCCGTTTTAGAAGTTTTCCATCGTAAAAGCATAGCAAAGTATAATAAAGCATAGTGAAAGCATGGTAAAGCATAGGTAAGCACTGTAAAGACCAGCGAGGACATGGTGTGTGTGTATATATATATATATATATATATATATATACAGTATCTATGTAATCTCCAGGTCATGTTGGTATTCCACTTCATAAACGTGCGTTTCCTTTCGTTCCCCAGGTATACTGGAGTTCATTAGTATAGCAGTGGGCCTTGTCAGCATTCGTGGTGTGGACAGCGGACTCTACCTCGGCATGAATGAGAAGGGAGAGCTGTATGGGTCGGTAAGTTCATAATATTAGAGCATGTCTCACTGTTTTCACCATGCAGTCACTTAAGTAGGGCTTAGCCAATTCTCCCATTTCTCTGTATATTAAACTCTGACAGTTGTAGTTTAAACATAGCTCTCAATCATAATATAGCGGCACCTATTTATTTGTATTTATTTATTTGGATTGATAAGGCATGGGTTATTTTATCTAGTAAGGACACAAAGACCTACCTACTCTACATGTATAAGAGAGAGAGAGAGAGAGAGAGAGAGAGAGAGAGAGAGAGAGAGAGAGAGAGAGAGAGAGAGAGAGAGAGAGAGAGAGAGAGAGAGAGAGAGAGAGAGAGAGAGAGAGAGAGAGAGAGAGAGAGAGAGAGAGAGTAGATGCGGGGCTAGTAAGTTGAAAGGTCACATTGTCACATGATTTGAAAGGATGAGGAAGGCTGCTCAGTTCCGGCACTCAGGATTCTCCAGACAAGCTGGAAGCAGCTCAAAGCAGGTAAAGGCAGACAGAGCAAAGCATCATAATAGTGGAGCAGCAGAACCCGGAGCCACTCAGAACACCATACAGAAGCACTCCATACAAACTGGAAGGGACACTGTAGTCAGAAGCACTCCATACAAACTGGAAGGGACACTGTAGTCAGAAGCACTCCATACAAAATGGAAGGGACACTGTAGTCAGAAGCACTCCATACAAACTGGAAGGGACACTGTAGTCAGAAGCACACCATACAAACTGGAAGGGACACTGTAGTCAGAAGCACTCCATACAAACTGGAAGGGACACTGTAGTCAGAAGCACTCCATACAAAATGGAAGGGACACTGTAGTCAGAAGCACTCCATACAAACTGGAAGGGACACTGTAGTCAGAAGTCTAGCTATAGGAGCCATCCCAGCTTCAGTGAACTGCTTATCCTGTCCGAGCATCTGTGTTGGCTCCTTCAGTAGGCCCCCATCATAAACCATAATGTCTGTCTACAGAGCTGTACACTAGTCCTTAAAGGCACAATATCTATTGCGCACTAAGGCTATACATTCACCTAGTACTTCATCTTACAAAGCATGCCTGCTTTAAGTTTACCTGAGGAATGTTTACACAAGAACAATAATGTTGATCTAAGCAGCAGAGGTAAAAATAACGAAGAGTTTGCTGCAAACACAGAGTAAAACCAGGAATGGATCAAACTGCTATGCAATGAGAGTCTTATTTCCATCCCTGCTCTACTGTGCATTCTCACTTTGCAATACAAATGCTGCAGTTGTGTGCCAGTCTTCATTATCCCATTCCCTTTTTACCATATACAGGGTGGACAAGCTACTGTAGACTACTGTACTGCATGCTTCCAAATGTCTGGATACAAAATAGTTCAAAGACCCTCAAAACAGGCATTTCCTATTTAAACTTCACACACATTGTCACCACAAGGACATGAGTTCCACAGTTCTTCTTGCGCATGTCCACGACACCTACCCTGGAATCCTTGTCTTTTTTTATCAGTCACAAGTGGAGGAAATATCTCGTTTTGGTCCACTTGAGCTGGAATGACCTTCCTAGTCCAATTTACGGAGGTCTAGCTACTGTACAGTGTCAAAGCAGATAAAGGTCTGTCTCAAATGAGAGAAAAGCGTGACTTCTGTTTCTAGTGGACTGAAGTTCACATACCATACAGCTGGTGTTATGCGTTGGGTGACAGGTTCAGAAGCCACATGTCATCATTCACCCTCACAGTCTCGCTCGCTGTCAGCTGGCATGCTGTGGAAAGGTTAAGACCCGTAGTGTGTGTTGGGACGTTGGGATTGTACCTTGTCCAAGAGAGAGCTCAATGTAATGTAAATCTTTTTTTTTTTTTTTTAAACTACTCTGGAGGAGGAATCATCATTTGTAAAGGAAAAAAAAAAACGTAGGGTTAATTATAATGGGCAGTCTAAGTTATATCTGCTGTAGTAGATGGAGGCTTTGTGGTTCAAAGCAAAATACAAATTGAAAATAAAAAGAGAAACCCTGTAGGTTACTGTACACTGGATAAGGTTAGTGTTAGGGTTATATATGGAGTAGGATATACTGTACACTGTATAGGGTTAGGGTTAGGGTTATATATGGAGTAGGATATACTGTACACTGGATAGTGTTAGGGTTAGGGTTATATATGGAGTAGGATATACTGTACACTGTATAGGGTTAGGGTTATATATGGAGTAGGATATACTGTACACTGTATAGGGTTAGGGTTAGGGTTATATACGGAGTAGGCTATACTGTACACTGTATAGGGTTAGGGTTAGGGTTATATATGGAGTAGGATATACTGTACACTGGATAAGGTTAGGGTTATATATGGAGTAGGATATACTGTACACTGTATAGGGTTAGGGTTAGGGTTATATATGGAGTAGGCTATACTGTACACTGGATAGTGTTAGGGTTAGGGTTATATATGGAGTAGGATATACTGTACACTGGATAGTGTTAGGGTTAGGGTTATATATGGAGTAGGATATACTGTACACTGTATAGGGTTAGGGTTATATATGGAGTAGGATATACTGTACACTGTATAGGGTTAGGGTTAGGGTTATATATGGAGTAGGCTATACTGTACACTGTATAGGGTTAGGGTTAGGGTTATATATGGAGTAGGATATACTGTACACTGTATAGGGTTAGGGTTATATATGGAGTAGGATATATTGTACACTGGATAGGGTTAGGGTTAGGGTTATATATGGAGTAGGATATATTGTACACTGGATAGGGTTAGGGTTAGGGTTATATATGGAGTAGGATATACTGTACACTGTATAGGGTTAGGGTTATATATGGAGTAGCATATACTGTACACTGGATAGCTGATAAGGTCATTTGGTAGATCCTACCTGCCATACCCTTCAATGGGGCTGTCAGTTAGAGTCAAAGCTAATCAGTAAAACCTTTCAGGGGAGTTGGATAGCAACATACTGTCTCTGTTAGCACAGAGTACCGGAGCACCAGTGAAAATGTATTATCCTGTTCAGGACAGAAAAGACACAAACCACTGTCTGTAACTAGGTAAACTGAAAGAGGGACTGCTTGTAAGATAGCCCTGTGAGTATGGCCAGTGCAGAATTAATGCCCATATGGGTTTTGCCATTTTTTTCTTTTTTTCCAGCGAGTTTAAAGTTAGCAGCTCAGCAGGAATGTGTTTCAGATAATTGAGCTAAACCGTCACTGTGGGATCTTTCTGATTTATTAAATTGGCCTCTCCTTTAATGGTGACCTTGAAATGTTTGAAGTTCTAATTTTGGATTTTTCCCACAAAAAATCAAAAGGTTTTTCCGTGGTTGTAGATTTTCTTCCATTGGGGTGTTGCAGCAGACCCACACTGTTAAAGCTGTATACTTTTTACAAGCCTAAGAAACACTGGAATAAAAACAGAAAAACAAGACCTTACATAAGCACCAGTGTACCACATATACAGTTCATACGTGTGCATACCTTCGTTCTGCTTTACATAAGCACCAGTGGTGCAGATTGATACATTACGATGGTGGGATTGAGGGAGTATTGTGGTTGAGGAATCTCATGTCTCTCTGATTCAGGGGGGCACACAGATTGATACATTATGATGGTGTGATTGAGGGAGTATTGTGGTTGAGGAATCTCATGTCTCTCTGATTCAGGGGGGCACACAGATTGATACATTACGATGGTGTGATTGAGGGAGTGGTGTTGTGGTTGAGGAATCATATCGTCATAAAGAACACCTGCGGGTGCATACCAGTGGCAAGCCCGTCCCGTACCAGTACTGGTAAGCATACCTCTGGTTGAAATCCACTGCTGTAGAGCATATTCATTTGGGGTGGCAAGCAGAATCAAAAGCATTTGCACAATCACGATCTGCAAAGTTTAAACCCACAAATTCTATGTTTAAGAAGAAAAGAAAAGTTTGATATTGTTCATCAAACTGTTCTAGATCCTTCTTAAAGAAAACAGCAGCAGCCGTTTCGTGAATAACAAACTACCTTTAGAAGCATAGCAAAGTCGCTAACACTTTTTAAAGTAATGGCTGCAAATTCGTAATGAATTCCGTCTGAATCCCACAGGAATACCACATGAATATCTTCTGCACTTCCTCGGAGTTCTGAAGTCATTCATGTTGAATTCAGCCCCCTGTTAATTCATGTGGATTGAATTACCCGTATTCATTCCATGTTCCTTTGTAACAAATGATGTTGATCACATGTATAAGGCATGCATTCACACCCTCTTACTCGCCCACCAGGGGATTGTGAGAAGTGTTCATTCATGCATGAAACACGGAAACAACATCATCCTAGAGCAACAACAGAGCAACAACTCAGAAAGTGATGTTTGACAGAAGAAAATGCTTTACATTAAGCTTTAAATTACATTACATTAGGCTTTAAATGTGTTTTCACCTCCGAACCAGGGGGCATCAGTGTGCACAGCCTGCTGCGGATACCAAGCTGTGTACTGGACTGAACTGTTTGTGTCGGGTCATTTTTAAAGCACCCTGTTTGTATTGTTATACAGGAGATTCCTGATACATGGAGCCACGCTGGAGGAAAGATAAAATGTTAAACAGAATTTTTTTTTTTTAAAACAAATCCATGACCTTTTTTTTTTCATACAATGTCAGTGTTGTAGGCACCTGGTCTAACTCGTGTTATAGGGGGTTCTCTGGTGGCCAACTGGTCCCAGCATGGAATGGTATAAATGGACTCTCTGCATCGTATTGCAGTTTCAATGGAAACACAATGGAATTGCATAGTTCTTTTTATCATAGTCCTTACAACAGCCAAGTGGGTACCAGCGTATAGAAAGACCTGAAGACCACTTGTTTCCATTGACATGTATACAGTCCCTCTCGTGCGTAGGCGCTAAGCACTGCAAACAGGGCGGCCACCAAAATGACAGTGGATGGGTTTTCTGTTGCATTAAATCAATGATCTTTATTTTATAATTAAAATTGTCCCTGCTTTGTGTATGTTGCTAGACACATACAGTACACACATAGATCACAATAACAGAAACAAATAAAGGCAAGGACATGTGACACGACAGCTAACTACTGTAGGAGGGTGTTTGCTGACACGGTAAATCACAAGTGAATTTGATCATAGATCTATTAATATTCACAATCTTCAACTAGCACACGCTGCTTCCCCACCATTATAAAGGTGTTTTATTATAGAGATTATTATAGAGATTTCAGATCATTGCAAAAAGCCATGCACAGGTTAGAAGAGTCTACGCGTTCATTTAAACATAGTGAAAACCAGCTCTGCAGTGGTGAAGGGAAGTGTAAAGAAGCCACTGAAAGCTGGGGACTGGCTTTTCAAGTGCTGAAGCTTTCTGTTAATGTTGCTTCTCTGGATGCTTAGTCATCCTCATATCCAGTGATGTAATGCTGCAGTCTTTGTAAATGAGAGCTCCTGGATCCTCAACGCTGTCCTTGAAGATAAAGTTGTGCTGCAAGTATTGTTTTAAATTCATCAAACTGCTTCTCTTTAAATATACCAACAGTGTATATATATATACACACACACGCACACGCACACGCACATGCACACACACACACACACACACACACACACACACACACACACACACACACACACACACATAGT
The DNA here is from genome assembly GCF_902713425.1 of Acipenser ruthenus. Lineage (NCBI taxonomy): Eukaryota > Metazoa > Chordata > Actinopteri > Acipenseriformes > Acipenseridae > Acipenser > Acipenser ruthenus. The sequence continues at coordinate 1,291,345 of NC_081196.1, forward strand.
ACTGGCACAAAGTATGGAAACAACAAATGATTTACAGCAAGACGGGCTGGGGATTGTATTGCCTATTTCTCCTCTTACTTATCTCTGAATAGATAATCGTCTCCACTTTAAAAATAAGTGACATATTTTAATGAGCAAGACCTCTCACAAGCAGAATGGTATCCAGAAGTGTTCTGTGATTTTGTAGACACCTGCAACAGACGATTTACACTGTATAGATCCTACATTGGAAATAATAATAATAATAATAATAATAATAATAATAATAATAATAATAATAATAATAATAATAATAATAATAATAATAATGCACACAAATCATTGTCTTGCAGTGGCTTCTGCCAAAGCCTACAATAGTCCAAGTTTGTAATGAATTGACATTTTGTAATGAATTGACATTGTGCCCAGTTACGAGTTGTCGTAACTGGGCTGACTCAAAGCAATATAACAGGCATGTTGTGTTTCTTTAAATGGCATTTCCAGAAAGGAAAGGAGCATTCTGATTACTGAATGCCTGTAATCACATGCCTAGTGTTTGCAGTTGTAAAGGACTGCAGACGTGCAATAAATCCTTCCTCTCGCTGCATGTCTTTACAGTCATCGTTTACAGGAACATTTCTGCCTGGCACATCCATTCTGTATAATGTGTCAGTGCAGTGTAACATTGATTTACATGCAGGTATAGATTCCACCAGGTTCCATTATACTCAGGCATGGACACTAGACCATTCCCCCTACAATGCTGTGGGCAGTTACCCAAGGATGACCATTATAAAAACTTACCACATACGTACGTATCCCATAGCTTACACTGTGGTTCTGGCAATGCTTTGCAATGCCTGTTTGTGCTTGACCAGGCTCTCACTGTGCATCGCTGTGCTTCACTACACTTTTCTGTGCTTTCACCATGGTGTAGTGTGGTAAACGTTTTATACAGCTACAGTATACTACCTTATAAGAGTTTATCAAAGTAAAAGCATTGCAAAATGTGATATAGCATACTGAAATCATGGATCAGCATAGATAAGCATTGTAAAGAATAGCAAGCTATGGTAAAGCACATTAGTAAACATGGCAAACCAGGGTAAACTCTGATAAATGCATAGTATACACATGGGAAAAGCATGGGTAAACTGTTACAATGTATTTATTTATTTATACAGAAGATCTACCCATTGAGACCGATGCCTCATTTACAAGGGGGTCCTGTCAGACAATAAAACTATTACAACACAAACAACACAATAAATACAAAAAAGAACAACATACATAAGACAGATAGAGGTGATAGAGGTGATATTATTATTGTATTGATGGGGTTTCTAACTACGCCCCCCTCTTTTTTAAGTGCGTTCTGCTATCTTTCTTCTTCCTCATCTTCACACTGCTCTGTTTATTCACACTGCAAGCCCCTCAAGTGACCTGCTGTGTCATTTTGCTTGTGCATGCGTTCAGAAATACTTCTGCAGAGTCAGGCAATCACATTTCTCCCCAGTGCAGTTTGTAGCTGCGAGTGAAGCCATAGGCAGTATTCTTCTTCTCCCATACAGTCATGTACACATTCAGTTACCTGTGCGTATTAAAAACATCCTGCATTTGTTTTTACACACTCTTCTGTGGATCAGTATCAATTGTGTTCATTTATAATGTTCCATTCTTTTTGTTTCTTTCTATCAAACACAAAACAAGACAAATAAAGCTCTCCCATAACCCCCTGCTCCACAGGGAACCTTACTACAGTGTATTCCAGTTCATAGGGTTATTATTTGATTTGATTTTATTATTGTGTGAAAAAATGAGAATACGAGAAAACAAACCATAGGGTTCTACGTATACACAGCAATGCATGAACGGTGATACGTATGCACACATACACACACAAATACATATAGTTTGATCACACTTTCACAAATGCAGGACAAATCCTGTGAATGTTGACAAACTGTTGACATAACGGGACAGGGGGTGGGAGACAGTTCTTCACACAGAGAGTGGTGAGGGGATGGAATGGGTTACCTAGGCATGTTGTTGAAGGAGACAGTTCTTCACACAGAGAGTGGTGAGGGGATGGAATGGGTTACCTAGTCATGTTGCTGAAGGAGACAGTTCTTCACACAGAGAGTGGTGAGGGGATGGAATGGGTTACCTAGGCATGTTGCTGAAGGAGTCACTTCTTCACACAGAGAGTGGTGAGGGGATGGAATGGGTTACCAAGTCATGTTGCTGAAGGAGTCACTTCTTCACACAGAGAGTGGTGAGGGGACGGAATGGGTTACCTAGTCATGTTGCTGAAGGAGACAGTTCTTCACACAGAGAGTAGTGAGGGGATGGAATGGGCTACCTAGTCATGTTGCTGAAGAAGACAGTTCTTCACACAGAGAGTGGTGAGGGGATGGAATGGGTTACCTAGTCATGTTGCTGAAGGAGACAGTTCTTCACACAGAGAGTGGTGAGGGGATGGAATGGGCTACCTAGTCATGTTGCTGAAGAAGACAGTCCTTCACACAGAGAGTGGTGAGGGGATGGAATGGGCTACCTAGTCATGTTGCTGAAGGAGACAGTTCTTCACACACAGAGTGGTGGGGGGATGGAATGGGTTCCATAGGAGACAGTTCTTCACAGAGGGAGTTGTGAGGGGATGGAATGGGTTACCTAGTCATGTTGCTGAAGGAGACACTTCTTCACACACAGAGTGGCGAGGATATAGAATGGGTTACCTAGTCATGCTGTTGATGCTGAATCATTGGGGTTATTTAAGCCCTGACTTGACAAAGTTTTGAGATCAATCAGCTACTAGGAACCAGACTAGTATTAATGGGCCGAATGCCCTCCTCTCGTTCATAACTCCTCTTATGAATTTGAGAAAAATAATATGTATATTTATTTATTCATTTTATTTTATTATTTTTTTGCAGGAAAAGCTCACGCCGGAGTGTGTATTCCGGGAGCAGTTTGAAGAGAACTGGTACAACACCTACTCCTCGAACCTGTTCAAACACGCAGACACAGGACGCCGGTATTACGTGGGGCTAAATAAAGACGGGACTCCAAGAGAGGGGACTAGGACTAAACGCCATCAAAGATTTACACATTTTTTACCAAGGCCTGTGGACCCAGACAAAGTCCCTGAACTATATAAAGATATTATAAACCAAAGCTGATAACAGGAGGTCCTTCTGTTTAGAGAAAAAAAAGAAGAAGAAACAACAACAACAACAACAAACCAGAAACCAAACAAAACCACTATAGAGATTCCATGCGGTGGGTTCCTATTGGGTTCCTATTGGGTTCCTATTGGGTTCCTATTGATTAGCTGCGTCATCACATCCGCTCCACTGTTGCCAAACTTTTTTCGCATGCATAATGTACGAGGGAGGATTACAAGAGACATGCTGGATTTGTTCTGCACTTAAACAAACGGACTGTCCTGTTAGAGGAGAACCAAACTCGCCCACCTGCTTGATTTTGTTATGAGAGAAAGAGGAAGAAAAAGAGATAGAGAGAGAGAGAGAGAGAGAGAGAGAGAGAGAGAGAGAGAGAGAGAGAAGGGGACTGGTGCATGCTGGGAGATGGGCATATGCTGTAAATTTTTGTTTTTTATCAGTTCTACTTCATCTTGTATCAGCATAGCTGCCATAACTTTTGATTCATCCGGATGCAGGGCTGGTGGCCCACTGAAACCTATGCTGTAATTATATTGGCATGTAGGATGCAGTCTTAAAAGAATAAAGATAAAGCAAGAGCCATTCAGTTAATAATGGCTCACCGTGGAGCGTAAAGCAAAGACCTCTTAGAAAAAGAAAAGAAAAAAACGAGAAAAAATAACAAACTTACATTTATTTATAGAAAACTTTCAAAGGCAACATTATATTTATTTTATATATTTATTTATTATATAGAGTTTATTTTTAATGAAATATGTATAGACCAAGATCAAGGCATTTCTGGAAAGCTTGAGGTTCTGTAAGCATTTTGGATGCCAGAGGACACTAGAAGCCTGTGTTACTGTATGTCCATGCAAGGAAGAAAACAAAGACGCACACCCACACGAGAAACTCTAGGGACCCTTGTACTGAAGGTGACAATCTATATGTCCATGCAAGGAAGAAATCAAAGACACGCACCCACCCACTCTAGGGACCCTTGTACTGAAGGTGACAATCTGTATGTCCATGCAAGGAAGAAAACAAAGACGCACACCCACACGAGAAACTCTAGGGACCCTTGTACTGAAGGTGACAATCTGTATGTGCATGCAAGGAAGAAAACAAAGACACGCACCCACACGAGAAACTCTAGGGACCCTTGTACTGAAGGTGACAATCTGTATGTGCATGCAAGGAAGAAATCAAAGACACGCACCCACACGAGAAACTCTAGGGACCCTTGTACTGAAGGTGACAATCTGTATGTGCATGCAAGGAAGAAATCAAAGACGCACACCCACACGAGAAACTCTAGGGACCCTTGTACTGAAGGTGACAATCTGTTTTTTGCCCATATTATTGTAATAATATGCTCACCACTCATGACACTTGAGAATTCACTCTGCTGACTGCTTGTTACATGGCTTTCCCCCAGAGGATTAAAGATAAAGCTGGGTCTTACCATTTCTTTACTCCGTGTCTTTCATCATTTATGCCTGTCACAGATAAAAGGGGTTCATATATACAGCCATGGCCAAAGGTTTTGCATCATCCTATAGAATTATCTCATTTTGCTTCATAAAGTCGCATGAAACCTGCTGAATAATGTTACATTAACATATCGAAATACATACCGTTTTGTAGTTTTCCATGTGCTTTAAGAAAAACGGACAAATTGAAAAATGTGACATTTCGAAATCTAACGTGAAATACTGTACTACTATTATGGCTTCCAGTAGACTTTTGCGATATCATTTTGTAGTTTCTTTGATTACATGATGTTAAATAAAAGATCTAAATTATGTTCATATTGGTTTCTTTATTTTTATTATGTCTCAATCCTAAAATTCTAGGTGATGCAAAACGTGTGGCCATAACTGTGCAATAGAGGTAACGTATATGAGGGAGCCACCATCACATTTGCTTTGGACATTATTTAAATAAGTAATGTCTATGGGAGTCAATCTTGCTATGAGGCAGCATAGCTTAGGGGTTCATTTGATGGACCTGCACCCCATGGATATAAGCAACGTCAACAAGGGAGTGGGGAAGGAAAATAGGCTCCTTAAAACAGACTTTCTAATTGAGCTTCAGCAATTCTGCATAACCCACATGCGTAAGATACAATGATGTGATAAATGCTTTTAAATGTAGTGTGGATATGAAACACAGATCAGTCTTGCTATGAAGTTTAATATCACAGTCGTTTTGGAAGTGGTTCTGTCTTGCTATGAAGTTTAATATCACAGTCGTTTTGGAAGGGGTTCGGTCTTGCTATGAAGTTTAATATCACAGTCATTTTGGAAGGGGCTCGGTCTTGCTATGAAGTTTAATAATTGGTCGGGGTTCAGTTTGATGGTCTGGATTCTTGTATGAAAACCCAGGTCCAAATCTTTGTTTTATACCTACCTCTTAATATATCTCAGGTTGGTACAGAGAAGAAACAAACTACTGTGTGTGGTAAACCAACCTGCTACAAAGTTGTTACAGCGATGACATGTTTTAAATCCTTAGCATAAGTATCCTCTTTTATCTAAGAGCATAAGAACCAGCCATCCAGCCCATCATATTCTTCATAGAAGCACAGTATCTGTCATTCAGTTGGTTTCTACTCTTGTAAGACTACATGTCAGTGATGATCAACAATCTCTATACTGTGGGGGGAGAAGAGGGGGGGGGGGGGGTCTAATTTAAAAGCACAGAATCTAATCCTCTTTTTTTATTTTTCTCAGTTCTCAGTGTTTTAGATCCTACAATGTCACTTGGTAGGCTGTTCCATGGACTTATAACTCTGTAAAAAAGTACACACACACACACACACACACACACACACACACACACACACACAAACCCACCCACCCATAGACACACACCCACACACACACGCACACACACACGCACACACACACCCACACACCCCCCCCCCAAACACACACACACAACCCCCCCCCCCCCCACACACACACACCCATGCACACACAGAGCATTGGTATACAAGGTTAATTATTATCTGAGAGTATTGACTAAAAAACATCATTATGGTAACCATGTAAAAACAATTCATATCTGATTACATAATAACAAGCTTGACTCTAAAATGAGATTACCTGATCATTACGTATCATTACACATCCATTTATATGCCACTAAAATGGTCATTCTGTTTGTTAAACGACAGTCAGGAGTCCAAGAAAGTGCTTTAACAACAGTTTATTACCTAGCAACATGCTTATATACTTTGCAGTGCAAGCACTTGATTTACGACAGAACCACTGTAAGGGGTGATAATAACCAAACTTTTTCAAACATATTCTTCCCTTTCAGTAGCATGGCAACATCCATACAAGTCCCTCATTGTTTTTTTATGTTGAATGTTGAATGGCTTTTTTGAATGGCTTTTCTCCTAAGAGGAAAACTAAACAATACAATACCAATATTTGAGACTTTTACAGTGATATGACAATTGTTGACACATTATGCTCTAGACAAAGAGCCACTTTTGGATTATATATATATATATATATATATATATATATATATATATATATACACACACTCACACATACATACTATATATATATATATATATATATATATATATATATATATATATATATATATATATATATATACTGTATATCTCAATCCTCTAACCAAACCAATTTAACAAGTACTGCATGGTAACCCCTTTAGAATAACCTTGCTGTGTCGATTGCAGAACAGCTCTGCACCCGGCGTCTTTTCACATTCAGAGTGAGTCACGAACCCAACAACCTTTTCTTCCTGCTGTGCTGAGGGAGATGTCATTGCTGGCAACCTCCCAGACAGCCTTGCCTTATCACTGCCAGGAAGCACTTCTTTAGGGCAGGATCGATAGGCTTCGTATTGGCTTCAATGCATTGTAGCAATCTCCCCCCTTGTGATTTAGCAGCACATATTGTATTTAAAAAAAGAGGTACTGAATTGACAATTTCCCTTCGACCATTTCATTAAAGACAAAAACATGATATACCCACAGGACGAATTCCCACAAGGTGATTTAAATGCTGCTGCTTGTTATCAACATCCCTGGGATCAAGCCACACAAGTAGACCTTCATATCACAGTAAAGCCACAAGTTCAATCTTCCCGTGTAAAACTGCATGAACAAAACAGACATATACCAGCGCTGCTAGCTGCAGGAGAACGCTCCCCTGAAGGTGTCATTCTGACTGGAGTAGCTACCTGGCTAAGACTAAACACATTCGTTTGAATGAAAGAATGTGAGCATCATGTTCTTATTAGGTGTGCTGCCTGCCTGTCTGCCTCGTTAGTGCAAGATCTGATCATTCGCAAATCCTCTGCATTTTCAGTTTGACCATGTTGACAGCAAACTGTCCCAAGTCAGGCAGGGAAATAAGGAGGACGAGCTCGGTATTATCATTCATGCTGAGAAGGGCGAGGGGCAGTGACTGACTATATAGGAGTACAGTGTGGGTGGGCTCTATGTGAGGCACAACAATCCTGACCAGAACGACCACCATGCGCTATCCAAACCTGGGCCTCTCTCAAGCATGCACTGCTAATCGTTAGGAGTTGTGTGGTGGCTTTTGGAACCTAAGAGCATAAGAAAATCTACGGAAGTGAGGGGGCCAGTCAGCCCATCAGTGCTTGATTATTATTATTATTATTTATTTCTTAGCAGACACCCTTATCCAGGGCGACTTACAATTGTTACAAGATATCACATTATTTTTACATACAATTACATTATTTATTTTTTTTACACATTATTTTTTACATACAATTGCCCATTTATACAGTTGGGTTTTTACTGGAGCAATCTAGGTAAAGTACCTTGCTCAAGGGTACAGCAACAGTGTCCCCAACCAGGGATTGAACCCATGACCCTACGGTCAAGAGTCCAGAGCCCTAACCACTACTCCACACTGCTGCCCCATAGAGCGTTGGAGACACTTCTTAACACAGAGTAGCTGGTTGATCTCAAAACGCTGTCAAGTCGGATCTTAAAGGATCACTATGATTCAGTATCGCACCGAGGCTAGACAGCCCATTCCATGCCCTCACCACTCTCTGTGTTAAGAAGTGTCTCCGACCCTCTAAGTGTCTCCACTTTATGTCCAGCTTTAGTGAGGTGGACTCCATGAGGGTGAAGTGTGCTACATCACTGCACAGCCCAGCCCTCCTCGTTATATTGCTCTCACCGCCTTGGGTATGGCATTAAAAACGACAGTGCAATGCAGCCGTACATTTGCAGCTGGCAGAACTGACTCACTTAAACGAGCTGGTAGGACTATATGGGTCTGAAATCACATGTGGGCAGCTGGTTCGAGCTGCAATGTTTTACAAGACAACTCAATCACAGCAAAATGACTAGGTAATTATGCTGAAAACCAGAAGCATGCTGAAGGTCTCAGTATGACTTCTATTAGGCAAGAATGTATACCGACAAGCAGTAAAAAAAAAAAAAAGCCATTCCAAGTGGGTTGGCTCTCTCAGTGTGTGTACAGACACTTACGGAAATGCAAGCCCAATGGGTAAATACAGCCAGCACATAGCGCAGATAAAGTGCAGGAAAAGAAAACTCCTATCAGTTAAACTTTATATTTGCCTAATCTTTCTCCAGACACTCATGATTCAGTAGAAGCATGTCTTTCAAATGATTTTCTTTTTTTTTTTTTTTAATTGTAGTTTGTTTCTTAATAGAGTACCTCCGAATGTAGTTGAAAAAATGATTCTGTAAAAAAAAAAGCAAACCGTCTAACAATGTGTTAATAAAATGCAAACAAAACGGCATGAGAATGGACTATGTACTACTGCTTCCTTATTGCAACCTGTTCAGCCTTTGCAGTTCAAATAAATAACAGAATGCTTTGGCAAACGTAAAGCACTATAAACTACCACTGTCAACAAGTACTAGGATGGACACAAGGCTGATCTTGTTATTGTAACGATAATCCGCCTGGGTGGACATGGAAAGATAGGCAGTACAGCCCCTCCCTCTGTTTTCATTTTCATGTGTAAGAACATGAGAACATGAGAACAGGGGAACATGAGAACAGAAGAAAAGTTTGGGAACTAGAAAAGGCCATTGGGCCCATCAAGGCTCGTCCCTTGTAAGCGCACCATTCTCCCCTACTGGACTTGATCAAAGTTTATATAATTGTAAATGGTGTAGATAAAGTTAACCCAAGACACTACTTCAAAGTTAGCACAGAGAGTAGACCAAGGGGGCAAAAATGGAAGCTGAGTAATAGTATGTTTAGAACAGAAAGGAGGAAGCACTTTTTCACACAGAGAGTTATAAATGCATGGAATAGCCTACCATGTGATGTAGTAGGATCTAAAACAATGGGCACATTTAAAACAATGACTAGATTCAGTGCCCTCCCCCCCAGTATAGAGATGATCATAACTGAAAAATCGTCTTAGAAGAATGGAAAACCAACTGAATGATAGATACTGTGATTGTGTGAACAATGTGTGTGTGGGTCAGTTCTCAATGCATAATCGATTATTACAGGCTCGATATCCGATCAGGAAACCGCTTGCAGATTTTGCCTCTTCTAATTAGTATTGTTCTTACAGTTAGATCGTCTTCTCCTCTAAATACCTTTATCTTTTTATATCCAGCCCTGCATTGCTCATTGTTCTTTTTTGTCGCACTCTTTGATTTTGGGGGTCGGCTTTCAAGACAATGTTTGTTCTACCTGGCCTCACCAAATTAGCCGGCAGCCCGGGGATGCTGTTGAGCCACCTTTCACAGCTGATTAATTCCCCGCTTCCTTTCTCAGCTCCTCAGGAGGCTGTGTTTAGGCTGAGCAGTTATTATTCAGACTGCTTCTTTACTGGGGTACGGGTTAGCACACAGTACTCTCTGCTAATTACAGGTGCTCACAGTCCACTGGCATAGCCTGAGTAACAAGGGCAGTGCCTTTCCTGAAAACTAAACAATATCCGCAGCACCTAAACAACACACAGACATCACACAAGTCAGCCATGTGACTGACACTCCCTTCATTCACAATCAGGTTTTCTAATGCGTGATGATAATGCATTATATAGGTAGCGTGAATATTAACAACAGGATTTGCACTCTGGAATCAGCTAGCATTGTGTGATGGCTTTATTACATGAATAGATATATATATCTATTCTACTTTCTCATTGCAAGAGCATTTCCCTCAACGATTCCCTCCACATTAATGGTCCATTGAATTGGTCACTGTGACAGGGCAATCAGTGGTCAGGAATACAGGCAGGGAACCTGCACACTAACTAAAGAAACAAGAAACAGAGTCCAGTGGTTTAGCACACTTTTATTGTTAGCTGCAACAAAATGGTCATCTGAACTGGAGAATGGCTTATCCGATCCCTTTTCATTAATATAACGGTAGGCGACACAAGGAGTTCTTCTGAAGTGTCCTTTGTAAGCTAATTCAAGCTCTGCCTTTGAGTTGAAAGTCGATGACAGTGGCTGCATCTGAGTGCCTGCCTGAGAAGCTGCTTGCTGACTCATCTTCCTCTGTGCCAGACAGTGGATCGGTTCACTCTCTCCGATTCTAGAAGCTTGTGACATGCTGCAGTGAGTCAGCAGACAGCATTAGCTGAAGCCAGACTCACTTCCCCCGGGATCCTTTTACCCTTACGAGGGCACTCATTTTAATATTCTTAAGCAGGACAAAACATCGGCCACAATTTGTATTTATTTTTGTCTAAACTTGGGTTTGGACAAGTAACTCAAAGCAGCGCAAGTTTCAATAGAAGGCTCCAGGTATTTCAGGGTGGTTCATAAATGTCAAAAATGTTCTCATAAAAAAAAGACAGACAGGCTAAGCAGTGTACTTAAACTGTGGTATTGTGTCAGGCTGCAGCTCTGGCATAAAACGCCTGTATAGATTACAAGCATCAAATCAAGACTAAATGCTTGAATGCAAACATAAAACCGTAAACCGGAGAAAGCACTAAGTATACATAAATAAATCAAAATGCTTTGACTGCATACACAGTGTACATGAAAGAAAACCGATTACATGGGAGAGGAAAGGAATGAAATGATACATTAGACAAATCTATTGTGTTTCTTTATTACAATAAAGGCATTTCTACATCACACTGTATATTGTGCAGCATTTGGCATTTTCCTCCTTAAAATAAACTTCCTTGGTGGATAATAATAATAATAAAAAACTGGTAACACTTTCCATGAGGTGCCTCTAATTACTGTGTATTTTCATAGTAGTCACTTAGTAAATACAGGTGTGCTTACACACATCATTACAATGGTATTATGCATGGTTAATGTACTTAATGTATAAATCTTGAATGGACCTGTACCCAGGTTGAACTAGACCTGTACCCAGGTTTAAACAGACCTGTACCCAGGTTTAAACGGACCTGTACCCAGGTTTAAATGGACCTGTACCCAGGTTTAAACAGACCTGTACCCAGGTTTAAATGGACCTGTACCCAGGTTTAAATGGACCTGTACCCAGGTTTAAATAGACCTGTACCCAGGTTGAACTAGACCTGTACCCAGGTTTAAACAGACCTGTACCCAGGTTTAAACAGACCTGTACCCAGGATTAAATAGACCTGTACCCAAGTTTAAAACACAAGCTGAGAACAGGACTGTTTCTGCATTCCAGGGACAGTCCTCAAGGCTTTTGCCATGATAACACCATGGCAATATGATGACAACATGCTGCAAGTATGTACTAAAAATAGCTGAAGGCGTTTTCCCGTTAAGTCAAATTAATCCTGACTTATCTTCTGCTTTGCTCTTCACAGGTACTAAGCGCTGCAGACAGATATTTTGATCGTTCCTCTGAAGTTCGGAAAGTATTTGCCCAAACATATCTGTAGCTTTATTTTGGCCAAGAGCTCCCTTCCAATAACAACAGAAGAATCTCAACCCACCCAAATATTTATTTTAATGTTAGGACACTTCTAACACTGAACTGTTTAAAAAATAACAGGTTACCGTTGGATTGCCCTTGTTATTGCTGTACATCAAAGGCTGTACCGAGCTGTGATTCAAACCTGGGTTCAGCTCTAGGACCTCAATACACACCGGGATTGTATCAGTCTGTCCTGGAACCTGTTTGCAGTTTTGCTCTTGACTTGATGTGTGTCTTTCTCCAGTGGCACATCCCACGATTGTTCCAAGTCCACTCAATGTGTCCTTTAGTCACAGCTCTTACGTAACAAGTGCTGTGGACTTTCCTTTTTCAAGGTCTTCGGTTTTAATAAAAAATCAGCTATTATCCGTGTCTGCTCTTACTGAGTCTGACTGCAACCAAATCCAGCAGCAGGCTGTCATGTGCTCAGAATGAGGGCTATTGTGACATTGTATTTATTATTGACATTAAGCTGCAGGTTACTACTTATTATGCATCATCACAACCTTTACAGCCAATCAGATTGCTGTGTTGCAGTAGGATATGTCACGATACACTACAGCTTTTGATTTCTGTAGTGTATGTAATGGAACAAGTTTAAGCTGAAAACAAAAACACATTCCATGTCTGTGTGAACCATCCGAGAATAATATCTGAGAAGAAAAAGCAAAAGAAAGAGAACCAAACACGATGTAAGGTATATTTTATAGAACGCAACGGTGTATAACAGCGAGTAAACTGGGACGCAAACATTCCAAAATCTAAAATAGATTCATTAGAATTCACAATGTTTACTTCCTCATATACTAGACTGCAAAACAAAGGATCACTTAACTGTGCAATTAAATGTTTATGAAGTGCAATAATTACCACTGAAATGAAGTGTTGGCCAGTAATTAATAGCGAGTGATCTGCAGCTGCTGTATCATTTATATACTGTATCTATGGTCATTTGAAATGTCTCACTGAGTCAGCTGTTTCTCAAGGACACACCGTTTCTTGTATAGACAAAATACACCACAATTTGCATAACACAGCCTTTCTCAATTGCAGGTAATTAACAAGGGCAACCATGTTTTAAAAAATACTCAACTTTTGTTTTAAGCTGTTTCAGGGGTTGTTGCAGTGGGTTAATGTCCTAGATTTTCAACTCTGAAAGCCAAGGTTCAAATTGGACTAATACGTTTGGTGAATACTAGTCTATATCACAAAACCACCACACAACTCAGCCCTCAGTGAATACCAGTCTATATCACAAAACCACCACACAACTCAGCCCTCAGTGAATACCAGTCTATATCACAAAACCACCACACAACTCAGCCCTCAGTGAATACCAGTCTATATCACAAAACCACCACACAACTCAGCCCTCAGTGAATACCAGTCTATATCACAAAACCACCACACAACTCAGCCCTCAGTGAATACCAGTCTATATCACAAAACCACCACACAACTCAGCCCTCAGTGAATACCAGTCTATATCACAAAACCACCACACAACTCAGCCCTCAGTGAATACCAGTCTATATCACAAAACCACCACACAACTCAGCCCTTGGTTTCTGTGCCGCTTAAAATATTTGTTTGCGTTAACTATGTCAAGATTTCAAAGAGCTCATGTAGCCTTAAGTACTGCTGTATTTTAAATGTAGTTGTCCACGGCAATGCTAAAATGCCAAAGCCCTCTGTTAACTATAACAGCGCTTGACATGCTTTGCTTATTGTTATTATTTTAAAATAAGTTATCAATGAATGTGTGGTTTTTAAAGGGATGGGATTGCACTGCAGGGCAGGTCTGCTCACTCAGCTGGTGCTTCCTTAAGCTATTCTGAATGGATACAGCTCCCCTGTGTAGAACAGGCTTGTGCATTTCAATCTACAGTGTGTGGAGAGATGTTTATGACTTGTCCTCCGACCTCACACCTGTAGAGTGCAGGTACTAGAACGATCCCCCACATTCTGCACATGGGACTTCAGCCTCAATGAAAAAGATGAGCTAACTAGAGGAACATTTTTTTTCTCTAAATCCTTGGTTATTAACAGGGCGGTTATTAACAACCTAAAATGGATTTTTTGACTTTAGCTATATCATTCAACTGGACACGTGATTCACTAATCTGGACGTTTTAAGCAGGAGCCCTGACTTGTTCTATTGAAATCAGCTGCTGATGCATAGACTGAAGAAGAACTGCAGATCAGCAGTTTTCAGCTTTAGAACACAGACTTTTAGACATTGTTTTTGATTGATTTGCTATCTTTTAGATAGGTTTATGAGTACATTTAGGCTAGAACAAAGAAAGATTAGGGGAAACGTGAGGCTTTCAAAATCTTAAAAGCAGCTGACAACACTCTAAGCGCAGGACTAGAGGACACAGCTGGAAACGGAGACAGACATACTGTAGGACAGATGGTGGGAGACGCTTCTTTACACAGTGGTGAGGCTATGGAACAGGTCATCTAGCTATGTTGCTGATGCTGAATTGCTGAAGACCTGACTTGAAGACCTGGGATCAGTCAGCTACAAGGAACTGGACAAGCATTGCTGGTCCTCCTGTTTCTGAAATGCTGTTATCTTCTTTTGTCTCTGAAGAATAACGGGATCACATTACTCCATGGTGCACAGTGGTCTCAACAAGTAACACTTACCTCTAACCTGCTGACAATATGAATAAAAGCGATGGTTTTTTCAGGCTTAACCCTTTCATGACCAAGCATTTTTCAGTGGGATGCTCCTCCAGGACCAGGCATTTTTTGGCTGTAGTTGACTCTCTTCCTATAAAAATTCACTTAAAATCTATTTTTTACAGTATCATCTTGGAAATGGTGTTCTTTCTTTCAGAACACTCTGGGGAACATTATATAGCACTTCAGAAACCATAATATCTTTTTGCTTTTTTTTAACACAATATTTCTTTTTTTGTTTTTTTTTAAGTTAAGTATTTTTTATTATGTACTCTGCTTAGAGATACATAAAAACAACCTTACAATATTGATGTTTGTGCAAATTGCAAGACATTATTTCACCTGAGTGATCTTTATAAGCAATAATGGGCACTACTCTTGATTTATTTTCTCAAAATAAATATTTATAAATAAAATAATAGCTATTCATTCCATTATTATCAGTAATATGGAAAACAAACGTACCTGATACATTTAGTTCATGAAATAGTATCTGCTTATATCAACTCGATATTTATAAATGTTGTAAAAACACATCACCTGAAACAGAATAAATGTTCTAATATAATTAGAAGTCAAATACATCAGGTTTACGGCGTTTCCCCTTTTTTGTATTAGCTCTAAACAAGTTCCTGTGATGTTTTGTTTTCGGCTTTTGTCTCGATATGTGTTTCTCCTGTACTGCAAAGTACAGTTGACTCTGTAAGTCATCAAATCAAAGTGCTAACACGATCCCGGTCCTTAAAGGGTTAAATTTCTCTTGGTGTATTCATAAAAAAGAAATAACATAAAAAAAACACTGCTAAACACCTTCTACAAATTAGTCATGGCTGAAAGTCTGGGATTCCCAGAAGAAATTTTATGAGAGCCAGGAAATATTATGTTGCAAAATAGACCTACAGCTCTTGCCAAAAGTTTTCACCTAGAATTTAAGGATTGACACATAATTTAAAAAAAAAAAAAAAAACTACATGAACATAATTTAGATATTTTATTTAACAACATTTAATCAAATAAACTACAAAATTACACTGCAAAGGTCTACTGGAAGCCATAATAGTAGTACACTATTTCATGTTAGATTTCAAAATGTCAAATTTTTCCGTTTTTTGTCAGTTGTTTGTTAAGTATATGGAAAACTACAAAGCGGTGTGTAATTCTATATGTTAACATACCAGTTCAGCAGGTGTCATTCCATTTTAAAATGAGTTAATTCTATAGGGTGATGCAACTAGGGTTTCGATACTTGTGACAGGTAGAAATAATACAAAATAAAACAATCAAATAAATGAATAAATGATTTTGAAAGCCTGTCAAACAGAACGTTCTGCCAAGTGGGAGTGACAGTAGGTGGTAAAGTAGGCTGTATCAATTTCTCTCACCTCTGGAGGCCCCAGTCCACATTACAAACCCACAATACAACCTGGGCCCCAACTGGCAGTCTTGAGAGAGGATCCTGGAGGTAGGACGCATTCAGGTTGGGATTGAGGTGTTTTTGCAGAGCTGTAAGGTGAAGCTTGCATGGAGTGTGTCAGCACTGTGCATGATCCCATTATCCAGCACATTTCACACACACTTAATTCACAAGCATTCAAATATTGAACTAACTAAATAAATCCGGTAACACTTTAAAATAATGGCCACAAATTCATGAATGAACAAAATACCATTCTTCCAACCACTTTCTCCTGAACCCTCCTCCCCAATCGAACCCTATAAAAAGAACATTTAGCAAAAAACACTTTGACACACTAATAATGTTGCGTGCCACCCTAGATTTTGCATCTTTCTTTACAAAGTTTTTAAATAAAGTTCACCATTAAATAAAGTTCACTGAACATTCAAGACTGTGACATTTGCAAAGGATTCTCGTCTAAGAAATGAATAACAGCAATCCTCTTTCACGCTCCTAGCTAAAGCATCATTCTAACCACCGCTACCTGACGTCAAAGTCAGCACGTCATCCAGGACTCCTTCCTCCCCAAGCGTTGCACAAGAATGCTTATATAGCCCTGAATGGAGAAAATTACATATTGTTCAGCTTGCACTGTGATCAAAACAGCACATTGTGGCTGCATGGTCCAAATATAGCAGGTAAAGCTGCAGACAATATGCCTTAGATCAAGCAACATGGGCGCTGCCAGCAACATACAGCAGTAAATCATATTTGTATTTTTGTTGCCAATTTTTTTTGTTCCCCTGGTACAGCCTGTATAAAACCCCACACCACACTTTTCCTAAACAGGGATAATTAAAAGGGGTTGCAGGCAGCCCATCGTTGACAGTAATGAGGCTGCTGTAGCAGGGGAAGTTGTCTTCAGGCAAGGTATCAGATGCTAGCTGCCAGGCAGTGTAGACCACCAAAACCATGCTTCCTTACAAAGCTGACCTAACAGCAAAAAAAACAAAAAACAAAAACAGGTCATGTTTTAAGTCAGTTAAATATAGTAACAGATTCAAGCACACTCTAATTATTGTTATTTACAGATGGGGCTTCTTTTTTGGGTGGAGGGTGGCATCTTAAGGAAATCTCCTGATGGGAACCGTGTACAAAGAGAGCTCCTGTTCTGTCACTGGGGATTTAGCTTTATTGAGAACTGTTAGCAGATTTATAAAGAAGAGATGACTGACCCAAGGACTGAGGACATGTGACTTCCTTGCCAGTGTAAGAAGCTGCTGTCATCACAGAACAGAGAGGGAAAACCAACCCTTCCAGTGGATTTTCAGAAAGTAAGGGCTCAAGATAATATTGAAAGATTTCATGTTCTATTAGATAAACAGGTTTGTTTATATCTCAGACTTGTTACCCCTTTTATTACAACCTGTTTTTGTTTTTTTTATCGGCCTCTGCTTGCATCAAGTGCTTGTTTTTTGTTTGTTTTGTTTGCTGTCAGACGGGTTTGCAAATTGTCACGTTTCTTTGTGTTGAAACAGGAACATGGGAAGTGGTGTACAGTCAAGTCAAGTAGATGAACTGCTTTATCCATGGACAAGCGTTCCGGCAATACCTTCATCCATGTGCTGTAATTAAGTCACAAGCATTCACTGCCTACTTGACTTTGACCACAAATATTAAGAGCTTTCATTAAAAAAGACTTTGGTGCTGTTTTCCTTTAGTTGCAGAGTGTTTGCTGTTTGGTGCTGTGTGTCCTTTAGTTTCACTGTGTTTGCTGTTTGGTGCTGTTTGTCCTTTAGTTTCAGTGTTTTTGCTGTTTGGTGCTGTTTGTCCTTTAGTTGCAGTGTTTGCTGTTTGGTGCTGTGTGTCCTTTAGTTGCAGAGTGTTTGCTGTATGGTGCTGTTTGTCCTTTAGTTGCAGTGTTTGCTGTTTGGTGCTGTGTGTCCTTTAGTTGCAGAGTGTTTGCTGTATGGTGCTGTTTGTCCTTTAGTTGCAGAGTGTTTGCTGTTTGGTGCTGTGTGTCCTTTAGTTGCAGAGTGTTTGCTGTTTGGTGCTGTGTGTCCTTTAGTTGCAGAGTGTTTGCTGTATGGTGCTGTTTGTCCTTTAGTTGCAGAGTGTTTGCTGTTTGGTGCTGTGTGTCCTTTAGTTGCAGAGTGTTTGCTGTTTGGTGCTGTGTGTCCTTTAGTTGCAGAGTGTTTGCTGTTTGGTGCTGTTTGTCCTTTAGTTTCAGTGTGTTTGCTGTTCCTGACAGGAGGTCTCTGTAGACAAGGTTCCTGTACTGTATCAGGACTGCGAGTTTATCCAGTATGTGAATAACAGCAGAGTCAATCATTCCTTTAGGAACGGCTCTTCAGTTTGGAATGAACTCTTTCTGGTTGCTGGCTGAGGAGAGCGATTCTGCCAGACGTCTGTCTGCTTTGCTAGACAGAGCTTGGATCTTTTGGCATAGCGGGCAGCTGGATAGTCTTTGAAACTGGAGAGTGCTACCTTAGTCTTTCTTGGTCTCTGCTTTTATACTAAGCTAAGGATGCTGCTCCAGTGTATTTGTCTGGTAGTTTATCAGTATTATGTGCAGATGTCAAAAATGGGAACTACATTGTCAAAATCTAGCTAATTGTAAATTGTCTGGCACTGATAACCAGCTGGTTGTAAGTAGTAAAGAATCAACAGCGATTGCAATACTTTGACAAAATAAAAATAGTCCAACGCTTTTTTGAGTTTGGGCTGACTATCTTAATGGATAAAGCTGTGGGGCTTAGCGGATAAAGCTGTGGTCTTTCACCTTGAGACTGCAGTTCAAGCCTGACATGGGGTCTTGTTTAAAATGAGCGTGATGGTCTCAGGCAAGTCCCTGGTGGTCATGCTGAGAAAGCACCATATGTTTTGCAGCAATTGCAACCGACAAGCCAAATGAAACCTGTGTTATTTGTATCTCTCCCAGTAGAATGGTAATCTCTCCAGGTCAAGGTGGAGGGCTTTGCTGAGGTCGTGTGGGAAAGAAGTTAATGCTGCTGCTGGGGGTACTTCATCATCCCCCACGGAAGTTGTTTACAGGGCTGTCAGTCGCTATATCTAATCAAGCGAGGAATATCCTGTGTACTTCACGGGCATGTCTCATTCCCAGGTGATCTTCATTTACTGGAGTCAGCCTCTGGGCTAATATGCAAGCAGATCTCTCAGTGCCTGGCCAATTATTCAAACATGTTCTCCGAGGAGCACTCAGAGAAAGGCTTTGATGATCAAGAAGACTGTTTAAATCTCCTGGCCTCTCGTAACAGCCCACCCCCAAAGAATCCCAGAGAAACAACAACTGGTGTCTGAATTTGCAGACAACACCTTCCTCACCCCTCCTGTCCCAGGCAGATGTCTGCATATGTAAGGCATTCCGGAAAACAACCCGAGTGTTTCACATCAGACAGCATAATCCAAGCACCCCAGGGGGGCTGTGACACATGAAACATGGGTTTTATTTTCAGAATAGCAGCTCCTATTATTCTGTTTACATTATACACAGTGCAGCATGTTGCAGCTTTTAATAATTGCTCATTTTACTTTGGCTGTGTGTCATTGTCAAAACCCACCTTATAACAGCAGACCTATATGCTTTACATTCTGAGGTCCAGGGTAATAATCATAAGGAACATACATCAAAAACAGGTTGAGAAGATTTAAAACCCTTTTCCTTATGATAGAACAGATACAGCATTGAATTATTGGAGGCTGGGTATCTGGTTTATGATATAACAGATACAGCATTGAATTATTGGAGGGTGGGTATCTGGTTTATGATTTAACAGATACAGCATTGAATTATTGGAGGGTGGGTATCTGGTTTATGATTTAACAGATACAGCATTGAATTATTGGAGGGTGGGTATCTGGTTTATGATATAACAGATACAGCATTGAATTATTGGAGGGTGGGTATCTGGTTTATGATTTAACAGATACAGCATTGAATTATTGGAGGGTGGGTATCTGGTTTATGATTTAACTGATACAGCATTGAATTATTGGAGGGTGGGTATCTGGTTTATGATTTAACAGATACAGCATTGAATTATTGGAGGGTGGGTATCTGGTTTATGATTTAACAGATACAGCATTGAATTATTGGAGGGTGGGTATCTGGTTTATGATTTAACAGATACAGCATTGAATTATTGGAGGGTGGGCATCTGGTTTATGATTTAACAGATACAGCATTGAATTATTGGAGGGTGGGTATCTGGTTTATGATTTAACAGATACAGCACTGAATTATTGGAGGGTGGGTATCTGGTTTATGATTTAACAGATACAGCACTGAATTATTGGAGGCTGGGTATCTGGTTTTGATGTTGGCAGAAGCTGTACTTGTACTTCTGCTTATAGGTAATTAACACTAGAACTGCCATGACAGTCTTTTGAACAATTTTAGCAATTAAAATAAAAAAGATTCTGAGTTTGTGAATTTTTCGCGCAGCAGTATTCTGTCAAAGGTGGTCCTTGCAGGTGGCCTGTGGCTGTTTTTTATAATGTTTTGGACCTGGCTTTTGTTTTGTACAAGGAGTGCACTGGGAACACAATCTCCCAGAGGGACTTCATTCTGCAGCTAGCCCTGGAGCTATGGCAGAAACATTTTGATCAGAGAAGCGCAAGCCAGCTTGCAAATGCCCCTCAACTTTCAGCCAGCGCTGCGCCCACTGCCAGAGCCTTGAAAGACAAGAAAAATGCCTCGAAACATGAGCAAGCTATGGGTTAGCAGATGTGTGTCAGCAGCTGTGTGTGCCGCCAGAGGTCTGCTACTGCTCTGTATTGAAATGGGAAACACATTGATCTCTCATATGCTTTCAACACCAAACACGCAGGTGCTTTCAATGAAAGGGTAGAATTGCTATTGGGAACCTGCTAAAAAATGCCTTTCTCCATGGCATGTCAAACCACATCCCCATCTGAACCAGCAGTGCTGTTTGTGGGAAAGTGTACCAAACCATTGCTGTTATCGGAATAGCTCTATTACTCAGAGCGCACCAGGAATCTCAACCACGCTGTTTCTCATCCGAGGTTTGGACCACCTTTGAGGAAGCGTTTGCCATGACCCAGGGCTCGCATACATTCTGCTTCCGTGCATTCGCTTCTAGTCTGAAGTAAATTAATGCAGTTCATTCACCAGAACATGCACCTACTGTTGCGACTAAAAGATGAGGGCTCTAATGGACTGGAACCCACAGAAAACCTTCATGTGGGTTATCTGACATGTTTTTTTTTAATAAAGAAATTGAAAACTCCTTAAACAAGCTGTACTTTCATAAAGGTTGCAGCTTCTGGGTGACCCTGGTTAAAGACAGCTGTGTGCTTCTCACATCAAGCAACAGCAGAGGGGTGTCCTGAAATAACTTGATAACCCACAACTGAATTTTCTTTCGCTATCCATGTTACCAAAACGAATACACATTTTGTGGGTTATCCATCTTTTTAAACTGTCTGGAAAAACTTTTTTTTTTTTTTAAATGGTGATATTAAGCAAAATCAGGTGATTCTCAATTAAGTGATTCTCTAATTAACAGGACAGAACTGTGCTCCAGATTTGTGATTCTCAATTAAGTGACTCTCTAATTAACAGGACAGAACTGTGCTCCAGATTTGTGATTCTCAATTAAGTGATTCTCTAATTAACAGGACGGAACTGTGCTCCAGATTTGTGATTCTCAATTAAGTGATTCTCTAATTAACAGGACGGAACTGTGCTCCAGATTTGTGATTCTCAATTAAGTGATTCTCTAATTAACAGGACGGAACTGTGCTCCAGATTTGTGATTCTCAATTAAGTGATTCTCTAATTAACAGGACGGAACTGTGCTCCAGATTTGTGATTCTCAATTAAGTGATTCTCTAATTAACAGGACGGAACTGTGCTCCAGATTTGTGATTCTCAATTAAGTGATTCTCTAATTAACAGGACAGAACTGTGCTCCAGATTTGTGATTCTCAATTAAGTGATTCTCTAATTAACAGGACGGAACTGTGCTCCAGATTTGTGATTCTCAATTAAGTGATTCTCTAATTAACAGGACGGAACTGTGCTCCAGATTTGTGATTCTCAATTAAGTGATTCTCTAATTAACAGGACGGAACTGTGCTCCAGATTTGTTGCAGTCCTGTAGTGTAACGAATGGAGAAAAGAAAAACAACAAAAAATCAAGCTTTGAAAACTGCTGAAATATTCCTGGATCCATCCATACTGTGTTTGTGCAACTACTGTACAGTGAGTTTGTCCCACACAGACATGTTTGCTGATCAGCAACCCTTACCCAAACAGTTCATACTCATCTTATTAATGACAGCAGCAACCAATGCATAATCTGTGTGGATGCGGAGCACTGGGACACAAGATACTGGGGCCAAATCACAGTCAACCCACAGACCTACTGACTGACCCCGGGCTGTCTCGGCTCAGCTAGACAGCTGCTTAGACCGCATTCACACTTGAGATTTAAGACGTCCCAGGGCTGCCTCAGGGCCGTCTCCAAAAAAGAAAAGGCAGGACCAGGGCCGGCCTTTACATATATATGAACGCAAAGCAGACTTAGGGCCGCCTTTTCATCTCACATGACCAATGTGGTTACGTCGCTCAGAACTCCCGTACTCCCACGCACGCGAAAGGTAAATAGAAAGGTGAATGCTCTGCTAGCCAAGACGACAGTGGATCAGTATTGAATGGTAATTATTTCTACATCGTACAACTTTAATTATAAATATATTAAATTTAAAAAGATCTAGCGGGTTAACGTTCAGGTTGTTTCTTTCACATAATATACGAGCTGCAGTGCATTCATAATTAAGCTTCATTTGTCACAATTACCTTTTCTTCCTGTTATTTAGTAACTAAGTGTTAAATATAAAAACTGCAGGATTGTGGATCTCAATAATGATCAATAATGCAGCGACTTGGCATATTCAGCCACCATTGTTTATTTTGCACGCAACGATATACACAGCTACAGAAGTGTGCGTCTTTACATTAAAATGCTGATCATTTCTTTTAGCTGCTTGCTTTTACACACACATAAAATACTGTTCTCATCCACAAATATTAAGATTGTTGATGCACCATAACATTAAGTCAAAATATTCAATAACATATATGGTTTTTTTTAAATATATACCATAAAATTGCTACTGTGCTGCATTAGAAAAAAAAAATGAATACAAAACATCTACAAATCAAGGATTACTGTATATCCTGGTAGCACTTCTATTCTGAGTGCACGCTATCCTTCCATAAAAAAAAAAAAAAAAAAATTCGCCACATTTTAAGCCTGCTTTTCAGTCACATATGTGAACGCGTAAATGCGCCTTAAACTGCAAATGTGAAGGGGGTTGCAGGTCTAAATATGCGGCGTCCCTGAGGCGGGCCCTGGGCCAGCACAGTAGTGTGAACAGGGTCTTAGAGCCCTAAAGGGTTACTGTGATGTAAAGCACTGCAGAGTGTAGTAAGCAATGGTGACAGCGTGGTGAAGAATGGGCTGCTGTGGTAAAACATGGTACATCATGGTGAAACGATATGGCAAACCTGTTGATCAGCCCTGAAAAAAGCATGCAGGCTGCTGACTTATTGTACAGGGCGGGTTCCGCCTGTAAAAAGTAAAGTAACAGGATTTTTCACAGACAGCATCACTGACAGGCTGAGTAGTCTGCCCTGTCCTAGCAGCTTGGTGGTGCTGTTCCATTGTGATGTGTGGAAGAGGATTTAAACTGATTTTGCTGGGTTGTCGGCCCCACAGAATCAACTCTTTGCATATTACACTGTGTAGCATTTATATTGAGATGTGGCTTAAGATGATGTAGCATTGTTTTTATGATACAGCACTCCAGCTATATCTCATGATCCGATAATTAATTCACCGTGTGTCCATGCTGACGTTAATTTGTACATGCTGTATATTTCTAATGTACAGGATAAGGGACCAGATAGCAAAAATAATGATGCCTTATTATTAATGATAAGAAAATGAACACCCATTACATCTTCCTTTGCTAAAGGTAGTCTTTATTTGCTTAAATTATAAAATCACAGAATATAGTTTATCCCATATATTACACCCCAGAGAAGAAAAGAAATAGCCCCCAATATTTATTTTTTTTTGCAACTAATAAGCAGTAAACCCACTCAGGTTTTAAATTTCAGTGGAGAGGAAGGATGGATCAGCCTTGTCTTGCAACACCTCTGAAAATAGAAGAAAAAAAAAAATCAGGATTAATTTAGCACACCTTTTCATTTCCAGTGCTGAACACCTGCTGACTGTTTTGCACAAAGGGATTAATTTAATGATTACTTCCTTGATGGAACCTGATCGCTGTCCCTTTTTCTTCACCCTGCTGTGAGAGGACAATTTAATTCCCAGAATGAAAACGCTCTCTCCTGAATTAGAGAGAATAGCCCACTCCTGGCTGGTTACATTATATTCCAATAAGGTCCGATTTCAATGCCGTGCTCAACAGGAAAACAGCAGATGTCTTGACAAAAAAAAAAAGAAGGTATGTTTCAGAACAGAATTAAAGTCAGAATTGCCCTTATAAAAGCTCCCCCAAGTAAAAGCACAGCAAAGTCTAATAAAGCTCAGAGATGTTTGATAAAGCATATTAAACAAACTTGGCAAACCACTGTAAACTATGTTAAATTCATTGTATGACTGTAAGGACAATCATAGGGAAGCTGGAACACTACTGTGCAAAATGAACTGGTAAACTTTTACAAGGGTAGAGTCAAAGAAAACCTGAAAGCAAGTCAAATTAAGGAGAAGCGTTCCAAAGCCATCTAGCTGGTCTTTATTGAGTATGTGATATGAACATGTGGTTCTGGGATGTGGTGTTCCAGTGTCTATCAGGGCTCACGTAGTACAACCTCATTGTCTTCTGTACTGGTAATGTACACGCAGCCCCAGGGCAATAGAATATGAGGAATAAGCATTACCATTTTATTCATTTTGAGGCAGGCAATGATAACATTTTCAAAGCAGACAGTTTAAATTATGTATTTTTTTATATAGGTTTTTGTAATAAAAAAAATATTAGATAGAAACTTAAATTAGCTGTCACTGTGTGAAAAAAAATACTGTGTGACATGAACAAAAGGCAGACTGTTCCTTTTTAATTTCATTTAGCAGACACATACTAGGCTGGCTTTCATAACACTCAGGATTTTTTTGTTTTGTTTTAGGCGTCCTTTGGTACAGGGTTCAAAATGAAAAATATCGCAGGGATTTCTTCAGCTTTAATAGTGAGCCTCTGAATCACTGACAGATAAGTCTTTCAAAACAGCAATGCGTCTTCTCACACAGGTTTGCAGTACTGCGTTTTCTCAGCAGAAGCATCTATTTGAGCATTTGCTTTTAACAAAGTAGGATTGATTGTCTTCGGGCAGCTTGACACTTTTCTCCAGAATAAACACAATTTAAGATGCCATTCCCATGCAGCCTGATATGAGAACGGACAGGTTCTGAAAAATCAGCCTTATGTAAACAAAAACAAAAAGCATTATCTTACTGTACCGTGACAGACGTGAAATCTGCATACAATTACATTTTCTAATGATTATTTATTTGTGTTTCAACAAATTATTTGCCATGTCTGCCACCTACATATTTTACAAAAAGTAAGCTGTGAGTTCTATTCTAAAACTGAGCCCAAAGCAATCTGATCAGAGGATGAGCCACCGCTGCCTCCCTCAGGAAAGAGCTTCTCATTGTTCAGCTTGTGTCTGCCTGTGTAGGACTAGGATTGCTGAGTTTCCGAGAGGCTAACTCAAGTTCACATGCCTACTTTCAGAAGACATCTAGTACCCACAAAACAAACAGAATGTTTATTTTTGGTTGACTGAATCAACATCAGATGAGACTCACATCCATATCTTATCAGCTCAGGGATGCCTATGCTAACCGCTGAGCCAGCTGGCTGCTAAAGACATACCCAAAATATGCACAGGTGTGTGGAGCTTAACATATAAACAACGCAAGGGCACAATAAGCATACAGTGCACTATATACACTACAGAGCAGAGGACAGCTGTGTCTTTAAGCAGGGATCATAAAAGCTGTTTGCACCCTGCTGTGTATACGCTAATCATACTGCACGCTATTTAATTTATCAATGATTACGTTCAAGTGTTAAGTGGTTTGGCTTATGTCCTAATGTGCACAGCTGAGATCTGACTGCACAGCCAGGCAGCAACCACATGCAGAGTTCAGCAACAGAGAACGAGTCAGGGCTGTTTCAAGAAAACTTGTTTTGTTCTTTTCCCATTTGAGATTTTGTGAAATTAGGCATTAATCAGCTACAGGCCAGCTAGGTTTGTATATCAAGGCATTCTGTAGCCCTGTATGTTATAGGATGTGTAGAACTATGTTATTACATTGTAATTGCACGTATGGAAAAGACATTGTTCACAAGGGCTTTTCCATGTAATCACACAGTAGTGACCCTGTGTAGTAACCATCGAGTCATTGCAATGCAATCACATGGGTACGCATGCCCTGTCAACTGACCTGCTATCATTCATTCCTAGTCATTGGGTATTGTGTTGATCAGCATGTGATTTATTGTCTATTTAAAACTTACAACTGGCATACTTCAAGAGGCTTGGTGGTCCAGTGGTTAAAGAAAGGGGTTTGATACCAGGAGGTTCCCAGCTCAGCCACTGACTCCCTGTGTGTGATCCTGAGGGAGTCACTTAACCTCCTTGTGCTCTGTCCTTTGGATGAGACGTAAAACAAACAAGGTCTTATTGGAAGTGACTTTGCAGCAGTTGTTGTATAGTTCACCCCCTAGTCTCTGTAAGTTGCTTTGGATAAAAGCATCTGATAAATGATTTAATAATAATATAATAATAACTTTTACCATCTGACCTGTTAACCTGCCTAAACTTCCACCCGCATGCAGCATATCTAATGATTAATGTCCCTTGTAGAAAGATAAAGGGACTCTTTTTATACCAAGCGAGCTGCCCAATGCATGGCACTGTTCTGTTAAAGCACGCAAAATGCAGGTGCCTCTTTGCTGATAATGTAAATGCCACTCTTTTAACAAGGTCCACGGATCACAAACGTTTCATCTAGGTTCTCTCATCTACGGGCTCGTTTCTTTTGTATAAATCATGCACCGCTTAAAAAGAAAAGAAAAAAATGTAAAATTGAAATAGTTTTACACACTGGTAATTGTGTGGCTTCAAAGTTGTAGCCCATGGGCACCAATCACAATAATCCTGTTGATGATCAGAGCAGATCTCTGTTGGTAGTGGAAGAATATTTAACAGCAGCCCTTTCACCTATAACAACCGCCCCTGCATGAAATCACCAGCATGCTGTACAACGTCAAGGCAAAGACCTGGGGAAACGTTACACCAAAATCTTTACCTTGATGCTTATAGCAGAGCTGTAACTGCACTGTATGGACCTTAATGGTGCCCTGTGCAGCGATAAGAACCAGAGGCAATAAAACACCATGCGAATGCACAAAACAAGGAGGGAATGCCTAGTACATTTATGCAACACCATTATTATATTGATGATAATACCAGATCTCTGCTGGCAAGCATTTATTATGAGCACATGCAGATTGAAAAGAATACAGCTTGCTCACACTGGACCGTGCAGGTTATGGAAGTAGTTATACACAGCATGCTTTTGTACAATCATCAAGCAGTTAGTTTACAATTCTGCCTGCAGATGCAATGTTCATTATAAAAGACTGGAGTAATCACTGGGAAAGGGATGGGATATTATATCAAATTAGTATTTGAATTGTTATTTAACCTTCATTATAAGCTTTATCACTGTGTAGCCCATGTATTACGGGCTCAGCTTACATCTGAATCTCACTCATGCAGACAGTTTAATGTACAAGTCCTCAGTTTGTGCCAAACTGAATGGATGCCAGCTCCAGGTCTTTGTATTAGCAGGACCTACATATTTGTATTTAAATCTGTGCTGCTTTAATGAACATACAGCCCATGATGCTTGATATTGGTGCTGGTAAGCAATTATCCAGGACTGCAAAACACATGAACATAAATTACACTTTGAAGAGCAGCTTGAAAACAAAAGCTGTACCTCTATTGGTCCCTGAAGACTAGGATTGGAAACCACATCCCTGGATTTCTGACCCTGAACACAAGCCTCACTGATTTATGAGAGTCAGTTCAGATTGAAGAGCTACTCAATCTTCTAGGGGAGACAGCACTGTCTGGACCTGCATTCATTGATTTGATTGATCCTCAAGAAGGTGTCTTTAGTAGAAAACTTAATTCTGTCAAGTCAGAGTCGCTGGAAACTTATCTCCTTTCCTCTGTTCCCATGCCAACCGCCAGAACGCGGCCGGCTACTGCAACCCTGCTCGGTGCCTTTGTATGGGCTCCTGAAGCAGCACCTTAACTTTCCTACTGCATCTGTGCAACCAAAGGTCTTCCTGGTGCCTGCAACAGTGGAGATGTGTGTGAGCATCACAGGGGCTTGCTTTATGTCGGGAGATCAGATACACCCGGTCTCATGTCAACAGATATCAGGTCGGCAGATACTGTAATTGAAGTTAAAATGCATTCTGATGTACTGTAATGCAGATCTCAAAGTAAACTCGGCCTCGAACCTTGGGAGTAGTGGGGTATTAAAAAATGACCTGGGGTCACAGAACCCCAACTTGTGGGACATAAATGGTGTCTTAATCCGCTAGTAAATCCCCACCTTTTCCCAGTGCTGGCGACACTACAGCACAGAAGGGCTGGGAAACAAAACAGCAACTCCCTCCCCTACCAGGTCTGGGGGCAATGCAATTCCCTACAAAGTCTCAACATCACCCAAGGATTGGGGGTCTACATTGACTGATGCACATATCAATCCTTTCTGCGTCCTTTTCCATCCTTATTATACAATTCTAATACATGGTTTTCTCTAGTTTCTGGACAATCAAATTGATGCAAAGGTTTTTAAACAAATTTGTAATAATGATGAAGTGATGGATCGTATGACTCTGCCATGTGGGATTGAAACTTGAAAAGGGCGTTTAATTGTCAATGGACCTTTTCTTAGAGAAATGAAAAGTTTTAATAACCGGTTTTAATAAATACATATTATGGGATTATACAACGCAATTTGACTTGAGCACAGAATGGGATGTCCATGGAGCCAGAACCTGAATCCTTAATTTGGAGTTTCAATCCAAACCAGAAGAATGTTTAATGTCTTGGGAGAGTTTTTTTTTTTTAACAGAAAATAATAATTGCTTCAACATTGACTAAACAAAGAAGTGGTCTGGAGGAAGAATCAGAACAAAGCATCACTCTAAATCCTATTCTACATATCTGATTCAATGAACAACCCTACTGTGTCACTGACTGAACTGGAGGTCAAACCCCACATTACCTCACTCTAAACTCTATTTGCAGCTATGACTAGACTTCATCACATGCACTGCCATACAGTGTATAATTACTCTAAAGAAGTGGGAGGACATGGTAGTGTAATACCGAAAACCACTGATTGAAAAGCCAAATGCAATTATTCCAAGCGCTTGTCTGCATTTGCTTTTATGTGAGACTATACCACGCATTATGTAGAATGAATTCAATGCTGGAAATTTCAATTTGATTCAGATGTGGATCCAGACAGATCAGGATTCAGTTTCATGGGTTTGTACGACTGGGGGAGTTAAACTGACACCTGCAGGTCTCACTCTCTAATCCACATGGCTTGGGCCCCGGCGTGCTTTACTGGTGGGCCTTGCCAAAAATAATGCTGGTCTGACTGAATACTGGAACATGTAGCATTTCATTTCACTACACCAGTGTCGTCATCTTTTCTTCTCCAGATATCTTTTAGTGTCAGATAATATGGAACAAATTCATGGTCTTTTTATCACCCACCCCTTCAGTGTATGATCAAAGCCACAATAAATACATATTTGTTACTTTTGGAAGGTAGTGCAAGGTTATTATTTTTCACATTGTAAATGCACCTAGAGGAATCATTTTACCAAACACTTGTGGTCATTTCTCTTATTGTAATACCTTGCAATACTATGCAAATTATAAGTCTTCCTTGTTTTCTTTTTTTTTTTACATTTCCCTTAATATTTGACAGTATTTCGAGTGGTTCGGGGTTCAGCTCCAATACTGAGTTATCATCATTTTTCTCTACATCTGCCCTTACTGGGCTTTGAGTTTGTCTGGAGAATCCTATGTTCCGGGACTGAACAGCCTTCCTAGTTCCATTCAAATCATGTGACAATACAACCCCTCTCTACCAGAGCCATCAGAGTTCAATACAACCCCTCTCTACCAGAGCCCAGAGTTCAATACAACCCCTCTCTACCAGAGCCATCAGAGTTCAATACAACCCCTCTCTACCAGAGCCATCAGAGTTCAATACAACCCCTCTCTACCAGATCCTCTCTACCGGAGCCATCAGAGTTCAATATTGTCACCTGATTTGAATGAAATGAGATTTAGGATTCTCCATGTAAGCTTAACAAATATGAAAACCCATTATTACTCATTTCATGAAGTGCTTGCAGCTTTGCTAAATGGAAAGCACACTGGCATGGTTGTGTAAAGCTGGGTGCCCTGGTACTAGGTTAAGGGTCCCGATGTTACATCTTCATTGTTTTTGTTTATTTTTGCTAGCTCTGTAGTAGTTTGTTCTGGAAGCACAGCACTGGAGTAAGTGTTTACTGAATGTTCGGTTTTTCAGTAACACTTTACATTAAGTGTCTCTAATTTCTGTGTATTTAGACATAATTATGATGTTATTGTGCATAGTTACAATGTACTGCATGTGTAAATCTTTTTGCATGATATTTGTAAGTACACAATTGTATCAGAAAAGAGTTAGGGTTAGTGGGTTAGGGTTAGAGTTAGGGTTAGAGTCAGTGTTAGGGTTAGGGATAGAGTTATATAGTGCAGAAATATTCACACATTAAGTACAGTGTAACTATGCATAATAGCATTGTCATTCTGTGTAAGTACTTATGTATTTACTAAGTAACTATTCTGTAAATACACAGTAATTAGATACACTTAATGCAACGTGTTACATTTTTCTACAGTTACATCCAATAGAAATTTCTTACCTGACTAATATCCTATTATATTAAACAGGGAGAGAAAGGGAATAGTAAGAAGAAGGTGGATTTTTCTAAAGGATCCCTTTAAGGAATTCAGAAAAGAAGCTCCTCTGACAGCGGCCTCAGAGGAACACATAATGAAAGAATGATGAGAGAGCGGGCTGAGACTGAGACACGTCTCAGGACGATAACAGCAGAGGGTGTTGAAGCAATGAGACATTATGGAAAAGGTTACGGAAAAAAACAAACAGTGGAAGCATCTGGTCACTGAGTTCAGGGAGGGCAGCTGGCTGCACCTTGACATCTAAAGATATAGGAGGAGCTAAGAGCAAGAGGAAGCACCTCTCTGTTATAGATACAGCACAAGGAAATGGGTGTTGCTCGGAATAGTTTATCCCATGGTCTCTATTACTGTTATAATCTTCATGCAACTCCAATATGAAAATACAGCTGACAAAAAAAAAAAAAAAAATCTGGTACTGGCTGGTCAGTATATACAGTATATCTATACTAAATATAATTTAAATATATTACAAAAATAAATGATTATGACACATGCCAACACATGTATCACTGTTAGCATTTCCTTTGTTTTGACTGTAGAGCCATTCTTTCATTCCTTTATTGCTCAAGCTGCTGTCTGAGGTGAATCTGAAGCACACCTAATAGCTGTCCCATAGGACTTCTATTCCACTATTCCAGTACCGCATTCCATGGATGCTTTGGAAAACGCAAAGGTTTAACTTTGTCTTCCTGACCGGCAGACAAAACAGAAGCTGTCAGTTTGACAACTGAACTTGAAAGCAAGCGTAAATGGTCTTCACCCGCCAAATCCCTGGAGCTGAGTTTTGAGAGGTGAGCTTGCTATGTTGGACATGGGATGGCTTCCAAGCATGCAAAACACCTAACAATAAAATGAAAAAACAACAACGTATTTCTCTTCAGTGTGTCTAGGATATCTAGTGGCTGAAGTTGCACATTGTGTCTAAGTCATTATGGGGCTAGCAGGATGATTTATGAGCCCAGCTTGTTGTCTTACTCTGCACAATAATTGAAGGGTCCTTGACATCTTCATAACTGAGGCAAACAGTCAGCTTCCATTTCAATTGACACGCTTTGTGAGTGGAGGCCACGTTGCCACCGTTTTTAACTGAGGTTAAATAAATATCTCATAATGCCTTGAATACAAGACCTCCGTGTTCGGACATGATACTCAGCGTAACGAGGAACAATGCATCTAATCTCAGGATGTTTTAGGTAGCTGGGTGGGCGTGAACCAGCCACCACACACTCCAGAAGCGAGCTTCTTGGCTAAGGCTGCACGTTCGGTTCGATGAAGTAATATTAATCACTTTTATGAGATAAACAGTGTTTCTACAAAACGTAACAGTGAATTGATAGTAGTAGGATGAGAACTTTGATAACTTTTCCTGGTTTGAAATTTGAAGCAGGATAAATCATATATAGGAATGGTAAAGAATTGGTATGGAAAAAAAAAAAAAGGGTGACTATGGTAAAGTATGATAAAAACATGGGGAAAGCACATTAAACTGCAAAATTACCGTTCAAATGTATCACTGTGATGAGTTTCAGTAATTCACGTAGACATGGGGACTTCAGTACAAGGAACTTTCACTGAAACAGACTATAGAGCCACTACCTCACATTGGTATGCCTGTTTGAACTCAGGCATTTGAAACGTCTGCCAGTTCTACAGTAATAGGTGATATTTTGTAATTAGTTGTTTTGCTGAACAAAGCCATGTGTCAAGTCAGACTAAGAGGCTTGCATAAAAGCCACTTGCTTTCATTGCACGCTTTGTTATCCATCTCATTAGCTAATTGCACAGACATAAACTAAATCGTTTGTAATCAGTATCCTTTTGCTATTACGTGCTTCCTTTTGTTCTGCAATGTTGATGTTGCTTCAGCTTCTGTTATGAATGTAGTCACAAGCTTGTTTGTAGCCACTTCATAGCTGCCAGCATTGTTTTTATTATGAAGTCATTCGTGAATCATATTTTATTAATTGCTCGTGCTCTTGAAACATACTTTGAACAGCATAATTACACATGCAGTTAATCAAAATCATTTGTGGTGTGTTGTTGAAACGTTTTTTTAAAGTGTAATAACATAATAAGTTAATAATTATGAACCACTTGCTGGTGGAGTCCCCTTTGAAATAACAATGACGCATTCCTCGATGTGAAACAATGTTGTGGAAAAGGGCGTCTTACTTTATTTGAGAGCCTGTATTTACATGATGTTGATTCACGCAGCAATGGCAGTGGTTAGAAGTTTAATGTGTTCAGTTGTTGATCTTTTCATCATTTCTACTGGAATTCTTAGCAA
The DNA here is from genome assembly GCF_902713425.1 of Acipenser ruthenus. Lineage (NCBI taxonomy): Eukaryota > Metazoa > Chordata > Actinopteri > Acipenseriformes > Acipenseridae > Acipenser > Acipenser ruthenus. The sequence continues at coordinate 1,324,919 of NC_081196.1, forward strand.
AGTCGTGTTCTGTTTTCCATGGCAACCGGTTCTCGACCTAACTGTGGGATTTTCATTGGTGCCTGTTGAGAGTCTTTCCTTTGTTTTAATTGTCAAGCAGTTTGTGTGTGCGTTTAAAAAAATTATTTGGCTTCTTTTGGGTTGGAGTAAGTGAAAAATGTTGGGCTACTTTTGGGCAAGATGTTAATAAACTTTGGGCTACTTTTGAACCTCAGACACCTACACTTTCTATTAACCAGAAATTATAATGGAATAATAATCAAATTATCTGCAATTGGCGTATCACAAACCCCTGAGAATTGTATGGCTGGAATGAATTCTGTCACTGTAGAACCTCTAATTCGACTGTTCAAATGGAAACCTTTATGAAATGTTGCTTATACTGTACTACTTACATTTTCTGTTTGAAAAAATCACTGACATGTTGTTTTTTGTTTGTCAGTTATGGCTATATCATTCATGCTTCTCAGTTTTGAACAGCACACTGTTTGGTAGACTTGCCCAGCAACAGTGATTTGTTAACATTGATTAGAGTAAATGGGTTATCTAATAACAAGAAGGATGACTGGTAATTAATGCCTTGCTAACATTAAGATAAAACACAATATGACTTGTTGATTTGTTACTAGTGTCAACCATTCCTATTCTATTCACAGAACTGTTCTCAAGGTGAGTTTTGATAACTTAAATCAAGTTTGAAGGTCATGAAATCTTTTTCAACTGTTTTAGAGAGGCTTATAAGTTTATTCTCATTTTTAAAAGTGCCATTTAGCCTTAAAGAGAATGTTTATAAACACTCTTCAAAAATCAGTCTTTGAAGCAACGATTTAAAAAGTCCTTCAGGTTTTGTAAATTAGGCTTGGTAATTCAAATGTGCTATTTCACATCAGATTTATTTGTGAACTTTTTTTTCTTTCTGATAAATTCAACACTTTTTGACAGAAACTGGGGGGTCGGGATATTACTAGGAAATTGAATTAGCATCAAGGACTACTAACTGCAGACAAAGCTCTCAAACAATAACCCTTTTACACGCAGCTATCCTTTTAGGAGTTTCTTTACCCTTTACCCTTACACAATTCTATTTGCTATCAAAGGTATCCCGTTTCCCTTTGTGTGCAGGGGTCAAGGTTACAATAACAGTGCTACCTGAGATTCTGTCTGTGTGTGACCTCGTCAGAAAAATCTGACACAGCTTCTATCACAGTTTGGAAATGGCTTTTTGGATGAAGTTACCGTAACCTTCCATATAGGGTGGGGGTTGATGGTTCCCCAATTCACCTGCTGTATAAATGCAAGACAAGTGCTTTTAATGGTGAATGTAAATATACAGGCGTGTGTAGCTAGCCCAGCGCAAGACACACCCTGAATTACATGAATATTATTTCTCAGAATCTTTTCTCCTTTTAAGGTTTTATTGTTTACCTTGAGTGGAATCGCTCGGTGCCATTGGAATGATCCTCTCATTTAATAAGATAATGTCAGTGTCTCTCTTAATGTCCCATGTAGATTTTGTATATCCCCTTGTCTGTGAGCTCAAGTTCTGTTATGTCACTATTATTATTACATGAGTTACTGTTACCATTACTATTAAGTACAATTTGATTCCCTTACCTCTTCACCTAGTGGAAGCTGAGCTGCTCTTTAATGGACCGGAAATCACCAGCAACTCCATGACATATATAGCAAGTATGAATGAAGGGTGACCGTACGTTTACCTGCTGGAAGAAATGCAAAGTTAAAGCCACTACTGAGTTTGCTTGCTTTGAATTGTGTCTTTGATCAGAATGGTGTGACTGCCATTGACTTGTGCTCTCCACAGCACCTGAGCCATGGGAGTGTGCAAACTACAGTAGATTGTTTATGCGTCTCTTGCTAGCTCTAGTTAACATACATATAAATAACACCGGTGATATCGCATACCTGCCAAGCTTTAATCCGCCTGATCTCCAAGCTCAGTTTACAGCCTTGCGATTTAGTCCTGTAACCTTATGAATGCAGGTCAAACTCAATTGAAAACAGCTTGGAACTTCACCTGAGCTCACTGTAATTCTTGTGTTTGAACGGCTTCACAATGCCAAAGCTGGTAAAAAAAAAAAAAAAAAGTTTGGCAAACACATTGGCATGTGTGCATTGCATTATTTTACATTGTGATTTATGTTGCAAATGATCTTTTGGGTTTTACACAATGTGCTAGCATTGCTATATAGAGACGCCTAATCTTACTAGTCAAGGGTGGTCTATGTTGTGCGTTGTCTTGCCCACTGTCATTAGCTGTCAGAGAAAGACAATATTGAGGAAGGAATGCATGTAGACCAGCGTCTTGCAGTCTGTGTTTCTTGTGCTTCATGGTTTTCTATTGCCTCCCCCCGCCCCCTCACAGACATGTTGGTACTGTACTCGAGCAGACATTGTGAGCTGTTCATCATACCTTGCAGATAACTGCTGCAATTACTTGTCATTATATCTTCAGTTACTATCTTAACCCCTTTTTATTTCTTCAGCAGTGGATTTCTCTCTGTGTCGTTATTTAACATCGGTTATTTTCATTTACTAGTCGGACAAGACCATGAATTACCGGCATTGTTACCAAAGTATTCAAAGAGAAACTGTTTTTTTGGGGGGGGCGGGGGGCGGGGGGGGGTTGTTTGTTTGTTTCACTTGGCATTGGTACATATTCTTTAATTAGAGAGATCTCCTCTGTATAATCTGGCTTTTGTCTGAAAGGCTTTGGGAGTTGTTTAAGATTCATGAATTGGAATCTTAGATTTCTTGAAAACCGATACCTATTATTCAAAAGAGTGGAGGTTTACGGCCATGAAACTGGAGCACCCAAATCCTCTCGCCAATTTCCTTCAGAACTGGCAGTGATTAAAGATCATATTAGGAGGATTTGCAGCTTAGGAAGAAACATGTTATTGCCGTCTGTCTCTATTCTCCCTGATTTCTCAGAACTTTCACATACACGAGTGGAATTCCAAACTGATTAATACAACACGTTGGTTGTTATTTTAGAAAACGACAAATACAACAGCAGAAAAATGCTCTTCTAATTAAAAAGGAACAAGATATTCCTCTCTGGCTTTGGGGTTCAGGCAGTGGGACGTGACCATGGGGTTGGCTCTATTATTAAACCAATAAATCCTACTCAGCTAACTCTTCCTTCTTGAATAAATTGTGGTGTAATTGGTTAAGTACAGAAAACTGTACCCTGATAATCTCTACTGCTCTACAAGATGTACAATAAATGAAACGTTCTGAAAGAAAAACAAAGTTATTACCCTAGAGTAGAGGGTTGAAACCCAGCTGTGCTTATTCTTCACTTACATCACCTTTACCAGCTCTGTACTGAGCGGTTGTGTTTCATTAAACCAAAAGGAACAATGGTACAGGGAGAAACATCACACCTGCAGGTAACGAGTAAAATTGGCATCAGATGTTATTCCCAAGCATAACAAAAGACTACATGCGCCACCTCAGTAACATCCTTCATTATGTGCCCTTACAGGTAAATCCGTCATGTGTTAGCATTACATTAAGCCAAAACACAGCCGATTCAAGCTTTTCTGTGAAGTGCCGCTTAAACTCCATAGCTGTACATTTGATTTCTCCATTAAAGACAGAATTGAGATCAGTTCTTAAAGCTACAAAACCCTGGCATTAAATGATGAATAACAGCTTTAGGGTCTGCCTACAGTCAGCGACTAAAAGCACTGACTGCTTGCAAGAAAGAAACACATCCCATAAATAAGGCTCTTAAAAGTCTGACACAGGCTTAAAGCACACAGGGCAATCTTCACAAAATGTTCCCGTGTGCTAAACAAGCACGCCTTTTTATTATGATCATGTTAGATTAGATTCAAAGGTATTTTGTTTCATTGTTATTGTTTTATTTACTTATTGCTACAGCTGTACATCTTTTTTAAGGAAAACCATTAACACAGTATTCTTCATAATGACCTCACAGTCAACCTAGATCTAGTGGAAACTGTTTGTATAACCAAACAACAGTGAGCGTTGCAAGTGCAGTAATCTACGCTTGGCTGTTTTTATGATGCAGATTTAAAGGGCCTATTCCCTAACACAGCACTGAGGGCAAATGCAGTTGTAAACAGAGCCAAGCTCTTATTGCTGGGAAACTTCAAGTGACAATTAGTTCTGAATCCGAAGACGATATAATAGGAATTCCATGAATACAACCTGAAAGTGTTTATTCAGAATACAAACTGTTCATTAGCCAGGTCATTTTAATTGGTTAGAGCTGTGCTCCTGCCTGTGCTCAGTAAAACGGAGTTGACTAACTTTACAGCTCGGCAGTCATTTGCGAGTGACCTGGCCAAAGCCATAAAACCTAAAAGGTCTCAGCTCAGAAGCCAAATTCAAAAGGTCTGATGAGAATATCACAGGACTGTAATGAGCTTCTGTCACTCTATTGCCTCTGATCCGCCCCTGCTGCATTCATTCAGTCACCTGATGGTGCTTTACTTACCATATAAACCATTTATATCAATATATACAGGATATGATATATATATATATATATATATATATATATATATATATATATATATATATATATATATATATATATATGGAAGTGGTTTATGTTATAGTTTCCATCACTGATCCCTCCCAAAGACCACCTGGATAGAAGTCGAGTCAACCATGACACTCGACACAGACACTAAAAGAAAACACTACTGTTAGCAAACCTTTGTTTTTAGTTTTTCCGGTGTACAGCTATGACCACAAGTTTTGCATATTAGCAATTTTAGAATTGAGACATCATTTAAAAAAACAAAAACAACGATAGGAACATAATTTAGATCTTTTATTTAACATCATGTCATCAAAGAAACTACAAAATCATGTTGCAAAAGTCTACCGGAAGCCCTAACAGTAGTACAGTATTTCATGTTTGATTTTGATCAAGTATATGGAAAACTACAAAGCTGTAAGTAATTCAATATGTTAATGTAAGATTATTCAGCAGGTTTCATTCGACTTTATGAAGCAGAATGAGTTAATTGTATCGGGGGTTGCAAAGAGGTGTAGTTTTCTACGCCTCTTTTTCAGGTGGGAATTGAAGAAGTCTCATCTACATTCCTTTTTATTCACCCTGTCAGATGGTTACTAAAATGGTTGTGCTTGGACACCCTGTAGGAAATAAAAGATGAATGACTTCATCTAGCCCACCACACAGGACGTCTATTTACTTTGCTCCTTGTCGTAATGAATGGAGATGTTCCAGCACAGATAGAAATGACTAATGTCTTCAGGAAGAGCTTTAATAACTGTTTAAGAAAACAGACCGCACTCTAAACGTCTTGGAGATGTGTCCTGCGTGGATAGGATGCCGAGCACTCATTGAGGCATACAGAACATTAACAGTAAAATCGTTTCAGTTCATGCAGGCGCAGCTTTGAACTGTAAGAGTTAAAGTCAGGTATCAGTGGCCAGGCTCTTTTGTGTTGTATTACTAAAGAGACAGACGTTTTAAACACTGCCAATTCGATTCAGGGTGGCCTATTTCAACTGCTCTGTAAAGAAAGCTTAAAGGAGGACCACGTTTTTAACTCTACCTTATGGACATTATAGACATTATGAACAGCGTTACTGCCTTTAAACAAGACTCCTGAATGTAAGCCTTGGGTTCCTTTACGTTTGCTGGTATTAACAGCTGACTAACACTTACTAATATACAGACACTTTGACTGATCTAGCCTACATTATATATCTCTATGCCAGGTAGCTGGTACTGAAGAGTATCTCCTGAAAGCATGTCAAACACCTTAGCACAGACTACAATACAACATAAATAAAAGAAACACAGCACTTGAAAAACTGCCATAAGACCCATTCAGAACAGATGCAGCATCATAAATAGGTAAAGAGGACAGTCAAACAAACAAACAATAAAAAAACACAACAAAATCCCTGACAAAATAAAGTTTAAAGCTTTCTCTTGAACCCAGTCTCAGTCGCCCTAGGCCTGAAAACCATTAGAAACCAATGATGTTGATCTCAAATGTATAATAATAATAATAATAATAATAATAATAATAATAATAATAATAATAATAATAATAATAATAATTCCAGTATAATTTGCGACAAACGTAAGATAAGGAAGAGATTCCTCTGTTTCTGCAGGCTCTCTCCCACAAGGGCAGTGCCTCTTGCAGCATTATGTAAGTGTTACTGTGCTGTTTGGAGTGGTTAAGGGGGTTACATCAGAGGGAACAAACACAGTGAAGATATCTTAAGATGTAAATGCCTTACAAGTGGGAACTGGTAGCTGGTAGCCGGTAACTGTTAATTACCAAAGACAGTGCCAGAAAACTAATGAGTTAATGCCTTAAGTGCAATGAAACATCAGGAGAAACACGTGTATTTTTCTCCTTTTGTCTTGAATGGGTATTTGGTTTTGTCTATCAACGCCCTGGGTGAAGCTTTATAGCACAGTATGTACATGTATATATAAAACCTAAGGGCTTCTGGAGGAGAGACAATGCTTACTAACTATTAGGAATGCCATTAGAACCCTACTTACACTGATATCTTAATTATGTCACAAGTTATGAACGTACACGTTATGCAATTGCTATTACCGATATGCTAGTTAACCATCGACAGATCTGCAGTTACACTGAGCCTGAGCAGCCCTAACCCAAGATTGTGTGTGAAGAACGCATTCATCACCATGACCCTCTGCCTAGCTCTCTTCATGACCCTCTGCCTAGCTCTCTTCATGACCCTCTGCCTAGCTCTCTTCATGACCCTCTGCCTAGCTCTCTTCATGACCCTCTGCCTAGCTCTCTTCTGCAGTCGAGTGAAATATTAATGATAGAATAGATATTGCGAGACACCTTCCAGCACCTTGTGGAGTCGATGCCACACTGTGTCTAGACTGTAATCAGGAAAAACTGTGTCCAATATTAGGTGCAGGTGCTTCTAAAGAGACCATGCCATGTACAGTATGTGAACTCTTTTTCCATGATAAAGTATTTAGAAATAACTGTAAAACACTTAAAGCTATTAAGCACCAAGAATGCATTGTCAGCAGCATGCAAAATTATAAGGTTCTCTGAATACAAAGGCATCCAAAAACAAGCTGCACAAATAGCAGAGGAATTTATATATATATATATATATATATATATATATATATATATATATATATATATATATAACATTAGATACATCTTCCAGTAAGATTCTTATGTGAACGTTTGTGGAAATGTTAAACATCCATAAATGGAAACTGTGCTCTCGCAGTGATGTGAAACATAAGCTAAGATGTGTGGTTTGAATTGTTCCGAAATCCTCAAGCATTCAGTTCAAAGCTGGCATACTGTACTGCCCTCTGTGTAACGGAGGAGCCCTAATGAAGCTTGAACTTTAAGGTTACACCCGCGTCTGGAAAGCTGTCTCAAACCATTCCTTTTCTGTTTCACTTTATTTTCTGGGCACCTGTACAAGCTCAAGGAGGGCATCACCCTGCCTGCTAGCTTCACAAAGGACTTGATGATCTAGCTTTACCTGGCTTGCACATTTTTCATCGCAGCTATTACTGGACGTTCTTCCCCATTACTCTTCCTCTGATTAATGTCCATCCACTGTCAGACTTGCCTGCCCCCGGCTGCTTCTTGTGAATGTGGTGTCCTTTAAGCTTGGGTTTGCCACAGCACTTTCTTTCAGTGGATGTGAGTGTAACCCTTGGGATGCAGTCATCTGAATTATGGTGCTGCTATTATTATCGCAGATTTGCAAAGGCAACACATAACACTATGGTGACTGTGTGCAATTCTGTGCAATTCCAAACAGCTGCCCACATAACCCCCGAGACCTGAACACCAGCTTTTAAGTGTAGGAGGATGTTGTTCTCTTGCTAGAAATATCTTTTCTTTCATGTGTACTCACTGTCTTTCGGATCAGTTTTACTAACAGTGGATACAAAATCTCTATTTATTTATCTTATTTATATACAGGGTGATTAGAAAGTAAGTTTACCACACAAGATATGGCGCGTTGATGTGGTCAACTTTTACAACAAAACAAATTCGATTGCCAAGACCCTTGCAAACAATAATTGCTCTCCAAAAACCAGGCCTTGAGACGTTGGTCTGGTATCCAAGTCCTCAAGCTGGTGTTGGGGTTGAGATCCCCTTTTGCAGAAAAGCTGGCAAAGATCTCGCTGCTCCTGTTCGCCTCGTGTTCTGGTCTGCTTTCTCCTTCCTTCTCTCCCATGCCACTGCCTGCCCAGCACTTTTATGTCCTTCTGCTGGAGGAGACAATTGCTGGCTACATAGGCAACAGGTGCTGGCCAATTTAGGCAATCAGTTAAAGTAATGCTTTTCACATAACTAATCCTACCTATCAACACTCAACACCTGTAGCCTATTGCTCAATCTCTGTCTCACACTATGCGGTTCAATGGCCAACGTCATACCATTCAACTGAAGAGCAAGAGCTGTAGTGGAGAGGTCAGTACAGGTCTTCTGCTGATATCAGTATTATTAACTCATCAGCCGCTAGGAGGTTCATTACACCCTGTGAACCCAAGAAAATCAACTCAATTTAATTTAAGGAAACAGTAACAGCCAATGGAAAGCAAGGAGTGTTACAATGTCCACAGGGTGCAAGGTTAACAATAGGAACCTTGGTGATATACAATAAACCACTGTTTGTTTCTTTCCTTCGTACTTTTTTTTACTTGGTTGACTGGATGACAAGCTCTTGCAAGGCTTGCATACAGTCATAGTGTGCGCTATCAAACCAAGGTTTGGAAATAACTCCTGGACACCATGCTGCTGTACATAAAAACAGAAGCTTGTGGTAATTCAGAATGAGATTAAGCTACATACGGTCACACAAAGCATTACAAGTGCCTCGTTTGATTTCGGGCACAGTGGCCTGCTATGGTAAACCACTTCATTAGAACTTCCCTGGCTTTTATGAACCTCGAATCTCGAATGCATTGGATTTGTTTGCAGAACCACAGCACAATGCTGACAGCATGCAGCAGCTGGTGGGACACAGACAGCAGTGTTAACATTGCTGAGATTACAGCGAGAGAAGAATTCCGAGACCACACAGGTGGTATTGTTATGTCTGTGTAATAAAACTTTCTAATGTCTGTTCAAGAGTACCGCTGCATTTCAAAACCTCGCTTTTCTTTTTTTTTTAAACTGCTCATTTGATGTTATCTCAGATTTGATTAATTGCACAGGACAGAGAAGAGCAACCCCCCACTGTTTAAAAGAGTTTAAAATAAACCATGCCAAAGAAAACTGTTAAATGGATTTGTATTAAGACAGCACTCAATGATCCTTATGCAATGCACTACATCGCGTGCCATTGTTACTGAAGCACTACACTGTCAATAGGGCTGCCACCTCTGAGGTACAAAAAACAGGACCTCCGAACAGAAGAGGGGCTGTTACAACTCTCTTTAGAAATCCTTTATTCATTCAATAGGAAACATTGATAACATTACTACTGTAGTATTGACAACCAATTCATATTGCATGATATATATATATATATATATATATATATATATATATATATATATATATATATATATATATATATCAATCAATCGCAGAGCCCAGACAAGAGCTTTGCTGAAACAGACACTGGAATTCCTCCTCTCCTCCTGACGTCAACACGCCAGGAGAGAAGGTCAAACATGGAAGACCTGAAATCACTCACACACACAAGTGATTTAAATGAAGACATCATTCACCTCATCTTCATCTAGTACCAAGGCACCTCTGCATCTAATAAATACAATTCAAAACACTATTACAGTACACACTGGTGAGAAAGAGTCCGCAAACCTTATTTATCCACTAATGGTTCAGATCATTCATGTTCTTGTTGCAGCTGGAGTTATCTAAACCCTTCTTTTTCTTCTTTTGAAGTTCTCAATATGTCTTCCTCTGGATATGATGTGGGGTGCCAAACTGCACCAAATTAAGCATTCTGTTTTTCATTCATAAATAATTCTTTGCTATTTCCAGTTTTATTTGTATTATTTTGCAAGCAAGCAAGCATTAATTTAGCAAAATAAGTTTTGATTCAAAATTGCCAATTCCTTTAGCACCATAGATAGCATTCGTTCAATCTAATTTGCATTGTTGCTGAATGGCAAAATAATCTTTTTCATATCAATTTCTAATTCAGTTTGAATCTCGAATTAGTGCTTTTGGGATATAAATAATTTGGCATCACTTTACATGTAGTGTCTCTAATTACTGTGTATTTACAGAATAGCTACATAGTAAATACATGTGTACTTACACATAATTACAGTGTGATTATGAATAGTTTCAATGTACTGAACATATACATAGTTTTGCACATATGTAAGTACACAATTGTATTAGAAAAGTCTTAGGGTTAGGGTTAGGGTTAGGATTATACATTGTAACCATGCATACTGACATTGTAAGGATGTGTCAGTGCACATGTGTTTACTCAGTAACTACTCTGTGAATACACAGTAATAAGAGACACTTAAGTGTTACCAATAATTCTGACTTGCTTTGACTCACATTTTGCTACAGCAGTGGGGAAACATCACGGCAAATAAGCATCAGATAAAAGGATATTTCCTCAGGCTAGCATTCGCCATAAAACAGCATGCTGTCTTTTGGTTTGGATGAACAGGCGAGTTCAGAACTTTACACACATTTTCTCAAAGCTAGCAAATAAAAAAGTTATGATTTATACCTGGAGGGCCTCAGCTGTTGGCTTTCAACTATAACTTTTTTTTTGGTATGTATTTATCCTTACTTGGGGATTTAACAAACCATTGCAGTGCAGTATCAGAAAATGAGCACACGTGTAGGACATTTCACCACCCACCCACCCATGCAGAATTCAAGAGTCTATCAGGATATCACTGCCATGTCCAGTCTCATGAGGGAAGACAAAGTCCATTCATTTCAACAAACACCTGAGAATGAACCTGCTATGTGCTGTTGTGCTTTGCTTGTTGACACAGCAAAGAAAAGCTTAGTGGAGGTCAAAGTTCAAATCACACTTCAGAAAGGGGGGTACAACTAAAAGGTGTGACCACACTGACAGAAGTAAGAAATATAGATTTGCTCTGTTTTGTAAATCTGTTTACACTACTTCTCTGGGAGGGCTGAGAAACTGCACTCCAATGGAAGCGCTCAATGAAAGCTGTATTTTATCAGTACCGAGTGTTGACCTTGCACAGCTGTTTCTTTGATGTAAACTTGGAGAGTGTACTCTGAGGTCTGTAATATGGAAGTCTTTTTCCACGTTATCTAAGAGCTCCTTTTGTTACAAAAACAGTAGTAGCACATAACCAATACAAACTATATGCAGTGCAAATACTTAAACGGTGGTGCACGCCCTGTTTGCAATCGTTACAGCACTTATTTGTTCCATGTTGGTTTTATTGGGGGTATTGGGCAAAGGCTATAGAAACCCCATCATTTACTTGTTCCAGATCCTACTGACTTTCATTGCTAAACCATTAAAATGGTTTGTTCCGTCAACAAAGTAGCTGTTACAGAACACATAGGCACATGAAGTTCTAAGACCAATTAAAAGAAAACAACGCTATTACTTACAGCCTGGTCAAATCTCAACCCCCATCTCTGGCTTGCATCTGTTTTTATCTAATTTAACCGCTGCCAGCATAACTTTCCACCAGTTTAAAAAAAAAAAAACCCTGGTCACATTAAACTCCTATTTCCTGCGCTGCTTCAATAGCTGAAATACTTTTGTGAAGAGGGGATCCTATATAGCTTACATGATGAACTTGATCTGTGCTGGGTCCTGCGCTGCAGCCACATAAGAGCAAGGTAAATATTGAACTGCTGTGCCATTGAGCCATTAGATTTAAGTGTCTAATTAGACATGTCGTGTAGTTATTTCCTATTGTAAAAAAGCAAAGACAGTACCTCGGAGCTAGAGCAATTAGACAGCTGGGATTTACAGAGCTGCATTGCCCTAATGAACCCCCCACTAGATAGGCCATGCCCATTAACAGGGCTGGTGTCTGCTAAAGGGTATGTTAACAGGTGGCAATAAATCAGAATCCAAGCTCTGAGTTTTATGAAAGTTACATTCTACTCACCAGGGACTCGTTCTTAACATAAAACAGACACTAGCTTGTATACTAGCCTGCATACCTGTCATGCTTTCGTTTCGCATTGAACATGGTTTCAATTAGGATGCAGTGCACTGCTAGTAATATGTTCAGTGATGTGTTTCATTCCCCCCACAAGGTAGTTGTGGTTGCTTTCATAATACCGATTACATTGTTTTGTTTTTTTTCAATCGTAGAGTAACTAGTCAGGAAGTCAATGAAAAATGTAACCACTTCAAAAGTGGGAAAAGTCAAACCCGAAAACACATATTTCACTACAAAATCAAAGAGGCAGTATGACTAGATTTATTTAGATGTTGCTCCATAGTCGCTTAATCATGGTCTGGTTAATAAACTCTGACTCACTCGCTCACTGTGCGGGATGCAAAAGCTCAGATCTCATTGGGAACAATAGCTAATTTACTGAAATATTGTAATAATGAATGCCCTCATATATTCAGAGGTGGGTATTTAACCTCCAAAACAGCAAACTGCTCTTTATCCCAGGAGAATCAGGATCCAACAGGATTCTCATCAATCACTGGAAATACTTCATGAAGAAGAAACGTAACTGATAAACTGAAACCCATGCTATCTGAAGAAGGTGGAAGCCAAAACATTGTAGCCAATCATTAAAATAGTGAGTTTTCAGTTCATCAGTGGCTTTTATTCTTCGTATATATACATATATAAAGTTAGTGTTGTGTTTTAGTCATACCCTGTATTTTGCACGGACCTTTAACATGGCATGCAGTGGTTTTGTTGACTAAATGACAGGGGTAATGCATTTATAAAGAACGTGTTGAAAAAAGGCTACATTATTATTATTATTTTAAGGTTCCATTTTGGGTGCTGCTGTTATTTGCATTCTTCTTTGTTTTGGGCAAGATGACATGGCAAGCGAGTAAACAACTTAAGCTTTGGCTACTGTGTCATGCAAAACGAGGGTGAGACATGCTTTACAATAAACTCTTCAACTCGTCATTAGGGCTTTGGAGAGAGCCCAGCGGACTGTAACCAGACCAGAGTTAAAGGTACGAGTTATGAAGATTGAGGAATCTATTTAGCTAGGACACAGAAGGGATAGGGGACGAATTATTGAGAGAGTTGATAAATTTAACACAGCAGAGAGACCAGGACTGGAGGACACAGTTTGAAATAGAGACAGACACATTTTTACACAGAGGGATAAAACACTGAGCTTTTTTGATAGATGCTGCTCTGATCCCACAGATGGAAATTAGCATTAAATACCTGTGCAATGCATACATACTGTACTGCGCTTAACACACACGCTGTTTGGTCGCAACCCCCGTCTTTCTGTGGTGACTGCCTACAGGCTGGGTGAACCACAGCAGACGTCATGTCTTCAAACTGAGGTTCTGGAGTCACACTCATGCCAGGTCTGGGTCCTCTCATCTGTTTTTGTAAAGCGTACCTGACTCACCAATCAGAGTCACCTATGTGAAAAAACAAGGCAACTTTAATCTTTTTTATACTGATAAGTTACAATTATTGAGAGAGTTGACAAATTTAACACAACATCCCACTCCCAATAGCTGATTAGCGATCCAGAGCAATCTATGGCAGATTCCTTTAAAGGTTACAACTACATTCCTGACAGTTACTTGAGACGAAGGTTAGTCTTAACAGGGGTATCGTTAGTAACACAAATATTTACTTTCATTAATATTTGATAATCAAAGCATCGTTAAATCAGTCTCATATAGATGTTTTGGTTCAGAAGGCAATTCTCACTCTTGCGAGATAAAGACGCTCTTTGCGTCCAGACAACCTATCGAGAATCATCTAATATCAAGACAGCTAATTTGGATTCTAGCTTGAAACGCAGAATGATAATTGCCTGTAAAACCCACATCAATCTGTATGAATCACATACAACAAAACAGTTACTATAGTGTAACTCAAAGCATCAATTGAAAGCAATAACACTTGGCTTATTCTCGAGTTCTAAGAGGATAAAAACACTAAGTGCTGAATACTTAACAGACTTTTGCTGCCTCTTCCATCTGGTCCGTATGTCATCCAAAACAAGTTTTCAAAGGCTCTCCTGCAGGCAAGGAAAGTCTATGTTCTGGGGTCTGTCTTCCTTGCGTTGTGTCTCCACACCAGGGGACGAAAGAAATGCTTTTGCAAAAGCAAGAGTCATTAACTTTTTTGGTATTCCACTGAAACAGCAAATCTTCCACACGATGTGCACTCTTCGTCTGAGTATATCTGAGATATTCCACAGCAGATTCTAGCACTGCTAGCTTAATAAGACTGAATATATTTCGGTCTCTGTCGACTTCAAATGAAGTCCAACTATCTTCCTCCGGTGTTACGCGGCAGAATCCCACACCAAGACAAACACTGGGGTCGTTATCCCATATCAGAGTTTCCAGAAACGGTATCTCTGTTCAAGCTGATCCCAGACTGCGGGTCTTCAAGTTGTCAAAGTTCAGAGCCTTGTTCTGCGTGTCAGGGAGCCCCAATTGAAGGTCGCACTCGTCCTTTTCTAATCCTCTTCTCACCCCGGTGATTGGACAGTTTGTTTATTTGGGGCTGTGCCCGAGTCCACGTGGAGTGTTTTCCCATTGGCTGTTCTCATTCCAAGACGGCCCAGTGTTCCCAATTGGTCTGCTGTTTGACCCCTGTCAGCTGGTGAGGTGGACTTTTCTCTGTCCGTGGTGTCAAAGCATTCAAAAACCGTCTGGTTTTTACCTCTTGGGAAAACACCCCTGGCGCCAAAGGATTTATTCAATGATGATGAAGATAAACCCCTTGTACAGTATTTAGTTTACAACTCTTTTTAAAATCATTCTTTGTCAGTGGGGGAGTTCGTGACAAGAAACCAAGCAGACGCAGAGAATGGCTTAGGACCCCCCTTCCATGTATATTCAATTTCTCTTAATTTCATAAACAGAATGATATTATGACCCAACCTGACGCTACAACAGGGACCAGGACTGGAGGACAGAGCTGGGACTTGAGACAAACACATTTTTACACAAAGGGAAGGGTTACCAAGCAACCTGGTTGCTGCTGCTACTAGATGTATTTCTGGACTCCAAATGGACTCCTCTCCTTCGTAACTTTTCCTGTGTTCCTACGATCTTAATTGCTTTATGAATTCAACATTTTTTTCTGGGCTTATTTTTTGTATTTGCTGTTTATAGTGTTATTCTTAGGTCTGTTTGTGCTCTTACTCGCAAAAATCTGTGTGGGGTTGGGTATATTCCCAGTGCAAGCCAAGCAAGGGCATTTCATCGGTATCAGTTTCTACCTTGCAACAGCATAACAGCACACAATGCATGGTTCTATATTAACACCATACTAAAGAGGATTGGTTAGTGACTTATAGCAGCCATCCAACATGTAGGTCTGGTCCAACAATGGGTTGTTACAGTTGACCCTATATTATTGCAAATAGGCATCACAGATGGCATTTTATATACAGTATTACATGTACCAGTACTGCATGTACCGTAACTCATTGGGCTGATGGCCATATCTGTCAAAACACACAGTGCTGTTGTATTGACCCCTTTTCTTTAAATCAGGTACCTTTTACTTACAAGACCACCCTTCACAGAGGAGACGACCTGCACCCTGCACTGCCTAGGGGCACTCATTCCACTCACATCCCGCAAGATCAAGTCGAGGACCCGGACTCGGATGGTTCAGCACCCCGGAGAGCGTCTGGAGGAACACTTTCTTGAGTTTCAGCACCACTCGCTCGACATCCCAGTGGATCAGCATGCAAGTGTAAGGCATGGTGGCCTGGGAGAGGAAAGACTATATAGGACACTCCTAACAAGGGTTCAGCAATTAAGTTATTTAATGGGGAGGTCCTTACAGCAATTAAATTCTGCAAGGACCTCCCCATTAAACAGACAGAAAAAGACTGGAGAGCTGTTCACCCTGTACACGTGGATTCTCGTACTTCTCAATGCTTTGAAGAAGCAAACCTTTGAGAAGATATTTGCAGATATTAATATGAACAAGCTGGAATGTGGAGTTATTCCATACATTCTAGGCACAGGCTAAGCCACAGAAATGTGCTGTTAGGCCCTTTCAACCAGGGGTGTATGAACTACAAGACAACATTCACTGAATCTGTTTGAAAGTGTAACTTTTATGGTTGAAACTCCTTTTACAATACGACACTGAGCTGCTTTTTTTGATAGATGCTGCTCTGATCCCACAGATGGAAATTAGCATTGAATATTATTATTATTATTATTATTATTATTATTTATTTCTTAGCAGACGCCCTTATCCAGGGCGACTTACAATCGCAAGCAAATACAAATACATTCAAGTGTTACAATACAAGTTATACAATAAGAGCAGGAAATACAATAATTTTTTTTTTTTTTCAAGTGTGATTTTTACCTGTGCAATGCATACATACTGTACTGCGCTTAACACACACGCTGTTTGGTCGCAACCCCCATCTTTCTGTGGTGACTGCCTACAGGCTGGGTGAACCACAGCAGACGTCATGTCTTCAAACTGAGGTTCTGGAGTCACACTCATGCCAGGTCTGGGTCCTCTCATCTGTTTTTGTAAAGTGTACCTGACTCACCAATCACAGTCACCTGTGTGAAAAAACAAGGTCCTTAACAACTAGCTTGAATCTGTTTATACTGCTAAGTTACAAGTAACCACACAGCAAACACAATGCCTGATGTTTTGGAACAATGGTAAGATATGCACGTGCGAAGGATTTTAAACCTAATCAGTAAGAGTTTCTGCACACAACTTTCTTGAATTGACGTGCATTTGTATTTATTTATTTATTTATTTATTTATTCATGAATGAATTCAGTAAAGTCAAGGTGCCTTGTGAAACTGGCTAGAATCAGGTGCTGGATAAAATAAATATATATGCAACAGAGAGTATCCACACTCAGGTTGTGTTTGCTTTTATTTGTGCAACTTCAAGATTAAAAAGTGAACAAGTCAAATCAACGTTTCGGTGCTGTGCAATTTAGCTTACAGGACATATATGACTATGCAATTCCATGGTAATGACTGGTTAACTACAAAAGGAATAAGGAACCAACTCTTACATGGCTACTGCAGGTGTTACCATGTAATCATGCTTTTCACCAGCTCAACTTCCACTGAATTACACAGTAATTACCAAGTAAGAACAGAAACCATTGGTAGATACCCGGTCATTACAATGCAATTATACAACTATTTATGCCCTTGCAGTAGATACACAGTTATTACAATGTAATTACACATATATTCATGCCCTTGTAGTAGATGACCAGGTATTACAATGTAACTACACACATAGTCATGTCATTGTAGTAAATGTCCCGTTATTACAGTGTAATTACATGACTAATCATGCCCTTGTTATAGATGCCGGTTATTACAATGTAATTGCACATATATTCATGCACTTGTAGTAGACATCCACTTATAAAAATGTAATTACACAGCTATTCATGCCCTTGTAATATGAAGTCCTACCATATATTATTTTTCAAGCAATACAGGTAGTGCTTTGCTTTGGTAACATCTTTGTGTGAAGACATGTATTGCATCATGTTTTTAATAATAAAGAATTATTTTTAGCTTGATTTTTACTTTCTTGAACATCGTCTAAAACAAATTAAGTTTACAATTGAGCCAACCTGAGTGTGCGACCCACCCAGTCTCTGCAAACAACAAACAAGTGGACAAGTGGTTTGTATTTTACTCAACATGGTAAATGACTAAACAGGGCCTGCTTTTTTCACATTCTATGCCGTTTTGGGTCAACCCCTATCTATATGAAAGATTTATGAACGTGGGCTGTGCACGAATTACTTTTTCACTATAAATGTATATAAAGTATGTATTCATTGAAAACAATCATGCTCAAAAGGATTTAGTAAATTACTCCCTACATCTTATCCTCTTGCATTCAGGAGGGGAGCTAGGCTGCATTACCCCCCCCCCCCCCCAAATCCCACATGATGTAGGAGTCCTGGCTGCCATCACTGGTTAAGGAACACATGGATCAATCTGGTTTGAGGTTACAGCTTCAGAAAATGTTAGCAACACTTACACCTGTCAGAAAATATATATTGGTAGAAGACTGTAAAATAGTACATATACTCAGTAATAAGAAACAAAAGAGTACACAAGCCTTGAAGAATTTCTAAACGCAGTGAGTGTACGTCATGAGACATACTAATAGAAAACAGCTTTTCTCTAGCAAGAGAAAGTTGTAAATGTGAGCTGACAATGAGATGCTGCTTTGCAGTGTTGTGGTCGGCTCACAATGAAGCTCTGTAGTAACGCTGCTTCGCAGGCAGGTGGGATTTTGGCAGCAGCCGGCAGCAGCAGTGCTATTTTAGTCGTTGTCAAACCTTCAAATCAAAATTCCTCTCTCTGCGGTCAAAACTTGCTTACTATCGTGTCTGGTGGCTAAGAACCCAATGGGGGGTGGAGGGGCATTCGAATCCCACCACAGTAGCATTACTGGAAAAAATAGACACCCACAGACCAAACATTGAGCTGAGCCATAACCATATTTCAAAACCACGGCTAAGCTGCAAAGTATCAGTGCAAGTTACAAGCTGGGTGTATGTAAAGCAACTGTCTCCCGTGGCTATGGATGATTGAAACAAACAATAACAAACATGTGGGCCCAATGTGCTCTATTCCATAAATTCTTTCTAAATTGGCCTACTGTGCCGACACAGTTCTGTCCTGCACTGTGCCAGCAGCACTCTGCCAGTGCCTGTAGCAGGTAAGACTAAAGGTCCACCGGCACGCAAAAGCAATAACTGTGCAAACTAATTGTAGACGTATAACATGGAATTCAGGCCGTGCCCAATTCGGGTCAGTAATTATATTTAAGGTCATTTTTTTTGCAGCTGACACAGACTGGCAGATATTAAGCACCTGCAGGTCATTAAAACTGTAATAAGCAGTGTTTTTAACAGCAGTCGAGACTTCTTACTGCAGCTCCACTGTGTGACAGGAACATTGGAAAGCAAAGTACATGGCCCTTCTGGCAGCTTGATAATTGCTCAAGCACAGAACTAGCAAGGACACAGTTCCTGCCCTGCAGCTGTGCAGGAGCGCCGAGGCCTGAAGTCTGTGCTCCTCAAAGCATTCATGCACAATGCTGGCAGGGTGGATGAGTGCATTAATCATCTTGAAAAATACATTCACAATCAAGATACAAAGCAGTGTTGGGTGCACTCTAGGTAAACTATGCATTTGGTCTTCCAGAGTATTAAAGGAACCCGGTTATACCAGGAGCACATGCCCCACACCAAGGCAAATCCAATCGGGTAGACAGACAGGTCAGTGTAAATATAGCTACTATCATTGCCTTTGATTTTCTCTACCGCAGGCTTGTCATTCCTGTGATCCTTCATTTATTTCCTTTTTTTTAATTGTTTACAAAGCTTGTTCGGATTTATAGAATGGAACTATTGAATCCAGAAATGTTAATCCTGTGGGAATGGCTTTAATCTGTGAACTTGATTTACGTCTGACAAGATGTAAAACTCCTCTTTAAATAGTACAGGCATTTGTGCAATGTGGCTCTGCACTGGCTTCTGCAAGGATGCCTGCCTGAAAACCAAAGCTTCGTTGCCTCTTGAAAGTCATGTGCAGAGGTTTGAGATTTGGAAACGGTGCCTACTTCAGTGCGTAAATCCTTTCACTCCAAACACAATGACAGGAATGAAACCTAAGCAATACCTCAAGTAATTAGCCTCCTTCTTTCTCTGGACTGTTATAACGAGCTCTCTGCTAAACCCCACAGATTAAGAGAGATACTTTGACGGGCTGAGATTAGCTCCACTTGCAAAACCGAGTTTGAGTTTTTTTCTTTTTAATTCTGAAGAAAAAAAAATTATATATATATATATATATATATATATATATATATATATATATATATATATATATATATACTGTAAAACACACAACCAGATACAAACCTGATATTCGTTCTATAACTTTATAACAATAGGAAAACATTTCAAAGGTTGTATTAATGTTAAACCCCAAAACAAACCGGAAGTTCTTCTATGTGTTTATGATCTCAGCAGATCACGGAATAGAGCAGAGAGATATTAGTCACCAATGTATCGCATATGCCTAATAGAACAGGAAGCTATAATCTGCCTAATAACAATGTCTGCTGCACTCTTACCACCCCCACCCCAGGCAATGGCCTGATGGTTTTGCAGCTTACAGTAGACACAGCTTTAGGTGTACATTATTCCTGGCAACAGTAAAACAGACTGGAACTGCTGAGTCATTTTATATACATCTCTAGTACTGCTGCTTTCTTCAGTTATATTCAACATCCGGGAGCCAATTTTGAAGCCCGGTAAATGTTATGAATCTAAAATAGAAAGAGCGTAGGCCTCTTCATTCTTTTTATATCCCCTCAGTCATTGTGTTCATAGTTGTACTGTGTTAAGTTTTCTATCTATTTGTCTATTTTATAATGCACCATGTATATGTATTTTTTTAATTTTTGGCAGGGCAACTTCTCAAACTCCACACAAGCTGTTTCAATCGTGACAGAAGGGGATATATTGGTAAGTTGGCATCCATACAGAAGAACAATGGTCATTTCTAAGTGTTCGGTGACTGCCTCTAATCAAGTTGAAAGTGTATTATCATTAAATCTAAATATAAAACAGACAAAACACTGATAATAGCGTACTTAATGTGTTTTTATAGACCTGTTGTATTTGCATTGTCACTGACATTCTGAGTGTGAGATCTACACTCTCAACCATGCTAGAAGTGTAATTGCAGCAAATATGTTCCAATGGGGACCTGACTTATAATCACTATGATGGGGCCATTTCTCTTGTGTTTTGTACAGAGTAAGCTGATGGAGTTAGGGATCAGATGTCATACAATATTTCTGTCTGCTTTCTACCAGCAGTGCAATAACCATCTGACAGTCTGGTTTTTTGAATCCTGTATATTATGAAGCCCAGTATTTTATCATAGGTGCCCCCATTTGTCTTAATTGAAGCGCTCCATGAAAACAAAACAGCAACACACATTTCGAAGAGAATGTTCTTTGCTTCTTATAAATGAAAAGACAAATCTGCATTTTTTTGAAAGAGACATCACAGTGCCACTTCATTGTTGTCCCTTTAGAAGTGTTGTTTGGCAAATTATTTAAGTTCTCAATCAGAGATTTGGGGTGTAAATGGACAGTCACATCAAGCTGTGGCTGTTTTGACTGTTTAACTAGCGTATGTACTGCATTCATAGGTTAAAATAGCATGGAAATTGAACGGCAGCCTTGTCAGGCTGGAGGTAGTGACCAGGGGTATGTGCACACTGTTGATTGATAGATTCATTTGGTATTACACTTTGATAAAAGGGGCCCAGCAACACATTCCTGGCACGTTTAGATATTAATTATATATGGTCTTAGTTTAAGAAATAAAAAAGTACTGTAGCTATTGTCATTTTTTTTTTACTTTCTTATCTTTGTAAAGGCATCTTAAGATTGCCAGGTACCTAATTAAAGTGTTTATGAAGAGCAGCTTTGTCTCGCGGGGAAAGGAACGGCCCGGCTCCTGAAATCCCGGTGGTCATCTATTCATTGTCATGACTCCTCAGATCACACAGACACAGCATCCAATTGCCCACTGTTCCATGCTGGAACACCAAGATTTGAAGTATAATGTACCGGAGAGACAACAACGAGAATCACTGTTCCTCTGGGATCCTCCGGGTACGTTCTCTCAGCTTCACCGACAGACCTCCGTCACTTGATTAGCCGCTACAAACCTCTGATGTTTGTTGAATCGGATTCTTCTCCTAGTGTAGGATAACCCCAGTCGGATGTATAACGTTTTGGTGTTTGGTGCTCAGGAAATCCACTCCAACTAAAAAGCTGTGATGTCACAATTTATAAGCACAATCCAATTGGACACAAGCTACCAGTTTGGGAATCGTTTCCTAAATCCTCGATATATTCTGCATGTATAAACCAATTCCAAGCTGGTTCAGAAGCACTGATTCCTCCGAATCTGGGGTTGTCATATGACTCCATATACACCAGGACAGTTCAGCCTTTTCAATTCACACCCAATGCATTCTGGTACTTTTTACCCGTCTCAGGTACCTTTCACAGCAGGACTACTCTTACCAGAATTATTAATATTATTTGTTTATTTAGCAGACGCCTTTATCCAAGGCAACTTACAGAGACTAGGGTGTGTGAACTATGCATCAGCTGCAGAGTCACTTAAAACAACGTCTCACCCGAAAGACGGAGCACAAGGAGGTTAAGTGACTTGCTCAGGGTCACACACAGTGAGTCAGTGAGAGAGCCAGGATTTGAACCGGGGACCTCCTGGTTACAAGCCAAAACAAACTTACAAACATGATAACCCAATCTGAATTACTGGCATGTAAACGGCACATTTGTTTTCAGATTCGAAACAATCAAATACAAAAGGATCGATTCAGTGTGCATGTAAACATAGTGAAGCAGTGGCGATGGTGAGCTACCCAACATTGCCGCGTAAGCAATCCTTGCAATTGCTCCAGTATGATAATTCAATGTCCTTGAGCATTGAGACCAATGGCAGTGTACTCTCAACACCTCTCACGAGTAGCAATGCCCTCCCCAAGCTTTATTAAGAAATACTGCTAAGACTGCGGAAGACAAAACAACAAACCAGGACAACCTCGGCTGGGTTTTAACTGAACATCTGCTGCTTATGAATCAGACCTCTTTTATTATTATTTATTTTTAGCAGACACCCTTATCCAGGGCGACTTACAATTGTTATGACATATCACATTATACAGATATCACTTTTTTTTTTTTTTTTACATTCAATTACCCATTTATACAGTTGGGTTTTTACTGGAGCAATCTAGGTAAAGTACCTTGCTCAAGGGTACAGCAGCAGTGTCCCCCACCTGGGATTGAACCCACAACCCTCCGGTCAAGAGTCCAAAGCCCTGACCACTACTCCACACTGCTGCCCAACAGAGGGATGAGTTACAATCACCAGGTTATTTCCTATTAATAGAGACAGCATTAAACCTGTTGCAATGCTGTTCAATAGCCTTCAAACTACAAAGCCCAGGCGAGCTGCAGGAAGGCAATTGATGCACGTCACTCCTTTTCAAATGCATGGCCTCCAGGTGGGAAAGTTGTCTTCAAGTTTAAAACAGAAAGAACCGCACTACCTAAAGAACTGGTTGATTACAGGAGTGAATCTGAAATATTTCACACCGGCGCATAGTTTTCTGGAAGCCAAGACGAAATTATACTCACAGACTTGTTAGATGTAATTCAAGAGGATGTGCTTAGGACTTTACAGGTAGTCTGTGAAAAGAAACTGTGAAAGCAATCTGTAATGGAATTGGCTTTGATCTTCAGTGTATTAACCCTAATGATAGCCTTGAAAACGCTGGCTATAAATCTGACTCTCCGCTTAGGTAGGACATTACCATTTAAGACTGTCATGTCTAATACTTTCTACACAGTGATTTATTACAGAGACTTTTGCATTGCAAGTCTTTCATTATCGTGTTATCATGACACAATCATTCAGTTCTTTAAAGCCTTTCATTAGTTTTGGGGTTAATCTGGAAGGTTTTTTTACACACCGCACAGCTGAAGCATGCTTGTATTTCTTTTGCGTGTTTGTTTAACGCTAGTAATGTAGGTTACCTGTAAGGATATTCACCCCAAAGCTACACAGTCCCTTAGCATAGTTGTAATACAGATTGACTCTTCTGTTTATATTTATATTTGTGGTCATAACCATTAGATTATGAGGAAGTACTGCACAAGGACCCAATAGGAATAGTTCAAATGTACAGCAGACAAGAAATGACATATTGGCAAAATGCCCTGGATTCAGCACTGGATTGAGTTCGATAGATCCCTAAGTTGTTCCGCGTATAGTGCAGTTGTCTCCACGTACAGGAACACCTCTTAAGAGAACACTTCAGCTGAGAGAACACCCTCATGGTGAAACCGATTTTTCCCATTGTAAATGCTCATCCTAAAGGACCAGGAATTTCGCTTAAAAGCTTTTTGGTACCGCTAGCGATTACTGTTTTGTAATCTGATAACTTATCATCATCAACCTTAAATTCAAATGGTTTTATTCAATCTTTTCAAATGTGAGTGTCTTTTCAAAAACTGATTGGTTTATTCAATCTTTGCAGAACTGACGTCATATCATGGCCTCGTTTTGTATTCTGATTTGCACTTGGTCGCTAAAATGGCATGTAAACACATGGCAAAATGTGCCGTGGTTTCTCTTGCTATAAAAAGTTAGAAATTGTTCAAGCTTCTGAAAACAACTTGAATCAGACACTAGTCGCCGAGCAATTTGGTGTTTTCCATTCTGGTGAGTTGCTGTAAAATAATTTTGTGCATGTCTTGAATATTGCTCCTGTACAGGTATTCATAATTAATCTAGAGCTGCTGCTGCATTTTTTAACGTGTGTAAGGGTACCGTGTTAATTTAGTTTGACAGTTTGTTTATTAACGTTAATTTGTCTGTTACTTTATTATTATAGTTTATTAACATACACTTGCCTGTTGCTTTTCTCTTACTTATGCAGTTGATTTTAGATGTTGATGCACATGCATCATGGCAAGTAATAAATATTTATTTATTGATTCATATTATGTCAACTCCATATTAGAGAACACTTTGCCTTCTTCCTGTGGTGTGTTCTCTTTGCCGGAGACTACAGTATACTGTTCCTGTACCCAATGTGTTAATAAAATCTTCTTTTTATGTACTGTAAACTATTTTAGAATACTTAACTTTTGCTGTAAACAGGACACACCTGAAAACTATGTTCATCCTAATGAGTTTATTCTGAATAAATAATTTTAAATAGATGCAGTTGTGGAACTGCTGGTGCATCTGTGTTTACTCTATAGGCCATGTCATCAATTAAACCAAGAAGGTTTTATACAAGACCTTTTTTTTCTTCTGATATATATATATATATATATATATTTGCATCCTGAGCCATTCGAAAAAAAGTGATAATACCACAGTAGTGACGTCAAAGAGTGTTAATTCCTCTAGTGGAAAATATACTTGAACTTTGACCCATTTGACTCCTCGAGACCATCACTTTCAACTGAAACACAAAATGTCTCGTTTCCAATCACTCGACAACACCCACATTACAGAAATGTTCATCACTGATCCACAACATGAGAATACGTTAAAAAAATGTAAAGCTGGTACATTCGTATCTCAGAGAAACTAAACAAATAACGACACAGAACGTCTGTACAGCACTGAAAAACACTATTAAAAAAACAAACAAAACTGAACTGTTCTGCTGAACCTCGTCTTCCTTAATATTAGCATCACAAGGGTATCCATGTATTATAAAAAAGAATAGATGGGCCTCTTCAGTGAGTTACAGGAAAACAATTCCATCTCGGGTTTCTGTGACCTTTGGTCTTGTAATTTATGATGTCACAGAAACCCTGGATGAAATTATTTTCCTGTAACTCACTGAAGCCCCTCTATTATATATATACAGTGCCTATAGAAAGTCTACACCCCCTTTCAAAATTTTCACCTTTTGTTGCCTTATAGCCTGGAATTAAAATGCATTAAAATGTTTGTTTTTTTTTCATTTATCTACACATACTACCCCACAACTTCCAAGCAAAAAAATATTCTAGAAATTTGTAGAACATTAATTAAAAATAAAAACTGAAATAGCTTGGTTGGATAAGTGTCCACCCTCCTTGTAATAGCAATCCTAAATTAGCTCAGGTGTAACCAATCGCCTTCAAAATCACACACCAAGTTAAGTGACCTCCACCGATGTTAAATTGCAGTGATTCACATGATTTCAGGATAGATTCAGCAGTTCCTGTAGGTTCCTTGGTAGTGCATTTTAAAGCAAAGACTCAACCATGAGCTCCAAGGAGCTTTCAAAAGAACTCCGGGACAAATTTGTTGAAAGGCACAGATCAGGGGATGGGTATAAAAAAATATCAAAGGCCTTGAATATCCCTTGGAGCACAGTGAAGACGATTATTAAGAAGTGGAAGGTGTCTGGCACCACCAAGACCCTGCCTAGATCAGGCCGTCCCTCCAAACTGGATGATCGAGCAAGAAGGAGACTGATCAGGGAGGCTACCAAGAGGCCAATGGCAACTTTGCAAGAGCTACAGACTTTTATGACCAAGACTGGTCAAAGTGTGCATGTGACAACAATATCCCAAGCAGTCCACAAATCTGGCCTGTATTTTACTCAAGAAAGCCCACCTTGAATCCCATTTGAAGTGTGTAAAAAACACTCAAGAGATTCTGTAGCCATGTGACAAAAAGTTATGTGGTCTGACTAAACTAAAATGGAACTTTTTGGCCTAAATGCAAAGCGTTATGTTTGTGTTACAAACATAACACACCCAACACAGCGCATCACCCAGAGAACACCATCCCTACTGTGAAGCATGGTGGTGGCAGCATCATGTTATGGGGATGTTTCTCATTGGCAGGGACTGGGGCACTTGTCAAGATAGAAGGGAAAATGAATGGAGCAAAGTACAGAAAAGTCCTTGAGAAAAACCTGCTGCCCTCTGCAAGAAAGCTGAAACTGGGACGGAAGTTCACCTTTCAGAATGACAACGACCCAAAGCACACAGCCAAATCTACACTGGAGTGGCAAAGGAACAAAAAGGTAAATGTCCTTGAGTGGCCCAGTCAGAGCCCCGACCTAAATCCAATCGAAAATTTGTGGCATTACTTGAAGATTGCTGTCCACCAATGCTCCCCAAGGAACTTGACAGAGCTTGAACAGTTTTGTAAAGAAGAATGGTCAAAAATTGCCAAATCTAGGTGTGCAGCTGTAGTTGACTCACAGCTGTAATTGCTGCCAAAGGTGCTTCCAAAACGTATTAACTCAGGGGGTGGAGACTTATCCAATTATGATCTTTCAGTTTTATGTTTTTAATATATAATCTTTTTCTCAATAAAAACTTTTTTCCCTTTAACAATGTGGAGTATGGTGTGTAAATAAGTGGAAAAAAATCCTCATTTAAATGCATGAAACTCTGAGGCACTGACACAACAAAATGTGAAAAAAGTTCAAGGAGGTGTAGACTTTCTATAGGCACTGTATATAGCCATGCGCATCACAAGTGAATGTGTTAACCACTATGGGTCACCATAGTGCATCACACAGTAGCAACTGAGACAACTGAGAAAGCCACACACATTGGGTGCAGTATAAACAGAGACACCTCAGTTAAGACAGTATGTTTTATAGTTAGCATCCAGGATTGAGCTGGTGTGTAATTTTCTTTTTTAAACAGGATGCTTGTTACAGAAAAAGCTTCATCTGTTACCAGCCAGAGGCATTGGAAGTCATTTAGAGGTTATTCTGATGACGTTGCCCCTTGCTTCGTGCTGGAAACCAGCTTCAAAGAAAATATTTCAAACCCAAAACACAGTCGACCAAGCCTGCAAATATTCAGAGATACTACTAGCAATGTGTTTAACAACAAGTAGGGATGCAAACTTGATAGTAATACTGTTTGTCATATTAATACAGTTTCTCTTTCCATGGCAAGACAATTCATTAAAATGATTTGCTCCAATTAACTATATTCCTAATATTAATATGTGTTCTTTACGCAGCGACGGATGATCATTCTGCATTGTATCGTGTTAATCGTGTTTATTACATAATCAGTGCCTGGGAAAAAAAAAACCGCTCACCTGGAATTGTAATGGAAAAAGGAAAAAGATTTGATCAACTTATCATTAGTTCCAATGCAGTACTACATTTCACAAAGAGCAGAACCAGATACACCCAATACATCACTCTAATTGAGTCATCAGTGCTGAATAAAAATGGGATGATGTGTTTCAACACATGCAAATAGAAAACTTAAAACAAGCTGGGTGTTCTTCTGCTCACGTCTATATTGTAAAAACCAAAGTAGTAGCTACTGTATATGCAACTATTTTAATTTATGAACCAAATATGAAGAATTGCAGCGCAGCATCCTATATGTTGCGAAACTGCATTAGTAATAACTAACTCAAAGCTTGAGCGTTAAGGAGGGGGTAATACATGTCTGAACCGGCTAACTACATAAAAAATGAATGACATCAAAGTGATGGGGTTTCCCTTTTTATGTAAGAATATATATATATATATATATAGAGAGAGAGAGAGAGAGAGAGAGAGAGAGAGAGAGAGAGAGAGAGAGAGAGAGAGAGAGAGAGAGAGAGAGAGAGAGAGAGAGAGAGAGAGAGAGAGAGAGAGAGAGAGAGAGAGAGAGAGAGAGAGAAAGAGAGAGACATTTGCAGTGCTTTGATTTCCAAACCTTTCGAACCACAATTCAGATTTCCAATGGCACATTTCCCAGGGCTTCACATTCTATTAATTAGCTTTAAGGTTAAAATGATGGATTCTTTCATAAATACAACTTGTTTGAGGCCCCAGCCTGCCTTGAAGGCACTATACTGGAATCGTAACACAATGCTGTTTGACCGATTGAGTAAACAAAACCGCGTTGAGAGAGATTAACGCAGATTTCAAACAGACATTCAAAAAAGCTGAAGTTTTTTAATGAAGCTGAACTCATGCAGCCCCCCCAGCGCAATCACTTCTCTTTTTATATCAGGCCAATATCTTCTCCAGCAAAATATTACGATTCAAATAGAACTGGTTTTATGAGCCACTCAACACTAAAACATGGCCTGGGGGATTACAAACATCATAGAGATTGAGTTCATTATTACACAATTGACATCATGTTTACAACCCCAGGGGTACCAATTTACAGATTTTTTGAAGTGCAGTCACAATTTGTTTTATTATAGCTTTCCTTTTATTTTTCCCTCTTTTCCCCAGTTAGGGATGTGATAGCCATAGATCGGGATTACGAATCTTATTCACAAAGCTCTGAGTAAGTATTTCAAGTCGAGTCCGTTCTTATAAATGAAATACAGACTGTTGTAAAATAAGCTTTCATTTAATGTGTGATTCTAAATCTATCGTAACTAAATGAAATATAGTATGCGCAGGTGTCGAGAGTGTCCCCTGTGGTGTAAATGAGGTAGTGCATGAGAAGGTGATACAGCAGGTCATGTGCAAACGACCCTGACTCTTTTCTAGGTACAGTTTTCTGTGTGCAGGTGCAGAGAGTGACCCCTGTGGTGTAAATGAGGTAGTGCATGAGAAGACGATACAACAGGTCTCGTGCAAACGACCTGCCTCTTTTCTAGGCACAGCGTTTTCCCCCAGACTCTGCCTGTGCATTAGGTCTCTATTCCCAAGTCTCAACCTGTACCCGAAATTAATTACTGTCATTTAATGGGTTAATTCCTATTTCTTTCATGTGAAGTGCTTTGGTATCCCTGTGATGAAAGGTGCTATAGAAATGTGAATTTTATTGTATTGTATTGTAATTGTACCAATTTAACCAATGACTTAAATATTCCAATAAAACCTGTAGGACTCACATCATTGGCGCACCCCTGCATGTGTGCATGACAGCCTTTGAAATCCCCACACATCCCTGATCCCAAGCAAGATGCCATTGCACTAATATATACTGATCTCTGCATGAGCCCCAGAATGTGTAAATCTGCCAAAAATGACAACACAGCTGTTTGTTCCCTTTAAACACTGCACTATCCCCTTGGCTCACCCCACTGCACCAGAACACCTGACCCCTTCTGCCAGGAGAAGTGTCCATAGAACTCGTGCTGCATTCCCGGTTACTAATGCACTTACTTATAATAACTATTTATTAATATGAACTGTTGTATATACTGGCCCACCTCCAGCCAACGTTTTGTCAAAGAAGTATTTTACTACTTCAGTTATATAAGACCTGCCCTGTCTAAGACCTAGTTATCTATGGAAAATCTTGCTCTTGTTAAGGAGAGAATAAGTTTATGTTTATTCAGCTAGGATTCCCCTTTGGGAAATGTTAACCAATTGGACACTAAGTAGAGCTTGTGATGCTAAACAGAGATTGGAGATGACTGATGGGCACAGCAGAATTCTGCAGGTCACCTGTGGCCAGCTCTACCCTTACACTATGAGAAAAAGAAAAGAAACCAATGACTCCATGCTTGCTTAGTGTCTCGATTTGCACTTTATAACTGAACGTTGTTAAATCTGAGACAGTGTTCACATTGTGCAGCCAGATCAGAGTGCAGCACAAAAGGACCCCAACAGGGTAAATAATCAAAAAGGTCCCCAGAGGGTTCCCCCACAATCTGCCTGAAACAATGTGTATGTCCACTTTTAAACATAATAAAATAACTGCAGCATCAAAATACATTTTTAAATAAAGAAAAAGTAAGTGGTTTCACTTTGACTCCTTACATTTAGTTCACATAGATATTTCCTCTTGTATCAGAATAGTATTTAAGTGGGTGTGCACAGACCCCAACCCCAGCCTGATTTAAGCATATTCAGCTTGGAACCTGAAAGGGTTTTTCTCTGAGGTTCAAGCATGTGTCAAGTCTGCCCAGCGCACTCTCTGTCAAACTGAATTCTGTATACTGAACCCCATTTATGCTTCTCCTATGTATGCTAGGCACATTCATTTTGTCCTAGAAGGTTATAAATGCCTGAACATTATTGCTATATAACAGAATGATCCTGCGTATCAGAAGTTAGCTTTTGCCGGCACAATCTGCAGTCTGATGTTAATCGCTTTGAGGATTTCTCTGCAGGGTTTTATTGAAATGTTGTTAGGAAGTTACATTTCAATGCTAGAGGCACAATTATGTTCCAAGTACTAATGGATGAATTCGTAATGCCTCATTCAACTCAGTTTGAACAAATATGTCCTTAATCCTGTGAATCAAAAAACCCTAACAAAATAATGACATTTGAATTTTTCACATGGCACTTTTAATAAAATATGTAGCCATTATAAATGAGTTCACAGAAAGGGTTGAATATTTGTCTTGTTTTCCTTTTCTTCTTGGCTTCAGCTGTGGGTTTTTCAAATGTTTTCGCCCCAGATGAATGACATCCGTTTTCTATTCTCGAAGTAAAACCCTTTCTGAATGTCGTTTTAAGCAGCTTCTTGGAACAGCGCTTGTTGACTTTAAATTTAAAAAAGCATGACTCCACTCTGGATGCGAGCTGTTGCCACTGAGAGAAAAATGACCTTGTTATACTTATGAGCAGGATTGCGCATGGACTCACTCTAGCAAAGGCTTTTCTGCAGAATCCCTCCAAGGTTAGCTTCAGTGCTGGGGTCCCTTCCAATTCCATGTCCAATTCCTTTTTAAAATCAATTCCCAATATTTTAGAAACATAACCAGTGTTGTGATTGTTCAACTGCTTTAGTTTGAAGCCATTTTAATTGACAGTGACTTCAAACGAAGTCATCTGCTGCCACTGTGAGAAGCTCATTTTATCTGAATGTTGCTAATTGCAATTTTTATCAATGATGTGTTGGGCTTGATTAAATGGGAATTGGAATTGGAAATGGGAACTGATTTTAAAAAGGAATTGGAACTGGAACTGGAATTGGAATTGATTTTAAATGGAACTGGAATTGGAATTGGAATTGATTTTAAATGGAACTGGAATTGGAATTGAAATACAGGAATGGATCCCCACCCTGGTTCTTTGAGGAATGGGCAAGTTTCACTCCACAACACAATAAACACCTTGTTCGCTCATTGTCACATCGAATCAATGCAGTCTGTTAAGCAGCGCGGTCTTTGTTATTGTGATTAATAAGTTAAGCTGTGTTGTGTGTAGGGCGTCTCTTATTGTATGAGACATTTGGCAAAGTCTGAGCAGCTTTCCAGAAGATAGCTCTTGTATGTTTAAGTGTTCAGTGGCTGTCTGTACTAATCAGGTTGAGAGTGTATTTCTCGCCCACTCTGTGCTTTGTCATACCAAGAGTGCAAGAGAAAAGCACATATTTTTAAAATAGTTGACATTTTAGTCCCGTTTTTTTACCCAATCCTTCTCTGAAAAGTGTTCCGAATTTGCCTCTTGTGTGAGAGGGTTTGTACAGAAATTGCATTTGGGGATTATAATACACTACCTGATAAAATAAATACCTAAACAAAGTTAACTAATTAATTAATACAAATGTGACTATGACTGTGGTTTGCGTTGATGTTTGTTTTAAATGTAATAAGATGCAGGCCAGTAGCTCTTGATTATTATCTCGTTAAAGCCACGTGGGTTCTCAAACAGCTGTGTGGTGTCTTTGGCTGTGGTTTGTCTTCCCCCTTCCCCTCCCCATTGGAAAAAACAACCCTTCCTATTACAGGGAAAGTCAATCCCCAAGCCATTGCAATTAAGACAAGCAAAACTAACCACATTTTAATAAGGGTATTAGTTCAAACTAATTGAACCAGTCCAGTGAGGACTGGACAGGCAATGCGTAGCATCCTTTTCTCTCTGTTTAGAAAAGACTCTTGTAACGTTAGCCAGTTGTTAAAACCAAGATTAACTTTTAAGCAGAAAATCCTCCAGGGTGTTAAATTACAGCAAATGCAATTATTTCTCGAGTTCAGGTTTCCTGTAATATGTACACAGAGGATTTAGAAAAGAAACACTGGTTTATGACCTGGAGGAGTTTGTTTGGAATAGGGCTGCTATAGAGTTAGTAAAGCTGTCACCTTTAGGTTCTTCTGTGGGCACTGGAAAAACATCTATGTAGTGTGGACAGTGCTGTGCTTGAAGTAAGAAAATGCGCTTGGATATTTAGTGGAAATAGAACATTTACATTTGAAATGGTATGCACTGAATGTATATTTAGCTTGTTACAAATATGGAGATATTAGAGACTTATTGTCCTTGAATTCACCAGGATAGATGAAAAATAAACCAATAAGAGAATAGCTTGAAACTTATAGCTGTAACATGTGGTCTGAAATCCAAGGGTATTTAATATATATATATATATATATATATATATATATATTAAATAACAAGCAGACACTCACCGAGCTGAGCTGACTGTCGGTGCCAGCATCCCAAACAACAGCAACCCCCTGTTATACAATAAAAGAAATACATGAAACAGAAGTGGATGGCCAGTATGTCTAATTCAGAACCATGCACACATAACTCCCAGGCACAGCAGTCCATCACTTCAGCCAGACAGTACTTGTGTCACTATTTTAAAAGCTCTTTTGTAGATGTACAGTCCCTTTGTGGTGTAAACACTGCCTTAAAAAAATAAATAAAAACAAGACAACAAAATATCAGCTTGGTTTGGCTGTCTTCCATAATGGAAAAATGTAATGAACTTCCATATATATGTATGAATATACAGTATATAAAACGTCTTTACTTAGCAAACCAAAAAAAATCACTCAAAAATAGAATTCATACGTGGTCGGAAGTTACATTTGAAGGCTAGCATTTTTAAAACATACTACTTTATTGTAGCGAGGAAAGTAAGGCAATTAAACAGTGATGTAACTGTATAATCTACGCGGATATATGCCCTGAAATATCAGCATTCTCATATATCATTACCAGCAAAGCCTAAGAGAAGTTGCATTTGCACACGTGTGGGCTGCAATGCCCAGCGTTTTTGCCCAGACAATCAGAGGGACGAGCTTTGCTGTGGTTGGTAATCATTAAGAAGTGGCTGGAAGCACAGCAGGTTGCGGGCGTCTATGGTAATGGCATGTTTCAGGGTTAGAAGAAGAGAGAGGACTTCATTGCAGCATGAGAGCATTGAGGAATCAGGAATAGTTTATCTGCGGCACAGAGCAGCCCCACAGGTTACTAGGGTCACTTGGCTGCTCTTTCTGATTAACCTCAATGCTCTGTTAGTATGTTTGTAATGAACAAGAAACAGCATCACTCTGAGGTCCTGAATGAACTTCACAACCGTATGTGTGGGTAAGATGTCAACAGCTGCCAGTGTAGCACATTACTGCCCTGCAGTATACTGTACATTACAAATACATACATTTTACTATCAGTTGAGGGCGTTTGAAAGCTTTTTTCTTTAAAGCTTAGTCTTTAAGTCCACAGTGCCCCCTGCTGTTCTGATTAATGTATTCTTCATTTTTTGCTGCCACTTGGTGGCAGGACTAATGAAGTGCAGTTGATTCAAAGCGGGTCAGGATTGCAACCTTGTGGCATGTTGCCTTGCTGCATGGCGACAGTCTTACAACAGGTAAAGTGCTGGCCCTGGCTTCCTCTCTATATATTTTGTCCACATTGGCACATACTCCAGACCATTCAGTTTTTTAGATAATTGGCGAGTGCTAAGAGGTAATTGGCAAATCTGTTTTTGAGCATGTTTCCTTTTCACAAAATGTGTGTTTTTATGAATTAAAATCCTTTCTATGAATGCCAGTTTATCCCTGGCAAATGGAAATGTGTTCTAAAAGGTTCACCAGCTAAATGCAGCTTCATGTCAAGTGCCACCTGTTCTGTAATTACCTAGGAAAAAGGACAACAGAAAGTTTTAGGTAACACTTTACATTGTGTCTCAAATTACAGTGTATTTACATAGTAGTTACTTAGTAAATGCATGTGCACAATGTTATTATGCATAGTTACAATGTACTTAATGTGTAAATCTTTTTGCACAACATATATAAGTACACAATTGTATCAGAAAAGGGTTAGGGATAGGGATAGGGTTATATCCCCTCTAAAACAGCTGTAGCTGGTAGCCATAGTTACACGATCATGCTGTTTGTGTTCTGCCTTGTAACATGAGTACTCGTGCAACCTGTTCCACTGTATAAAGAGCTGCCTTATAAAGGGTAGCATTGCATTACTGTAATAATGTAATAAATGTGCCTTAAATAGCATTGAGTCTAAGCTGAGCAGGGGGCTACAAAAAGAATGGAGTGACTCTGGTGCATGGCGGCATACAGTACAGTGAGTCACATTGCATATTCATGCCACTCACCTCTGCTGTGTGCCACATCAAAAGAGTTTAGTCTCTATTCTTCATCAGCTTTTGGACATAACTGGCTTGTGCAGTGTCATTAAAATAAAGCCCCGCTCAGACAGACAGGCTGCCATCCAAATTAATGAGGTAGTGAGTTTTAATATCTCTCTACCACGTTGAGTAGTATTTACACAAGCCATTTTGAAACAGTAAATGAAGAAAATTCAATGACTTTTCAAAACATTTGTCATTAAATTGACAAAGTTACTTTGAGTGTTTCTAAATTGTTTGCATTCAGCTGGGCACTGTTTGTATATTGAACTGATCTGTGGGACCGTGTTTTTAAACAAGTGGTGTAAATGATATGTGGCCATTATCTTCTTGTGTGTAAACAGTTTTATAATACAAAGTATAATCATGCCATCTACCACAACTGGATTTGCTTAACGAGGTCAGCCGTACAACACATCATGTTTAGACAATGGTAAGCCATGGGAATGTGAACTAGCCAACAAGACTGAAATACAACTGAAGAGGAAACTGACCGCCATTGACTGTAAAACAGAGTTCATTATGACCATAAACTAAAAATGGGTGGATATGGTCCCTGGTGAACCTTTAAACAACAGCACAGTCTGGTGAAAGGCAAAAATACGTAACTATTTTAGTACTGCCCTTTAAACTTTACCATGGTATATTTGCACATGGATTTTGCATTAACCATTCTTCCCTTTGCTTATGCTATGCATGTAGATCACTTTTCCTTGGGTTTTACCAAAGGGGGCAGGAGGGGCACTTCCCCCCCCCCCCCCCCCATGAAAATGTTGAGTCTCTTTAAGGGACGTAAGAGGTATATGTGTATATTAGAAAATGGACTGAGATTTCCTTTAACCTGAAAAATGTGTAAATGCAGTATTATTTTATGTATTTGACCTTTTTCTGCTTCATGAAAGAAAGTTTTAGTTCTTGTCACACCCTGTCTGTCAATCAGCAGCAATACAGTAAGCACAACAGGAATAGCAACTCGTCTCCGGTCTCAGTTTTTAATGAGGAGGTCTCTGAAGTGAAGATCAGTTTTTAATGAGGAGGTCTCTGAAGTGAAGATCAGTTTTTAATGAGGAGGTCTCTGAAGTGAAGATCAGTTTTTAATGAGGAGGTCTCTGAAGTGAAGATCAGTTTTTAATGAGGAGGTCTCTGAAGTGAAGATCAGTTTTTAATGAGGAGGTCTCTGAAGTGAAGATCAGTTTTTTTATGTAGGAGGTCTCTGAAGTGAAGATCAGTTTTTAATGAGGAGGTCTCTGAAGTGAAGATCAGTTTTTTTATGTAGGAGGTCTCTGAAGTGAAGATCAGTTTTTAATGAGGAGGTCTCTGAAGTGAAGATCAGTTTTTTATGTAGGAGGTCTCTGAAGTGAAGATCAGTTTTTAATGAGGAGGTCCCTGAAATGAAGATCAGTTTTTAATGAGGAGGTCTCTGAAGTGAAGATCAGTTTTTAATGAGGAGGTCTCTGAAGTGAAGATCAGTTTTTAATGAGGAGGTCTCTGAAGTGAAGATCAGTTTTTTTATGTAGGAGGTCTCTGAAGTGAAGATCAGTTTTTAATGAGGAGGTCTCTGAAGTGAAGATCAGTTTTTTTATGTAGGAGGTCTCTGAAGTGAAGATCAGTTTTTAATGAGGAGGTCTCTGAAGTGAAGATCAGTTTTTTTATGTAGGAGGTCTCTGAAGTGAAGATCAGTTTTTAATGAGGAGGTCCCTGAAGTGAAGATCAGTTTTTTATGTAGGAGGTCTCTGAAGTGAAGATCAGTTTTTAATGAGGAGGTCCCTGAAATGAAGATCAGTTTTTAATGAGGAGGTCTCTGAAGTGAAGATCAGTTTTTAATGAGGAGGTCTCTGAAGTGAAGATCAGTTTTTAATGAGGAGGTCTCTGAAGTGAAGATCAGTTTTTTATGTAGGAGGTCTCTGAAGTGAAGATCAGTTTTTTATGTAGGAGGTCTCTGAAGTGAAGATCAGTTTTTTATGTAGGTGGTTTCTGAAGTGAAGTGGGTTTCCATGCTTGCCTGTGCTTTACCATGCTTCACCATAGTTCACAATGGGTTTCCATGCTTTCCTGTGCTTTACCATGCTTCACCTTAGTTCACAATGGGTTTCCATGCTTGCCTGTGCTTTACCATGCTTCACCATAGTTCACAATGGGTTTCCATGCTTGCCTGTGCTTTACCATGCTTCACCATAGTTCACAATGGGTTTCCATGCTTTCCTGTGCTTTACCATGCTTCACCTTAGTTCACAATGGGTTTCCATGCTTGCCTGTGCTTTACCATGCTTCACCATAGTTCACAATGGGTTTCCATGCTTGCCTGTGCTTTACCATGCTTCACCTTAGTTCCCAGTGGGTTTCCATGCTTGCCTGTGCTTTACCATGCTTCACCATAGTTCACAATGGGGTTCCATGCTTTCCTGTGCTTTACCATGCTTCACCTTAGTTCCCAGTGGGTTTCCATGCTTGCCTGTGTTTTACCATAGTTCCCAGTAGGTTTCCATGCTTGCCTGCACTTTACCATGCTTTCACTAAGCTTCACTACATGCTCTTCTATGCAGATTTATCAACAAGGAAATCTTTCCACACCATTGTACAACCTACAGAACGCAGAAAGGCAGGTAACCTTTGTAAAGAAATCCCCTTTATTTTAATGTAAATGATATTGCACTCTAGCCCTGCACCTTTTTCCAAAGAAACAAAAAGCTTACTGTGGAGAGAAACAGCAACTGTTTAAAAAGCAAGCAATCAATCATATTTATTTATGAAAAACAAAACAAAACATATGGTTATTTTAGGAAGAAAATAGCATCTTCTTTTCCCTTTTGTTCCATAATGTCTTCTAACATTTCAAGTCAGTGTTTTGTTTCTTTGAAATGTATTATTGTTACGATGGTTAGTATTCACACGATGCAAGTTACACTTGTGGCCCCAAGGTCGTTAACAGGAAGGAGATACAAAGGGCCGTTGGCAGTGTCTCATTGAAAGGGTTATATATCGAGACGTGATAGAGAAACAGGAAACAGGCCAAGCAGTTTAGTGATTGGCAGCAATCCCCACTTGATGTCTGATTATAAAACAAGTTCTCTAATTACATGAACTGTCTTTATATTCCCATGCCATTTAAAAAAGATGCTGCTGAAGTTACTGATCTGAAACAAAATCATGGAAGAAGACCAAACCAAACCTGTATCCTGTCTTTGTTAATTGTTAGTGAAATAGAGTCCTCTTTATAAACTAGTAAAATAGTTAAACTATACAACATGATCTTACTGCAGCTGTACTCTTAAAAGTGTCGTTAAGCTAATGTAACCACTTTAAAAGGGCATCACTTTACATTAAGTGTCTCTGATTACTGTGTACACAGTAGCCGCTTAGTAAATACAGGTGTACTTACACATCATTACAATGTTATTATGCATAGTTACAATGTACTTAATGCGTAAATCTTTTTGCACAATATATGTAAGTACACATTTGTATGAGAAAAGGGTTAGAGTTAGGGTTAGGGTTATGTCATGCAGTGTGGAGTAGTGGTTAGGGCTCTGGACTCTTGACCGGTCGTGGGTTCAATCCCAGCTGGGGGAAACTGCTGCTGTACCCTTGAGCAAGGTACTTTACCTAGATTACTCCAGTAAAAACCCAAAAGTATAAATGGGTAATTGTATGTAAAAATAATGTGATCTCTTGTAACAATTGTAAGTTGCCATGGATAAGGGCATCTGCTAATAAATAAATAATAATAATAAGATTTACACATTAAAGGGTACATAAGGGCCTTTTTCATTTTATTGTGTTACGTGTTCCCATGCGTTGCTACAACTGTTTACGTAAGGTGTGTGTATTGTTTTATTTATTTATTTATTTACATTTTGACCACTTTTTTAAACTTTTACATTGCATTCCCTGCCTCAAGATGGCCTCCCATGTACCTACATGGACCTCTCAGAACTACATTTCCCATCATCCTCCTGGTCACTGGTAAATCCATCTCAGTTACATATGTGAGCAGGAGGATGATGAGAAATGTAGTTCTGAGAGGTCCAATGCAGGTACATGGGAAGCAATTTAAGGGTTTAAAAAAGTGGTCAAAATGTAAATAAATAAATAAATAAAACAATACACACACCTTACGTAAACAGTTGTAGCAACACTTGGGAACATGTAACACAATAAAATAAAAAGGTCCTCATGTACCCTTTAAGTACTAACATTGTAATGATGTGTAAGTACACATGTATTTACTAAGTAACTACTCTGTAAATACACAGTCATTATAGACGCTTAATCCCGTTCGTTTCCATAGGCAGCAAAAAGATACCAAAAAGAACTTGAACTGAGACTTTGTTGCCCCAGGCAGGATTGCAGCTGATTTTGGACAGACATGTTTAAAGTTGTACTGGTCCTGTCTGCAAAATATCTTCTAATTAAAGAAGCTTCTAAAGGATCCGCAACGCCACACAGAGTCCCGCGCTCCGATCTGAAGTATTATGCTTGTCCTCGGGACTGGGGAACAGTAAAAGGGATGGCTTGTTCCAGAGGACTGTAACAAACCTGTCTGAATCACATGCCGGCTGGTATCAGATGGGACACGGTTCATCTTATCCCTGTCATTAGATTGCTATCAGCCTCCTTGTCAGTACTGTTGTCTTTCAAGCATGCAGTAGCTCTAGCAGTCAGATTCATCTTGCATGTTAATAAAGTCACTGTCTGAGTTCTTCATAGGGTTATATGTATAGATAGAGGTGGGGAGGAATTTTGGGACCACAGATTAAAACAAATATAAATAGATGGTCAGAGAGGTCTATTTTAATGATCTAAACAGTGGCAGACCATCTCCATATGCTTCAGATCATACATACTGTAGCGCACTGTAGTTCCAGACTTCCATTCACAAACAGAGTCAGTGCTTCTATTATTTAGCCCTCTAGTATTCCGGACATACCAAAGACGCGTCTATTTAATCAAAGGTAGTCTTTGGACCCCATAATCCCAAACTAAACTCCTAATCTATAAAGGAAAACCT
This sequence comes from Acipenser ruthenus, assembly GCF_902713425.1. Classification (NCBI taxonomy): domain Eukaryota; kingdom Metazoa; phylum Chordata; class Actinopteri; order Acipenseriformes; family Acipenseridae; genus Acipenser; species Acipenser ruthenus. Next base: position 1,365,002 of record NC_081196.1, read on the forward strand.
TATCTTTAGTTTAAATCAAATCCTCCCTAACTCGTCATTAATAGCATTAGCATCCATAAGCTGGAATGGTGGATTCAAAACAGCCTTAACTACATATAAATGTGTTTAATTCATCCCAACAAAAATTAGAGCATTTAGACAGCCGCAATGATAAGGCAATACGTGTTTATCAAATACAGATGTTTTGGGCAGTTATCAAAGAAAAATACATAAATACAAAAATGGTTTTAGTACCATATTCCCCTTTGGCTTGTCAATACTTTTAATCTGTTTGTACTTATCTAATCGCTATTAAATAATCATTACTAACCCTTATGGAATTATTAGTCACAAGATCAACACATGCTGGGGTCCCACTGGGAGCCTTGCATTGGAGGATGTATTGAACAACGACTCCCCCAACAAGGCAAGGCAGAAACTAGCCAGACTGGGCTCTGAAGTTTGAAACACCGGTTGCATGGGTTTGGGTTGTGAAAAGCAGCAATTGGGGTTGCCTGGCAATCTTTGCCCTCCGAGTGGATAAGTAAGGCTTTTCAAAACTGGCTACAAATAATTGGACACTCTGAAACAATTAATACCACAAAAGCAACCGTTGGATGCCTAATGACCAAGTGCACATGTTGCCTTGATGTATACTTGCACTAATACCCTTCACAGTGGCATTACCAGAGATTGCGGACCTTTGGCTCGGGGTTAATTACACCCACAAAAACTGATCTCAGGTACTGCCCTACGTGCCAGATAATATATCTGAAGTATAAGCTTCAGGAAAGCATGTTAGCATCTCCAGCATCTCCAGACACGGGCGCAATACTAGCTGAACTACTGTTTGCACCTCGGCCTATCTGTGATGAAAAGAAAAGGCCGTGGGGATCATTTTCATGCTGTCACTTTGCAATCGACTGAAGGATCAAGGTTTCGTAGAGAAGCTGCTAATGCCTGAAGTGCACCACGAGACTGATTACAGTAAACAGTGTTCTTTTGCCTAGTTTGCATGGGTCAGTGAACTCCAAGCAAACTCGTCATCTGCAGCTCATGTTCGTTCAGCTTTCTGATCACTTACATCGGTGCACTTGTCATGTAAAAGACTGGCGTGCAGGGCTGGGTCTCAGGCAATAAATGTTACGCAAAAAAGAAAATGAAAAGGACAGAGAAAAAAAAATGCTTTTTTTCCAACCACAAATAAGGGCATTCATTACTTTAACCAAAGCCACCCGTGCTGGAACAGACAAAAAAATTGTCAGACAGAATCAAGCAATTTTTATTCCAGTTCCTCGGCATCATTGTAGAGAATAAGACTCCTGAGAACTTTGCATTATCAAAATACACTGACCAACCAAAACATGTGTAACCTGCTCCCGAAGCCCACACTGCGCAGTTCCTGGTGCGTTTATCAGTGGAAACAGGTGTGCTTGTCCCATTTCTATGATCTGGGACACTGAAGGAAATCTGCTTATAAAGTTCTTATTGATTAAGTGATCACAGCTGTCCTCAGAGTGCTGTTTTCCAGTCATTATTATTATTATTATTATTATTATTATTATTATTATTATTATTATTATTATTATTTATTTCTTAGCAGATGCCCTTATCCAGGGCGACTTACAATTGTTACAAGATCTCAGTAACATTGCTTTCATTAAAGTGGATCTCATTTGGTTTTAATGACTGCTTGGAAGCCTGGAGGCAGTCAGTACACCAGCTTCTCATAAAGATATTTCATTTCATGATTTTAATGCTGCCCCAGCTGCTCAGCCCTGACTGTCTTCATTGGGCTCATCGATCCAGATTGTCCACCTGTTGCAAGCTATAGATTTGCTTTACTGTATTCTTCCAATGCAAATCAATACACTTCCAGGTAACACTTTACATTGTGTCTCTTATTACTGTGTATTTACATAGTAGTTACTTAGTAAAAACATGTATACTTTCACATCATTACAATGTTATGCATAGTTACAATGTACTTAATGTGTAAAACTTTTTGCATGATATAGCCCTAACCCTTTTCTGATACAATTGTGTACTTGTGTACATGTGGATGCACTGCTGAGGCTCTTCCACACGGCTCTGCGTTGTGTTAGTAGAGAAGAAACTACATTCATAAACCATCACTTGACACATGTCAGATGTCTGTAATGTATATTTTGTCTGGAAAACGAATAAAGGCTAATCAAACAGATGAGAAAAATAACATGCACATCTGTCACCAATGAATAATTCCGAAGAGTGCTAAGATTGTCTTTTTCTTCGGCCCAATAATAGTTATTCTTTTCTTTTCTTTCCTGTTTTAATCATGTGCCATGCTGCTAGCTCAGATGCATTTCACTTCAGTTGTGTAAGATCTTGGAATCGCACATGTTGTAGCAGATCCTGAAATAATACAAAAATACGATCTGCAAATTAATAAAGTCTGCTATCTGATACAGTTTCAATCATTTTCAACAAATAGGATTTTTCGGCCCCTTTGTTCTGTTCTTTTGTCAATGCCAGGTTCCAAAAAGCAACAAGGGTTTTCATCTCGTGCCATATATACCAGATGCAATTTAAAAAAAGAATTGCGTCAAAGAAAGGAAAAAATGACAGCGATGTTTATTGGTAGCATGAAATCCAAGGTTCCTGTGGTATTGTCACGCTTTGATGACATCATGATCATTCCGTGCTACAACATAAAACCGTGATTCCTCCTAGCGGCTGCTGATGTAATAATAGACATCAGTATAAGACACCTTCTTACCTCTTGGGCCACGAGGATAGCGGTTCACGTCCAGCCCTTGGCTCCCTATTCACTTCAATTGGCTGACATGCCAAGTCATTACAATGGATAGATTAAAAAGTGTTATTTATTTATCTTATCATAACTTTAATTCTGCTTTCCTGTCTATCATATGAGGATTCCAGTACCATAGTGAGGCATAAATGTATCACCAGAATCTGGAAGTACTGTACTTTGGAATCGATATTGCAAAACACTTCATTTTCTGCTTACTCACAAGAAATATATGAAGGTCATACAGAGAATCTCCCATGACATTCCCCTTGAGGTAATATGAAAGCGAAGTTCCACTCTCGCTCAGCCCTTCATACAGCCCTGCCAAGAGGATTTGGCCTGCGGGTCGCCATTTGCCGACCACTGCTCTACAGTAAGTGTCTCTAATTACTGTGTATTTACATAGTAAAGCCATGGGTACTTCCACATGATTACAATGTTATTATGCATAGTTACAATGTGCTTACGTTGTGCTGTGAAAGCTGAAGATGCTGAAAATGCATCCAGTAGATAAGAAGGAAAGCACTATAAACAATGGGCCCAGTGTCTTTCATTTAATCTAAACACTGGCAAACCTAAATACCTCCACTGTTTAAACAATCAAATACCTTTCTTACACCCTTACCCCTTTCACGCTATACCTTTCTTACATACATTTCTGAAGCAACCAACTTATTTTCACTTAATTTGAAGTTTGCTCTCTTTGAAATACATGCCAGATATTTTTGGAACAGTATCAGGTTCTAAGCGTCTTGCCTTCTCCAATAAAATGCTCAGTGCCTAAGATTCTTTGAACACTACATAATGTTTTCCAACAGACAGGCTGTCATGTATGTGCAGTCAATGGTAACGCTTTCTCTTTCTTCTGAGGGCGGCGTATGAAAACAAATGTCAGACGTGGACGTCTCGTTTGAGATGCTTGAGATGTTTAAAGGAAGGAATTACAGGGAGTCTTCAGGATGGGGAGATGTGATGTATGTGCTAAACAATACTGGAGCAATACAAACTAAAGCCTCCTACAGAAAGAATGTAACCTAAAACACCGGCAGTGCATCAAAGGGAACATTGTCTTCATACCTAGGGTGACTGTGATTGTCTTACTTTTCGGCCTTCATTTTTTGTCTCAGTCAGAAACAGTAAAATTGTTAAATCGTCCAAAACTGTAACAGTGTGCTCAGCAAGTTGACAGTACAGTAATTTATTATACAAGAATAAAAGAAAGAAACTGATGGATTACTTGTTTAATGATTTAGAGTATCAGCCAAAGGTTAGCCTTTTAAGTCCCTGTTGTGTTTTGATTAACACAGCCATTTTTATTTTATTATTATTATTATTATTATTTTAATTTAGTAGTCGCCAATTGTTTTTTTTATCATTTTCTCCCCAATTTGGAATAGCCAATTATTTTTAGGCTCAGCTCACCGCTCCCACCCATGCTGTCCTCTGAAGCGGGTGCAGACCTCTTCTTTTTACACACTGCAGGCCCACCATGCATCCACCTCAGAGCTACAGCTTCAGAGGACAACGCAGCTCCTGGGTCAAAGGCAGCACATAACAACATAAAAAAGTGATTTCTCTTAGTTGCATTTTTAAAGAGAGTTGTGAATTAATCATGACTCTGACCTGGATTATTGACTTGATTATATTATACAAATATTGGCTGGAGTTGAGGCTTACACTGGAAAACTACTAGCCCATGGGTGGAAAGGCAGACAGACAGTAGCAATAATACTCAAAGCTGCAGGCTGATAGCCTTCTTGCTCATTGCAAGTCACTTTTTCAATCCAACAGGAACAGCTCCTCACTATGAAGTAAAAACTGCAGTCAATTTGATTGGACCTGGGATGTCAGAGGGCAATAGTGTTACTACTAAAGACTGCTTAGTGATGTCAGGGGGCAATAGTTCTTTGCTAAAGTGACTATTGGCTAGTTTGTGGGTTATTTGTGGTCATGTGCCACTATTAGCCAATAGGAGTGCAGGTTTCAATCTTAGGTTTTAATCATTTCTTTTATATAAGAAAGATAGGATATCATTTTCTTGTGCTTTTATTTGGCTGGTTATGGGCTGCAGGTTAGGCTCATTGGATAACATATCTATCGTGGTTCACCCTGGCAGAAACAGTAATACAGTTTCAATGACACAGTACAGGTTTCAGTGCCTTCAGGTCAAAGCTGTTCTTTTACACTTCTTTGTAAAAACTAAAAAATCTATTATAGAAGGGAATTCCAAATAAATGAAGCCAAGAAGGAAATGATGTCCAGCCAAAATGTTCTCCAGCTTTGGATACACCGGTATGTTGTAAGCATCTTGAGAGGCATAATTTATAGCTTAGTAGGTAGTGTAAATGTGAAGACACACAAACAGGATACATCCACTTGGAAGCAACATCTTGTTTAAAGGCAACTGGTGAATTTGACACTTTTATACTTTGCCAGTATAAGTGAAAGGGGGGTTTTGTTTTCACTGAACTGTAAGAGTATCATGTTATCTTTAATATCCAGACAGGACCTTTAATTAACATGGTTCACTACAGTTATCATATTAAAATATTCTCGCTTTATTATATTAACAGATGTTTTTCTCCATCCGAAAAGTTCATGAGAGACTGGATTAAACGCTTTGGAAATACAGCCCAAAATGTCTTCTGGTGCTCTGATGCGTGTTATTGATATTGTTACTATGTTGCATCTAGCTTGTTTTTGCAGGTGATAACTTTGCGTGTTCAATTCAATAGAGGATGAAGACTGGGCATGTTTTGAAAGCACCCGATTCCCTGAGTCTTCAGCTTGTTATCAAGGCATCATTGGTGTGGAATTTCACCCCACGCCCAGGCAGACATTTCAAAAGGGATACGCTGAATAACTGACGTGACCAGAAATGCCCCTGTTTAATATTCAGAGCTCCAGCAATCATTTCTTCATCAGTGCATATTCTGATTGCTTTTCAGAACAATGTCATGAAAGGGAGAATTTCTCCCTTTTCTTTAGTTTGTTTCGCTGTTTATGTTGGCCGTACTTCAAAGGACAGTAACTTCTGCACTTCAATGCCAACTGCTGTCTGTGGTGACAACAAGTAATCTCTCTCATCAGAAGATCGTTTTTATCAGTGTAACCTTATGATACCATTATGTTTCAACACATTTCCACTATATAGAACGATTCTGCAGATATGTGTAGTGTAACAGGGTGGAGGCCGGGCGTGAACCAGCGACTCCGCACACCGCCAGTGAGCATTTTAACCACTATGCAAAAGAGCCAGGCTCCTCTACATTCAGGGTTTAAGAGCCTTTAACCTCATCTCATCTCATCTCACCGACAGGGGACAGGACCAGTTAAGTTTTAAAAAGCTGGCTGTGGACGTACGCCAATAACAGTGTGCTTATCTTATCATTAAGGAATATTTACATAGAACGCATTAAGAAAATGTTTTTGTCATCTTTATGCAATGCATGTGTCACAAAGACGGCCGGAGTGGGTGGCGTCAGACCAGAAGCAGGAAATAAACAGACTTGGGGTTTGGTGAAGCTGAGCGAATGCTTTCGCTCAGCATTTAATAACAGAACAGAAAATAAAAGGTTTGAAACAACAAAACACAGCACACGGCACTTGAGGCCAAAATAAATAGACGAACAAAACGGACTAGACAGACAAACAAACACGGTGAGCAGATAACAATATTTACGTTCTTTTATATTTACTTTACTCCTTCTCTCTCTCCCGTTCTCCACTCACCGAACACCCAACCCCGACTGAATGAAAATGTGCATCTATATATACTGTTGTGCTGGGATTCAATTACTAATTAATTATTCACTTGAATCCCAGCACGTGAATTAATTCTGTGCAACCCCGTGCTCACATATTACATTTAACCAGCACGTGAAGTGATTTGTGCCCTCCTCGTGCCTAAATACAAATCTACCTTTTTAAATCACACGTGAAACACAGACCCGTTTATATCCCGTGTACCAATCTATACACCGACATTAACACACGCACGCAACACACAAATGCACACAGGGACGGGGCACATTGCCACATATACCCCCCCTTGTGCGCAGCACACATGGCCTCAACGGCCACCTCCCCCCTTAAAAATCCAGCAGTCCAGGACAAAGTCTCGGGCTGGGAAGGGAGGCTTCAGTGGGCCCATGGCTGGCCATGCTGTCAGCACCCCTGCCGGTAGTGGCACGGCTGACAGCCTGCTGGTCCACGCCTGCAGCGAAATTGCTGCGGGGGATGCTGGTCTCCTGACCTCTCCCCCAATCTCCGGCAGCGAAACTGCTGCAGTGGGAGCAGGTCTCCGGACCTCCCCCACGATCTCCGGCAGCGAAACTGCTGCAGTGGGAGCAGGTCTCCTGACCTCCCCCACGATCTCCGGTAGTGAAACTGCTGCAGTGGGAGCAGGTCTCCTGACCTCCCCCACGATCTCCGGCAGCGAAACTGCTGCAGTGGGAGCAGGTCTCCAAACCTCCTCCCCTTTCTTCGTGGCCGACAGCTCCCCTTTCTGGGGCTCCGGCCACCGTACTCCCTGTGGTGGAAGTACGGGAAGCAGAGACAGCTCCTGCTGTTCTGCTTCTGGCAGTGGCGGAGGCAGAGGCAGCTCCTGCTCCTCTGCTCCTGGAAGTGGCAGAGGCAGCTCCTGCTCCTCTGCTCCTGGCGGTGGTGGTGGCGGAGGCAGAGGCAGCTCCTGCTGCTCTGCTCCTGCCGGTGAAGATGGTGGAGGCAGAGGCAGCTCCTGCTGCTCTGCTCCTGGCGGTGGCGGAGGCAGAGGCAGCTCCTGCTGCTCTGCTCCTTGCGGTGGAGGCAGAAGCCATGGGGCTGATGCTGGCCACTCAGAGGGAGGCTGTGGCGGTGCTGGCTCCCTCTGCTGTGGCGGCTGGGCTGGCGTGCGCCGTGCTCCCTTCAGCAGCATAACTAGAGGCTGCTGGGGGACACCAGCATCCTGCCCTTCTCCCCCCCCAGAAAAATTCAGGGGGTTGAGCCTGTAATTCCTCCCCTTCTGGCTCTTGGGACGGCAGCGATGGCTCCTCCCCCTTTAGCTCTCGGGATGGCAGCAGCAGGTGCACCAACAGGCATGCTTCCTCTACTGGTGTAGATGGGGACAGCAGGCATTGTTCTTCTGCTGGTGGAGGTGGAACCAGCAGGTATTCTCCCTCTGCTGGCAGCTTGGGTCCTAGGGTTGTGGAAGCCCCGACTTCCCTCTCTTCGGGCTGTGGACGCACCGACTCCTCCCTTTTGGGCTGTGGATGCACCGACTCCTCCCTTTTGGGCTGTGGACGCACCGACTCCCCCCTCTTGGGCTGTGGACGTTCGGGCTCCTCCCACTCAGGCGTAGGACGTTCGGGCTCCTCCCACTCAGGCGTAGGACGTTCGGGCTCCTCCCACTCAGGCGTAGGACGTTCGGGCTCCTCCCGCTTGAGCTGTGGACACTCAGGCTCCTCCCGCTTGGGCTGTGGACGCTCAGGCTCCTCCCGCTTGGGCTGTGGACGCTCAGGCTCCTCTCACTTGGGCTGTGGACGCTCAGGCTCCTCCCGCTCGGGCTGTGGATGCTCAGGCTCCTCCCGCTCGGGCTGTGGACGCTCTGGCTCCTCCCGCTCGGGCTGTGGACGCTCTGGCTCCTCCCGCTCGGGCTGTGGACGCTCTGGCTCCTCCCGCTCGGGTTGTGGACACAAAACCAGCAGGCATTCTTCCTCTGCTGGTGGAGACGGGGACAGTAGGCATTCTTCCTCTGCTGGTGGACCTGCTACCTGGGCTGCTGTTCCACTTATAATTGCCTCCAGGTAGCTGAGGACCAACCCCACACCTTCCTCCCAGGTGCTTAGGGTCTGTTCCCTTGCATATGCCTCCCATTGCTCTCTGTCCATAAACCGCAGGAACGGGACGACTACTGGTATAGACTGGGCCTCCAGCCCAGCATTTTCCAGCATCCAGTCCCGCACTTTGATGGTGTCTTCTGCCATTTTTTTTTTTCCTCTTTTTTTTTTCTCTTTTTTTTTTTTCAATCCAAAAATGCTGTTCCTGCTCTGGCCTGAGTCCTGGAGGCGCTGTAGATCCCACGCAGGACACCACGTGTCACAAAGACGGCCGGAGTGGGTGGCGTCAGACCAGAAGCAGGAAATAAACAGACAGAGATTTGGGGTTTGGTGAAGCTGAGCGAATGCTTTCGCTCAGCATTTAATAACAGAACAGAAAATAAAAGGTTTGAAACAACAAAACACAGCACACGGCACTTGAGGCCAAAATAAATAGACGAACAAAACGGACTAGACAGACAAACAAACACGGTGAGCAGATAACAATATTTACGTTCTTTTATATTTACTTTACTCCTTCTCTCTCTCCCGTTCTCCACTCACCGAACACCCAACCCCGACTGAATGAAAATGTGCATCTATATATACTGTTGTGCTGGGATTCAATTACTAATTAATTATTCACTTGAATCCCAGCACGTGAATTAATTCTGTGCAACCCCGTGCTCACATATTACATTTAACCAGCACGTGAAGTGATTTGTGCCCTCCTCGTGCCTAAATACAAATCTACCTTTTTAAATCACACGTGAAACACAGACCCGTTTATATCCCGTGTACCAATCTATACACCGACATTAACACACGCACGCAACACACAAATGCACACAGGGACGGGGCACATTGCCACAGCATGCTAAAAAAAAACTGTTATTTATATAAGGCTCATGCATGCGCTCGTGATGTGTTGTTCCACATAGTGTGCATTTCAAACGAAGCAAAACTGCATTTGTACTCTGTGCTTTACTCTCAGGGGAACTGTAGGCTTTTTGGCAGCACTATAGAATGCTATAGTATTTTTTCATGTAGGCAGAAAAGTATGTATTCTTTTTTTGTTCTGTGCAAAAGCACACTCCTGCAGTGGCAGTCCCTTTGCAGCTTGCATTCTGAATAGAGAGTCATGTGTACATGCTGTACACTCTTTAGGGGTGAGAGGGTAACATAGCATCTAGGGGTAACATTTTCCACGTTATTTGTTTAATGCTGTCTGGCATTGCTACTTTAAAAGTTTTCAATGCTTATATAGCCTTCCTTGCTTGAGGCGTGCTGAGACGCTGAGTGGAATCAGACACCTGACAGGTTCCTAATTAGCAGATCATTCAGTTTAGTAGGGGCATATAATTAACTGCTTAACAATTCCATGTGTATGAAAGTTCACTTTGAAAGCAGGCACATTCAGTAACGTGATATTGCAGTCTCGGTGCAGTCTTGGATGGCATTTGTCTCATTCTGAAAAATGCAAGACAACAATCAACAAGCGCCTCCCTTATACTTTCTATATATGTAAAATGTTTATTTATTTAACTGATAATATTCATACAATAATAATTATACATAATTTATATTTACAGATAATTCTAATTATAAAATGATATGTTAGGAACAACATGCTCAGTTGTCATTATGAATAAACATGTGAACTCAAAAACATATTATTGTTACGATGATGATGATGATGATGATGATGATGATGATGATGATGATGATGATGATGATGATGATGATGATGAATACTCTCTTGACAGACGCTGAGGGAACCGATTTCTTGAAAAGACTAAATTCTCTGCTCCTCTTTTACATGCCAGTCTATTTGCTGAAAGAATGGCAACACTTTACATGAAGTGTCTCGAATTACTGTGCATTTACATAGCAGTTACTTAGTAAATACATGTGCACTTACGTTATTATGCATAGTTATACTGTGCTTAATGTGGAAACCCTAAACCTTACCCTATCCTTAACTCTAAACCTGATACAATTGTGTACTTACAAAGATCGTATAACTATGCATAATAACATTGTACCAATGTGTAAGTAAACACGTGTTTACTAAGTAATTACTATATAATTACACAGTATTTAGAGACACTTCATGTGGATTGTTACTGAAAGAATTCACTCCTGTAGTTTAAGGTAACAGACATAGTTTGCTGACTGAAGCTGTACTTAACTGGGTAAGACCCAGAAGAAATCTCAATCAACAGCCCTTGCTGGAATCCAGTTCTACTAAATATACAGATTGATGTGTGATTTGTGGGAATAAAAACATAAATGTACTATACATGCCTACTATTCATTGAGTTTCAATCACATCCCACTCAATTGCCATTTGCTTTAATAAATGCAATGGTCAGCAGCATCCTTCAGAAATCTAAAACACTTTGATGAATATAAAGTTAGGTTTTTTTGAAAAAATAAAAAAGTTATACATTTCAAATGTCTTGACACCATTAGGTTTGGGTATTGTCTGAAAAATGACAGTTTCAAATGGTTATTAGTTGCAGCTGACGCGAATACATTTGAATAGCTATGTCCAGTGGTTTTTCTGAGGCCCTTTTGAGTTTGTATTTCATCACCGTAATGCTCATGGGTACAGTAAACACAACCAGTAAAACAGGGCTTTGATGTTGGACAGTTCTCAGTATTGAGTCATTGTATTGCCTTGAGGCTGACCTAAGCTGCAGTCTGGAAGAACAAAGCCATGTTAATGATGCCAACTTCTGAATTATTATTATTATTATTATTATTATTATTATTATTATTATTATTATTATTATTATTATTATTATTATTATTAATTTACTGAGAGGAATGAAATATTACAACTGCTGCACATTTTATAAATACGGAAGCATCTGGCCCTTGTGTCTTTAAAACTAGCCAATTAAAGAGGCCTATCTTAAAGTGATTGACAAACGTGATATTCTGGGATCCAACATGATTCTTGTATTCCTAAAACCAATGTGAATCTGACTGTGCACACCCTGCAGTAGGCCTATCATGTTTAGAAAAGAAAGAATTAAAGATCTACCGGCAATCAGCACTCTGCCAGTGCAGGGTGTCTCATCTTAAAAGGTATTTAAAACACAGAGTCCGTGAAGAATTATCAGCCATGCTATTCCCACCATCACCACTCTGCCAGTGCAGGGTGTCTCATCTTAAAAGGTATTTAAAACACAGAGTCCGTGAAGAATTCTCAGCCATGCCATTCCCACCATCAGCACTCTGCCAGCTGGCTCGGGTATGCTTTTTTTTTTTTGTAACCTTTCAAATGCAACACAGATTTTAAGCAGCTGGATTAACCTGGGGATTCTTACCCCCAACCTCTTTCATCTGGTTCACAGATACAGGGGCGTTTAATTATTGTTAAATTAAACACGGGGCGCAAGTTAAGATGGAATTAATTGGGCTACATGCAGTACAGTAAACCAAGGGGCTGCACAACAAGGGAAACCTTATTTCAAGCCTTGTTAAAATTAGCTGGATTTCTGAAATATATGTTGTTGTGAAGTCACCCCTTCCAGTAAATAATAACAATTAAAACAGCAGTGGAGGTGAAGCTCTTTCTTTCTCTCTCGCCATTGTGACAGACCCGGTTTGAGAGAGCTGGAAATAACAAAGGCACTTTATGCAGGAATCTGGCATTCCTTTAGGAATACGTCTTTAGCAAGCGTTTCAACTTTCTTGTTTTTTTTTTTTTTGGTCCCTGTTGTTTCGGAGTATAAAAGCAGCAGTAGTTAACTTTCTTAAAACTTCACAGCCCTGTAGCCGGCTGGGGTGCTGGTCTCCAAATGAGGTCCATGTGCTCCTCTACTCAAGCTTTCCAGTAGTAGCCAGATGTGGATGCAGATTACCAGGTCAAGTCTACTTAATAACTTCATTGTGTAGGTATGAACTTCTCAAACGTTTCAGCAGGTCATTTGCTCTTGTGTTGTTTTGTTGCTCTTAGAGATATTGCAGGTAATAATAATAAACAAGCAGTTGGCTTGTAAAAACATCTGCCAGCTACAACCTATTGCTGCAGATAGAGAGAGCGGCAGTGTCTGAGCACGCCCCTCCTGCTGTGACAGAGAGAGCGGCGGTGTCCAGGCACACCCCTCCTGCTGTGACAGAGAGAGCGGCGGTGTCCAGGCACACCCCTCCTGCTGTGACAGAGAGAGCGGCGGTGTCCAGGCACACCCCTCCTGCTGTGACAGAGAGAGCGGCGGTGTCCAGGCACACCCCTCCTGCTGTGACAGAGAGAGCGGCGGTGTCCGAGCACACCCCTCCTGCTGTGACAGAGAGAGCGGCGGTGTCTGAGCACACCCCTCCTGCTGTGACAGAGAGAGCGGCGGTGTCCAGGCACACCCCTCCTGCTGTGACAGAGAGAGCGGCGGTGTCCGAGCACACCCCTCCTGCTGCGACAGAGAGAGCGGCGGTGTCCGAGCACACCCCTCCTGCTGCGACAGAGAGAGCGGCGGTGTCCGAGCACACCCCTCTTGCTGTGACAGAGAGAGTGGCGGTGTCCAGGCACACCCCTCCTGCTGTGACAGAGAGAGCGGCGGTGTCCGAGCACACCCCTCCTGCTGTGACAGAGAGAGCGGCGGTGTCCGAGCACACCCCTCCTGCTGTGACAGAGAGAGCGACGGTGTCCGAGCACGCCCCTCCTGCTGTGACAGAGAGAGTGGCGGTGTCCGAGCACGCCCCTCCTGCTGTGACAGAGAGAGCGGCGGTGTCCGAGCACACCCCTCCTGCTGTGACAGAGAGAGAGCGGCGGTGCAATGTGACTGCAAGTTTTTAAAAATTTTTAATTTTCTCTACCAACAACGTAAAACTAAAGCACAAGCATTGCAGTCATTACATTATGCATTTTGCCAATTGCCTAATGAATATACTGCAGCCCCCAGCTATGTGTTCCTTGTCAGAGTTTGGACAGGTACTGTAATACTGCAACTCAAATATTCACCATTGGTGTTTCAGCATGCTAGAACACAATACCTTCATCACAGACAGTGTTTCATAAGACCTGGTGCTCTGTTTATTACACTGTGTTCTTTTACAGGTCCACTTTCACAAACACTCAATCAAAAATGAATGAGGTCAGACTTATAAGATAACAAACAGACAAATGATTCAACTAGAAGGCATCTTTAAAAGTGAACTTCAAGAGCAAGTCACAGACAGAGGACAGGTACAGAGCAGACAGTATGGAGAACACACATCACAGGATATGAAATGTGTGCAAAGTAGAGGTGCAAAACCATAGCACTAGATCATACATCAAATTTACATTCTTTATTACTGAAGAAGAACAAAGCTAAAAACAAAGCATTGTTTTGGCCAAATGTTACTTTGTTTCTTAACTGTGTTCTTTTACAAAAATATATCATAAAGAATGGAAATGTCATCTACCATCCAGTGCTATGGTGTTGCAGTGCTATGGTGTTATAGTGTTGCAGTGTTATGGTGTTATAGTGTTGCACTGTTGGGGTGTTGCAGTGTTGTGGTGTTATAGTGTTGCACTGTTGGGGTGTTGCAGTGTTATAGTGCTGTGGTGTTGCAGTGTTGTGGTGTTGCAGTGTTATGGTGTTGCAGTGTTGTGGTGTTGCAGTGTTGTGGTGTTGCGGTGTTGCAGTGTTGTAGTGTTATAGTTTTGCAGTGTTGTGGTGTTGCAGTGTTGTGGTGTTGCAGTGTTGTGGTGTTATAGTGTTGCAGTGTTATAGTGTTGTGGTGTTGCAGTGTTGTGGTGTTGCAGTGCTATGGTGTTATAGTGTTGCAGTGTTATTGTGTTATAGTGTTGCACTGTTGGGGTGCTGCAGTGTAGTGGTGTTATAGTGTTGCACTGTTGGGGTGTTGCAGTGTTGCAGTGTTGTGGTGTTATAGTGTTGCACTGTTGGGGTATTGCAGTGTTGCGGTGTTGTGGTGTTGCAGTGTTATGGTGTTGCAGTGTTGTGGTGTTGCAGTGTTGTGGTGTTATAGTGTTGCAGTGTTATTGTGTTATAGTGTTGCACTGTTGGGGTGTTGCAGTGTTGTGGTGTTATAGTGTTGCACTGTTGGGGTGTTGCAGTGTTATAGTGTTGTGGTGTTGCACTGTTGGGGTGTTGCAGTGTTGTGGTGTTATAGTGTTATGGTGTTGCACTGTTGCAGTGTTGTGGTGTTATAGTGTTGTAGTGTTGTGGTGTTGCAGTGTTGTGGTGTTGCACTGTTGCAGTGTTGTGGTGTTATAGTGTTGTAGTGTTGTGGTGTTGCGGTGTTATAGTGTTGTGGAGTTGCACTGTTGCGGTGTTGTGGTGTTATAGTGTTGCAGTGTTGCAGTGTTATGGTGTTATAGTGTTGCAGTGTTGCAGTTTGTGGTGTTATAGTGTTGTGGTGTTGCACTGTTGCAGTGTTGTGGTGTTATAGTGTTGCAGTGTTGTGGTGTTGCAGTGTTGTGGTGTTATAGTGTTGTGGTGTTGCAGTGTTGTGGTGTTGCAGTGTTGTGGTGTTGTGGTGTTGCAGTGTTGTGGTGTTATAGTGTTGTGGTGTTGCAGTGTTGTGGTGTTGTGGTGTTGCAGTGTTGTGGTGTTATAGTGTTGCAGTGTTGCAGTGTTTTGGTGTTGCAGTGTTGTGGTGTTATAGTGTTGCAGTGTTGCAGTGTTGTGGTGTTGCAGTGTTGTGGTGTTGCAGTGCTATGGTGTTGCAGTGTTGTGGTGTTGCACTGTTGCAGTGTTGTGGTGTTATAGTGTTGCAGTGTTGTGGTGTTGCTGTGTTGTGGTGTTGTGGTGTTGCAGTGCTATGGTGTTGCAGTGTTGTGGTGTTGCAGTGCTGTGGTGTTATAGTGTTGTGGTGTTGCACTGTTGCGGTGTTGTGGTGTTATAGTGTTGTGGTGTTGCAGTGTTGTGGTGTTGTGGTGTTGTGGTGTTGCAGTGTTGTGGTGTTGCAGTGCTGTGGTGTTGCAGTGTTGCAGTGTTGTGGTGTTGCAGTGTTGCAGTGCTGTGGTGTTGCAGTGTTGCAGTGTTGTGGTGTTGCAGTGTTGCAGTGTTGTGGTGTTGCGGTGTTGTGGTGTTGCAGTGCTATGGTGTTGCAGTGTTGTGGTGTTGCAGTGCTGTGGTGTTATGGTGTTGTACTTCATTTGCATTGATCGTGATTAAGGCTACAATTTTGTCACGGAGGTCACGGAAATCGCGAAAATCGTAAATTTGAAAAAAGTCAGTGAAATTTTGGAAATGGATGTAAAAACACTTTTGATTAGATGCTTCCTTTTTTCCTTTAAAAATGCAGTATGTCAATCACTGAAAATACAAATCTGAGAGTATCTGTAGATTGGTTGTATATGCATGCAGCATTTACGTGTAGCAAATGAGATAGCTGAGCGAGCGAGCATGTAAATGGGTGACAGAAGGAGAACAGTACCAGCTTACAGAAGCTTTCTTTAAATACAGCCTGCATTCGTGAAATTGGATACACTTACATTTAAGTAGATGTAGTGAGTTTGTACCTCTTATACAAGAGGATTAAAAAACAAAAGCGACGTCGTTGGTGCATCCATCCTCTCAACCAACAGAGAACCCGAAAGGGAGAATTTCAAACATTAATCAGAGACGCGCGGGTATGTGACAGTGAGAGACAGTTTAGGTATTTTAGAATGACAGGTGAAAGGTTTGATGATCTGTTGAGCCTGTATGCCTTTCCCAAAAAGATGCACCTCACAAGATTGTAGATGACGTAATTCTGACATGTCGCACAGGGTCGGAGATCCTTGACTCCGACCAGAATTGATGTCTGAAGCATGTACTGTAAGTCCAATTTAAACTTGTCAGTAGTCAAAAGCAATAGTCTTTATATTATTGGTTTTGGTGTACTATTTAAAAGCTCTTGTGTATGCTGATGTAACTAAAACTACATTATTTGGTGAACTTTCCATGAATTCTTGTTTTTTTTACTGCACCTCACCCGTGAAATGTATTAAAAATTACTGTGCCAAAATCATAACCTTAATTGTGATCAAAGCTGGGAAACTGATCCCGGAGGCAGCACCCAGTAATGGAATCGATTGTATTATAAAATAGTCTGCATGTGATATTAGCTACATGATCCAGTCTGAAAAATAACTGCAGCCATATAACATATTTAAATAACCTAGCCATTGCTTGTTTGATTGGAAGAACACAGTCTATTAAAAATCCACATCTACCCATTTATACAAAAAAAACCCCACAAATAACACACTGCTCCTACCCTGGTGAATCAACGGTGATCAGTCCTGAACCGAAGAACTGGTGCCACAGTGTCTGACTAACATGTTGGGTGTGTTGTTGTCTATTGTTTGATACAGCAGTTATTAAACCATTCTTTTGCTGTCATGCAACATAGAATAAAATGGGCTGGAATGTACATTTTCATAACAACAATATTATGCTATAATAATAATAATAATAATAATAATAATAATAATAATAATAATAATAATAATAATAATAATAATATAATTTATTATTTTAATCATATTGGATATCCCCTCCCCTACATGGAATGATCAGGAAAGCTCTGCTTGTTAGTTTCAGCTTTGCAGGAGTTATCAACATGACAGCAAACAGCGATGTGGCCCAGGCTCTCCTTGCAAGAACATGTTCTCACCATAAATTACATCACTGCTGCGTATTATTAACATTAAGACTCCCAGTCTTCATGTTCTAGAAATGATAGGAATGCTCGTGGGCGGATAGCAGTGAAAGAAAAGATAACCCTGCAGTGTCAGTCATACTGGATACCTTGGGAGCGCTCCAGATTCCACTCAGACATTTCACTGCATTCTTCAAATAAGTTCAGATAAACATCTTGTAAAAATGATACACTTTTCACTCTAGGATCATTTAACATGGCACCCTGACTGACAAGGATCCATTCCTCTGTTTCTGTGCCCTGTCATTGCGCTTCTTTTATTATGAACAGGAACAGATGCCGTTCGGGGAAGTTTTCATCACCTTGTTTTATTTTACATATCTTTACTTGTGTTTCTATCACTTCGCTCTCAGTTCTTTGAGGAAATATTAACAGAGAATTGGTCATTTTTTTAATTGTGTTTCCTCCTGTGCCAAGCATTCAGAGTCTTGATGGGACGAGCAGCTTGTTTGTCGTCAAGAAGAAACATTTTTGTCTGCTTTCGTGCTGCAGGGAAGCAGATTCATTACCTGGGGCTGAGCGTGCGCTGCGGCTCCTTACAGAAATGCTACATTTCTTACCCTGTGTTTCTTTTTCTTTCTGTATGAGTTCATTTTGGAAGATTGCATTCAACGACACATCCAAGCTTTGAACCACATCTATGAAACATCTACGTTAAAGATTATGTAACTAACGTGTTTTCCCAGAACACTCCTAAAATGCTCCTGTCCTCAGATTTTTTAGTGCCTGGACTGATACTCCTAATCCAGCTGTGTCCTGTTAAATTTATGTTGAGGATACTGTTGAGTTTCATATATATATATATATATACACACACACACACACACACACACACACACACATTTATTATAACTTCCCATCCCATCAGCTCGGTGTACAGTGCTGGAGAGTTTTTCTTTTTAATGTGGTGGTGGGAACGCAAAGGGTCTTGTGCAGGGCTGGTTGTTTTAAAACATTTTATATATTAAAACAAAAAAAATTTCCCCCTTCACCAGGGTCCCCTTCAGGGCGTTGGGCTCTGGGAAATTTCCCCGTCCTCCCCGCCCTCTCAGTGGGCCTGCTATCTGCTAAAGATTTAAAACAACCTATATTTTGGGAACATGTCTGATCGGTACATCCATGTTTGCGCTTGTGAACTACATTCACTTTATCATTGACACACACACACATATATACTGTATATATACACATACACAGTGTACCCTAGATTTATTCCATCTGGGCGGATGTTTCATTAATGTCACTGCAAGCCGTCGTGTTGCTGCAGGGGGAGTTCCATGTCAGAAACCATAAAGGGAAGGAAACGGTGGAGCTAAATAAAATAGTCAGAGGCTGTCAGCGATGAATCTCCAGTAGAGCACAAGCAGTTTATAAGGGCCAGCAAGGAATACGGGCTCTTCCGAAAAGGATCCTCAGTGCAGGTGTTCACATTGCAGCTTTTAAAAGCTGTTTTCATTTTAAAATGCTTTTTTAAAATGACACCGTTTATCAGGACACCAAATGGCAGCTGCAGTACAGCACCGAGCCCTGTTCAAATGACCATGAGAAGCTGTGTAACACTTTCAAAAGTGGGATATCCATGAAAAGTAAATATAAATATACAACTGTATAAAGAAGCTACCTATTCAGTGAGTTTACTGTGCAGCACACTGCATTCAGATTAATACTTGATATTTAACAGCCTCACGTTGTATTAAACATAATTATATTGAGTAATTTAGGAATAAAACTTTTCATTGAGAACTGGTAGAGCACCTGGCTTTAAATCTTAGTACCTCCAATCTGAAAAGACAACTAATTACAGCCCTACCCACTAGATTCATGCTTGTTATGAGTCAAAGCCTCCTCGCTCGCTTCAGCTTGAGTTCCTCTCAGCCAGCGTGAATTAAGCATCTCAATCAGCACTTTGCATAGAAGTACACAGAGTAGAGGGCTTGGATTGCACTGCGAGAGAGTTCTGCTGACAGATCAGCTACTTTCTGTAACAAAATGTATTCCCATTGGTTTAGGTTCATAGCAGTTTAATAGCGTTTTCATTTTAATGCATAAATGATGTGTGTTACGCATGACCTGTTATAAATGTTGTGAGAAAGCACTGCTGTGGTTGCTAATCTTCCTGTATTCACCTGTTCACAGGGCTATGTACCTGACATGAATAAAGCTGTGTTTCCACATGCTCGCTGCAGCAAGCAGTCCACCTGCTGTGCTTCTGAGCTAGCTGGCTTTACTGGAGTCTGCTATTCACACTGCATTACAGCTCTTTCCAATGGATTAGTTATGTTCATCAAACAGATATTAGCTGCTACTCAAAAAGCATGCACACATTTGCTAACGTGGATTGTTAGGCAAGTGATGTGCAATGCAATCCAGAGAGTCCTGAACACAAGCCCTGAGCCAGCTCTTAACTGGGGCACAAAGGCAGTGAGAGACTGCAGACCCTATAGAACACAATGCCAGGGCTTTGTAACAGCAGTCCTGAGAGCAAGCCCTGAACCAACTCTTAAATGGGGCACGTAGGCAGTGAGAGACTGCAGACCCTATAGAACACAATGCCAGGGCTTTGTAACAGCAGTCCTGAGAGCAAGCCCTGAACCAACTCTTAACTGGCGCATGTGGGCAATGAGAGACTCTGCAGACCCTATAGAACACAATGCCAGGGCTTTGTAACAGCAGTCCTGAGAGCAAGCCCTGACATCACACTGCTGCTGCAAAGCTACACTGCTGAAGAAGGGAGGCAGTGCCCATTCGGTTTCACTTTACATTAAGTGTCTCAAATTACTGTGTATTTATATAGCAGTTACTTAGTAATAACATGTGTACTTACACATAATTACAATGTTATTATGCATAGTTACAATGTACTATATGTACTTCTTTTTGCATGATATAACCCTAACTCTAACCCTAACCCTTTTCTGATACAATTGTGTACTTACATGTATCATGCAAAAAGATTTACACATAGAGTACATTGTATTTATGTATAAGCACACATGTATTTATTTAGCAGACGCCTTTATTCAAGGCGACTTACAGAGACTAGGGTGTGTGAACTACGCATCAGCTGCAGAGTCACTTACAACAACGTCTCAATTGGAAGACGGAGCACAAGGAGGAGTTGCTTAAGGTCACACAGCAAGCGAGCCGGGATTTGAACGGGAGGACCTCCTGGTTACAAGCCCTTTCCTTTAACCGCTGGACCACACTGCCTCCTAAGTGTAAATACTATGTAAATACACAGTAATTAGAGACACTTACTGTAAAGTGCTACCATTTAATTTTAACAGCCAAAAACGCCAACCAAATTATTTAAAAAAATAAAATAATAAAATAAAAAAACTTGACACTGGGGTAATTCTCACAATAGTTGTTGTCGTACACATCATTGTTTTCTGATGTGACGGGGCAGTTGTGTGTCATTATGCATTCTGTCCCCTGTCGGTGAGATGAGAGGAGGTTAAAAGCTCTTTTAACACCACGAATGCAGATGAGCCCGGCTCTTATGCATAGTGGTTAAGGGGCTCGCTTGCGGTGTGCAGGGTCGCCGGTTCACGTCCTGCCTGTACTCAACTTCCAAACATGTCCTCTGGTTCTGGTGCCTGTGCCAAGCTTAAAGTTTAGTGAGTGGAGTTGATTTAGTTTTAGGATTTGAATAAGCTCTGTCTCCTCTGCCTATCCTCATAACTCATACCTTCTAGCCCTGGGATTACCTCGTTGCTCTCCTCTAAACTCTGTCCGAGCACGCAATGTACTTCTGCAGGATTGCTCATTGGAATCTTGCATTTTAAAGATTGGATGAATGCTATCCTTCCAGAGGATGCTGAGGTATTTAGTGAGCATTGAGGAATATGATTTGAGCAAGATGTGCAATGAATTTGCAATGTCCCAGTCGCTCTGCATTTATTCATCTCTGTCCCAATACCTGCTGGAAGGCTGTGTATAGTAAACAGGCTGATCCAGCTAATTTGGGTTTAATAACGGAGACTCAAGTTACTTCTTGAAACACTAGCTTGGAGAGATGTTTTCTGGAACGCAGTCTGGCGTGCTCATTCGGACAACTCTGTCGTCAGATTGGGGTCTTATTATACAGACGGGATATTAGTCATGAACTTACAACTTCAAAGAGATCTTTGCGTTTTTTGTTTTGGTCTGTACTAATTTCTGTGAATAGCTATGAGTGCGATTTGGCAAATGACTGTAATTATGTTTCATCTCCCTGTCTAGAGCAGGGGAGAGCAAAGGGGTTCGTTCTCCATGAAACCTGAGCTAGGGGTCAATCAGCATTCTCTTTCTCAGCACTAATCCTTCAGGTTGGGGCTTGTTAGCCACATTATACACACCACTGAGTACCTGGGAGAGAAAGAGGGGATACGGGTGTATTGTGCATTCATCAAAATACATGAAAACATTGCAAAAACTAAAAAAATCGCACTGTCAAAAGATAAAGCTTGAACGCTAATAAAAAAAGATCAGAAAAGACGATGCGTGCATTAAAGTGAAATTAGCAGCTTGCAGAAATCCTGTTTAATAGATATCGGCACTTAATGACATTGATAATGAACAATTGTCTTTTAGTAATTATTCATTGAACACTTTAAGCATCCAAACAATCATATTGAAAATAATATGTTTACACTAATCAATACATATCTGCACATGTATTCACTGATATATGCTATCAGAACATAGGAAATGGGAAATTACAAGGACTTTTGATATCGTCTACATTTTCTAATATTGATCTTCTTAGTTGTTGAAGTTTGTGGCTGGCTCTGGTGAAGTGAGCTGGGGAAGCTGCATTCTATTGAATAATCAATGGGTTTCTGTCATGGTGTGTAAGCTCTCACACTGGAATAGTTCATGCTGGTTCACTTTCATTATTAGTAGCCAAACTGCTTTCCAAATGAAATGTATCGATCTTGCAGTTGCTGCAGACAAGGTGACAAGGGAAATCTCTGTATTGACATAATAATAATAATAATAATAATAATAATAATAATAATAATAATAATAATAATAATAATAATAATAATAATAATAATATATAACATTATTTGCAGCACATTCTTTAATGTAAATGTTTTGTTTTACTCTATAGGAAGTTCCCTGTGATCTGTGATGGACATCATTTGATAACACTTTACATCAAGTGTCTCTAATTACTGTGTGTTTAGAAAGCAGTTACTTAGTAAATACAGGTGTACTTACACATAATTACAATGGCATTATGCATAGCTAGTGAGTTTTCTTTGCCCAGTGTAGGACCAGATACCATGCTTGCTAAGACATGTGTTTCTTTTAAAACTGCACACCAGAGGCCTATGTAATTAATGGAAGTGCGTGACAGGGCATAGTTATGGAATTATAAACTAGGCTGCTGGCACAATGAACTGGCACCGCCCTACAGATACTGTCCTTCACGATGGTTCAATGTAGAAGAAACACGAGGAGGGCTGGGTGGCATTTCAGATTGCTTCGACCAGCAATGAGCCAAACCAGTCATTTCTCCTCTGGTGAGGTAAATACACCCTAAACACAATGTAATTAGCTTGCATTGTGCTACTTTACATGTACGGCTGAGTGAGGTCCAGGAATTGAAATGTATTCAGATTCATTTGGGATCTCCACCTCCATCCCCACAGTGCAAATCAAGGCTTTCTATAGGCAGGTCTATTGCCAACATCAAGTTCATTCCTAGAACAGTGGCATTGAATTACATGGGAGAATGTCAGCTGTGATATTACAATAATAGACTTGTTTTTTTGTTAATCTTCCTGTATGTAATCTGTAATGATTTGTCTTAACCTCCTGATGTATGCACCACATATTTAATGCCACTCTGCGCTGTTTCAGCTTGGCAGACACGCCTTAAAAAAGTCTACTGTGGTTTACAGCATTAGAAACTCCTGAGTAACCTTGAGTAGTCTTTTCAGCAACGACTTTCATAGGAACAGTTAGTAAGCATGGCAATAATGATCCAAGCAAATACTAGTAATAGATCGATCATTAGGGCAATGTATATGATGTAATGTATCCCTTTAACTGGTGTCTGGTGGGATCCAAATACCGGCTGCACAGGGCGTGAATCTACACAGTGTGGTGACAGGAGGAATGGGCTAAACACAGCTCAGAGAGACAATACAATCTATAGCACTAAACTATTTACAGAAAGGAGAGACTTGCCACAAAATGATTTTAAAGTATTACTCCTTTAATGTCAGTGTATAAACGGGTTTGGATCTGTGTAATGATTCTGACTGCTGTGGTGTCCACACATCTGCACAATGGCCCAGCGGATCCAGTTAGTGTTTTGTTGAATGGCGTGACTCAAGTGGCTACATAAAAGCAACTAAAAGCTGCGCATTCCGAAATGCTGAAACAGACCCATGTGGGTAATTTATACATCTGAACCTGCCTACTGAACAGCGATTAAAGAGGCTGAATAATACAAGCATTAGCTGTTTAATAAGATCACTTGTACCACAGTCAGCACTACTTCATTGATCCAAATAAAACTGATATCATGCAATTTAGCATGAATTACTGCTGATAAACAGCTTTATTAGCAGCTTTTTGAAATCCACCATTCGTTTTGTACAAACTTCTTCACCCGTGCCGACTACCACCTGGTATGGATTATCAGGGTTTTCTGTGCACGACAGCAGATGATCTGTTTAGTTTCCATGCTATAGAACCAGTGCCAAAGAAAGTGAAACTTGAATGGACATACAAGCCCGTGCTGCAAATGTACTCTGCTGTAGTAATGTAACACTTATATAAAATATAATGACCTCATGGATTGGCGAAGGTGTTACATATTTATGAAGGCGTTCCGAGCTGTATTTGCTAACCTGGGAGTTTTCATGACCGGGAAGTGACTGGTTCCTCAAGGTAATTATGCATGATGTTTTTTCAAGATATGACAAGTTGACTTCATCTCTGCAGGTTCGGCTGGCTTTGAAGTGGCAGCAGCCTGGGTCGTTATTGAAAGAAAGCTACAAAATGTGTTGATGTACTTGGTGGCTCTCTGCAGTACTGTATCTGCTGTCATGGTGTGTGTATGATTGCACATTCTGTTTAAAACCTTAGAGTGGGTCTTCAGGTTGTTCACAAGTCTTGCGTATTTAGCTTTAATGTCTAAAATGATCGTTCATGGTCAGCCAGTTATTTCAGGCAGGTTGATAAGTAGGAGAAGTGTATGGTTTCAGATGCTGGTCGGGTGGATGCAGGGCCTACCTGATATATCTACCATGTACAGAATCACTGTGCTGAACCAACCAGCATGCCACCAAAGCAGCTGGAGAGAACAAGTACTTGGATTGGGGCACTAGCCTTTAGTCAAGTTGCTGCTATCTTTTCAGTAGTATATACTCTGTACTGTAGAAAGTCCTGTTTCAATTGCCCCAACCAGCTCATCACACAAACCTTCAGAATGACATCACACCCCCTTCAGAATGATGCTCTTCAACACCCACCTTCAGAATGACATCACACCCCCCTTCAGAATGATGCTCTTCAACACACACCTTCAGAATTACATCACACCCACCTTCAGAATGACATCACACCCCCTTCAGAATGATGTTCTTCAACACCCACCTTCAGAATGACATCACACCCCCTTCAGAATGACATCACACACCCCTGCAGAATGATGCTCTTTAACAATCACCATCAGGATGAAATCATACACACCTTCAGAATGATGCTCTTCAACACTCACCTTCAGAATGACATCATACCCCCCTTCATTTTGCCATTGTCCTGTCACATGAATCGTGTAATTATTTATTTTAAAAACATATAATTTAGTATGTTTTTCAAAATGATGATTCTTTTTTCTCTAAATTCAGCTACCAGTACTGAAGACAATTACCAGAGAATATTCCTGCTCAGGGTTTCGCCAATGCTCACAAAGAAGCATTATTGCATTCAGTTCACACTTGCTGACATAGGCAACGGGGTTGCACAGTAAGCACTGGAGTGACTGCCAAGTGAATGGCTAAAAACCCTGACAGCAATTGCATGTTTGAGCCAAGCTGTACTGGTCTCACTTCAATTTAACTGTGGCTCATTGGATTGAATGTTATTCTTTAATGATTCACTTTAATGTGATTGCAATTGTAATTCAAGGTTTAATATTGAACACTTTTCCAGAGTTTCCAGAGTTGTGTTTTTTTTCCACAGTTCGTTCCTCTTTGTAAGGAAGATGCAGTCAGCACTTCAGTCGTTATATCATGGATGTACTACCCACTACAACCATGAGTGTCCAGGATGAAAAATGGGCTCTTTCCAATGCTCTTTGATCTTTGCCTTTCCCCATTTCTGGTACACTGTTTGCAATTGTGCTGCAGGGATCACATGTCACATCACATGATTAACCTAATGTGCAGCTCTAATTCAAGAGCATGCCAATTCCAAATCGGGTAGACTGGTCCTAATAAAGTGGCCAGACAGTGTATATATTATATGCACAATATTTCAGGTGTGGGCCCACCATGAGCAATGGCTGCAGGCTCACATGCTGAAGCTCTGAATACTAATACATTAAAATCAATTTTCTTTCCAAAAAGCCACATAAATTAAAGGTTAAGGCACAGGGAGTATGAAAGTGTATGTAAGTAATGACTGTTTGTGTTTCAACATCAAAGGTTGCAGGGATGTGGGAGATACCCCCAAACTGCTGCCAATTGTGGCGAGATTTCTGAGAATAGAAGTTTCTAACTTGCAGGCTTGCGTGTTTAATCAGGATCCCTCAGCGAGCCCTCATCACTCACGCCAGAGGAGTTTTGGTACCAGGTCAGTAACTCGAACCTGACGCACTGACTATAACTAGCTAATGTTTACATTTGTATTGACTTCTAAATGTGCTTCCCCAGCTTGAAAAGCGCACACGTTGACATGCTATGACTTCCAAAACACTGGGAACTGACACGTAGACAATTCTGTTTCTCAGAAGTCACGGGGGAGGGAGAGGAGAGTTAAAAGCAGACACACAGCACCTTTTCATGATCAGCTTCATTTCACCTTTCTATTACTGGGGTTGTTAAAGTAACTAGTTGCAATAAGAAGTTACTTCTAATCAGATTACATTTTTGAGGTATTATTTTTTAAAAAATAGTCAGATTACTTTTCAGGGCTAAAAGTAATAGAGATTACTATTTGTTACTTTAGCTGGAAATGTTGTTGCATGTGATGTTGGCAGAAGCACTTGTGTGCAAATAAGTTCTAAGTGCTGCATCTGATTTAGTTTGTATACCTTACTAGCATTATAACTAAGATACTGGCCAGTAAAACTCATTGTAAACCGGGCGCGCAAAACATTTTGTGCGGTTCGTATTATGTGTGGTTTTTATTATTATTATTTTCATTTTTGCAAGAAAGTAATCAGTAATAGGTAACAGACTACTTTTTAGAGCCAGTAATCAGTAGTATATTACTTTTTCAAAGTCATTTTAACATCTCTGTTTATGGTATAATTCAAGTAAATGTATCAAAAACGTAAAGGCCTCCTAACATCATTCTTCTGTATGGCTTTTAAATTTAAACTGAAGGTTCATTCAATGGCACTGTAGATTTTATGTATCTTTGCACTAGCATAAGGAGATTCATCTCTAGAATAATCAGTAATAAAAACGGCACCAGAAATACATTTGCTCTTTTTTATTTATTACATCAGTTGCACAAGGATGCATTCCTCACACATACTCAAATTTCATTCAAGATTTTCTTGATGTACGGACAAGTGTATTATTCTTGATCCTTGTTAACCGAGACATGCAATCATAACTTTAAAAACTCAATGAGAAGACTGCCGTGCTAACAGAAACACTAATACAACTAGACAATACATTTCGAAGAGAAGTCTTGACTTGTCAGTGTCTTACTCGACAGACCTGACAAAACGTTTCGTTTATTTTAGTGTTACACAGCAGATATTTGACAACATAGCCTTAACTTGCTCAAAACAACACGCCATACAATTCGAAATCATTAGTAATTCATTTCAGATATTTACTTGCTCTGGGTCAAATTGTTGCTTAGCGTCAGGGATTGACATCAGGACAGTAAATCCCAGAGCTCTGTGCGACCCGCCTTATTCCCCTTGGGAGCACCTTTACATAATGCACAACCTACCACACTCTGGAAACCACACTGTATAGATAAGGTTGCACCTGGGCTCTTGATGAAATGGGCTGTGTGTGGCCAGAACACAGCTGGGTCTGTTGCAGCTGGAAGGAGGTACTGATGACTTAAGTAACTCTGTGCTTTTTTAGAAAGAGAGAGAAAAAAGAAAAGCAACAACCTTTGACTTTCTTTTCAGCAGTTTCTTAAACCCTGAGAGGGAGGGAGAGAGTTAAAAGCCAGTGGAGACCTTCAGGTTCTCTGCTCTCTGATAGGCTGACTGGAATACCCTCGTCTTGTAATGATATACAATAGAAAAATGCAAACCTGTACAGAAGACAGCAGTAACAAACATGTAACAGCAGAAAGCAGCTTGCTACAGGAGGACGCGGCTCTTCCGTTAATAGCTTCACGCTCTTTTTATTAACGCAATGATTTTGTTCCTTGCATTCCCTTGTAAATTCTACATGCCCACAATGCTTTTCCCCGCTGGATATGGTGAATGTTATTTAATTATACTCTGTAGCCGGTTCATTTAATTAATTAGTTTTGCATTGTACTTTGTGAACCACCTTACGTTAAGTGTCTCTCCCTACACTGCATTGACACTGTTATTACATGTGTGGTTACACTGTCAATGGACTTTTCTCTTGTTAGTTGGCTAGTTTAAACAAAATGTGTAAGGAAGCACTTTTCAGTTACGGAGGTAGAAGTTTCTGATAAGTAGGACTTTATATAACATATTTCAGTGAGGACATTTGATATACTGTACTTAATTTTATTATTTGTTTATTTAGCAGATGCCTTTATCCAAGGCGACTTACAGAGACTAGGGTGTGTGAACTATGCATCAGCTGCAAAGTCACTACTTCTCACCCGAAAGACTGAGCACAAGGAGGTTAAGTGACTTGCTCAGGGTCACACAATGCGTCAGTGGCTGAGGTGGGATTTAAACCGGGGACCTACTGGTTATAAGACCTTTTCTTTAACCACTGGACCACACAGCCTGATAGTGAATAACACAAAATTAAAAAAAACTGCTCTCTTATTTATTTACAACAGCCAAGGGCATGGTATCAGAAGCATTGTACTTCCTCACACAAAAAACTGTTTCCTAATGGTTGAGTTTCAGCAAATTAATTTTCTTATTATTATGATCTTTATCAGCAGATCATTGCCGGCTAAACTAAGAGCTTGTGAATGATGCAGGGCCGACAATAGTCCATTGACTCAAGGACTCAGCGAGTGAGCCCCCTCAAAATATCAATTCGTTATCAAATGCATCTAGAGCAGCCCAGTTCAATAAGCCCACAGCTCCCTCTGGAGGTACACAGCTGATATTACCTCTTGCACACAATGCCTATGGGAAGTATTTTCAAGTGAGAAAAAAAAGCAAAATCTGGCCCAGACTGATTTGATCAGAAAATGCCTGTCCACAAACAACAGTGATCAGGTGTGCAGCCTTCACACTGACAGTAAATACCTGTCCAGAAACAGCAGTGATCAGGTGTGCAGCCTTCACACTGACAGTAAATACCTGTCCACAAACAGCAGTGATCAGGTGTGCAGCCTTCACACTGACAGTAAATACCTGTCCACAAACAGCAGTGATCAGGTGTGCAGCCTTCACACTGACAGTAAATACCTGTCCACAAACAGCAGTGATCAGGTGTGCAGCCTTCACACTGACAGTAAATACCTGTCCACAAACAGCAGTGATCAGGTGTGCAGCTTTCATACTGACAGTAAAAGAGGAAAGGAAGTGTTTTTAAGGCTGAATTTAGTTTGTGTCATTAACCATTAGAGCTGACCCTAGTAATACACTTTAATTATGGCACTGTTTAAATATTTATTGTTAACCTGGAAAAAATATCAGAAGTAATTGGTTATCTTTATCACGGCTCTTGTTTGTTCATTAAACTCACTAAATACAAAACAATAACAGAGGAAAACAAGAGGCTGCTGTGTTGGGAGAGCTAATAAGAGAAACCATGTGTGTGAAGAATTCTGTCACAAGCGTTCATTGTACCTGTGCATAATACCATTGCAATGATGTGTAAGTACACGTGTAGTTACTCAGTAACGACTATGTAAATACACAGTAATTGGAGACACTTCATGGAAAGTGTTACCACTCATGAAATATGTTACTGAATATGTTACCTTGAATAATATTTTATAAATATTGCCCCTTTCCCATTACATAACCGTGCCAAATTCTTCTAATATTATTTGTAAACACGGTATTATTCAAGCAGACTCACAGCTAATAATCTATTTGTTGTGTTTTGATAATAGTCTATTTAAATAAAGTTATTTTATTAAATTGACTGTGTCAGTATCTGAAATTTTGATGATGAATTGCATAACTTTAATATCATCCCAAAGCCATACAGAAGTCAGACAAAACATTTAAAAAAAAAAAAAATTATTTATTTATACACTAATAAAAAGGAGTACATTTGAATATACTGCAGAGAAATGCTCTTACTGAAGTTTTTTCACAATCTAAACGCAACCAGTACTTTTCCTTATTATAGCTGCAGGGTATGCAGCCCCTCTGTCTAATACATAATTACCCCTGTTTGATTTTCTTTTGCTTTTCCTTTTCTAGCGCTCATATAAATAAAAGCTCAAATATTGCTCTTGTTTTTAGTTGCCAGGAACATCAGCGACTTGAAGAGCTGCTGTCCAGACTGTGGTTGGGGAAGTGTGTGTGTTTCCAGCATGTGTATAGGTTTGCTGAAGTTGCTGCTACATGCTGATCCCCTGTAATGTTGTCTTTGGAAAACGAAGGCCTTCATTGCAGACAGGAATAGCAGTATTTGTGGGTTCTGGACCCCAGCTGGATTACGATGTCTTCCTGGTGAGGGGACTACTGAAGGGCTTGACAGAGCGCGTTGTCTGTATTAACGAAGCCACACGCTCTTGAAATGTGGCACAACAGCTGCAGAGGATTTCCAAGATACACGGCAGAGGAGATTATCGTTTTTTTTTTTAATCCGAATAAAATCTTGCAAAAAGGACAAAACCACGAGAGACTCTGAAAGGTTCTTATAAGCCATGGAAGGTTTGAAGAAGATTTCTGGAAGTGAAAAGCTCTCATTGACTCATCAAACCTTGTTTCCATGCACCGCCCAACCCAGGTTGAAAACCGTGCTGCCCCTGATCCTGCGTTTCCATTGGCTGCCAATCCGAGCTGCCCCTAATTTTTCTTTCGGACCCTTGCCCAAAGTGGGCCAAAGCGTTTTTTTAAACAAATTAATGTGACCTGAGCCGCAAGGCTTTTCGGGAAGGAACTGCCAGAATTTGACCTTCACCGCAAGGCTTGCTGGGAAAGAACCGCCAATATCCATTGAAAACTCCCATTGTATAGAAACAGTATTTTCACTCAACCCGGGTAGACTATCAATGGGGGAATGCGGGAGAACCCGGATTAGCTGGGACTGGCAGTCAAGCCGTGCTCATGGAAACGAGGCAGATGTTATCTGTATCTCCTTAAACCATGTTTTGTTCATGGTTAAAGCATGAACTATATAAGACCAACCCCAATGAACAACTAGAATTGCCAGAGCAGGCTTGATAAATGGCACCACAGCCACACCAGGATCATGGTCTTATTGTTTTCAACCTGGTGAGGTCTCTGCCTGAACCACCGCTTTGCTGAATTAGTTAATGTATCTATAAGTTTACGTCTCTGCAATGTATGTATTTACATGTGTAAATAGCAGTGTGTGCTTTATTTAGGTACACCTGCCCAGGTTTGCAGACTTGTAAACAGCAGCGCCCTGTCGATCCACCGCAGTCCTGTTCCACAGTAATTCAGGACCTGCTTGGAACGTGGCTGTGGTGTAGAATGAACTGAAAGAGCCATGGAATCACTTCAACATGGCTTCTTCTTCAAAGGTAAACCGGACTGTAGGAACTCTGATCTCAGTCTCGCCGAATGTGCAAGTTATTTCTCAGCAGGTGTTCTGTCTTTAACGTATTAGGTAAAAAGTATAATCATTTGGCATGCGTGTATCTGAAGCACTGTGTTGGTTTCCTCATATACCGTACTTGCAGCTATCAGTCTGCTCTGTACTCCCACTGCTGATTTTACAATGCTGTGCACCGCTCTATATGCCCGTGCTCATCTTCAAAGAAATGTGAACATTTTAAAGATAAAAGGCCCTATGGCATGCCAAAACAATACATCGCCATAGTAACCCTGCAAAGAGGACATGAGTTAATGATAAATAAACTCCTGCACAAAAATGTATTTTCAACAGGAGGCGGCTCTGTTATAAGCTACCCTTTGTGCTGTATCTCTGAGCTGAAGGCCCCTTGAAGTGTTCTTGGATAAGCTGACTACTGCAAGCTGCTCAGACCGTCACACAGAACAAAGACCTGCCCGTATTCTTGTGAGTGTGCAGGCGGAGTTCATTAAAGCCATCTATCACAGGGCTGGAATCCTACCCACATTCTGCCAGTGGAGAAGAAAAGCTTGGTCATTGACTTCTCATGAAGAGGAGGGCATTCCCCCACATCAAAAAGGCACCAGCGAGATTCCGTCCAGTTCTGCTCTGTATAATGAGCAGATTTTTCAGCAAGTGCTTGAAAGACAAATGAAGCTTTTAATTGCATACCAGGGGGGGTTCAGAGTTTATGTTCATTGCACTTTACTGCCTGGAGGCTTAAACCTCCGGATTACCTGAACAGCGTTTCAGGGGTTATCTATGCTGATAGAATTGAATGCTGTCTGTATGTCTGGAATATAACTTATCTCTTCTTCATATAAAACGAAAACAGGTAATCTCATGCCAGGTCACACACAATTACATTTCGATCACTGGCAGTAACATAGTAAGTAATACCAAGAGATTTCTGCTTGAGCGTGTGGGGCAAGAAAGTATATTTTATTCTGAAGCAGGATCAGCTGAGCACTCAATACCAGCTCACAGGGAACTATCCCCCGAGCTGTTTTAAGTAACTTGGTTCTTTGCTCATTGTATCTGTGGCTGATTGATTAACATTCCTTTAGGATACATAAGCAATCAGGCAGGGCAGGGTGTGTGATATACTCTAATATCATCACGCCCCAGGTGCGTTGCAAATCACAAGGCTTCAACCGCTGTGCTCGTGGTGAGATTAGAGTATACCACACACCCTGAAGTGCCTTATTGTGCTTAGAAAATGGATTAACTTACTACATTGAAAAGAAAGAAAAAACGTTTTGAAAGTGTAGTTTTTCTGTATTATATTCGTTATGCTTCTTGTAATTCTTGGTTTGTTAATTGCATTTTAAAGAAAAATATTACTGCCCATTTTCCTCATGACACGGCACAAATGACCCTTCCTCACAAGACCTGCAACAGTATCAGGTGACAGTGCTGTATTTTATTTTATTTTTATCGTCCTTTGTTATCTGGGGTAGTAACAGGAGGTATCCATACCAGATGTGTGCTACCGCTTCACAGTGGCGAGAAATACGTTAGTTTCATGAAATACCCGGTTACTTATCAAAGTGACTTTGCAGTTTACGGCTGGACAACGTGGAGAACTACTGGGCCAGTGTTAAGAAACAATTTAAAACAAGACAGGGTACAGCAGAAGAGAGGATAACATCGCACCAGCACACATTGATGTGGAGAGAAAGCTACGGCAGGAATTGTCGAGATGCATTTATAAGTATTTTGCATCAGATCACACAGGTGCACAAGGGGCGGGTCCAGTGCCAGCAGACCGACCGGAACAGACAGACCGGGAGCAATGGCAACAAAACATCTGTTTAACCACCAGAGGCTCTTTAAAGAGTGACCCAAATCTTTTGTAAAAAGCTGAAAGTTTAAGATATTTCTTTTTAAAACACTGTAGTTCATGGAGAAGGAACAGAGAGCGATGACAATGACGAGTTTTGAATTGATTTGAATATTTACTTTTGCTTTTTTTTAATCATTGGTGTCCAATTCAGACTCATTCACTATCTCATACACACTTTGCCCTCCAAAAGGTCAGCATTTACAAAAATCTCATCAGTCATGTTTACTGTGATACATTCCAATATGTCAGCTGTTTTTTTTTTTTTTCAAAATTCTAGTGGCGTATGGATATCTACCAGTGATTTGCCCCTTTTTGAAAATAAGTGCCTACCCATGGTGATATGCTGTAACAGCAACACCCCCATGTGACCTGTTTTGACCAATCAGGATCGAGTATTTAAAATACCCATTTTATAAGACAGTGTTTAAGTAATGATTGCTAATGTAGTGATTCTAAACTTTCATTATCATTAGACTCTGCGATACCTGCTTTGGACACAGTATGACACAGAAAAGTTGTTTTACTCCTGAGACAAACACTGAGGGTGATACTGCAATGTAATTGTCCCAAGGCTAGAATGTATTTGTTCTGTAAAAGCATACACATACACGTCAGGGAGTATGTTAAAATGATAACTATCCTAATATATGAATGGTATTGCATTGAATGTGTCTGTCTGTCGCATTCTACATGATAAACACCATGTCTGCCTCCAGCTCTCCTGCAGTACTGCTTTCCAGTTGCATTGGAGTCTATTCCAATCAACTCTCGTTTGTATACAAATCATGTATCAGGTTTTTATCTTATTTACACTTTTCATTTAACCAAGGCAATAGATTGCTGTGGTGCAGTATAATGAGGATCCTGCACAAGTGTGTGGACTCGAGAGTCAGTGCCAGTAACATAGACATTTTCTGCCACCATGTGGCATTACCATTCCATTACAAGAACAATGCTCAATAATTTGGTTTGAATGAACGAGAGTGCTGCTGTTATGCCACATAGTGTCATTGGAAGAAAAGGCTTTCATTTGTAGTCAGTGTGCATGCAAATTCATTTGCACAAGGCCTAGTTTATGTTTTGCGCCATCTTTGAAACTTGTCTGCTAAAAAAAACTGTCTCAATTTAATGATGGAAAGTTCAACACAAGACCTGGTTTCTCTGGTGTGTACATTTATTTATCAGAGGAGAAGGCTAAACTTTTGAATAAACAAAAACAGATGAATTCTACAGTAACATTGATCTTAGTTGAGGGACGCCCTTCTGTTTTAAATAGAAGCTATGTTCTCATATACAGTACATCTTGAATTCCTGTAGAAGAACCTGTTGCTGATTATCTGAACCTTTTTTTTATCTTAACCTTAGGTCTATTATACAAAAACTTTTTATTTTTTTAAATTTTTTAAAATGAATATATATTTCTAAATAAGTGTCAGTGAGAACTATTTTTACATCCTCAGCACATGATTCCACACTTAGAAGGTCAATAGAGACACTATTCTGCTGCGCAGTAAACACACTGATTATCAGCACAATGTTCTCCAGTCTTCCAAAGACTGTAATACAAATTACATATCCAATCAATACGGTTATACAATATATTGCACATCATTACTTTATTATTAAAATTGTGCTCGAGTGACAAATACAGCTAGGAGACACTATTTGGCAGGGACACTATTTAGCACCTAAGGTGCCAAAAACTGTTAGGAGACTATTTGGACGACCGCTCCCCACTGCCGCACAGGTACAGCCAGATAACACCGTGTGGGAGGGTGTGGGAATTCACTGGACACAACACAGAAAGTGGAGTTTCAAACAACCCGCAGGGGTGCACTTTATTAATTTTTCCACAAGGTGGCACTGTGCTGCTGGGTTACTCCAATACCATCGATGGTAAAGGAGGCACTGAATCCACACACACACACACACACACACAGGTGCGTCAAAATAATAATACAAACAAAAGGCGAAAGCAAAAAGGAAAATAAAACACAATAACAAAACTACAAATAAAAGGTGCTGCTTTTGCAGCGTCACCCATCGTCTCCACTCGGGTCTTCAGCCTGCGCCCAGCTATTCCACTGCTATACACTGTGGGGTCGTCCAGGGCTTCCCCGCTAACTACACAAGCCCCTCTTTGGTCCTTCTTAGAATAAAAAGAGCTAATGACAATTTGGAAAAAGTACTGTAGATTCAAGAGCCCAATGTGTTATCCTATTTTTCCAGTGCTAGTATTTTGATTTCTAGCCACAAGAGGTCACTGTAACACCATTGCGCTAAACATGCAGAGCTTTCCACAGCTGCAATCACAAATGTAGCCATTATTCGTGTGCTGTGAATGGCACATACATGTAGACGCTTCTGCCAATTCATTCTAGAAGGAAAAACAACATGGCAATCCTGCTGTTAAATACACATTGCAGTGTGATCATGTTGCTTGTGTTTTAATAAGTGCAAAGGTATGCATCTTCTTAATGTTTAGATAGGTAGTTTTAAAGCTAGGATCAGGTCCCTAGCGGGAAACCAGACTCACTTCCAATGTCACATGAATTGATTCTGGGTTCTGTTGCTCCAGTCTTTCGTTCTGAAAGCTCCTAAACTCCTCTGTGTTGTGTCTGGGTGGGGTGTTGGGATGTCTTTTTTGCGTGTGATGATTTGGAGTGAATAGCTTTGAAAATGTAGCCCAGAGTCTTGTTTACATACGCAGTATAATCACGGCAAGCCTCTATTTAAAGTAACCTTTACTGTGTATTTGGTAACGCTTTAGTAGTTACACAGTAAATGCATGTGTATTTGCACGTAATTACAATGTTATTATGCAGAGTTACAATGTACTTAACGTGTACATCTTTTTGCATGATATATGTAAGTACACAATTGTGCCAGAAAAGAGTTAGGGTTAGGGTTAGAGTTAGGTTTGGGTTATATCATGCAAAAAAAATATACACATGAAGTCCATTGTAACTATGCCTAATAACATTGGAATGATGTGTAAGTGCAGATGCATTTACTAAGTAACCATGTAAATAGACAGTAATTAGAGCCACTTCATGTACAGTGTTACAGTGTATTTTATCCCCAGGTAAAGCACTTTAGCACATTGTTTGCCTCCATCTACGCAGCCTAAAAAGGGCTAATGTTGTCAGAGATGGTCCCCTCCTTATCCCCCAGATCCCTTTCCACATAAGAATGCAGCATGGCTGTTTCATTTCCTACATGCTTTTGGAGCCCTAATCCCACAATAATTATTCTACATTGTCTCATGTAACTGCGTTTGACACCTGTCAGCTCTGTTACAGAAACCAACCACGTCATTCTTAATCAGGGTGGCAGGAGCTGCATGTGTGTGATTGTTGTGATTTTTAATGAAGTCGTTGTTTTGTCTCTCAACCATTTTAAAGTGGTACACCGACAAATGCATTTCATTATTTATGAACCTTATATTGAATTCATGGTTACAGGGAGTTATACTGAATATACTATACAGTCCGATACAGAAAAATACATCTATCAAATGAATTCACATTATATAACATCATAAATAATAATACAGAAAAGTAGCAAAGAAGAAGTCACAGAGGAATGCAAAATCTTAATCACAGCTAGTAATTATACAACACAATAATACAACAAACCTTGCGCATGTTACAATTAACATCTGAATTATGCATGTGCCTTGAATCTATTTGTATGTGTTGAAAATGAAGCAATATTGAGAACTCTGCTGCATTTATAATGTGTCTACAAGTCAGCTTCTCTCTGGGAAATTAAAGGGGCACTGAACAGGGTATATGGAAATCTGCAGAGAAG
This sequence comes from Acipenser ruthenus, assembly GCF_902713425.1. Lineage (NCBI taxonomy): Eukaryota > Metazoa > Chordata > Actinopteri > Acipenseriformes > Acipenseridae > Acipenser > Acipenser ruthenus. The sequence continues at coordinate 1,401,968 of NC_081196.1, forward strand.
GTCGAGATTGTCTTTAAATATGTATAAGCTTCAATAACCGGACAGGTGCCCAGTGCATCATGCTTTTAATCTCATTTCCGGGTTGTAGACAGACATATAGCCAATATTTCTTTATTTATATATTTTTGTAAATTTTATATTAAATACAGAGCAACATGCTTAATTAGTTTCCAGTTTAGGTTTACAGAAGAATCACACTTCATGGTTTGTTCTAAACAAAACTTTTCTTCATTGGTGAAGGGCAAACAGTCTGTCTGGATGCAAGGTTTTGTACTCCTTATGCTTTACCATGTTTTCCCTGTGCTTTATTACACTTTGCTGTGCTTTCACTATGTTGAACTTGTGTAAGAGCTCTTACATTCTTTCTGGATATCTTTCCCAAGTAAGCAAAAGGATAAGTGCAGATACAAGTTGAAAGCAAACCCACGGAAAGGGCTGTGATGGGACGAGCCTTAGCCTCTCTCTTTCCTTGTCAGCCACAGGTTTGCACATAGGCTGGAGTACCAACACCATGCATTCCAGGTGTGTGATCCTTGTGTTCCCCCTGTCACCTCTTCAACACCATGCATTCCAGGTGTGTGATCCTTGTGTTCCCCCTGTCACCTCTTCAACACCATGCATCCCAGGTGTGTGATCCTTGTGTTCCCCCTGTCACCTCTTCAACACCATGCATTCCAGGTGTGTGATCCTTGTGTTCCCCCTGTCACCTCTTCAACACCATGCATTCCAGGTGTGTGATCCTTGTGTTCCCCCTGTCACCTCTTCAACACCATGCATTCCAGGTGTGTGATCCTTGTGTTCCCCCTGTCACCTCTTCAACACCATGCATTCCAGGTGTGTGATCCTTGTGTTCCCACTGTCACCTCTTCAACACCATGCATTCCAGGTGTGTGATCCTTGTGTTCCCCCTGTCACCTCTTCAACACCATGCATTCCAGGTGTGTGATCCTTGTGTTCCCCCTCACCTCTTCAACACCATGCATTCCAGGTGTGTGATCCTTGTGTTCCCCCTGTCACCTCTTCAACACCATGCATTCCAGGTGTGTGATCCTTGTGTTCTCCCTGTCACCTCTTCAACACCATGCATTCCAGGTGTGTGATCCTTGTGTTCCCCCTGTCACCTCTTCAGGCTTCCAAACAATTAGAACAACTGAAATCACTACAGAAAACCAATGCTCTCTATCGCTAGAAAAGATAAGAAATACGACTGGATTAGAGAACATACAAAATTCATTATTAGATACCATCGCATAGCTGTTAAGTGCCTTGCCTGGAAAAAGAAGGGGCATCGAGCCACTCTGAACAGTCAGGCAGTGAGCAGAACAGAGGGAGAGGAGCAGGCAATTAAGAGGGGCTGGAATTAAAAACCACTGTTATTATTATTATTATTATTATTATTTATTTCTTAGCAGACACCCTTATCCAGGGCGACTTACAATTGTTACAAGATATCACATTATACATTATTTCACATTATACAGATATCACATTATTTTTACATACAATTACCCATTTATACAGTTGGGTTTTTACTGGAGCAATCTAGGTAAAGTACCTTGCTCAAAGGTACAACAGCAGTGTCCCCCACTGGGGATTGAACCCACAACCCTCCAGTCAAGAGTCCAGAGCCCTAACCACTACTCCACACTGCTGCCCTACTACTGTTAGAGTTGCATTAGTCACACTGATAGCATAGTAACACACAGGAAGAAACACCTGAGGTATATAGAAGAAGCTCAAGCAATAATAATAATAATACAATTAATAATACAAATTATAATAATAACAATAATATTAACACCATATTAAGATATTTGGAAAGCAAAAACTACACAATAACAGTATGTTAGAGTAATTGTTAATTAGGAGACTCTCTGGTTGGGCAAGCAGTCACAAGTGAGAGATATTCATTGGAGAGCTAAACATTTCAGGAGCTTGCAGGTACAGTGAAAGGCACCAGAGAGGAATCAAGGAGGAAGTCTGGAGGCAGTTCTGTGGGGCAGCCCAATCGCCTGGCCAATGATCAGGTAAAACAGGAGTTAGGAAATAATTGCTCTGGTGATCAGAACAAGTCATTCAGTCCCAACAGCCCTGCCAGAGAGCTGACCCACACCACAGAGAGACTCAGTGTTACATGAATAAAGTGAGGAAAAATACAGTAATAATAATAATAATAATAATAATAATAATAATAATAATAATAATAATAATAATAATAATAAAGAAAGTGACATTGTTAAACAATACAGATCCACAACTTACGTTTTGTTTTGAAAATCACATCATCAGTTTAAAATAATAGATTATTTATTAGCACTGAAGTGGCAACAGAATTTGAGAAGAAATGTTCCAAAAACCTGAAACTGAAACAGTGCCCCACCTCGTAGCACTGCGTGCTGATTGCATATTCAATTCTATTACCCCTCTGAAACTGAAACAGTGCCCCACCTCATAGCACTGTGTGCTGATTGCATATTCAATTCTATTACCCCTCTGAAACTGAAACAGTGCCCCACCTCGTAGCACTGCGTGCTGATTGCATATTCAATTCTATTACCCCTCTGAAACTGAAACAGTGCCCCACCTCGGAGCACTGCGTGCTGATTGCATATTCAATTCTATTACCCCTCTGAAACTGAAACAGTGCCCCACCTCGTAGCACTGCGTGTTGATTGCATATTCAATTCTATTACCCCTCTGAAACTGAAACAGTGCCCCACCTCGTAGCACTGCGTGCTGATTGCATATTCAATTCTATTACCACTCTGTGGCCATGACCAAGCAATTGTGTTACGTCACAAACATTTGAATGTGGCGAAATTTGCTGCCCTGGAAAGAGCCGCTGATGTTTCCATATCATTGCTGAGAGGGCAGTGAAGCAGGTATAATCCATACTGATAAAACACAGACGCTCTCTGCAGAGGCCCCCATTCATCTTACTCTGCGAATGTATCTACCAATTAATCAGCTACCTTCGTCCTGTCACCTTCGCGCAGGAAGACCATTCACTCGGGGACTCTGAGAACTTTACTCTGACATGTATATTATTAACTTCATTTGACAGCCAGGTCAGAAGGGACTGTGATAGATGGCCAAACAGGTAGGGTGAGGCAGTAAATGGTTATTTCCATCCTGGTTAATTTAGATACTGTACAGGCACAAAGTCATAGCATATGTGTGTGTGTGTGTGTGTGCGTGTGTGTGTGTGTATGTGTGTGTGTGTGTGTGTGTGTGTGTGTGTGTGTGTGTGTATGTGTGTGTGTGTGCGTGTGTGTGTGTGTATGTGTGTGTTTGCGTGTGTGTGTGTGTGTGTGTGTGTGTGTGTGTGTGCGCGCACATACTGTACAATTCCGTCAAAGATTATACCAATTAAATATAACACCAAAGTTTCATGACCTTTTTTCATCACCCAGAATTTTTAAATGTGTATATTTTTATTCCATTATACCTGATCTATACAATCTATCCACTCTTCGGGTTAGGTTTAGGGTGAGGGTGAGGGCTAGGGTTATGGTAAGGTCAGGGATAGGTTTAGGGTTAGGGTTTGGGTGAGGGTGAGGGTGAGGGTGAAGGTGAAAGTTAGGGATATGGTTAGTGTTAGGGTGAAGGTGCGGGGGAGGGGGAGGGCTAGGGATAGGGTAAGGTGAGGGTTAGGTTTTGCATTTACAAAAAAGGTACATTTTGGATAATAGGATCATATTATATATATATATATATATATATTATTTAGAAAATGGGCCAAGTTACCTTGAGAGTATTAGCCATAAGAAGCTATGGTATCTGAATAAAGGGCCACGTTTCTTTTGTGGATTTCATTGTAATAATAATAATAATAATAATAATAATAATAATAAAAACCGGTATCGCCTGTTATCTAATTTATAGTTTGTGCTGACCCAACAGTGCTGCCAGATTTAGGGAAAAAAAAGATCATTTTGTTTGATTCAGAATGCTTATAGAGAACCATTATTTCACTGCTGAGAGCATCCAGCTTGTGTCCCCATGTTGCACAATTCTTTAGGGCTATTGCATTCATGCTGACCAAGCAGGTAAATATTAATACCAACAAGAGAAAGTATATCAAATAAAAACTATTCTGCATAAGCAATCAACTGTTTGCTGCCCACAAATTGTAAGGTTTGCAGCAAAGTGTTTTGAGTCAGCATATAAAATGTTTCTCTTCGATTGTTATAATACAAAAGCAGTTGTAAATTTGCTTTAGTCATCTTGTTTTTCATATATTGGTTTCATTTGAAAAAGAAATGGTCTGAATCTTAATGGACTGTCTAAATGCATCCATATGCAGACTTTGGATCTACACAGAATAGAGTTTTTCATGCATTTGTGTAATTAAACCCTTGTAAAAACCAATGGCACCTGGCATAAAAAAATAAACACAAATGTGTTTAAATGAGAAGCCCATAGTGTACAGAGTATAGCCTGCCTCATTGTTACCTGATACCCCCTGAACCTGAAATGCAGGACCACTCTCAAACATTATACAAAAGACAAAGGAGAGCTGAAGCAAATACATAAGAAATGCAACTTGATTCAAAGCTACTTGCTCTTTAAAAAAAACAGAGGCATGTTTGAGTCTGTGAGAGAGGGTTTGGAATAAAACTCATCCACTGTTATTTCAAATGCAAAAACATCAAACAGCAAGAAACAACGAGATGCTGCTGATTTGGACCGACCCCAATCTAAAGGTACTGCAGGTAGATTTGGAGCTGAAACGTTCAAATCGTTGGAACATGTAAATCTTTCTATTCTACAAGCTGTAACCCACCCCACTCATCTCCCCCTAACCCCAAACCCCCCCCCCCCCCCCCCCCCGTGGCACTAAACCTAATGTTCACTTATTTCAGTTTACATCAGCATGCTTTTTCCAATCCAATGAAACGTGTAATTTACCCTACTTTGTTCCAGAAATGACACCTTTCAACGGTGGTTTGGTCTACTATTTCAATGACGCGCCCTGTGTTGAAAGCCAGCATTGATTTGGGAATGTAGAGCAGCATTGTTCTCCTGTCAGACTGAGGAGGCCTCTGCCTCTGTTCTCTTTGCACTGAGAGGCTGGTCTGATGATTTTAAAGAGCAGGCACAGAGGTACTTGAAACCGTAATTCCATTCCTAGGAATGACAAACGAATAGGAGGAACATTAGTTACCTCTTATACCCCATTCAGACCACTTGCTTACTAAATATCCTGCTATCCTGGCTGCCCCGCCCCCCCTCCCCCCATTTTCTACCAATGCAGAATGACTGGGTGGGATCTGGTTCTTCTGTTAACACGTTACATAAAGTGTCTCTAATTACTGTGTACTTACATAGTAGTTACTTAGTAAATACATATGTACTTATACAATTACAATGCTAATTATGCATAGTTACAATGCACTTCATGTGTAAATCTTTTTGCACAATAATGCATAATATATTCTACTATTGTAATCCATATATCTCACTTTTTTTTCAATACATTCCAATATAATGTGTATCTGCTGAGGTATAGTTTAATTCGCCAGTGATAATATTTGTTATATTACTGATTGACTGGAGATTTTTATAAGCACACTGATAATGAGCTAATTCATGCAATGTGACTAACGACAAAGTCACCATAAATCTGAAAGTGTGGACAGAACTGTCATGTTACAAACTGCAATCAATAACACATGCTATTACTGTGTTCGCTTGCTCATTAACCTTCCTCTCTGTGTGATGCATCTATTAACATGCATTCATTGTGAAAGGACAAGCCATCCATTATATTTCTAATTCCATCAGGCTGGAATCAAACAGAGAGCAGGACAACGTGGTCCGAGGGAAAATCTCTGTGACATTTCATTGCTTTACAAATGATCCCATTGGCAATGACATGGATGATAACATTTTAATTACAAGCGCCTTTCTTAATGTCACATAGCCCTTGCTCAGGAGCTATTCGCTTGCTAAGGGCCCTTTCTCAAATGGTTTGTTTCCAAACTTACCAACCCAAGCTTAATCAAGTGGAATTTACCTCTAGGCAGAGGATACAGGTGGAGGGGAGCTGCTTCAGTTCCTTTAGGGGAAAATCTGGGAACTGCTATTGTAGATCCACGCAGAGCCCTTTGGTTTGATGTGTACAAAAACTGAGACCGCACTGTGAAATCCGGGTGGTCTCTGGTTTGTTGTATTGGTAGGCCGATGTGTATTTAGGTTTGGTTATATCAAGGTTTTAAATTGGGCTTAGGTTCCAATATACATATGGGTTAAGAAGGAGAGAGCCACCCATGTGCTTGATACTGTCACCTGGAGCCAGAGGCTCAAACAGAACCACACCAAGGGCTTCGTTTCCAACAGCAGAGTGCTCACCACACCAAGGGCTACGTTTCCAACAGCAGAGTGCTCACCACACCAAGGGCTACGTTTTCAAAACCTTTCCTGCATTCTTCAATGAACTCCTATTTTCATGAAAGGAAAAAAAATCATGTTAAATGTTACAAAATGAAAAACAAAATGCTTCCAGTCATTATGAAGGAGGTCCAGCCTATGGGTTTGGTTATGGTTAATGACAGAGCCAGTATGATACTCCCCTCTGTATACATCATGTGGTGTTTGTGCTGCTTCTTCATTAAGATCTCAGTAAAGGTTACACTTGAACAGGCTTTCATTAACTTCACTGTGGCGCAGGACAAGAAGCACTGCAGCGAGAAGCCATTCACCACTCCGGTCCACTTGATATTTCACAGCTAGCCAATCGGGGGCGCTTTATTTAAATATGTGTATTTTTCAAAATGCCATCAGAGCATGTGGTTTGACTTCTTAAAATGTAATAGCTGTTCAGATTAAATACTTCATGGTCTGGTACCTTGCAAACATAATGAAGATTCTCAGGCTAATCTAAAATAGTGGTGGGTTTAGTGTAAAAAAGAGAAAGCAGAGATAAAAACGAAAAGCAATTTTGTTTTTCTAATTGACTGCAGAATATGCAATTACAAGTTTGCCCATTATCATTTATACTGAACTCAGGCAGATAAATGGGGAAAAAGGATACAACTTTAGAATACACACAAGAAGCAATTTCTGATTTCTGTGAAAGATTAATTATACAATTAAATGATAAAGATAGCATGGTATTTATCAGTCTGAAACAAAAAAATATCATAATATAACAGAACGCGGGACTATTGATTAATACTGAGTACCTTCAGTAGGCAGCACTTTTTTTAAAAGCAGTGTTCCTTCTTATCAATAGTCTTTGATGTCACTACTGCACCATGCTGCTGAAAATCCAGAGTTCACAATATCTCAGCTCCCATAGTAAAAAGCATGGTAAAGTGTAATAAAGCACAGTGAAAGAATGGGAAAGCAACAACACAGTATGGTAAAGCATTTTAATAAACATGGTCAACTTTTATAAGGGTTAAGAAACTGCAATCGACTTCAGTTAAAACCCAAAACACAGAACCATAAACAAATTAGTATTCATCTGCCTGCTGTAAAACTCCCTCTGGCACGAGCTTACTAACACAAAGCTGCACACTTGATGCACCCAGTAGCTCATAATTAAGTGAAGCACAGGCCAAAGAAGGATGATGTGCACCAGATATACTGTTGTTTATTAAGATAGATGATGATGGGATATTATTGCGTAGCCATTTCTAAACTATTGGAAAGCCACTTGGTACAAGTCTTCAGGACCGCCCTTAATGCAGAATTGTCTTGTGACTTTGTAAAGACTAAGTAGCCTCATTTTATAAATTTGTTTTTATTGTTTCTCTTTACTATTTGCTGGTGTTTTCAAATCAGGAATTCTGAGTGGTTCTGGGTTCTGTTACACCAATGGGGCTGGCTGTTGAAAGATCACATTATCACATGATTTGAAGGACATGCTCAGAGCAGCTCAAAGCTTGGTAAAGGAACATTTAGAGAAAAGGATTACAACTCAGTATTGTAGTAACAAAGCTCAGAAGAATTTCAGAATTACATATATATGAAAGAACATAAGAACATAAGAAAATTTACAAGTGAGAGGCCATTAGGCCCATCTTGCTCGTTTGGTTAGTAGTTTATTGATCCCAGAATCTCATCAAGCAGCTTCTTGAAGGATCCCAGGGTGACAGCTTCAACAACGTTACTGAGGAGATGGCTCCAGAGTCCCACAATTCTCTGTGTAAAACAGTGCCTCCTATTTTATGTTCTGAAAGCCCCTTTATCTAATCTCCATTTTTGACTCCTGGTCCTTGTTTTATTTTCAGGTCGAAAAAGTCCCTTGGGTCGACATTGTCAATTTTAGAATTTTGAATGCTTGAATCAGATCGCTGCATAGTCTTCTTTGTTCCGTTAAAAGATAATATTTCATAAAGGACCATGTGAAGAAAGCAGGCGCTACCATTAACACACCTTCACTGTCATTGTCACTGAAAAGAGAGACAAGGCTGAGGAAGAGCATCCTGTTAAGTGGCTGAGGTAGGTGGTCGATTGTGATGTCACTGTTTCAACTGACTGTGCAGTTGAATGGAATTCCGAGAGGTGTCTTGCAGGTATGATTTAAGCAGGTGATGTCAGCTGTGCTGATATTGAGAATAAAGCACAGTAGAAACTCAATAAGACACGGTTGATGTCATGAATGGGGTTTCTTTGTGGGGTGGACCACAGGCAAAAGCAGTGCTCGGATTGACTGAAGTGTCCTTGACAGTTTATATTAAATGATAAGACTTTCTTGTGCAGTCAATTTGATACAGCTGCTGTACACTGGTCTGGTTTATAAACTTGTAAACAGTTCTGAATGGAGTGTTTATGTAGATATTGCTAAATTCATAGCTAATGCATTTGATAAAGACCAGGTTTAATAAAAAAATAAATAAATAAATTCTCTTTCATAAAAACAGCATATTGTTTGATGCCCTTCACTAAGCTTGTGCCGTAAGAGAAAGCCACGAGCCCCTAATAAATCTGTGCCTGCGTTATTAGTGCATTAACAGTCATGCAGGCTTGGCGTCATGTCATCTCAGAACTCCTGTAACCAGAGAAGTCGCTTCATTATTAAACCTCATACGTTTTTGGCTTAAAAGTGCGTCTATCAATGTCAATATCACTGTTATTGCTCTTCTTGGGTTCTGGGCTCGGATAGATTTAATAAACGGATGTTTGGGCACATAAAGTTTCTTTGCTAACCTTATTAAAACTTCATTAGACTTGACTAAAGGGAACCAAATGAGGGCTTAATGAAGCACTGAACATTTTAATTCAAAACAACGGAGTCTCCGAATGCAGATCCTGGAGAAGCTAAGCAAAACGTAACCTGATTAATGCCGCGAGCTGGCATCTGTGATGATGTTTTCAGAAAACACCTGGAAAGATCAAATGCGCTTGTGTGTCCCCAAAGGGGTGTTTTGTCATGTTTGTATTACGAGCCTGCTGTGTGTTGTACAATCAATGCTTTCTTATCATAGGCAAGCCAATTAGCAACACTTTGGCTAGGTATTAGAGGTAATAGAGACATGAGCAGTTTCTGTACTGCATTAAGACAGATATGTTTATTAGATAAGCAAGCCATGCGGGGAAATGGAATTGCTTTAAAAGTAACAGGTCCATTGATTGAAAGAAAAGAAAAGCAATGTTGTAAACGATTAGCGAAAACAAAACGACTATTGAACACACTTAACTCTAAGCGGGGTTTGTGACATTGATACCTTGATGACGATGATGGTCCTCTTTGACCTGCAGCAGCAGCAGCAAGGTGTATGACTGGCATCTGCAAGCTCTACAGCTCATATACAGGAATACAAACAATGGAAACAAATGCATTCCAAATATGTTCCCCCCCCCCCCCCCCCCCCATGTGATTTGATTCTTATACCAAATATATACAGGGAATAATGAAAGGTACTAAGGAAGCATTAGCCTGTTGGACATTGCACTGGACTTACTTCAGTGAATTTAGTGGCTTGCTAATGCTTGATGAATATCAGAAATATGTGCAGATATTATTTTTAAAGCTTGTGGGCATTTGCATCTTTTTAATAACACATGTTATCATGTAACTGAGTAGAAACTGTAGGCAAACCAGTGGCCATGCGCACCGCAAACAAGAGTCTTCAACCACCATGCAAAATTGATAGTCAGAGGGTGTGTAACCTCATCTCATCTCACCAGCAGGGGTCAGGACCTGTAACAGCAGAGCATCCCACAACACTGTCCATTACAAAACAAAGCTGGTACTACACTCGTTTAGAGAAAGTTCTCCATTTGCTCAGTCTGTTACTGTTACACTTCTCACACAAGGTAATTTCACCTCCGCAGTGCAGAGCCCGTTACTGGCTTCAAAGCACGTGAATCAATAAGGGAGGGGGCTGGTTAATTAATGACAGGAAAGAAAGCGTTGTCTGGGCAGTGACGATTTCACTCTTCGGGTTTAAAGAAGTGCAAGAGTGCCTGGAAGCAATACTTTCAAACAGATCTTTAATTGGGTTTAGTGCCAGATGTTACATCTTTAGATGAAAGTACATGTTTGCTGTAGCATTCGATCCTTTCAAAGCTGCACAGCTGAGACCAGGTGGACAGTACTGCGGGGAAGGCAAGATTTATGAAGTTATTGTATTCCCCTGAATGAAGCTGGAATAAACAAGCTCAGTTTTGTTCATAAAGTCTCTACAGGAGCCCATATGTCAGTGGTGCAGAGTGCTGGAGGGGAAACAGGAGAGCCAGACCTCTAAAAACCATGCTGTTCTATCTCCTGTAACTGACAGCAGCAAGCACAGCAGTGGAGTACCATAGTAACACAACTGTATCACAAGGCACTATTCATCAGTAATGACAGTCCAATCACTGCATTCAAAAAGTCAAAACTACAGAACTCGTGTGCTGTTTGATTGGGTGAGCGCAGCTAGCAAAATAATTCCCAAAAATGTTTACGCCATTCACATCTATTCATATATGTGACAGGATTGAAAGGAGTCCCTGTCGTAATTTGCCCACTGGCAGCGCTGTGTACGGTTGGCTGTGATTGGGTCAGGAGGCTGAACTCTGACCATACAGGAAGTTCCGGGTCGGGCGGCCATCTTGGCCCAAGGTGGAACCATGCGGCCGTCAGGTCCCATCATTGCAATCAGCTGTGCTGTTCTCGTCAATTGGCTGACGTGGGGCAGCGTGCTATTAACCCGTGGAAGGGAGCCAAGAGGAGGTGAGAGGAAACCCACTGCAGCAGCACGGAGAAACTCAGTGCTTCCTTTGTTTTTGTAACCGTGATGTTTTTGCTTACTCTTTTTATTTGAAACCTGAGTTTACCATTGCTGGTATTCCAGGTGGTTTTCTTGTTTATTTTTTGCAATACTGGACTGTTGTATTTTCATTGTTTGATAAAATAAAATCCTGCCCCGATACCATTGATGGTACAGGGCTCCAAGGACTAAACATAATTTCCGGCTCCTGTGTGCTGTCATTTCTGGTCCTTCCCTAAAGCTCCACCCACTACCCTCCCACAATATAATTTCACATCTATTCATATCATTTCACATATATTCACATCTATTCATATCATTTCACATCAATTCACATCTATTCACATCTATTCACATCAATTCACATCTATTCACATCTATTCACATCAATTCATATCTATTCACATCTATTCACATCTATTCACATCAATTCATATCTATTCACATCAATTCACATCTATTCACATCTATTCACATCAATTCATATCTATTCACATGAATTAACATCTATTCATATCTATTAACATCTATTCACATCTATTCACATCCATTCACATCTATTCACATATATTCACTATGTTGGTCTCAAATGTGTAGCTTTTAAAGAAACGCACGTTCTTCACCTGTACAGTGAATGGAATTGCACAAAGGGTCAAGTTTATTAAAAGTACTCTGTCGGCTACGATCACGTAAAGAGTTCCCAGGATGCTGTTGTAAAAAAAAAGGAAATGCGTATGTATTAATGGAGGATCTAATGAAGATTGGACTGACCCCCTGAATAACTGGGGACTGCAAGTCATTCAAAAAGAGGCAATGAAGATTAAATGCAATCTTCTATCTCTTGCTCTGCTAATAAGGGACCCATCCAGGCAGCATTGATGGCCAGTAACCTGGCATTGCACTGATCTGTGCTGTCTGTGCCGAGCCAAATAGATAAAGGACATTCTGCAGCGCTTCCACACTGCCATTACAAATGAAGCACCTCCCTCGCAGTGATTGTATTTACACATCCCTGTGAATGATGGAACATGTGTTACTCCCTTGTGTGGTGGAAACCTGTCAGGCTCTTTTCAATGTACTGTCCGCTGTGGGGTTCATTCAGCCCCGCTCTGTCACTCGACTCGCAATGTGTTGCCACATGTTGAAGAGTATAAGAATCTGGGGATATATGGAGGCGCCCTGTCGGTTTGTCAGTCCATCTGTCAGCATGTACTGTACTGTATGATGAGACACCTTTCTAAAGAAAGAGTATAAGTACAAAACTGTGACTGAGATGCAGCTGTGCTGCTGCTGTGTGCGCAGTGTGTGCTGCTGCTGTGCGGGCAGTGTGTGCTGCTGCTGTGCGGGCAGTGTGTGCTGCTGCTGCTGTGCGGGCAGTGTGTGCTGCTGCTGCTGTGCGGTCAGTGTGTGCTGCTGCTGTGTGAGCAGTGTGTGCTGCTGCTATCAGGGAGGAATGTTTAACTGCCTGGAAATGGGCTATAAAATGAACAGAACTGACCTCACCTGACCTGGTGCCAGTAAGAGTGCTGTGGTCAAGACGTTGCTGACACACAGGGATAAGCCAGCAGCTAAGCTTTGCACACAAAGGCATGTAGAAAGTGTAACAAGAAGTTCAGAAAACAAATAACATGTGAATTTGTATAATAATGGTCTTTTAAGAGAATCTATAGTTTAGTGGCACTGCTGTACCTTCAGATTCAGGATGACAACGCCGGTGGGCGTGCACTTGTGTTAACACTTGAGGAAAAGCTTTGATTAACTGGGGGGAGAACATCATGGATCTCCTCCTAGCAGCTGATGTGCAATTAAAACTGACATCAGCAGAAGACCCGTATTAGCCTCTCGACTTCAGAGCCTGCTCATTAGTTCACTGGTAAGACGCTTGTCTTTGAACCCTGACGTTACAGGATTGTGTCCTGGGCTGAGATGTCAAGTCATGACAGTATTTACATATTCATGTGTGTCAATTGTTTCAACAGCAAGACTGAACAAATGAAATAAAAGCCCTGTTTAAAAGCTGTCCACCATGCAGCCGTGACTCAGTGCAGCACAGATTAGGAAACCCCTGTGGAGCAAACACAGCTGTCTATGTCTTAAACTTCAGGCACTCTGCTTAAGACTTGTCAAGTAAACATCCCAGACAGATTTACCAGTGGAGTAAATCAAAGGTTCAGACCAGTTAATGCAGTACTAATTTTGGTTGGAATAAACAACTTTGAATTCAGATTTGTCACATCACAAAGTCACGATAGGGGGTCAGACGTTATTACATTAATGCATGGTAATTCCGTGGAGTGAAAAGGAGGTTGGCAATATGCTAATTTGCATAATAAATGTGGTGGATTGTTTTCAATAAACCCACTCAAGGAACGAGTTCAAAGAAAATAAGGTTTTGTTAAGAAAGGAGACACACACACACACACATTATATAGCATTAGTTAGATGTTGTATAGTATACTATATATTATATTATGCTACCTCATGTTCATGGTTGGTTGGTTGGTTGGCTGGTTGGTTGGTTGGTTGGTTGGTTGGCAGGTTGGGTAGTTGGCAGGTTGGCTAGTTGGCTGGTTGGTTGACTAGCTGACTGGCTGGTTGGTTGGTTGGTTGGTTGGCTGGCTGGTTGGTTGGTTGATTGGTTGGTTGGTTGGTTGGTTGGTTGGTTGGCTGGTTGGTTGGTTGGTTGATTGGTTGGTTGGTTGGTTGGTTGGTTGGTTGGCTGGTTGGTTGACTAGCTGACTGGCTGGTTGGTTGGTTGGTTGGCTGGCTGGTTGGTTGGTTGATTGGTTGGTTGGTTGGTTGGTTGGTTGGCTGGTTGGTTGGTTGCTTGGGTGGTTGGTAGGTTGGTTGGTTGGTTGGTTGGTTGGTTGGCTGGCTGCTGACTGGTTGGTTGGTTGGTTGGTTGGTTGGGTGGGTGATTGGTTGGTTGGTTGGTTGGTTGGTTGGTTAGTTGGCTGGGTGGGTGGTTAGTTGGTTGGTTGGTTAGTTGGCTGGGTGGGTGGTTGGCTGGTTGGTTGGTTGGTTGTTTTTTACTATCCATCTGTTACCCTCCACTACTCAGTGGCAAGTGCTTCCTCTTCATCCTGGAAGCAGGAAGTGCTGGCTTTTATACATACACCTCCTAGTCACGAGACTAGAAGGGCCCAAACAGAAGAAATTGTTGGAGACCATACCGTTTCAATTCACAAATATGTAAATAATACAAATTGAAATAATAATAATTAAACCAGAACCAAAACAAATCTTTGAATCCTTTGTACTTGTTTTAAAATGGTCGTGTGACTACATATGCCATATCCCCTTTACTGCAACTACAAACAAAACACAGGAGGCGAAAGTAAACATTTAAACTGAAATAGATAACCTTGTTATGGGATGAAGTTGATGGAATAAACATGTACAATTATGAACTATAGAATATGGAAGTGAAGAAAAAATACCAGTATAAAATAAATACGTTATTTACACACAAAAAACACTAAAATAAACATTATTTACATGTGAGAGTTTTTTTTTTTTTTAATCCCGTCACAATTCCCCAGTAAAATGCATTACAGGCTAATACTGTACCCATGGAAATTGCTGAAGGCGAGAAATTCTAGAACTAACTTCCTCAATAGTTCATGGTCAATTCTGAAGCTTCTCTATGATAAACAGTAGTGGATTTGAGTGCCTTTGTCATTTACAGATAAAAATGCAGTCTGATTTTATACCTGCCCAAATACAGTAGACAACAGTAGGAATACAAGCTGACTGATTGATAGTGTACTTGTGTCCTGAAAGAGTTCTCTTCAAACTATTCGATAAAGAAAGTGAGGTATTTCATTGTGCGATTATTCTTCCAAATGCTAAGCTTGCAAAATAATGACATTGCATTTGCCATGCCTGAGCTCAGGCCACACACGAGTGCGTATTGCAATGCTGGCTTTTAATGTTCCTTCAAATTCCACTGAAGAAGAAGAAGAAGAAAAGAAATGATGAAAGTGTCTCAATGTGATACATTCATTTCAATTCCAATTAGGATGTAGATGGAAATATATAACACACCGTAGTCATTTGGGTAAATGTATGTGTAGCCACTAGAAGTGTTCAGTGGAATAAAACCATCTCTCGGCTTGATGTTCTTTGCATAACTCGAAACGTTATACACAGCTAAGCGCTTCTAGTTTATGTGTGTCGTAGCCCTGGGGTTGATTAAACAAATGACAATGGAATTGGAACTGGAAGGAGGCTGTAACTAGCTAGCATCAATGTGCTGATTATGCAATGCGAGGAAGAGGTTTAATTACTTCTTAGAAGTTACACTATCGTTTGTTTTTTTTAATTAATACCTAGTTAAAACGCTTGATGAGTAGGCAAAGCGATATCTGGGTGGCTCAGCAGAAATGCAAAGGCATGCAGCGATTTCAGTTCTGCTCTCTGGTTCGGGTCCATGACCACGTGTTTTCGTTAGCTTGATAATATGTTCATTCTAAAATAATAACTTTGAAATCATAGAGACGCAGCACTATGACCTGTGCCGGTCATTCAAATTTGATACTTGTCCGCTTTGAAGCGTTTTGAGACTACCGGTATTACTTTAAGCACCCACGAAGACGAGAAAGGTGGCAGTTTTCTGACTATGCAGAATCCCCTGAAACAGTGAAATGTAGCTGAGTATTGGTTGGAGTGGAGGTGGATTGGGAATGGGAGCAGACAGTGACGCTGATCAGATTGCTATCAGCATACTGAATGGGTTCAGGCTTTCCTGGAGAAGGTCTTGTAGTAGACCATGTGGCTTTACCTCCTGATTCCACTGTGACCTTTCACCCCACCATGCTTCTATACCATTATTACAATGGAATGCTCTGCAGAGTGCTTTCTTACTGTCTCCACCTATTACAAGCATACACATCATTGGGATTCCACACCCTGTTATATCCCATGATAATACCACATGTTGCTGGGTCCATAGTGAGCCAAAGGAAGCCGACTGGGTAACACTGTACATGAAGTGTCTCTAATTACTGTCATTTACACCGTGTGTACTAACACATCATTACAATGTTAGTATGCACAGTTACAACGTATTTAGCATGTATTTAGCACAATATATGTAAGCACACAATTGTATCAGAAAAGGGTTAGGGTTAGAGTTAGAGTTAGAGTAAGGTTAGTTAGAGTTAGGGTCAGGGATAGGGATAGGGTTAGAATTAGGGTTAAGGATAGGGTTATATCATGCAAAAAGATTTCCACATTAAGTAGACTGTAAATATGCATAATAGCATTGTAATGACTGTGTTTACTGAGTAACTAGAGACTTAATGTCAAGTGTTACCGTCGGCTGATTCGCTTGAAGCACCACATGACATACTTTTTGAAAAATTAAATCTTGAACATAAAAAAAGTCCCACTTCAGTTTAAGGATCAGTTTATAAAACATGTATAGATCTGTACTTAAAAGTTTGGACAAGGAATAACAGATTATTGCAACAACATCTTAAAGACACGCTACCAATAAGAAGCTTTAAGTTTTGTTATAATTGTCAGGGTTATTATGAATGCCTTTGTTACCCACGGTACTGTATTGTTACAGCCTGGTGTGATTATTGACATTGGCCAGTTATTTATAACATAATAAAACATGTCCAGATGCATTATTATTGATCCATAAAGGCTGTTCTTTGTGTATGTCTATTAATGCACGACTTTAGCTTTGCTTTTGTGCAATCATTCTGATTGTATTTCATTTAAGAAATACGTTTAAGACAAAAACAAAGTACTGAAGTAACTGAGTTGTAATTGGGAAGAGGAAAAAGGATTTTCTATTCAGAGCTAACGGAATAAAGAATATGTCATTTAAAATGCATAGCAGCTACTGCTTATATTAGTATCTGAAAATATGCGTCGATTTTATAGCCTTGTTTTCCCACTGAGACCCCGTAAAGTACATTAAAAATCTCAGGCAGTCTTTCTGCCATATGCTTCATGACATATTGTTGTTGCCAATTAGTTTTTTTTCACTGTTCATTTGAATATGTCAGCAAAACAATGAAAGCTTTGTTTTTTGCAAAGTCTTGATTGTTTATAACCAGGCCTAAGGATCTCTTTGCTATGAATCAAGAACTGCTAAATAAAATTGATATACCTTGATTACCAGCACAGCATTTAAATATGATGCTGATCGCATTGTTTTTTTAAAAAAAAAAATCTTTATGACAGTCATAATATTGGAACAATAGGCTTGTTTGGGATCAAATTGTGCATGGAGTTAGATTTAGGTTAGCTCTTTTATAGGAAACACAACTAGATTTAGGTTAGCTCTTTTATAGGACAAACAAACTTACAGGAGTGCTCACCAGTTTCTTCTTTTTACCTCTTATTAGCACAAGCAATACCTTACCAGGGCTGGCACCACTGGGGAGGGGGGGGGGGGGGGGGGTCTTAGTAAGTAACTACTATGTAAATACACAGTTGCATGAACTTTTAGAATGACGTTGATGTGTGGATTCTCTTGGAATCGTGGATATTCCTTGGATGAATCGATAATGTGCTTCATACCTTGTTGTTTTTCATTGATGTATCTCGTTTTCATCTTACATTGCTGCCTATTAATCTCCCCCTTGTATCTCATGTCTTGTATTGTCTGTGGGATTTGCACTGGTGCAGAAATATGCTAATCAGCAACTTTCTGAAAGCTGAGGCATCACTATAAGCAGCGGTCCATATGTGACAAATACAATGCAAAAAATTAACTGTTTGACAATTGAAATGGAAAAAGGGGGTACAAGATAACTAAACATTGCCATTGATATGCAATATGTATGTACTGTATGCATAGTCTCACTCATACAGTCATTCATGAATACAATATTTGGCATCACTTTACCACAAGAGTCTACTTATGGTTTTGTATAAATAAAGCAAATGTGAATGACATGTTCTTCCAATGTAACCGGCACTTACAGAAAATATATCAAAGAAAAAGTACACTAACTCTGGCCCGAGCTCTGCTTCACAGACAGGCAAAAAAAAACTGTTTGGAATTTAGCAACCAATACAGAAAATCAGAGGCTCATGAAATTAGGCATCAGGCTCAAATCACAAAACCACCTGTTTCCGCCGGGGCTTTGGTAGACACTGACCGGACTAAATTCTTTGTCTAGTCAATGTATACATGTTATAACATGTAATGATGTACAACATTATTATTTCTGTCATTGTTTTAAAATATAATACTACTACTAAGTAAGGGCTAATAAAAGCACTGCATTATACAGAAGCCAGCAATGATAATGAGAACTCCACTGCACTTGAAAGTCTTACCTTGAACACAGATCTGCAGGCAATGTCAAAACCAAACACCACCAGAGCACACTGTATTGTTTTACTCTGCTTTCTTAACAGGTAACTGTTTGATCAAACCAGCCTCTTTCCTCAGAGATCCTGGACTAGTTCTGTGGGAGTGCCACTTGAAGCCTCTGGACCCTTTTCTGTCTTTGTCCTTAGATCCCCGACATGTTGTATCTTACAAAATATGAGCCAATCAAAGCACTATAAAAAGTATAATACAGACATTTTTGTTTGCTTCTTTGATTTCCGCATCCGACATTGAATAACACGGAGAAATCGTATACAGGGCAGTTTACACGCCAAGTATGCACTTTTTAAATGACGTGACTGATACACCATTCCCATATTTCGAGAGCTTAAACCCTTCTACACACTCTTTAAAAAAAATGGAAATGATCGGGTGCTCACAGCCGGCGCTATAGTGAGATTTATTTTAGGACGCACGCCGTACGCCCCCTAGCACTTTATGAGCAAGGGGTTAAGAGAGTTGGTCTGGAGGTTTATTCTTTGATTTACAGCAGTGCAGAGTGTGTGTTGACTAATCTAGATGGCTCTAAGGGCTATATCTGACCCCTAGTCACAGTGTAATAATAGCACCATGGATTGCCAGCAAACCCATGTGAGGGTCGAGTCTTTCTCAATAAACCTGCATACCACTGACTACACAAGTGGGAACATTCTGATTGTATTTCTTGTTTGTATTTCAAGGGCAAAATACAGGCCTCCACCCATTCTTGGGGTTCAACATTTTACACCAAGCCCTCCCTAAAAACTGCTCTGTTTTTACCTTAGTTGTTTCAGTTATTGTTTATATTGATTTTAAGCCATAAACAAAAATACCTCCAAACATGTTTACTTCCCTGCTTTTTCATAGCCGTGTTGTTGCCAAGGGCTTGCACAGTCAACAGACAGCATCCTTCCTCTCCTGTGTGTGCTGTTTATTCTAAATATTTTAGAAGGATGTTTCCCAAGCAGCCAGTGGGGCCTTTTGAGACCCCTTGTCACTACAGATAAAAACAGTGAAAGCACCTGTTTGAAAATCTAACAGCAGTGACATCATTCAGAACTCCCATCCTGGGAGGGAACGTGTTTGCAGACAGCAAGATGGTTGAAGCTGCAAAGAAACAGATTATATAAAAATATACAAATATTGACTAGAGTGGAGGTTTATAGTGGAAAACTATAAAAAAATAATCAGCTAGGCCCCTTTTTTTAATACCATACGGAAGGTGCATCTCTGGTACTGCCCAAAAGCACTCTTCTGAAATATTGATATGTTATCACAATTGCTATATGATATGACAATTGCTCAAATCAAACGTCTATTGCTCTAAAAAATACAGAAAAATGCACCAAAACAGGGGTAAATGAACGCAAAATGAGCAGTCTTCTCCAGTGTTCTTTCAGTTCAGTTATTTTGTATGATAAGCACCTGTTTTATTATTTATCTGTGTTGATTGGTTAACCCTTTGGAAACCCTAGCTGGTGCACGGTACAGCTGTAAACTCAGGCTCAGGGTTTCCTACTGCAGGTCACTTTCCTATCCTGTTCGGTGGTTTGCTTTTCTTATTTTTCTCAGGTTTTGTTTCTTTGTTTTCTTGTTCCATTGATACGGGACTCAGTTCTGTTTAACTTTCCCGTGGCAGATGTGCTCAGTGCTCATCACAGCATGTGTCTCAGATTGCGCTTCACAAGGGATCAAATAGATTTTTCAGATGGGCAATCATCCTGTAAATACCAGGATTCTGCGTCTCACTTTAACAGGCACTAGAACGCTGTAAAGCACACTCTAGGGACACAAAGACAATCACACAACCAAAAATAATGATTTCTGTTTCTGAGCGGTTTACAAAAATGATACATTAGCTGCTAACCCAGCTAGTATTAATTGCTATGAAATTCAACTAGAAAAAAATGATAATAAAAAAGTGTAAACGTTGCTATTGACTGTGATTGAAGATTATAGTCCTGGAAAGTGCAAGCTCCCACTGTAGGTCACTTTTTCAATCAGATCCTAATGTTGCTCCGCCTGTTTCCTGCATGGCTCAGTTTCCAGCGGGCAAAAGTACCAAGAAACAACCAAGGTGTGTGTACAGTAGGATCTTACTCCACCGAGCACGTTTTGTAAGCTTAACATTTTCTCTTTTCTGTGGCAATCTGTACACTGAAGGAAATGCTTAATGAGTATGACCCTTTAACAAATGCATTCCCGACCGCTGAGATCAATTCATTTGTGTTACTCATCCAATGACAGCTCTTTCTCCCCTGCGGTTTGATTGATACACTTCATTAACGCATCCTCTCTGTATAACAGAGCCAGGAGAAATACAGAGGACTGTGCAACTAGATGGAGATTGGAAAGGAAGAGCTACTCTGTTACTCACTTAGCAGACCTTGAACATGGTCTATTTTAAATGACCAGAAGGTAATGAAGAGACTGAGGCTAGGGGGCTGGGGGTGGGGTGGGGTGGGGTGGGGTGGGGGGGGGTTGATGAGATGTAAGTGACTCTGCAGCAGCAATTGTTGATGGACAGTTCACCCCCTAGTCTCTGTAATTTGCTTTGGATAAAAGCATCTGCTAAAAGACTAATTATTAAAATAATAATAATAATACATCAGGCAAAGATGAGGAGGGGGTACAGAAGGCAAGCACAAGCTGTGGAGTCAACTAATGATAAATAAGAAGTCTAAACAGCAGGCCAATCTGGGAGGCAGGAGGTGGGACCAGCATCCTGCCTGACCCAGATGTTGACATCATTAACATCAGTAATATAAACAGGAGAAAGAACCCCAGAAGGAAGCCAAGAGATAATCATTTTTTTTAGAGGTCAATTTGGAAGATGTAAATCAGCTGAGAGCGCAGGAACAGGATTGCAATGAAGTAACAGAGTTCTGTACCTTTCAAATAAAACATTTTCAAATGAAAACAGACTGCTGAATGAAACAGGTCTTTAAACGTTTGAAAAAAGCTAGAATTGTATGCAGTTACAGGAAATGATATACGACTGCCTGCCAATACTGAGAATGAAAGGGTTGTGTTACGCTATTTCTGGGGACATGTTGTGACAGGGCAGGCAGTGGCCAGACAGGAACAGTAAAGACTCATTTAAAAAAGCTTTGGCTTACATGGGTTTCTTTTGAGTATGCCTGAGTTTCAGTTAGGCTCATCCAAACTCCATACTGTAAACCCAGTGGCAGTCCCTTTGGTTCAAGCCTTTCTGTTTCGATCATACAGTTCTTGAGTCTTGTTATGAACGGGACAGTGAATGTGTTTGTCACACTTGTGTTAAGTGTGTTTGAGTTAATGAAATGCAAACCCCCTTATGAGAGATACATCACTGTGCATCATTTTGCACTTCTATTTAAAGTGCTGTGTTTAATAAGTGTTAAATACCTTCACATAGCACAGCCTGACACATCTGTATTTTTTTGTATCATGAACTGTCTGGAGAGCATCCTTTACCTTAAGCAGGGACAGGAGCTTGCATTACCCTATATAATTAACACATTTTGCTCCATAAAGTCAAATAAAACCTGCTGAATAATATTACGTTAACATATTGAATTACACACCACTTTGTAGTTTTCCATATACTTAACGAAAAACTGACCAATTGAACATTTTAACATTAAATACTGTAATACTACTGCTATGGCTTCAGGGAGCCTTTGCAATATAATTTTGTAGTTTCTTTGATTACATGACGTTAAATAAAATATCTAAATTATGTTCATTCTAGGTGATGCAAATCTTTTGGCCATAGCTGTACTCTCCTTAAGTCCTTTAACCATTACCCTTAATCCCCTTTCACACTTGCACTCCTACCCGGGTCTCTGCGTAAAAACCATATACCTGGGTCGTACCTGGGTTGACCCGGGTCGCAGCGACCCACCTCAGGACACTCTTTGACCCGGGCTGAGTGAGACAAAATGCATGACGGCCGTTCATAAGCCAACAAAATAACAAACAGCCACGTCTGTGTGCAGGTTTCACTTCCGCAAAGAACATTTCTGTTTATTCTGTTTTAGCCATATTATTGTTGATTGAGACACAGCATGAGCCGGATTGCAGCAGGGATGAAGAAACATTTGCTCTAATCAACATTTGGGCCGACGGTTCAATCCAGAGAAGCTTGGATGGAAGTGTCCGTAAAACACTGCTTCCAGGGCATTGATACTGGGTAGGTTTGGACCCAGGCTAGCATGCCAGTGTGAAAGGGGCTTTAGATACAGGTGGCCAGCAATGAAATCCCCAATTTAACCTGGCCAATTTATCACATGTCTTTTTGGTTCACCTCCATTCAGGTCAGACTGGCTTGCCTGCCTACTGGAGGGGAGCTAAACAAGAAACACAGGGATGTAACCCCGATCTGTACCATTACTGTATGCAAAACAAGAAACACAGGGATGTACCCCCAATCTGTACCCTTACTGTATGCAAAACAAGAAACACAGGGATGTAACCCCGATCTGAACCCTTACTGTATGCAAAACAAGAAACACAGGGATGTAACCCCGATCTGTACCATTACTGTATGCAAAACAAGAAACACAGGGATGTACCCCCAATCTGTACCCTTACTGTATGCAAAACAAGAAACACAGGGATGTACCCCCAATCTGTACCCTTACTGTATACAAAACAAGAAACACAGGGATGTAACCCCGATCTGTACCATTACTGTATGCAAAACAAGAAACACAGGGATGTACCCCCAATCTGTACCCTTACTGTATGCAAAACAAGAAACACAGGGATGTACCCCCAATCTGTACCCTTACTGTATACAAAACAAGAAACACAGGGATGTAACCCCGATCTGAACCCTTACTGTATGCAATCAAACGTGCCATTTACAATGTGCAGGCCCTATGTCCTGCCGCAATGTATTGTTACAAATGCAATAGTTTTCAATGAACGGAACCATAGCTCCGAAAGTAATTTAACCACACCACAGCATGTACATAAAAATACAACCCTTGACTTGGAGGTGGATGCGTTAGGAAAGCCTTGGCTTTGGGTGGCTGAATTCCAGAGGCAGAGCGGAGGAATTGGATTAACCGGCATGCATTTTAACCACTACAAACGAGCCAGGCTAGTGTGCATCCATGGTTACAGAGCTCTGAACCTCATCTCATATCACGAGAGGGTTATGAAATCTGTAACGGCAATGCACCACACAACACGGCCCGTCTCACTGGTAAGATAAGGCTCTCATGCCATCAGTAGTGGTGGGAGTACTCCTCTGATTCAATCCAAACACGTAACACCATGAAATTATGAATGCTGTTCACTCAGAATCACAACATAAGACAGCTGTCGGGCGTGATCTTAAATACAAAAGCATCAACGGGCTCCTACCCATAATAATGTGGCCTCATCTCCAAACTGCATCAGGCGGTTTGGAGGCTTTGTCGTCTCCAGGTCTTAATACCTATAATCTGTTACCTCAGAAACTGAAACACAGAAGTGTCATTTGGTTAGCACAGGCTAAGGTACTTGGGTATGGGAGTCGCAATGCTTTAAAACTACCGCAGCATAACCAAATGTACAAGGAGTCATTTCATAAAAAATGTGCTCCCCTCAATTACAGCTGGAAATATTCCTCCATGTTATTGGAAAATGAAAGCCAGCCATAAACCTGAGTGCAGCAGCACATTATGCTCCATTAGTAATATGAATTCAGTCTCGCACATTTACATTTATTTGTGAATAATATAGAGGCCCAAGGATTTCATGACGTTCAGTGAAGCTAAATGAAAGGACGCGTGGGAAATGATCTAACACAGAATTGAAATACAATCCCTTTTAAGAGCATTCAAGCTGCTGGTACTGACTAATAGCTTATCTGTGGATTCCTGAGTGCAGAGAACACAGTGTTATAATCATTTACACAACTCTTCCAAAAAACTTTCAGACTATTTTTTGTTCTTTCTAAAAGTTGTCATTGTTTCTTGGTCATTTAATTGGGTACATCTTTATTAATTAAACACTTCAATGTCTTAATAGTCATATTACAATGTATACCACAAACATGATGTGCTATAAAATCTGAATCCTAGTTAAATAATATCCCTACTTATCACGAGGTTGTGTGGTCCAGTGGTTAAAGAAACGGGCTTGTAACCAAGAGGTCCCCAGTTCAATATATATTACTCAGGCCGATGCCTATATATATATGGGAATAAGCAGGCAAAGTGAAATTGCTCGAAGTCTTGATATCTTTGTAATGTTAAATCAGTGAGTTACAACACCAGCTGTTGCTGTTAGCCTTGGGTCCTCTCACTGTTAAACAAGGAATCTGTTCACAAGATCGCTGCACTACTCCAGAAAGGATTTTAACAGCAGGTGCCCCAGAATGCTTCTATGTACAGTATACCAAACTATGTACAACACAGTGCAATAACAGCAACATTCCAGCTTTCTGAACCTTGAAAACGATGGTCCGAATTGCCCACTCTCATCACTTTTATAATAAGCAGCCATGTGTTCTAAAATGTAGTCTTCAAGGAGATAAACATTCCAGTATTTAAAAGTGCTCATGAAAATGCTTGTGTGTTAAGTTGTGGGATTTCATTTAAGCAACTATGTATTTTTTTATTCAATTTTCTTCATTTTTTAAATCTTTTTTTTTTTTGGGGGGGGGGAGGGGGCATGCTATTTCATGTATTACACTATGTAACACAATTTTTGTTCCTGGGTAGTAAGTGTTATTTCCTAATTGCTTATGCCTCAAAAGTATAGAAAATGGCTATTATTCCCCACAAACTTTGCTTTTGTGACCAGACAGTGATATTTTGAAATTTACTTATTTCCAATGAGAAAACGGGCGAATTTGTGTCTTTTCGTTCACATAAAGTCAGAAAAAAACAACATATGAATCCAAATTAACATGTATTTATACTAAAGTAATACAAAAATGACTACAAAAGATTTAGAAGTGAGTAGTTTTTCGAGATTTACGATTATACTGTAAATCACTTTCATGAATCAGCCCCCAAATCTAGTCTCCCATCATGTTCTCGTTATACTGTCCTTGGTAGCGGCGTTCAAAGTCCAGTATATCCTGGTGGAAGCGCTCGCCTTGCTCCTCCGAGTACGCTCCCATGTTCTCCTTGAATTTATCAAGATGAGCATCAAGGATATGGACTTTGAGGGACATCCTACAGCCCATTGTGCCGTAGTTCTTCACCAGAGTCTCAACCAGCTCCACATAGTTTTCGGCCTTGTGATTGCCCAGGAAGCCCCGAACCACTGCGACAAAGCTGTTCCAAGCCACTTTCTTCTTACTAGTGAGCTTCTTGGGGAATTCATTGCACTCCAGGATCTTCTTTATCTGTGGTCCGACGAAGACACCGGCTTTGATCTTTGCCTCAGACAGCTTAGGGAAGAAGTCTTGAAGGTACTTGAAGGCTGCCGACTCCTTATCTAGAGCTCTGTCAAATTGTTTCATAAGGCCCAATTTGATGTGCAGTGGTGGCATCAGCACCTTCAGGGGGTCCACCAGTGGCTCCCACTTGACGTTGTTCCTCCCCACAGAGAACTCGGTCCGCTGTGGCCAGTCCCGCCTGTGGTAGTGCGCCTTGGTGTCCCTGCTGTCCCAAAGGCAAAGATAGCAGGGAAACTTGGTAAAACCGCCTTGGAGACCCATCAGGAATGCCACCATTGCAGCCTCTTGATGCCATCTCAGAAAAATGCAGATATGTATCCACTTAGGCAGCTGGAACTAAACTGAACTGGTGGGCTTAAGGCCCCTGTATTTATACTACTATTTATATTACTGGAAAGTTCTAGAAAGTTCTAGAAGTTACTCCAAGTTTACTCAGCACTGAATCTATCTGGAATGTTCTGGAAAATAGGTAAATTTCAAAATAAAAAAAAAAAATTGTTACACGGTGTTATTATTTCATTATTTGTTAATTTAGCAGACGCCTTTATCCAAGGCAACTTACAGAGACTAGGGTGCGTGAACTATGCATCAGCTGCAGAGTCACTTACAATTACGTCTCACCCGAAAGACGGAGCACAAGGAGGTTAAGTGACTTGCTCAGGGTCACGCAATGAGTCAGTGGCTGAGGTGGGATTTGAACCAGGGACTTCCTGGCTACAAGCCCTTTTCTTTAACCACTGGACCACACAGCATGTATGTACCAGAATGTATTTCAGTATCACCTTACAATGATTTTCTTGTTTTTTTATGCTTGCTTCAACACAAGCGCGTCTCGTCAAGCCCATTAGTACAACGAACACTTCTCAGGTTATTCATTTGCAAATGTTAATTCCGCAGTACGCCATTTGTAATGCCTCTTGTTTTCACTTTTCTTAACCGAGAAGAGGCAAACCATTTGCATATATATTGTCTCATTGGTTTTTTTTTTATGCTCAACTGATTCTAACAAAGAAATACTGAACCCAGCTTTTAAATAGATCACTTTGTGCATGGTTTATTCAGAACTTTTTGTTTTTGTATTAAAAAGACATGATAAAAAGATTATAGAACTTTTACACTGGCAGCAGAGATGCTGCTGTTCTCCAGGTTTAATATTTAACCACATCCCTACAATCAGTGCATTCCTCAAACTGTCCGAGTAATAAACTTATCCGCAGTCAACTCATTACATCATAGGAGCTGATCTTATTGTTTGAAGCAAACATGCATCTGGCATTGCTGCTGCTGCTGCTGCTGCATATACACTCAATTATATCATCAGCACACTGAAAACAATATCATTACCTCAAGCTGTCTCGCATTATTTAAATACACATTCATCATTTTATTCTGAAGAATAAGTAAAATACATTATGATATACGGGCACAGGGCTGCTGGAAAGTGTTTTCTAAAGCCAATTTCAGAAAGAAATAATAATACACAAAACAGTGACCCTTTTATTGTGCTAATTCAGCTTTTATGAATATATATATATATATAGATATATATATATATATATATATATATAGAGAGAGAGAGAGAGAGAGAGAGAGAGAGAGAGAGAGAGAGAGAGAGAGAGAGAAATAACAGGTTTACTGCACTGTGTTTACTTTTCTTTCTAGACAGCTGAAGAAGGGCTTTGCTTGAAACGTCCTGAAATAGATAACTTAAATCTTTTGTGTACAGCCTATATATATATATATATATATATATATATATATATATATATATGTACACTGCAGTTGTACCTTTTTTCAAACATATATATATATATTTCAGCTAATCTATTTCTGAATGTATATTCGCTAGATTGATTCAAAGGCATTGCATTCTTTTTAAATGAACTCCTAAAGCTACAGTACATGTACAGCATGACCCTTGGCTTTCCATTGCCATACATATTAGTAGATGCAAGCTGAAATGAATTTATCCAAACTTAATGTTATATGATGCTCCACTGGAGCCTGTTATTTATTCATAAGTAAAGTATTTTCCGAAGAAAGAAATCGGTTCCTATCATCATAGTAATGCCTCATAGAGTGCTTCAATTCCTCTTTCCCTACAGCCAGCAAAGACAAAGGTAAGGTAACAAAGCATATACAGTGCAGTGCAGCCCAGAGTAAGCACTAACCAGCGGGTCAGCAGTGCATGCCCAGGCCAGCAGAATGACATGCTGCTGTGTGTCTCTGAAACTGACACAAGCTTTGGCTCTTGATTTATAGTATTTACAAGTGTAAAACCTTTTGTTTGTTCCTGTGTTTCATGTGTTTTGTGAAGAATAATACAAGTGTGTTACACTGCAGTATGTGAGTCTGGATTGACTATTTCAAGACCTGCCTTGACCTGGGGGCTACACCACACAGCTGCAAGTACATGCATATCAGCATTAAGGGTATACATAATGCAAGCCCTTTCCTAGCGCTGTGCTACTGACAGGGTGGCTGTGGGCATGCAGGGTCTCCAACGCGTGTTTCTGTTCTGGTTTGAGATGTTTGTCTTGCACATGCTTCACAGAGAACAATCCAGGAGTTCAAGACAAGATACTGAGCAGCTGGGACCTCTTCCTTCTTTGGACAGCACTGGTCCATTTGCTAATCTGCGGATTTCCGAGGGCCATTGCATGAGTCACTAGCCTCAATTACTTTAGCAGCCTGTCTCAGTTGTGTAATGTCAACAAAGAGTGGAGCTGACACCAGTTCACATGTTCTTTGATGTGCGTACAGAATAAAAACCATACCAGTGAAAAGTAAAGAACATTCAGCACCTCTCAGGAATTAACTAAAATATACAAATATTAAAATATAACTGTTGAATATATATCAAATATTAAGGGCGAGACAATTGCATCAGAGTCTAATAGAACCCTATTTATTTATTTATTTATTTATTCATTAATGTATGCATTTATTCTTTTTTGTAATAAACACCTTATAGTTGCTGAGTTTTCTTTTTATATCACAGAAACATAATACATTTGTTATACATACTCTAAAGAATTATTGGTATTTTGTCATAGAAAATCTATTCTTGCTGTAATGGATATTGAAGGCAAAGTAAGCAAATTGAAACAAAAAGTGTTCGTCAGTAGATTGCAGCCCTGAGAAAGTGTGCAGAGCAGTGTTATAAATGACTTGCTTTAAAATCAAAATGCTCTTCTTGTAATTCATGTACAGTATATTTATTTAGGAATAAGTGATGTGTGACTTCATCAATAACAGATGTGTGGGTTTAATCCCATTCCAGACAGCAATGTGAAAAAGGAGATCACTATTAAATACACTCATGTTATGTTGTGGTATAATATCTCATAACTATGACCATGCTTTAATCAAAACCATACCTAGCTTTTAATAGCTCAGTTCATCAAACGTTAATAGCTTGGAAACATATGTTAATTCCATATGTTAAATAGCTTGTTGTAGCAAAATACCCAAGCAAGGTGACTGCTTTCTAAGAAAATGCCTTCAGTTGACAACCATTTACTAGGTAGAAAGCAAGCATGCGCATGGGTCTGTAACGTCTAGCACTTTTAACAATTTCAGTATTTTAATATCCTTGTAATAAGCGTGCTACTTGCCTAACTCTTGCTTGCTGAGGACTGCACTTTGTTATACATGCAATGTGTGAGAGGCAGCAGCTGCTCTTTGTTAAGTGAGGAGTGACTGACTGACTGCCAAGTCAGGATAGGCCAGAACATATTCCAGGTGTATACTGGAGACGGGAGAGAGAAGGAAGGTTTGTGGGAATGTGAATCAGGGGAAGTTTGCTTTGTCCGAGTTGCTGCTTGGGGATGACGTAACGAAGACAGAAAGTAAGGCAGATAAAAAGGTGGGTTAGCGAGCAAGACTGAGACACAGACTTGAAGGGTAAAACACAGAGCTGGCTGATCTTTTCCAAAGCTACCTCCTGCTGAAGGACAGACGCCCGTCGCCTGTGCTCCCTCTAGAATCTGGGGTAATATCCATGCTCAGTGTTATGTTTGCTGCTTCTATATGTGAATGCATTTCTATAGAGACTCATAATAAAGTGTTGTGATTCAGACGCACCTTCATTGTTGCGCTTGCTTCCTATTCTGACATCATTAAAAGGTACAGGTACCCCACTCCTGGTACCAACGTCTTACAGGTCCCATGACATAACATCTGTTAATTGTGTTCAAGAATATATTAAAGAGATATCTAAAAACTTAGATGCGACACATGTATGTAAGCAGGGGATAATAAATGCAATAAGATAGCTTTTACTTCATCTTCGACAGGCTATCCAGTATATATATGGTGCAGTTTTAGAATGAGTCCAGAGGGGGCAGTAAAGAGCCATTAAGGTCATAATCTTCACATCATTCGTCAGCAATTGGGTTTTAAAGATGCTGTGTCCCTATTCCTTTTACATACAGTGTATACATTACGATGCATGCTCACAAATATCTTTGACATGCTGTGAATATATTACGATGCATGCTCACATCCACCTCAGGAGAGGTGAGAGAAGCTGCCCACAGATAGATTTGCCACATGTGGTCTTTCTAACTGACTTCAATTGAGGTGAAAATCAGCTTGTATCTAAAACTGAGGGCACATGAAGACACTTTGTAGCTTGGAACCTGGTTTCAGGAGACTAGGTTTCAGGCCACTGCACGGCACACCAGGGGGGGCTTGGGGTTTCATACAGCAAAGCTGCCTCAGACCAGGTCTCCCAGTCTCCTGGAATCTTTGTGTTCCCTCAGCTTTACAGAACCCTAAACTATATGTTTTATAACATATAGTTAAATAAGAGGTTGCATCTTAATGTGACATTATTTCTATTGGATACAAACTACTGGTAACAAGACATCTAATATAACCTGCCTGATATAAAACAAATAAATAAATTTTAAAAAATGGCTCTATCACGTAATGGTTCACTTTATATTATATGTGTGTGTGCGTGAGTGTGTCTCAGTGTGTGCATACGTGCGTGTGTATGGATATGTTTTCATAATAATTAATAGACCTGCAGCAAATAGGAGTTGATGAGTTTACACAGTGTAACAAATGCAAGAAAATATATGCATTGTTTTCATTAAATGGGAAAATACATAATAACAAGGGCTATTATTTGAGTGCGAAAATGCACTGAGGCGTAATTCTAATGGTAATGTACCATGTCAATAATAATAATAATAATAATAATAATAATAATAATAATAATAATAATAATAATAATAAATAAAAAATAATAAATTGCATGACTTTTTTGATTATTATTATTCCTAAATTAAATGGAGCACTACTGACTGTGGCCTATTTTATTGAATGTTATTTTATGTTAAGGGCCTCAAGGTGTGAATATACCTAAAAAATAAGGTGGAACTAGTTTTAAAACTGAAAACAATAGAGTGTGTGGTTCCTTGAAAGAAAGGGAACGCTACTTTCAATCCTCTGCAGTGTATACAGTACAGTATACGGTATAGTCTGTACAGTACACAATGCATGGACAGGGGATAGACAAAAAATGAGAACCCCCTGACATGCAGTATGGCAATCGTGCAGGGACGCCAGCAGCATGTAAAGTTAGCTGCTGTCTCCATCCAACCTGCATGCCTTTACCCTGCCCATTTAAAACTGTGTGCCTCAAGTACTTACTGTCCAACAAGAACTGGGAGATTGCTTGGGGGTAGGGAAGTGTAAAAGATTTTGATTTCGTTACAGGGCATATATCTTTATATACACTGGAGTCTTGATTCAATAAGGCAGGGGGGTCCAATCCCGGTCCTGGAGGCCCATTCCACTCCAGGTTTAACAGGTAAAATGAGATCATGAACTACTTCAGGGCACAGACGTCAAGCTTTACTGTGGGAGAAGTCTCCTGACTTTGATTTGTCACTTCTCGCATTAGCTTTGCGGCTCCAGCAACAGATCTGTACTGCTTTTAAACATTCTAACTTGCGAGCAACAGATGCAAATATGTTGTTATATTTGCCTGATGCGCTGTATAAATACATGTACTGTCACCCCATTGCAAAGAGGGGGGGGGGGGGGGCGGGGACTTGTCCCCCTTGTCCCCCCTGGGATTGGCGCCTATGCTTCAGGGTCTGGATGGAGGTTTAATTGGTTTAATTAAACAATCTAGAACAGGGTTAGAACAAAGACCAGAAGGGAAGCTTTGTCCACCAGTCTGCACCCTTTTGCCCATTGTGTTTTACAGTCCAAGTCTAGTCAAATAAAATTATTATTATTATTATTATTATTATTGTAGTGTACTCTTTTTTGTTACCCCTTAAAAAAGAGTACAAAAAAGAGTACACTACAATAATACTAATAATAATAATAATAATAATAATAATAATAATAATAATAATAATAATAATAATAATAGCATTGTAGTGCTTTAGGAATTAAAAACTGTTACTCAAATGGCAGCCGGGTGGTGGTTTTATTAACAGTGTGAAATGAACTGTCATCCCGTGATTCGCCCGTATTAGTATAAATACGACAGCGCGTCTCTCTCCAGGCAGAGTGTTGATCTGAGCGCTGAGAGCAGGGTGGATGCGCCGATACTGTATTCCAGCCTCAATAATTAAAGACGGTACAACAAACGAAAGTTACTGGAAGCCGCTCGTTTCGAACACCCACGTTGTGATTAGTTTGCATCATCAGTAACATTTATTATCACGGAGATTGGTAACTGATTACTAAGAAATACTGCAACCTACATTTTTTAGAACATTTTCCCAGGAAGTAATACTCTAGAGATGTGTCCCAAAGAAGAGTGAACTGAAGAAGATGCTAATTGTAGTTCTCAGCAATCTGGGCAACTCTTTTTAACACACTTTCAAACTGACGAAAGGGGATGAGAGTTAAGCAGCCCGCAAACAGACATACACAGCACTGTACGAATACACAAAGTCGCCGGACTGAATAAATGTGGCACGGTCTAATGTTCACAACCCTCGCCGAGGTTCACATACCCAATCTGCACCATTTCACAAGCAAACCTGCATTTACAGGTAAGGGCTGCTTTGTTCTTTCAATGTATATGTATTTTTTTATGTTTTAATGGAATGTAACGCAATCGATGTCAAATTCTTGTTGAATCAAGCACTGCACTACACTATAGGAAACTACTGTTTTTAGACTGTAGTATTTTATAAGGATTCTTATGTACTGTAGTCTGACTGTATACTGTAGGCTACTTTACAGAGTAGCCCACGGTGATGACAAAGCATACAAGTTAAAGTGTGTCATACTGTGGCAACATGGGTTATGCATATTGAAAGAGAGATTTTATATATATATATATATATGAGCTGTGCAAAAAAACGGGTTTAACATGGGAAGCTCATTTTAACTATAGTATGTATGTGTGTGTGTGTGTGTGTGTGTGTGTGTGTGTGTATAAATCAAAAATCTGTCAAAAATGTAAACTATAAATAAATTAAAAAAATGCCCCCCCAAATTTTTTTGTTCCCGAGTGCAATATTGTATAACCCTTTTGATGACAGACAAACTCCCAAAGGGTTAAGTGATTAAGTATTTTAAAACAACCAATGGTGATGCTTTCATGCTTCACATTATCTTTGCAGCTCGTCACAGATATGACATCAACAAAAGAGCTACGAGTTGGCATTGACTGGCTGTTTTTTTTTTTTTTCCATCACTATATTTTATTAAAGATATATTTTGCATATGCATAAACTGATCTATTTGAACGCTTAATAAGTACCAGTATGGGCTCTTGCCAGCATCAGGGCAGTGCTCTCTTTCCACTATGCCCTGGGTGCAATCAGAACTAACTAACACAAGACCGCTTTAACGTACCGTGTTGCAGCTTAGCTCATCTCTTGGGCAGTGGAAGTGGGGACCCCTAGGGTTCCACAAGATGGTCCGCAGCACAAACAGAGACACACGTCCCAAAAGCTCCTGACACCTGGCAAGGCAATGCTCCCCAGGGCAGGAGACCAATTCATTTACATGAACACTGCTGTCAGGACTGTTTCTAATGTAATATGTACTACTGTGCCTTGGCATCATTGTCCCAGTTTCGATTGCTTATTTTAAATGACCCAGCTAACAGGATCTATCACTACAACAAATACACACGTGAGTGTAAGAAGCACAGTGGGGGTCCTCAAGCAGGCTGCCTGATTGAAGTGTGGTTAGCTGCACAATAGTAGATGAGACAAACCCTGCAGTGGATTAAAAGTTTAGTAAAGTGTCACTATTCAATCTCTGGAAACACCAGGTTAATGTATGCTGTACCGAACACTGACAAAGGAGGGCGCTCATCCGCATTCACAGCTCATCACAGTTAGAATTCCTCTACAGGACACACAGAACCGTACAAATATCTTCCCGTTGCTTGTGGTTGTTGTATCAGTGCAGTTCTGATCCTGCGCTGTATCCTGAAGCCCGTTCTCCCTCAGGACCCCCTGTCATTATATCCAAGGAATATATCTGGTAAGCAGAAATGCAAATTAATCTAAATAGCACGCGTGGCGGAAAGGGAGTGGAAAGAGCGACATCAAAGTGATAATAAGCTTTGGAAGAACGTTGTTGGACTAACAGAAGGAATGTCGCTGTGACACCTTCAAAGCATTTGAAATGCATTGACACCGGGCCTCGTTGACATGTTTCTGTGCGCACAGGGGTGTGCTTCATGTTCTGCTGTTGAACACTGTGACAGAGCACATCGTTTCATATGTTTGTTTTATTTTGTTTCACCTCAAGGGTTAGCCCAGAAGCTGTCACACAAATGATTGTTTGCTTTGAAGCCAGTATAAAATGAACAGTCAGATGAGATGATGCCTCTTCCTGACAGCTTCACTGACAAACAGGCTCCAGCCCAAGCCATCAAGGCTACCCAGGGCTACGCTCTCCTAATGTTTCTCCTTCACCGCTGAGTCATAGTAAGATTGGGAACAGCAGCCCTAGTAAAGCTTTTAATACCGCTGGCTGTACCGTATACATGTTTATTGGCTGTCCTGTATAGATGTTCACATAAAACATAGCACTTGAGATGACTAGATTAATCCCAGGATTTAACTGTATGAGCTGTGATGACATGTTTGAAAAAGATGGATAAGAGTAAACTGATTCACTTCGGGTGGCAGTAATGTATACATTTTACTCCAGTGCAAAAATAAAAAAAGTAATGAATAAACTTAAAATAAGCCCACGCATTTTAACACAATGTATTGTTCTCTAAGAATCTTTTTCTTATTTCTTTTAGAAAGTGCATTGCAAACTTTGCACTGGGGCAAATATGCTATTCATGACTCATTCAGTTCAATTTACTGTAAAAATCCTTTTTGTGATTTTAAAGACTTCGGTGAAGTCCCCCTCATTATTCTGTGTTCCAGGCTAGATACATTGAGTTCCTTGAAGCTGTCGTCATAACCCATGCCTGTAAGCCCTGGGATCAGTCAGGTCTCGAAGCCCTCAATGAGGTCAAAGCACCTGGGTTTAGGTAGAAGCAGTTATATAAGTGTTCTGAGGTGGTTCTCCCCTGTGTTATAACTTTTACATTGCTCTTCTCCTTGTCACCAAAACGGAGGCTACATTTGCACTCCTGCAAACAGCACGCTAACTGGAGCCTTTGACACAGACTTGCAGCTGAAACATTTGCCTCGAGTTTTGCTGCTCTAAGAAACTAAAGACAATAGCAAGCGCTGCTCCATCATTATTCTCTTGGGGTGCAGCTACTGAGCCGGGAGTTACCGTTACCCTTTCCACCATGGAATAAAGGTTCACTGATACAGCATCAAATGCTCTCCATTAAAAATACAATTAAAATTGTACACTGACAAGTGCATCCGCGGTGACCTGTTCAATAGCATTATTATGATTGTCGCTCCTTTGTGAGCATGGCACGGGAAACGTACAGCTCTTTAACTCAGATATTACTTTTTAGAGATGTTACCGGCCTCACAGCTTACTGGCCCAGACTCTCGCCGTTCATTAAAGAGCTCGCTCTGTAAACGAGTGAATTAGATAAATACGGCTGTGAGCCTGCCATTCTCTTCATCAGCCACCAGGGGGAGTGTAGAAGATCTGTCTGCTGTGTTGCACGAAGTTGATTTGATTGTTTTCAGGGGCTAACAGTTTGAAAGATGTCTTCTAATAAGAAAAGGGGGCAAGCAGCAACGCGTGGGTGGATAATGGATTGATACATTGTAAAAACAGAACTGTGGATCGTAACTCAGAATGCCATTTTATATTTTCAAGCAGTTCTGAGGACCAGGTTCAACTCAACCAGGCTAAAATGAAAAAAAAAAAAAAACGTGTTTTAGAAGCTTTGGTTTTGTGACGGCCTCCTGTAGGCTTTTGAAAAAGGCAGCTCTGTGGAGAAGTACAAAGGCTATGGTTACAGTTTTGTTTTTCTATGGTAATCTAAACAATGCATCTGTTAATTACATCTGTGGTGAATTTGCTGTCAGGGCTACAGCATGGAGATGGATTGGTTTGCAACCACACCACTTTGAAATCAGTCTCTGAGAGACAAGTTCATCAACAGAAGCCACAAATCCATCCATTCTCATGTAGCCACACACCTAATTTGTTTGAGCAAGCCGTGCATGAAGGAGCATTTACAAACGAGTTTAGATGCAGGAGATTGGGAACGGGAAGCAGAGCAGTGCCGGAGAATTCAAGCCGCAGACGCTCAGTCACCCTGCTGGATTCAGGGCACATTTTGAAAGCAGCTGGTTTGATAGCATCACTTCTACGCATGTCGCTCTTGGTTTTAATCTTTAATTCATTGCTTTGGTTTGCACCAGTTGCAGCGTGAACAGCCCAGACTTTCTATGGGGTGTCTGGCAGCTTTCTTCAGGTGATTTTATTTTTAAATAAACGAAAAAAAATAAACACAGCAAAAGTTAATAAACAAAAGTTGCCTACACACAGACTTCTAAACAGTGATTAAACTGTTATGCAGCAGAGCCTGTAGACTCTTGGTTTCAGCTGTTGTTTTGTGTTGTTTTTCTATGTGATCTGTTGCTTGGTCTGTGCATTATTTTTAACTCAATGTAAAGGCAAGCTTGTACAAAGTTACTGATAAGAAACCATTTCTTATTCGGGTTTGATATATGGAGGTTGTCGGGGTCTTGTCATCTTCTGTAGCAATATATCTTATTAGCAGGGTGTGTGTGTCAAATGCATGGACTGGGAGTCTGTTTATCACAGAACATTAGAAGTGACCGAGAGAGAGAGAGAGAGAGAGAGAGAGAGAGAGAGAGAGAGAGAGAGAGAGAGAAGGTATGAGAGGATACCAAGCTGCGCTGGAGAACAGGTACAAAAAGAAAGAATCGTTGAAGAATGATGTCACCACAGGTTAGGTATAAAGAGGCTTGTTTAGAGCTCTCTTTTTAGACCAGAGGAAGAAGAGAAGACTGTCACACTCTGTTGTCTCCCAAATTGGTAATTATGCCTTTTTCATATTGCATGCTGTTCTGTAATTCTAATACAGTAGTATTATTAAACTGACTAATTGCAGCAGAGCCTACAGATATTTCAGAGCCTACACTGGTAGCAGTTGCCATCTCTCTGCTCAGCTCCTCCCCTGAACTGACTGGCAAACTCATCCAAGTGCTTTTTATACACATGGACAGGTTCGATTGGCAATCAATTAACTGATTTAGCCTGTTCCACACCTGGATTTAAGAAACTTAAACACAAAACATACAGCTACTGTATCAATGTGCAGGAACTTCATTCAGTCAAACGGTGTCGGTGTCCTCCTGAAAAGTTATGTATATTCATCTGAAAATAAATGTATTGTAATTACCTTTTACACTCAGAAAGTGATCCCAAGCTGTGGCAATATCCAGCTCCACCCAAGGCCTGTTGTATCTCAGCATAACAGTAGTAAATACAGACGATATGGATACCTTGCAGTCAGTGTGTTAACATGGAGATGTACCTGTGACTAGTGCTTCAGAATGTAACATGGCTCACAGCATGACCGAGCAATCAGCAAGCAATGGTGTCGGCTCTCCGTTTGGTAACGCTGTGGCTGCTTGTAGAGGAATGCAGCAGAAAGAATGGATTATTTATTCAGTCACGTTTAAAATAAGAAACACATGCATCTGACTTCCAGGGGATCAGCTGCTATTTATACGGTGCTGTGCTGAAATTCGTTATGATTCTGAGGCTGTTTTTCTTTTTTTTGTTATTATTATTTGTGTAACTAGAAAATTCAATGGAAAAAAAAAACTCCCGTAGGAAACAGCATTGAGATGTGCAGGAGCTCCTTCACGATTCTGAAGGAATTAGGGTTGTTTGTGTCTGTATGATTTCCTAAATGTTTGAACATATTGGACACGTTTGTAACCAATCAGAAAAGCCATCATGACGAGCCTTCTATCACTTTCATACATGCATGCAGACGAACGCAGAACACAGGCTCAGACTGCAGCTGTGTCCGAGCCAACTGTACAAATCACGCAGGCATAGATGGAAGCCCAAGCAGCTCAAACTTCACCCATCTCTGATTTGAGATCATGTATTAGTGTGAACATGCATTTCAACTTTTCTTATTTCAATGCTTTATGAAAGTGCTGCATGGATGTATTGGAACAGGCAGATCACTACAGTAATTGCCTTATGAATATTGTTGTATTTAAAACTAGATGATATATATGCTGTACATACAAATTAATAAACATTGCAACTTTGTCAAAACCAAATATCACAGGGAAGGAAATATCCATTCCTGGTCTTGCTGTGAGTTTAATAAGAAACCCCTGAGCTTGAATTTACTAAGATTCTTTTCGTATAGTATGTCTCAATGTATAGCTATGGAAGCTATCTACATCAGAAACAACAGATTCGTCAATACCTCGCACCCAGGGCTTTCTTTTCTAAATGCAATGAAAAGGCTGTAGTGGAAACACTCGATCAGCTACCAGCAGTTACAGCTCTTCAAGGTCTGTAATGGGAAGCAAGAATAGCTTCTGAAATGTAAATCGGGTGATCCAGTTTTATCAGGGCACCCCTCAATTGATGTTGTACCAAAATTTTGCCAATAGTTCATTGGCTAATCCCAGACCAGTGTATTGCATTGCAGGAGGAGACAGCACTCGCTGCAGCCCAGTGCTCTTCAATCACAGCAGCTGTCACGAATGTATTTACTTTCTTTTTCCCCTTTAAACTATGGAGCTGTAAACATTGTTTTTAATGCATTTTGAATAATTTAGCAAAGCCAAAAGTGATTCCCTACAGCCGTGACATAAATAAATTGCATTTTGAAACCTGAGTGAATGTATTAGATTGTGTGCAGAAGTGTATTGAAATGATCTGACTCAAGCTTCCTTGGTTTTTCTATGTGTTTGCTGTGGAGTTCTTCACTGAGTGGGATCACACAGCAGTAACTGCTGTGTTGTGAAAGGTGTGTGGCAGGTGGGTTGGTGCAAATATCTTTTTAAACTGACTATTATAGTGTGGTATGCCATGGTAAAAGCATAGTAAAAACATAGCAAAGCTGATGTAAGCGCAGTAAATCATCACATACAAGTAGTATAGCATGGTTATCAAATACACTAATCATGGTTTTGGTAGATGCTTAGTAAATGTAACTTTCTCTCTTCTAAGGAAATACCATAGCATGGTAGTGATCCTCTGTCCTGATTTAAAACAATGTTTTAATTCTAGTGCTGGGATAAACATAGCTTTTTCATGTGTGAATATTCTTTTAAATTTTAAGCATTCTTGTAGTGTAGCAGGAAAACAAAAGTGTAATTGGTACCATATGACAGTAACTTTTAAAGAAGAGAGAGCCGCGCTCTTCTCAATGTGCTACTTATTCTAGAGCTCCTCCCAGCACGGTTTCTTTTTGACAGGCTGTATTACTTCCATTGTATGAACAGTTATGCCACCATACATATCAAGCAGTGTTTGTTCTAACATTCAGTTATCTGTCCCATCGCTGTGAATGTCTTCATAAAATGTTTGTTTTGCATGTTGGAGAAACAAGCTCATGTAGCAGACATGTGCAGGGCGCACAGGAAGAGCAGTAAGCATTTGGTGACCTCGTGATTAGTTAGTACCGTGCCAGAGAGATGTTGACGGCATGCAGCTGTTGAATGTCTGGTCGAAATCTCTGAGCTGCTGAGACACAGGAGCTCCGTTTCAACTCAAAGAGGAGACAGCCAGCTCCACAACCACCAGGGTAGGAAAAACACACTCAAATGCTTGTGGGGGGCTACTGTCGGGTTCAATAGTGATCTGTGTTGTAGAGTTATTGAAGCCTTGCTGGGTTACTGCTTTAACCTTCACTTTTTAAACTTACTAACTTAGAAACTCTAACATTTAGCATCAGTGTGTTGTCTGAGTTAGTGTGTTGAATATGCATTAGA
The DNA here is from genome assembly GCF_902713425.1 of Acipenser ruthenus. NCBI lineage: Eukaryota > Metazoa > Chordata > Actinopteri > Acipenseriformes > Acipenseridae > Acipenser > Acipenser ruthenus. The sequence continues at coordinate 1,442,267 of NC_081196.1, forward strand.
TATGCATAGCCTGCTGTCCATTAGTGTTTTCCTTCATAAAACACGGCTTTGAACTTGCAGCAGCAAAATCACAAAATTTCCTTTTTTTGACTGCTGAATATTGGCTTTATCTTATAATTTATATGAAGGAGTTCAGAGAATATTCCTTTATTTAGCCTTTTTATGCTGAGTGAACTTCAAAGAAACTTTTGACTGGTGTAAATGTTCATGCTTTGTAATTCCTTGTTTGTCTGTTTCTTTGGAAGTTAGAGAGTTTGTTGGTGAGGCTTTTCTTTTTTTTTTTTGGCTTGGAGTATAGCACTCACAGACTATATTTAGCAGTGGGTGTGGGGTGGAATTTGAGACACACAGAAAGACGTGGAAAGACACATGAACTAACTTTGGATTGTTCGTGGTCAGGCTTACAATACCGTGTGTGTGTGTGTGTGTGTGTGTGTGTGTGTGTGTGTCTGTGTGTGTGTGTGTCTGTGTGTGTGTATGTGTGTGTCTGTGTGTGTGTGTGTGTGTGTGTGCGTGTGTGTCTGTGTGTGTCTGTATCTGTGTGTGTCTGTGTCTGTGTGTGTGTGTCTGTGTGTGTATGTGTGTGTCTGTGTGTATCTGTGTCTGTGTGTGTGTGTGTGCGTGTGTGTGTCTGTGTGTTGGCAAAATTAGCATCAAACAGTTCTACCATAGGGGTGTTTTTTGAATACTGGTACAGTATATAGTTTATGTATCATGTTTGTGAAAGTTGATACCCTTACCCAAACCTCAATTATACTGTAAAAACTTTTCTTGCAAAAAAATGATTAGCTCTTACTTAAAAGTGTATCTGTTTATATCTGGGAGGAAAAAAGAAACCCACTTTCTAATGCTTTGAAAACATTGAGAAAGACTTCTCACTTTTTTCTTTTAGGACTTCTATATTACATTCTCTGTATGTAATTACCCAGTCAGTTTGAAAACATTACTTTAAACTGAATAGATGGAATATCTGGCAAGTATACCCCCAGGATTTGGGGTGATTTGTTTACAGCGGGTAAATAAAAACATCATTTCTTTAGATTTGCGTAGGTTCTGTGTGTCACGCTGTGCTGTCTGCAGAGCTGGTATTTAATATAGTTTTGGCACACATTTGAAGTGTAGTCCTGTGTAATTATTTTAAGAGTACTGTTCTACAGACACATAACATTTGTCAGAAGTAGCATATCCTATTAGTTATACTGCTTGGTTCAGAAAAATGCAAATATTTTATATGCTGTCAAAACACTGAAAAATTAACTATTGATCCAAGGAAAATAATGCAACAGAGCTTAATATTGTTTTTGAGAAAGAACATTGAATAAAAAATAAAAAACTGTTTCTCCCTTTTGACAATAACTGCACAGAAAAAGAAAACAACAGTAAAACAGCTTAATAGCAGACAAGCCCCTTAATGATATCGTAATTCAGAATCGGGTGTTGATTCGCAAGTTGTCAAAACAAACACTTAAACGAAATGTATTTAGTTTGTTATTTATTTGCAGTTTATTTTTAGCAGGTTCTGTGCTGCGCACTAAACGGGGAACTCTGTTTTAGCAATGTCAAGCTTTAAAACAGTATCTCTGAATGCTAGTTTTACCCTTTCAGTGTATGAGAATTGTGCACAATCAAATTCATCAAGTTGTGCACAAATGGTACACTTTAGTTTATAGCAGTTAGGAAGGTGAAAGGAGTTAAATTCTGTTTTACGTTTGGAAGCTTAATGCAAACAGACCAGGCGATAAAATGCAAAGCTATGCAATGCCATCCTCCCATAGAGCCATGCTAAAAGGTTAGCAGACATTCAATGGCCTCTGGTGAGGTATTGGCAGGTTTAATACCCGTTTTACAGTGATTGAATCCCGTAAACACACAAAAACAACCTGCTTGTTTGATTTGAAGCGCCGTGTCAAACACACAAGGTCACAATGCTTCGGATGAAGAGCTGTCCTAAAGGCTGATGTGGTATTTACAGAGCAAGCTGCAAGTCCTTCTTGCTCTGCTGTGTCGAGCAAATTCTTTAACCTTTTGCAGCTGTTCGGTGCTCTGCGTGATTGTTAGGTTAATCAATTATTTTTCTGTTCAGTAGGCCATCGTTTCCCCTTCAGTCACTCTATGGCGTTCAAGAGGTTGCCCTGCCATAACCTTGAATAAAACATGCATTATAAAATAGATACATAGATAGGAAACTTAACATGGTACAATTCTACATGTAGGCGCTGAAGGGGATGTACAAAGACATACATCACTTTCTCCCAGTACAGTTTTGTGTACACAGAAAGTGCAAAACATTATCTTCATGCCTGAAAACTTTTACTGCAGGTAAGTTCTGTACCGGGCAGTGTTGGACGATGCACTGCCGTTATGGATTCCAACCCCTGCTGGTGAAAACATCCACGCTCGAAATACTTTGAAAAGTTAACAAACCCTTCAAAACAGTCAAAAAGTAGAAACGAAATGCACACTCCAGTGCTCTCTGAATTGTGTCATGTCATCATTTTAAAGAAATGCACACTGCAATGCTCTCTGAATTGTGTCATGTCATCATTTTAAAGAAATGCACACTGCAATGCTCTCTGAATTGTGTCATGTCATCATTTTAAAGAAATGCACACTGCAATGCTCTCTGAATTACGTCATGTCATCATTTAAAGAAATGCACACTCCAGTGCTCTCTGAATTGTGTCATGTCATCATTTTAAAGAAATGCACACTCCAGTGCTCTCTGAATTGTGTCATGTCATTATTTAAAGAAATGCACACTCAAGTGCTCTCTGAATTGTGTCATGTCATCATTTTAAAGAAATGCACACTCCAGTGCTCTCTGAATTGTGTCATGTCATTATTTAAAGAAATGCACACTCCAGTGCTCTCTGAATTGTGTCATGTCATCATTTTAAAGAAATGCACACTCCAGTGCTCTCTGAATTGTGTCATGTCATCATTTTAAAGAAATGCACACTGCAATGCTCTCTGAATTACGTCATGTCATCATTTAAAAGTTCTTGTAACGTGACCCCCTTCAGACCCCTCTAATTTCAGAAGGATGTCTGTTTTCTGTGGTACTTACTGGGTCCTTCTCTGCTGTGGTTTCCTGTTCTTACCAGTAATACTACAATACCATGACTTTCAAACACAGCAACAACAACACTATTAAATGTTTTGCATTTTACTACAGCAATCTGGACAATCTTGTTCACTCTTGCAGCAAGATGGCAGCAGTGATAGACTTTTCAAATGGAAAACTGACCAAGAAGACATAGATTAACACCACATAGACTAACACCACATAGATTAACACCACATAGATTAACATCACATAGATTAACACCACATAGATTAACACCACATAGATTAACATCACATAGATTAACATCACATAGACTAACACCACATAGACTAACACCACATAGACTAACACCACATAGACTAACACCAAATAGACTAACACCACATAGACTAACATCACATAGATTAACACCACATAGACTAACATCACATAGACTAACATCACATAGACTAACATCACATAGATTAACATCACATAGATTAACACCACATAGACTAACACCACATAGACTAACACCAAATAGACTAACACCACATAGATTAACACCACATAGACTAACACCACATAGACTAACACCACATAGACTAACACCACATAGATTAACATCACATAGATTAACACCACATAGATTAACACCACATAGATTAACATCACATAGATTAACATCACATAGATTAACATTACATAGACTAACATCACATAGACTAACATCACATAGATTAACATCACATAGATTAACACCACATAGATTAACACCACATAGACTAACACCACATAGACTAACACCACATAGACTAACACCACATAGATTAACATCACATAGATTAACACCACATAGACTAACATCACATAGATTAACATCACATAGATTAACATCACATAGATTAACACCACATAGATTAACACCACATAGACTAACATCACATAGATTAACATCACATAGATTAACATCACATAGACTAACACCACATAGACTAACACCACATAGACTAACGTCACATAGACTAACACCACATAGATTAACATCACATAGATTAACACCACATAGACTAACACCACATAGATTAACATCACATAGATTAACACCACATAGATTAACATCACATAGATTAACACCACATAGACTAACATTACATAGACTAACACCACATAGATTAACACCACATAGACTAACACCACATAGACTAACACCACATAGATTAACATCACATAGATTAACACCACATAGATTAACACCACATAGATTAACATCACATAGATTAACACCACATAGACTAACACCACATAGATTAACACCACATAGACTAACACCACATAGACTAACACCACATAGACTAACACCACATAGATTAACACCACATAGATTAACATCACATAGATTAACATCACATAGATTAACACCACATAGATTAACATCACATAGATTAACATCACATAGATTAACACCACATAGATTAACACCACATAGACTAACATTACATAGATTAACACCACATAGACTAACATTACATACATTAAGATTATCCGGTAAAATACTACGTCATCCAAACCATTATCTTGTGTTTGCATAGAAAAACATAAAGTAAAACAGCAACAGCCTTCTGTTATCTAATTATCAATTATGTGATTAAAATCATGCAAAGATGCCACTTTTTTGCAATTTCTGAAGAGGTTTGCAAGACCAGGGAGCAAAGTAACTAAATGCGTGGTTTTAGTTTTTTCCAGTTTCTGTTTCTACAAAATAAAGAAATGTCCAAGGCGTGTTTTCAGACTCATTTCTCACATTGGTAAATAACACTTGTTTGTGCCGTAGCCCCCTCCCCAGTTTTGACCAAAGTCCAATGTATGACCCCTGGCTATGAGCGGACCGGTCACATTTGTCCCTGACACAGTGGAGTAATGCTTGCTGTCCAGAGGCTGATGGAATGTGACCTTTCTAGTAAGAGATAAAGTCACTTGGGATGCAAACTACAGACTTGAACCAAAAAGTTAGAATGTCAAGTGCTATCCACGTGGTCGGGTGCACAATGCTTACTGCAAGCACTGTAGTTTTCTATCAAGTCATACTTCCTTAAAACAGTCCTCCTAACACAACCTGCAGAAACGTTCCTCCACCAGCAAATCAAACAGCCCCGGATTGCATAGAAAACCCATTGAAATCTGGAAAGAAGAAATATGGATTGGGGATATAGATTGTAATGCACAGCTTTGCCGCACCATTTGTGCTCCCATTGATTTCAATCAGGTCACTTCACCGGAGGTGAATTGCATTGACTCTGCTTGTAATCCTTCACTCCTCTTTAGACACAGGCTCCTAAAATTAGATATTTTATTATCATGGAACGTAAAACCTGGCCACTGCCCCAGTAGATTTTACATGCGTTTAATAAGGCCTGTATTTCAGGTTGTTAGAGCTTCATTGATTTTATGGCTCACTAGAGAAGTGTTACTCAGAATGAGAAATGCTTTTCGCTCCTGTTTAATCCTCTGTCCTGCTGTTTCCCTTATGGAGACATCGTGCCATTGTTAGCTTTGTCTTTGGAAGGTGTATTGGCAAAGCATGATTTGGGTTTTAGGGACTAGGTTATACAGAGGCATTATAACAGCCGTGGTGAGAGGGAGTCAGTCGAATAGCCAGTATCTTATTTGTCCTTCGATAAACAATACGTCCAATGATCGGCAAGGAAGGGATTTCTATCTCACCTCAATCCATTACATCCCCGCGGTGCACCAGAGTTCACCTCCTCCTCCCCCAGCCTCCACCTGCTTTTTGGCTTCGTCTAACTGGGGAGGGCAGCTATCCTGCCCCCCTGCCCACAGCTTCCCTACAGCCAGCCTCCCCACTTATCTGCAAGCTAATTTATGGGCAGGGGTACCTCGACAGGCTGAAGACTGAAGTGTAAAATATGTATAATTTAGTAGCGTAGAAGTCTACTTTAATAAATAATCCATCGCATGAGTTTCCTGACTGAATATAAACTTACTTGATTTAGCCTGGAGGAGTGGTTTCTAAGTTAACTGTAAAGATACATCTGGACAGCTGAAGTCATATTCAGACAGAATGTACTGTGCAGTTGGTGGTAATTGATTTTTGATGGGACTTTTCAAGATGCCACTGCTGTTCATGATAAAGATGTGCCGTGGCATTCATGCACAGGTTTTATTCAAGTGTCGATTGATGCTCCTTTTGATTTCTAAGCAGTTTTTTACATGCTTTTGTTTTGTATGTCTAGTCTTAACATGTTCAAAGATACAGGCTGATACCAGTATCAGATATCATATCATGCCCACCAGCCTCTCGCCTTCCTAAGCTAAATTCATGTTGTCAATGAAAAAGGGTATAACCAGGCGGAGGCTGAGCATGAACCAGACACCGCAAGCAAGCGTCTTAACCACAATGCAAAAGAGCCGGACTCATCTGCAGTCGTGGTTTTAGAGCTTCTAACCCCCTCTCCTCTCACTGACTGAGGGACTGCACAGAATATGTAACGCAGTGTGTCACACGACACTGAGCGTTACAATGGCAAGGCACTTTTTTGCATGGAATGACATTCTTGTTCCCACCAGTTGATTCTATTACAGCCTCTCAAGTGGGTGACATCATCGCCGTGCACTGTATATACACTCAGTAACTGTGCTTATTTTGCGGCATGTACCTTTTGCAGCTTTTAAACAAACGCGACATTAGTGAAAATGTATTGCTTGCAAGTAACTATAAAAACAAAAGAAAAATCTGTCTTAAAGAGATAATAATAATGATAATAATAATGCGGATGTGTGCGGTTTGACAATGGGGAATGAATTGGGAGGGGGGAAGCTGATAGGAGCTGCTCATAAATAATGTTTCTGCTCTAAACCCTGGTCTGCTTTTATTCCTCACCTGGCTGCTCTTTTAACAGGTCCTGATTTATCAATGCACTGCAGCCCCTGATACGTCTGCATTCATTTATCAGAATTAGTCATTTTAGAAAGGACTGTGCAAGGGATGCAAAGTGACTTTGTTATACCCAAGGTGTTGAAAAAAAAAATCATAACTGCTACAGTAATGGGTTCTTTTAATTAAAAATAGATGATATTTTCCATAGTCTCTGCTGGTTCTGCTTGCTTAAATTAGTGATTTTTTTTACATCTCTTATCTGCTTTTAATATGCATATGATAAGGATTAAAGAAGCTGTCACATGTCACCTAACAGCATGCAGAATAGTACATTCTTACCTGTTTAATATCCAGTTATGCCCGGTGTGTTCTCGTTCGTTCTCTAGTGTTGTCTCTGCTCAGATCGTTATTTTCCAGGGTTATTAATTATTACTGCAAACATGCCACCTTTCAACCACAGTGAAAAGGGTTTATCTGGGATCCCGGGTTAACGTGGATCAACCAGATACTGTGATCAGTATTTTAGCATTGCGTTTGCTCTTCATCCCAGTATGTGTGTTCAGAGTGAAGGTGTTCACGCAGAGGTTTCCCTTGCGTTCCTAAAAGGGAGGTGGTTTTAGAGATGACCACTTGAGGTGTCATTTTCTGCCCCCTCTACATCTGTGAGTAAATAGCAAAGCAGCAACAGAGAACACACATACAGTAAGAGGGTTTGAAACAGGCAAGTAATTACATGTCAGGAAAGCGGAGATCATACAAAGTATCCTTTCAAGGGTACAAAGCCACTACTGGACAAATCGGGTTCTTCTAACCCCCCCAGTTTCTTAATTCATTCTAAATTAGAATTTGGAATATGGAGAAAGACAAAGGCAACATCCCTGCTGTTCTTTGAAAACCTGCAAGTCTTTTTTTTTTAATGGGGGCTGTATTGTAAAAATGATTACATTTCCTTCTTTCCTGAGAAACCAGTGCAACAAAAGACCCTCATTAAGAGTTCTTCAGAGACAGTGGCTGTGTCGGTTCCCTGCACTAGAGCCACTTATGGCAGCTTTGCAAAGCCGTCTGTGGTAGCGCTGTATTCAAGGTTAATCGAGTCGTTTACAGAAGATGAAAAAAGGACAGTAAAGAACCATTTTCTGTCGCGGCATTCAGTCATGTTTTCAGTTTGTAAACCTGACCTTCCCGCTTTTAAAGATGCAACAGCCCCTCTTGTTTCTCTCCCAGGTTTACCCCTGGGACTTAGGGTACCTGCACCCTGCTGTGCTTCCTCCTGCTCCACTCTGCCTCCTTTGCAGCTGAATCTCCCTTTCAGGGGTGAATTTCTGACAAGATCACTGACAACTGACAATGTGCTGGTGACTTTATTACACATGCCAAATACCCACGAGTGCAGAAGCAGCAGTAAATGATGATTTAGGAACACATATAATGGTATAACTAATAGATTTTGTAAAAAGCATGCAAATTCAGAGGGCATAAAGTGTTCCTTTTAAAGTTACGCTAATTGTGAGTCACACAACGATGACAAATTGCAAGCGGAAATGCAGCTCCACCGCTTTTAAAGCATTAGGCTGTAGTACCATTCATCCAACAGCCTGATCTTCATTTAGAAAAGAGAAACGTGTCTGTTAAAATTGAATTATAGCCTCATCTTCAGCACATGGTTGCAATCCAGCTATGTAATGTGGGTTCACTCATCAGCTGCACGAATGGGTACTGTGACATTCTGTTCATTCATTTTATTTTTTTTGTTCTAGCAATGCAGCATATATATATATATATGAATCAGTGATTGGAAATCCTGGCCTGTGATTGAGTAAAACCTCACCATAGAAGGAAAAATAGATTGAACTATTGCCCTAACATCCTTACACCACCGGTCAATAGTCTCCGTCTGTCATGTGATTGGTTCACATCACTGTCAGTCCCACGCCTTTCTCCCCTACACCCTTCACAAGAGAAAATGGCTGAACACCGATTCTGTGAGTTAACAGAAAATTAATTACAAAACATACTACAAAAGAAAGGTGCTCCAAACACTAAAATGGTGATTAAAACGCCACTGTCACTGTTTTCTGACTTTCTGAAATTCAAACAAATTCAAACAGCCTGCAGACCAGACGGAGACAGAGAGAAACTTTTGTTAACTATGCGGTATGAACTTGAAAAACATTTTCTGTTATTTATTTATTTCTGTTATGTATTTATTTACTTGTGCTGTATCAGCTATATTTAAACAAAATATATAAAGTTGTATTTACTGTCCAACCTGGCCTCGCTTATTTTCTTGACTGATTCATATATTAAATATGTACTGCAGACTCAGCCATAGAGGAAAATGAAATGCCCCTCCAGGGTGCATTATAGCTAAGGCCCTGTGAAAATCACCAAAATGTTCTTTAAAATTCACAGCAGTGTATAGTAAAGTATCGTATTTCACGGAGTGTGCACGGAAATATGTTATATATTACGTGTACAGATTATATCTTTTTAAACAGCAAATATGCATCTAAAAGCACTGACATCAAAATTAACATCAAAGTTACTCAAGCACTTTTTACAATAGCTTGTGACACGGTGTTGTAATTAACAGCCTGTAGGTAAAGTGGATCTGCAACAGTAACGTTGCAGGACATACAGAAGAGCTTACCTCCATCGCTGTGTAGAACTCCTGCTGGATACTGCTTTACATGATCTGCTGCAGACACATTTTTAGCCTTTTTAGACACATCCATTTTCTTATTTACAGTGTGTAGTATTTTAATTTCCCGCACAGCACTCTATGCATGGTGAATATTACACGCAGGAACATAGCAGAGCTGTATAGTTTCGTTAATGTGATTTTTTTTTTTTTTGTATGAAATACAAATGATTATGAAATTTGTTTTTATTTCTTGAGAATATTGTAAAAATCGCGGTATTGGGCTAATTTCACGATTTCCGCGCAGTCCGTGAAATCGCGATTTTCACAGGGCCTTAATTGTAGCTCCCTGTCGGTAACAATAGTCTTCCCTCGGGTTAGTGATTTTCTACCATAACCCTCCTCTCCAGTCCATATTTACTATATCTTCTTACATTGTGTTTGCTTAAAAACATTTTGATTCAAACAGAACAAAGAAAAAGCCACAATGCAGAAGCAGCACAGCATGCAGCTGAGCAGTAGGCATCATTACATTGGCTAGCAGATCACTGGTCCAGGTGGACGAGTGAGCCAAACTGAAAGGAAACGAGCAATTTCTCAATGATAGTTTTACCTTTTCATTGCTTGAGCTGCTCCCTTAATTGTGCTTCTTTGTGAATTTGGCACGATCAGTCAGCGTCAAAATTATGTTGTTTGTTATTTGGAAATGTACCTCCGCTAAACTCTGAGTTAGTTGCAGGTTCCACTCAGGTCACTCAGTCTAGTCCTGGGGAATGGAGTTAGTTGCAGGTTCCACTCAGGTCACTCAGTCTAGTCCTGGGGAATGGAGTTAGTTGCAGGTTCCACTCAGGTCACTCAGTCTAGTCCTGGGGAATGGAGTTAGTTGCAGGTTCCACTCAGGTCACTCAGTCTAGTCCTGGGGAATGGAGTTAGTTGCAGGTTCCACTCAGGTCACTCAGTCTAGTCCTGGGGAATGGAGTTAGTTGCAGGTTCCACTCAGGTCACTCAGTCTAGTCCTGGGGAATGGAGTTAGTTGCAGGTTCCACTCAGGTCACTCAGTCTAGTCCTGGGGAATGGAGTTAGTTGCAGGTTCCACTCAGGTCACTCAGTCTAGCCCTGGGGAATGGAGTTAGTTGCAGGTTCCACTCAGGTCACTCAGTCTAGTCCTGGGGAATGGAGTTAGTTGCAGGTTCCACTCAGGTCACTCAGTCTAGTCCTGGGGAATGGAGTTAGTTGCAGGTTCCACTCAGGTCACTCAGTCTAGTCCTGGGGAATGGAGTTAGTTGCAGGTTCCACTCAGGTCACTCAGTCTAGTCCTGGGGAATGGAGTTAGTTGCAGGTTCCACTCAGGTCACTCAGTCTAGTCCTGGGGAATGGAGTTAGTTGCAGGTTCCACTCAGGTCACTCAGTCTAGTCCTGGGGAATGGAGTTAGTTGCAGGTTCCACTCAGGTCACTCAGTCTAGTCCTGGGGAATGGAGTTAGTTGCAGGTTCCACTCAGGTCACTCAGTCTAGTCCTGGGGAATGGAGTTAGTTGCAGGTTCCACTCAGGTCACTCAGTCTAGTCCTGGGGAATGGAGTTAGTTGCAGGTTCCACTCAGGTCACTCAGTCTAGTCCTGGGGAATGGAGTTAGTTGCAGGTTCCACTCAGGTCACTCAGTCTAGTCCTGGGGAATGGAGTTAGTTGCAGGTTCCACTCAGGTCACTCAGTCTAGTCCTGGGGAATGGAGTTAGTTGCAGGTTCCACTCAGGTCACTCAGTCTAGTCCTGGGGAATGGAGTTAGTTGCAGGTTCCACTCAGGTCACTCAGTCTAGTCCTGGGGAATGGAGTTAGTTGCAGGTTCCACTCAGGTCACTCAGTCTAGTCCTGGGGAATGGAGTTAGTTGCAGGTTCCACTCAGGTCACTCAGTCTAGTCCTGGGGAATGGAGTTAGTTGCAGGTTCCACTCAGGTCACTCAGTCTAGTCCTGGGGAATGGAGTTAGTTGCAGGTTCCACTCAGGTCACTCAGTCTAGTCCTGGGGAATGGAGTTAGTTGCAGGTTCCACTCAGGTCACTCAGTCTAGTCCTGGGGAATGGAGTTAGTTGCAGGTTCCACTCAGGTCACTCAGTCTAGTCCTGGGGAATGGAGTTAGTTGCAGGTTCCACTCAGGTCACTCAGTCAAGCCCTGGGGAATGGAGTTAGCTGCAGGTACCACTCAGGTCACTCAGTCTAGTCCTGGGGAATGGAGTTAGTTGCAGGTTCCACTCAGGTCACTCAGTCTAGTCCTGGAGAATGGAGTTAGTTGCAGGTTCCACTCAGGTCACTCAGTCTAGTCCTGGAGAATGGAGTTAGTTGCAGGTTCCACTCAGGTCACTCAGTCTAGTCCTGGGAAATGGAGTTAGTTGCAGGTTCACTCAGGTCACTCAGTCTAGTCCTGGGGAATGGAGTTAGCTGCAGGTACCACTCAGGTCACTCAGTCTAGTCCTGGGAAATGGAGTTAGTTGCAGGTTCCACTCAGGTCACTCAGTCAAGCCCTGGGGAATGGAGTTAGTTGCAGGTTCCACTCAGGTCACTCAGTCTAGTCCTGGGGAATGGAGTTAGTTGCAGGTACCACTCAGGACACTCAGTCAAGCCCTGGGGAATGGAGTTAGTTGCAGGTACCACTCAGGTCACTCAGTCTAGTCCTGGGGAATGGAGTTAGTTGCAGGTTCCACTCAGGTCACTCAGTCAAGCCCTGGGGAATGGAGTTAGTTGCAGGTTCCACTCAGGTCACTCAGTCTAGTCCTGGGGAATGGAGTTAGCTGCAGGTACCACTCAGGACACTCAGTCAAGCCCTGGGGAATGGAGTTAGTTGCAGGTTCCACTCAGGTCACTCAGTCAAGCCCTGGGGAATGGAGTTAGTTGCAGGTTCCACTCAGGTCACTCAGTCTAGTCCTGGGGAATGGAGTTAGTTGCAGGTTCCACTCAGGTCACTCAGTCTAGTCCTGGGGAATGGAGTTAGCTGCAGGTACCACTCAGGACACTCAGTCAAGCCCTGGGGAATGGAGTTAGTTGCAGGTTCCACTCAGGTCACTCAGTCAAGCCCTGGGGAATGGAGTTAGTTGCAGGTTCCACTCAGGTCACTCAGTCTAGTCCTGGGGAATGGAGTTAGTTGCAGGTTCCACTCAGGTCACTCAGTCTAGTCCTGGGGAATGGAGTTAGTTGCAGGTTCCACTCAGGTCACTCAGTCAAGCCCTGGGGAATGGAGTTAGTTGCAGGTTCCACTCAGGTCACTCAGTCAAGCCCTGGGGAATGGATTTAGTTGCAGGTTCCACTCAGGTCACTCAGTCTAGTCCTGGGGAATGGAGTTAGTTGCAGGTTCCACTCAGGTCACTCAGTCAAGCACTGGGGAATGGAGTTAGTTGCAGGTTCCACTCAGGTCACTCAGTCTAGTCCTGGGGAATGGAGTTAGTTGCAGGTTCCACTCAGGTCACTCAGTCTAGTCCTGGGGAATGGAGTTAGTTGCAGGTTCCACTCAGGTCACTCAGTCAAGCCCTGGGGAATGGAGTTAGTTGCAGGTTCCACTCAGGTCACTCAGTCAAGCCCTGGGGAATGGAGTTAGTTGCAGGTTCCACTCAGGTCACTCAGTCTAGTCCTGGGGAATGGAGTTAGTTGCAGGTTCCACTCAGGTCACTCAGTCAAGCCCTGGGGAATGGAGTTAGTTGCAGGTTCCACTCAGGTCACTCAGTCTAGTCCTGGGGAATGGAGTTAGTTGCAGGTTCCACTCAGGTCACTCAGTCTAGTCCTGGGGAATGGAGTTAGTTGCAGGTTCCACTCAGGTCACTCAGTCAAGCCCTGGGGAATGGAGTTAGTTGCAGGTTCCACTCAGGTCACTCAGTCTAGTCCTGGGGAATGGAGTTAGCTGCAGGTACCACTCAGGACACTCAGTCAAGCCCTGGGGAATGGAGTTAGTTGCAGGTTCCACTCAGGTCACTCAGTCAAGCCCTGGGGAATGGAGTTAGTTGCAGGTTCCACTCAGGTCACTCAGTCAAGCCCTGGGGAATGGAGTTAGTTGCAGGTTCCACTCAGGTCACTCAGTCAAGCCCTGGGGAATGGAGTTAGTTGCAGGTTCCACTCAGGTCACTCAGTCTAGTCCTGGGGAATGGAGTTAGTTGCAGGTTCCACTCAGGTCACTCAGTCAAGCCCTGGGGAATGGAGTTAGTTGCAGGTTCCACTCAGGTCACTCAGTCAAGCCCTGGGGAATGGAGTTAGTTGCAGGTTCCACTCAGGTCACTCAGTCTAGTCCTGGGGAATGGAGTTAGTTGCAGGTTCCACTCAGGTCACTCAGTCAAGCCCTGGGGAATGGAGTTAGTTGCAGGTTCCACTCAGGTCACTCAGTCTAGTCCTGGGGAATGGAGTTAGTTGCAGGTTCCACTCAGGTCATTCAGTCTAGTCCTGGGGAATGGAGTTAGTTGCAGGTTCCACTCAGGTCACTCAGTCAAGCCCTGGGGAATGGAGTTAGTTGCAGGTTCCACTCAGGTCACTCAGTCAAGCCCTGGGGAATGGAGTTAGTTGCAGGTTCCACTCAGGTCACTCAGTCAAGCCCTGGGGAATGGAGTTAGTTGCAGGTTCCACTCAGGTCACTCAGTCAAGCCCTGGGGAATGGAGTTAGTTGCAGGTTCCACTCAGGTCACTCAGTCTAGTCCTGGGGAATGGAGTTAGTTGCAGGTTCCACTCAGGTCACTCAGTCAAGCCCTGGGGAATGGAGTTAGTTGCAGGTTCCACTCAGGTCACTCAGTCTAGTCCTGGGGAATGGAGTTAGTTGCAGGTTCCACTCAGGTCACTCAGTCAAGCCCTGGGGAATGGAGTTAGTTGCAGGTTCCACTCAGGTCACTCAGTCTAGTCCTGGGGAATGGAGTTAGTTGCAGGTTCCACTCAGGTCACTCAGTCAAGCCTTGGGGAATGGAGTTAGTTGCATTTTCCACTCAGGTCACTCAGTCAAGCCCTGGGGAATGTTTTGCTGAGCTGCCAGACTGTTGATTCTGACACACAGTTCTAAACACTGTTCTGAACTCTAGAACCGGAGTGACAGGTGTCATTAGGATGTTTTTGTCCAGCATCATTTACATTTTCTTTTGTTTGTTTTTTACTGCAGCACGCTTCATATAAATGCTCAGTGTTGCGTTTTCCTCACATCTTCGATAAACAAATTGCCTATAAACAACAGGAATCAAATTGTTGTCTGTGAAACTCTACAAAGTAGCTGTCAGGCTCGTGGTGCATACAAATTGCCGTAAGAGACAAACACAATTTGACTTTCACAAATTACTCTGCAAGTCCTGTGTCACTTACGGGTCTTTCGACTTTGAATCATTTTTGATGTCACGCATTCTGCTAATGAAATGGTTTTTCCTGCTGAAATAGGCAGACCCGGTGTTTCAGGATTTCTAGAAGTCTTTCATAATTGCAAAGAAAGGTTTTGCAAACAAGTCTAATGATAACATTAAACCCCATGGAGGAGCTGACATCGTAATGCATCAGTGTGTTAAAGGAAACAGATCTTCCGGTACACACAGATCTGTGTTATTCACTGTGGTGTTTGATTCAATACTACACACAGGCCTCTTTTAAACAGCCTTTCTGGAAGCCATGCACCTTCTCCAAGATAATAATGCATGGGCCATATTTTCAAAACCTCTTTAATTAACTTAATTTTTTGAAAGAGGTAAAACACCAGTTTTTTAAAATTATCTTAAGCACTCTCGGTGTCTTTTGTGTCTCATTTTATAACATTAACATGATTCTCTTCTTTCAAAAAATAGGACTTCATTACAGAATGGCCCTATGCAGTGTCGTCAGAGGCCAAAGTCTATAACAGTATGGCTTACATGAGGCTTGGATGTGGTTTGTCATTCTATTGTATCGTATTAGTTTCAGAACATCCAGTATCTTGTGTTAATATTGTTGAAATGCAATGGGTTTCCATTTCTTTTGCTGGAGAATGCAGTTCAGTGTAAGTTGCTTCTTATGTTATTCCTTTTCTGCCGATGCAGGGTGAGAGATTTGTTAAAAGTAGCTGACCAGACAGGTATCACTTTAAGTGTTGTACCATTTCTTGGCAGTTGTTATTGCAGAAACAGTATCCAAGCCAGTCACTTTGAATTGGCAGAAAATAGTTTTTTAAAGAGAATGCTAAACAAGGACGTTTAGAAAATGTATAGCATTCATGGATGATGAATGAAATTATTTAAGCGCTGCCAAGAAAAGGTAAACCTTTCTTTACTTTTGATAGCCATCTCAATGATTTTCCTTCAGCCTTTAAAAAACAAAACTCTCCTAGCTTACAGGATGAAATAAAAAAAAAGAATCAGAAAAAAGGTTTGATGATCAAGGCAAAAAACTTGAGATAACAAGTAATAGCGATAATTAAACCCAAAAGATATAGCAAGCAAGACTGCTCTCAGTTCTGTCGATTCTGTCCCTGGCCTTTTGAAATGCATTAGTAAAGCAATAAAGAATATGGAAGGCTGAAAGATACCTGCCTGAACCATGATCTTGTGCACATCACTCACCCTGGCCGAATGAATTATACAGGCATACTCAGGGTAGATTCTGTACAGTACAAACCACCGTGGAACAGACTGGTGTCGGGGAGGCTCATCAATTTACTTTCAGTTTCTCTTGGACCTCATTTGAAGGTGTTAAACAATTTCTTACAGAAGGAGAATTCTAAAATGGTTCCATTATAGAGACATAATGCTTTTTTGTCATTATTAGCCTTTATAATGTAATGAAAGGGAATCGGCTGTAAGCTTTAAGCATGACTGGATTACAAGCAGGCAAATGAACCCTTATAGTGTACAAATATTGGTGTGACTGCAATAGAAAAGATGTTTGGTATGAATTCAGTTTATTTTGTATTGACAGAATGAACACGACTGATCGTACACAGTACAGTATTTTGTGTTTACAATGACCAGGTGCAGTTATCATTTTCTCTTCCAGGACACAGATAAGGAGTATTGAACTGTTAGAGAAATAAAATGACATTTACCATTTAAAAACATAGAGGCTGGCCTCTAAAGGAAACAGAAAATGATTCATTTTACATGCCTGGGTTCCTTCTGGACTCTATTAATGCAGATGGAAGGTTATGCAGTAAACTTCCTTTACAGCAAAGCATACCGCATCAATGTGTCATCCATGCATTACTATTTATTACTGTAAATAGAGATGAAATGCTTCATTATTTAGAAAGTTTAGAGTCGGTTAGGGAAGGAGGGAGTTGTGGGATCACGGTACTCTACATGTGATGAAAACATATTTTTCTTTTGTATCTTTGTTAAGCTGTAACTTACAGAAGTGTTAAAAAGTTTGCAAACAGTAAATGATTTCCAGCAAGACTAGGGCTGGGGATTGTATTGCCCATATCTCCTCTCTCAGACCCGTTACTGAATATCTTGGCATCCCTGAATAGATAACTATTTTAATGAGCCAGACATCTCACAAGTAGAATGGTGCCCCGAAATGTTCTCCTTTTTCTAGGAAAGCAGCACAGCTGGGGATGGGGAGTTTGTTGTCAGATGACTTCACTCAGACTACTTGCTCACTAAATATCCTGGTATCCCTGAATAGAAAACTGTCTCCTCTTTAAAAATAAGCTAATGATTTTAATGAGCAATCCGTCTCACAAGTTCAGTGGTACCCTAAATATGATTCATTTACTAACAATGCTGAATGACTGGGTGGAGCATTTGTTCTCTGTTTTACCCCAAAAAATGGTTTCCTGGGTGGTGGCTGCCGAGACTGGTACAGTATTCAATGTAGCGTTGTCCTTGGCAGTCCTAAGCCAGAAACCTGTTTATGAGGGTAACATGAAGATGTCATAACCAGTGATTCTGCATTGGTAATAAGTGGAGAGACAGTTCATTAAAATCTCTTGCATATTTCTAAAGAGGAGATGATTATCTAGTCAGAGATACCAGGGTATTTAGTAAGTAGGGCTCTGAGTGAGGCAGTACAGTCCCCAGCCCTTGTCTTGCTGTAAATCATTTGCTGATTCCAAACTTTTGAACACTACTGTATCCTGGGGGTTCCCATAATGCAATGCTGCTGCTAGGTGCTAAGGGTTGATGTCGGCTCTTAACATCATGTCAATAGTGTATGTATAATCTTAATGCCTTGACTAACATTATGTACCATTAGAAAACAAAAGGGCTGATTATAATGAGGCTGGCTTTGAAAATAGCTCCCATCGAGAATCATTCTCAGTTTCTTGAGTGTTTTTACTGAACAAGGCTAAGGTTGCATCCCATGTGAGTGAAACAGGGTGGAGGCTGGGCACAAACCTGCGACCCCGCGCACCGCAAGAGAGCATCTTAACCACAGTGCACAAGAGCCGGGCTCGTCTGCATTCGTGGTGTTAGAGCTTTTAACCTCCTCTCATCTCACCGACAGGAGACAGAGCAGAGTCAGGAACGGCACAACACTGCCCGGTACATGAGCTCCATAGAAAGAGAGCAAGCATTAGTCACTTTCGCAGTTCCTCCATGTCGCTTTCTAATGATGTGAGGAAATAATTTCCTCTATATATTAATTTATTCAGTGGCCAATTGCAAAGATGCAAGGATATTGAACCGTGTGAAGACCAAGGCTTGAAAATGAATTTGAGTGTTATCGCATTAACACTGTAAGATAATTGATTGCACCTGCTCATTATTCATTAAACCTGCACCATGATGCTCTTCAAATAATTATTACAGCCCTTGGAGCATTCGTCTCATGGTACAGCAGTGCACTGTGCATGCAATACACGATTCTGTGATGTTTAATTTACTCTCTGCACTGGAAATGTAAAGCAATACGTCTGCAGTTTAAATACTGTATCTATGTCTTTGCACAAACTTCACATGCTAGTACCCTGGAATGTATATGGATTTCATTAGAAAATGCACATCTCTCGAATAGATGCTATTTAAAGTAAATCACAGTCTACTTTATGCAGGAACAAGTGTATTTGCATAGTAATTACTAAGTAAGTGCATGTGTACTTCCATAGCATTTCAGTGTTATTATGCATAGTTACAATGTACTGAAAGTGTACATTTTTTTTGCATGAAGTACACAATTGTATCAGAAAAGGGTTAGAGTTAGGATTTGGGTTAGGGGGGTTAGGACTAGAGATAGGTTTAGAGTTAGGGAAGTGTTAAGGTTTAATTAGGTTTAGATCATGTAAAAGTAAATTGTAATTATGTATAATACCATTGTAATGATGTGTAGGTGCACATGTATTAACTAAGTAACTGCATATAAACGAACAGTAATTAGAGACACTTCATGTAAAGTGTTACCCTTTATGGTGTCTGCAAACTAGATCATTAAAAATAGAACCTCAGTCTAAAGGACACAAGCAAAGGTAATATGATACATTTATTTAAAGGAACCTGCTTCAGTGGTATTGCTGTAGACTGCAGCCAGGGGAAGATTACAGTACCCTGCAGTATAGCTGGTTGTGATTGCTAATGGTTGCATGGTAACCCTTTAGAGCCAAGTTATTGTATACTGTATCTGATGCTTAATCAATGCATCACACATACTTGAGTTGTGTTTACTGAGTGCAGAGATGAATACAGTACATGTTTTTGCCTGTGGTTATCAAAGTCTCATTAAATGTATGGATGTTGAAGTCTGTTTGTTTAGCATTCCAGTATATAATGCTTAGAGCATTTCGGCCTATCCCCATCTTTTACCAGAGAAAACAGCACAAAACCTATGAATAAATGTACCAAACCAGAAGTACAGAAAACTACTCAGGCTTGTATTTGCATTGCTTGCACGGAGTCTTAAGCTGTCTCCTATTTATTTTAGAATTGGAAGTGGGGTTTTTTATCCATTCAGAAATAAATTCCATTAATGCTAAACTTTGGCGTAAGCAGCTTTGAGAATCTAGCCCAAAGTATGACTTCAATCCAGGCAACTGGGCACATGTCAACTTCCCTTCCTTACTGTTGTAGCATTGCATAAGAACAGAAGAAAAGTTTGGGAGCGAGAAAAGGCCAGTCAGCCCATCAAGGCTCCTCCATATTAGCACACCATTCTCTACTGGGGAGGGGGGGTCGAATTTAAAAGTCATTTTTTAAATGTTCCCAGTTTTAGATCCTACTGCGTCACCTGGTAGGCTATTCCATGCATTTATAACTCTATGTAAAAAAGCCAGCAGGCAGGTGTGGCTGGAGCAGCTTCTTTTTTGAGACAATGAGCCACTCAGAGCTTCAGAAAGCAGCTTGTTTAATGATTTTATGTGAACCAGCAGCTGGTCGAAGGAGGAGACTTAATCACATTTGTCAAATTCCATGTCCCGAGCAAACAACACCAATTCCTTGTTGGAAATTCAGAAATGTGGAGAGACCTCTAGGGGGGGATCATGGCTTTATTTAATTAAGAACGAAAGAGGGGCCGGTATTTGGTCATGGAAGAGGTGGATCTTTTTCAAATTTCCAGCTGGCTGCACTCTCTAGAAGGTTTCTCCTGATGGCAAGTTAATTGCAATTGTTTTTAGAATTGTAGCTACTTTTGTTGTTACTGACTGAGTCCAGTGCCTGAGTTTCCATTCTATAACTGAAACCTCAGGGCCTTAGTTGTTATTTGTTATTACAGAACCAGTTTCCTTGTATTACAGTAAATACCAACGAGTGAATGTGTTCTCCTGGAAGTCAGTAAGAGCATGAGAATCGTGTCGAGGGACGACACTGTATATAGTAGCTCCTATATGACTTGCTTTCTTTCCATTTTCCTTTTACCCACTGATAATTGGTTACTGATTAATACAATGTTTTATTTCTTCTTTAATGATTTAAACAGTGTTGCGTCTGCAGTAAATAGCAGAGTCCTGAAATGTATAAACCCAGGTTAATATAGAGGTAACTAGCCAATGATGCACTGTGTATCGATGTAAAATGATCCCTCCTTCATAGGATAGATATTCTGCCCTGTCACAATAGAGGGGTTTATTATGGGTTAATTAGCATTTACAAGATATACCGTATCGGAGAAAAAAACAAACAAATGAATAACAGAAAAGATTTGGATCCAATTATAAAAAGGACCTTTGTTTATACAGCTGTGGGCAAACGTTTGGCGTCACACTATAGAATTAACTCATTGTGCTTCTTAAAGTCCAGAATCCTGCTGAATAATGTTACGTTAACATATTGAATTGCATACCGCTTTGTAGTTTTCCATATACTTAATGAAAAACTGACAAAAATTGAAAGATGTGACATTTCGAAATCTAACACGAAATACTGTACTACTGTTATGGCTTCTGGTACACTTTTGCAATATAATTTTGTAGTTTCACTGATTACATGATGTTAAATAAAATATCTAAATTATGTTTATACAGTTTTTGTTTAATTATCTCTAAAATTCAAGGTGATGCTAAACTTTTGGCCCTCACTGTAAATTCAGTCTGGATTCCTGGCTTTCCTCTCCTGCTTGCCTTGCTGTGTTCTCTGTCCTGTGATCGCTCTCTACTCCATGGCTATCACTGACTTGAGCTTTGTCTTCTCCAGCAGATGGTACGGGAGCAATACACCACCACGACGCAGGGCACTAGCCTGCAGAGGCCGGACAACGAGTATGTCTACAAAATCGGGATCTACGGCTGGAGAAAGCGCTGTCTCTACCTGCTCGTCCTGCTTCTGCTCATCATTTTGGTTGTGAACTTTGCACTGACTATCTGGGTCCTCAGAGTGATGTGGTTCAATCCGGTAAGCTGGGTTAACTCTGTCTAATTCTTCTTTGTTTTAGGCTAAATGAATTCAGACCCTTCAGCCTACCTTACCTCGTAGCTGATTCCTATTAATCCCAGGGATTAGGCTGGTTGTCACTCAAACCAGCGGTGCCTTCTCATATCAAAATGAGAAGTTATTGTTTGAATTACTCACACCTCGTGACAAGGTGCTTTCACATCATTCTGGAGCTCATCTTCTGTTCTACTTTCCTGACAGTACTTATGTGATGCAAGCTAGATGACGCCGGCTCTAACTTCTATAAGGACACCTTGGCTGAGCTAGTCTCTGTAATACTGTCTGTGTCTACGGAAGGCAACTAGAACATGAACACAGACGAAGAAGAACACACAAATGAAAGTATTGCAATAAGAAGCACTCAGAAAGACAAGGGACAGTAATAAGAAGATGTAATGTGAAGGTTTTACTCTCTAATATGTAGCTCAGTAGGGAGGGAGGGGAGCCCTAATAACTTACAACAGGTTCAAAGGCAGGGTGAGTTGAGGAAGTCAGCACTCAATAGAGAAGGAGGCAGAGTTTACACTGTGAGAAGAGCATGCACAGGAATCTCTTGTCTATTTGTTTGAATCCACACTCTGGTTTATCCCCCCTGACCTGCTGGCTCTCTGCTGGGGACTGCTCCAATCTCTTGTGAATTGCATCTATTTGTTTGAATCCAGACCCAGTTTTATCCCCCCTGACCTGCTGGCTCTCTGCTGGGGACTGCTCCAATCTCTTGTGAATTGCGTCTATTTGTTTGAATCCAGACCCTGTTTTATCCCCCCTGACCTGCTGGCTCTCTGCTGGGGACTGCTCCAATCTCTTGTGCTGTCAGTGTTTCGTGGTACTCATTCTTTTGCGGCACACATATGCCCCCTGAGAGGCCAGAGGAGCGATATCTATTGGATTCATTTTTTCACTCCCTAGAGGCTTGTACTTAATTCACACAAGCGACGGTGATTCACTATCACTGCTGGCATCCAGCCCAGGAGGGATCGTTCTTCAGTGAAACTGGTATTTGTGGAACTTCGCAGCAGTCAAAAGATACCCAGACTCTGAGTGCTTATTACAGATCACTATCTGGTAAGAGTACCGAGCTGAAGTTGCAGTTGATCCTGTGCATTGATTGGTAAATAGTGTGTATCTCCTGTGTCAGCTTGTTTATATTATTTATAGAGTCCCAAGGCGGTGGGGCCGTGTGTTCAACGATTTAGCATCACAATGTTTAATCTCTATTAACAGACCATTTGGAGCTGACCTGTGGATTGTGTCAAAGCTGTCATGGACAGGGGTGTTATACCATATTATTAAACAAATTGAAAAGCCGTTCTGAATGACGTGAACGGATTGAGATGTCAAAATGGAGCAAATGTGAACATCAAGGTTATCTTGTAGTGATGCACACAGCTATGGGAGCAGAGTAGAATCTTGCTAGGGTTTATGTACTGAACCTAATCAGCCAACTTTGTACTAACCTTTAGATGACACATCGAAGGGCATCGAAGATCAACACCTCACAGAAAACATTTGAGGATGATGCTACAGAAACCACATGTGATGGAGGAAAGGGTTTGAGCGTTCATGTTCTGTGCATGCAAACAAATGCACTTCAATGGACTGTGGAAGTCTAGCAGCTTCTCCTTCATTTATCCAATGTAGCCTGGCCATATTCACATAACTCTGAAAAACAAAGAAAAAACATGATGGTAGTATGATGACCCAGTCCAAATGCCATTGAGCCTGAACACAAGGTTCAGTTATCCTGAAGAAATTATATTAGGATTTTGCTCTGGTCAGTGAGCTGCATTAAAGAATAGGTCAGAAGATCAATTTTTGTGGTTATTGCATCTAATAGATTTATATCGTTGAACAGTAATGAGGTAATGAGCAGACCTGATGAGGCGTAGGGGTTTTGATTTTTGGGTTGTATCATTTTCTTTCACTGTTCTGTGTTGGCCTGGTTGATTTTTTCGCACACCTTGCTTTGCTGCTTTTGCTTCTGTTGTGGACTTTTTAGCAGAGGATAAATAGAGACCGATTGTAATGTCTCATTCGACACACTGCAGCAGATTCACACAAGTGACCCAATCCATGTAAAGCAAAATGGACCGTACCTCAGCTGTCAATCAGCGACATACAGTTGTGAAATAATCCTGCGTGTCTCCTTGCTCATTCCTGTTTTGTTAGTTTTACTTTGTTGTTGTAGTTTTTTTCTTGGAAGCTGTTGATGATGCAGACAATGACCTTAAAATAGTGATGGTTAGTTTATATGAATTTCAGTGGAATAGCTGTGATTCCTAGGGTGTTTCATCTTTAAAACTAGAACAAAACATGCTGTCTTAAGGTGTTACTCTTCCAATACAAATATGAATTTGAGGCAATTATTTTGAAGTTATCATCATCTGTGAACAGTATAGTATCGTAATGATTTTCATTACGTGCGAGTGGCTGTTAATTACTTTATGCTAATATTGGACTTTGCTTTAAAGATAAAATGAGATAGTAGTCGTGGGGACCAACCAAGACGTAGCTTCACTGTAATATATGAGCCTCTAGAGCCAGGTAACGTGGCTGAAGTATAATGCTGGCTCCAGGGATCAACCAAAGTGTCGCCTCCCTAGCGCCTCAGCATGGCAGCCGTCTGGAATGGGCTGGGTGGAGCCCTTCACAGGGGTTATCAGGTGGACCATCCCATCTTCGGTGTTTCGGCGTCCTATCCATTCCCCACATAATAAAAATAAAATCGCTGTGTGATAAAGTGTGGGATATTGAGAGCAATGAATTAGAGAACCGTCCTTACAAATAAAGTGTAGCACATGTGCAGTTTGGCCTGACTGGGAATTAAACACATGAGTGGATTGTCGAATTATGTAACAACAAGGGAGAACTGCACTATGTGGAGATTGATCTCTGTAGGCTTTTGTTTCCAACCAGCCATCACACGCGTGCAGTTTATGAAGACAGAAAACAGGATTAACCCACTTAATGCCAATGAGGGAATTTGCAGAACATAAATGAACTGTAAACAAGCCCGTGGAGCTCTGATGTTCTGAAAAGGGAAACGCAATAACAGGATGCATGAGAATCTGAGCAAAACACAGGAATCCACAAAAAATATTCAAGATAATTGACCTTTTATGATTGCAGTATGCATATATCTGCTTTTGATACTGTATGGTGTATTACACACTGATATTTCTATACTAGCCTACCAGAAAGATTTTTTAGGTCAGTGCTCCCCCCTTTATAACACTACTGTCAGGAGCCATAGTCACGAGACTGTACTATCTGTGTTCTGTCTTATAATGAGAATGAAAGTGCTAATGGAATGGCATTATGGGGCAAATGGGAGCCACAGCCAGGCAGTCTGGTACCTGGTTCCACGGTATAAAGGGACACCTTATACAGGCACAGGTTTCCTTAGTAAAATGTTTCAGATTTATCTCCTTGTACAGGCATATTATACATGTTTTATATTTTGACAAATGGCCTTTCAAACTATGCTCTGGCCCGGAAGCTTTGCCACCAAGTCTGTATGAATAAACATAGAAAGAGTGAAGAGCAGTATCTGATCTATACCTTTCTGTATGGATTCTCCTTTATTAATGGAAACGTCAATTCCGTGGCATTTTCAAATGCTCTTTGGAGGGATGATACTGACCTTGCTCGGGTTCGGTGTTATCATGCAGAAGCATAGGCATTAATATCAAAGCCAGTGATAAATAAATGCAGTTTCATCCTCTGAAGTGCCTGAGGACTTTATTTATTGATACATAATTGTTTCAAGGAGTTGCCATTTGTGGGTTTATGGCACAGGCCTCTGTCATTGCGAACAAATTGAACTCTGTTTAAATGTATTTTTATTGCATAATGATAAGCCATCCAAAGTAAAGGGAAAAGTGAGTTTTAGTTTTGAGGTGTTCTTGAGGACAAGGTGGCAGGTGCACTTAACACAAGAGCAGAACGATGGCTAACCTGACAGAATAGTTTGGGTAAAAACAGTCAAGCAGGCCAATAGCTGCTCTGTGTGTGAACTCACTGTTTTGTAACACTTAGCTGTTTGTGTGCTATATTTTAAAAACTGCTTGGAATTAAAAAAAAAAAGATATATTTATTAATATTCTAAAATGTCATTTATATGTAAATTGATTGCAACAGCAACTGCACTTCTGTACATTTTCACAATTACGTGATGTGCGGTTAGTTGATCACCAGTTTCTGAGCTTAACTGTCACTTTTTCAGTGTTACCCCCACCTAACACCTTGGCCAGTGCTTTAAGTGCAGCACAGAAACCAGGTCCAGAGGACACACTCGGAAACCAAGTGCACGTAGACTTGGGACAGACGGCAAGGAACAACTCTTTACAGATGAAATGGTGAGGGGATGGTATGTTGTTAATGGTGTTTGTTCCAGTCACACAGAAATAATGCTAATGATGATCTGGAGTAAATAGCTTCGCAAATCTAGACCAGGATTTTTTGAAGGAATTTAGTTTTGGCTACAAACTACTGCATCCTATTTCGAGGACAGTCAAGTTAGACATGCCCGTAATCAAGCAGCGACATTTATGGCGGCTATGAAGCTCAACACATAGAAAATGGAGCTTTATCTTCACTGTGGGGAGGAAAACACCAGGAAATCATTTTTAGGCTTCAGTTTCTTATTTTATATTGAGGCGTCATAAAAGCATCTCAAGGGCTGTGTTTACAGAATTAACAGTTACATTTAGACTTCACTTTTGCAGTTAACTAAATTAGAGTAAGTTATCACAGCAATATAGTTAGAGAAAAATAAAATAGCAGGTAGAGGCCAGTTAAAAATGCCCCCCAAAAATTACAAAGTAACCTGTCCTGAAATGAGGACAATGGCACTTAAAGATAAACAGTGCTTGAAAGAAAATAAACTTTGAACCCTTTTTAAAACAGGTGCACTGATGATCTATCAGACCAGAACAGTGCAATTTGGAGTTCAATTATCCAAGTTAGCTTAATATCGAGGTACATGAAACATGCTGGCTTAGTCTGCCTCGTTAAATCAGCAAATAATATATGTCTTATTGACGTCCTTCAGCAGTCTGCCCCTCAGTAATTGCAGCTGCAGAAGAGGCTCCCAGTACAATTAACAGCTTCTTAGGAGTCGTTTGGAAGCCTAGAGACATTGAATGGAAGCTGTCTTTACTGGTTGCTTTACAGCACCATCGTGGGTACTGAAGATTGATTTACCGGCATTGCTTTTCAAATAGGGTGTTTACAGTACAAAGTGGTGTCTGATGTTACAATTGCAATATTACACAATGGCTCTGCATTTAATAAATAAATAAAGAAATAAATGCTGTGCTACAGCTGGGATACCATGGTGTTGCTATGCAATTTCTGACTTGCGTGGATCAGAAGATGTTGAATTGGATTTCTGAAGTGTGTTTCGATTGGGAGGGTGTCTGAGTCTTTCCACCCCCTTCTGTGTCTCAAGCCCTCGATTCCATAGTAATGCTGGTGTTCTTTAACCCTTTCATGCATGGCAGCCTCATATGGGGACGGATAAAAACTCTCTTCTAGTCTTTATGTGGGGACATATACAAGGTGACTATTCGTGATAACCTCATAAATATAAAGCAATGGAAAACACATTTGAAAACAATTCAATGAAAAGTATCTTTATTATGTGTCCAAAACTACTTTATTTCCAAGGTATTCCAGGGTTTTTTTGTGCATGAAAGGGCAATTTGGACCATTCCCACTGGATGCAGTTTTTTTTTTTTTATTTGCTGAAGGGAAAAGTTAAATGCAGTAATTGAGTGGTCAGTAAAATGTCACGGCTCCTATTAAGCTAAGGGTGATGAACTGTCTCCCAGCACTTGAAAGGAGTAATTGAGCCACGGCAAGTTTTAATGAACTTTAATTTTTCATAGGCCTGCTGCAGTGTGTGAAGGCATGTTCCAGGGCCTATTGAAAGATGGAAAAACTGCAAAGTTGTTTAGAATGAGTTGTCACTATGGGGCACAACCCAGCTCTGCTGTGTCTTCAGCTCTGCTGTGTCTTCAGCTCTGCTGTGTCTTCAGCTCTGCTGTGCCTTCAGCTCTGCCGTGTCTTCAGCTCTGCCGTGTCTTCAGCTCTGCTGTGTCTTCAGCTCTGCTGTGTCTTCAGCTCTGCTGTGTCTTCAGCTCTGCCGTGCCTTCAGCTCTGCCGTGTCTTCAGCTCTGCTGTGTCTTCAGCTCTGCCGTGTCTTCAGCTCTGCCGTGTCTTCAGCTCTGCCGTGTCTTCAGCTCTGCTGTGCCTTCAGCTCTGCCGTGTCTTCAGCTCTGCCGTGTCTTCAGCTCTGCCGTGGCTTCAGCTCTGCCGTGGCTTCAGCTCTGCCGTGGCTTCAGCTCTGCCGTGTCTTCAGCTCTGCCGTGTCTTCAGCTCTGCCGTGCCTTCAGCTCTGCCGTGTCTTCAGCTCTGCCGTGTCTTCAGCTCTGCCGTGCCTTCAGCTCTGCCGTGCCTTCAGCTCTGCCGTGTCTTCAGCTCTGCCGTGTCTTCAGCTCTGCCGTGTCTTCAGCTCTGCCGTGTCTTCAGCTCTATATTATTTGAAAAATAAATATAATTGAACCTAATCTTGATGATGTAATACTTGAACGACCCCGTGTTATTGTTATAACAGAAAATGTATCAGGGCCATGTTTTCAAAGCGTCTGCTCCAGTCTTTAATTATCTTCTAGTATTTTTTGAAAGCGGTAATTTGAATTGCCAACTGAGAATTTTACAAAACTACAACCAAACAGCTAAGTTATATATTTCCAGTTCTCTTCAGCACTCTCAGTGTGTTTTGTTTAACATGATTTTCTCTGCTTTCAAAAAATAGTTCATTAAGGAATGGAGGAAACGTTTTGAAAATATGTTACTTGATGTCTTATTGACTTTAAATTGTATAAAAAAAAGTTTTCTTGTTTTTCTACAGGAAGGAATGGGACTATTGAAAGTCACTAAAGATGGGCTTCGACTAGAAGGAGAGTCTGAATTTCTATTTCCGCTGTACGCCAAAGAAATTCACTCCAGAATAGTAAGTTGATGCTGCTAACATCCCATTTTGCTACAAATATGCTTTTGATTGTCAGAAACACATGGGGGGGGGGGGGGGGGGGTTATTTCGGAGAAAATAAATGGATTGTCACAAGACAACTTGCAACAACATGTACAGAGTTAGACGTTTGATTTTTCATTTTAAACTCTGTGTTAAAATAATGGAGCAGCCACCTCTATGAGGCTTTGTACAGTCAAATAAAACATCTAAGAGTATAGGTGAATAGATCGCTTGGCCTGTAGGGACGTTATATGTATAGTGATTTATAATGATCTCGTTATGTGTTTTATGTATGGTGGTGACTTGTAAAAGAGACAGATGTATGCATTAAGAGTTCTAGGCAATGGCTGGAGATTGTCATGAGATAATGTGGGACACTGTGTGCTTCAGGACAGACCGGTCTCTCATGCTAAGGGACAGAGTCATCATCACAACCTGCTGTTTTATCTGCAGTATATATGAATGGGATATCTACCAGTACACCGTGCAGGGGGAGGTGGGGAGTCCAATGGGTTGGTCCTGGTTTCCTCTGACACCATTCACACAAGACAGTGGACTTGAGCTTTACAGTCTTTCTTTGCCAGGAGAAGAAAGAGAATAATGACACTGGTTAATATCTGCTTGTTTCCTCAGATCCTAAAGCAATGGTGTCTTTAGTTGAAGGAACCCAGTCTACAGCCTGTCATGCATTTGCTTTTATAGCTACTAGCACAGAAAGCTTGAACACCCCATTTGTCCTGAAAAAGCTGGATTATGTGTGAGAAGGTTACTCCTCATCATCTCATTGCAAAATTTATTTTTATCTGAGACAAGTCAGTTCCTAATGCATTTCATTTTGGCACTGTCCCGTGAGAGGAAAATGTTTTGCATTGCAATATGAGGTATGCACTGTTCTGAAGGTTATTTGAATAGATTTTAATGCAGTTGGGATCTGATGAATGATAGCTGGCTACAGACAGTATATAAGAGAGGCTGTTGTGCCCGGAATTCTCCTGTTTTTTGTTTTTTTTTCGCTCTTTTTTTTTTCCAGGGTCATTTATTTATTCCTCCTTTGTGACAGTCTGGTGTTGTGAAGCATCTTTTTTTGATATGGTTGCTTTATTGTATCTCTGAGTTTTTTTCAATAAATATTATTTCTATATCAGTGTTTGGGACTAAAACATTGTTCTTCTAGGCCAGACAATAATGAGCCTAAAGCTGAGGGAACACAAAGACACTTTCTCTGGCACAGTGGCTTGAAAACTGCTTCCAGGAGACCAGCGGAAGACCTGGTTTGAGGCAACTTTGCTGCATCAAACCCCGAGTCTCCCCTGGTGTGCCGTGCAGTGGCCTGAAACTTAGTCTCCTGAAACCAAGCCACAAAGTGGCTTCATGTTCCCTCAGCTTTGCATGCATTGGGAAAAGGTAACCGCATACAACAACAACATTAGGCCATATTCACAAAAACCTACATCATTAAAATCGATATCACACTGTATACAATCAAGTCAGAAGACAATAGCAGTTGGCGTGCTCTCCTGATAATGTCTTTACTACATCTGGGTTTATTCTATTAGATTATGTGGATCAGGAAAAAAAAAATAAAGTGAAATAAAGCCGACCAATATAATGTCAACCAATTAGAGCAGAACTGTGTTACACTGCTGTAAATCTGGGAATACATGGAATTTTTATAATGAGCGTAACACAGTGGTGGTAATTATGTTGTGCTCGCTTTTGCTTGAACTATTAGAAGGCGACACTTAACCTTAAAACGATCGCGGTGTAAGAGTTTCATGCTATCGGCACATTCGCCTGTAATTGGAAAAAAGAAGGGAACCCACATCAGCTACATTAAAAGATGAAATGTGAGCTGTGCACAGTGGCGCTGTTAATGAAGTCTCTTATAAAGTACACCAGACCAAGTTTATGACTTGATTTCCAAGCTCTGCCGCTGATCTATTCTAATAAATACTTGAAGGAGCTGTCCGTCTCTCTACTCTGCTCTAATATAAAGGTATTGTGTAATTTTAATGGGTTGTAATGTACTTTCGTAAGGGTTTCTTAATCAATATTTGGAGAAGTAAAATAACCAAGGAAAACATTAGTTGAACCGCAGGGGATTTTAGGCCCATACATAATTTGTAGAGCAGCATACATTACACAACGTCAGTGTTCTCTGCTAAGTGTGTTTTGTGTTTTAACTCAGTAAGTTTGCATTTTAAATTCAGTGGTGCAAAGGGAGCATCAACAAGACCTGTGCCAACAATGATGTAGATGGTGAGAGACAGTCGCCATAACAGCCAGGGAATCCCTCTCCTGTTTGGGCAGTTATGGTCAATGCAATACTGGACTGGAGCTCTGAAAACAAATAACCGGTGGCATCTATTTCCACCTCTCTGTTTCCAGAGGTGAATCTCCCATATAAAAGTTTACCACAGTATTTTTGCATGGTGTATTTGCAGTTTTATCATGCTTTTCCCATTGTTACACTATGCATCTACCATAGTTTACCCTTTTTTGTCATGTTTATTAATATGCTTTATCATACATCATTATTGTTTACAATGCTTGCATATGCTTGACTGTGATTTCACTGTGCTTTATTACACTCTGCTATGCTTTTACAATGGGAAACTTTTATAAGTTTTAATGTTATAAAACTAGCTGACTTCATTGTATGGGCGTTCTCTGTGTGTGGAGATGAAATACAATCCCAGTTTATTGGGGTAAGAGAGGCACAGATACTATAGATTGGAGTTTAAATGCATCCAGCCCTTGTCTTTTCATTCAATCCAATGGACTGAGCCAATTCATTCCAAACAGTTATAGTCAATATTTGTATTTTTAAACCTTTTTTAAATGAACTGTTGTTAAAAACAATATTGGTGGTGTCATCAGAGGGGACAATTGACCGTTCATCTGTAGATATTTTTTTTTTGTATTAGCCAATTGGGACGTGAGATCTTGTAGAATTCGAATCTTTATCTTGACGTGAAAGTCGTGTTCACAGCCTGGCCTGTATGTCACAAACAGACAGATCGAGGGCCTTTCCAGCAGCCACAGTGATGAACCTCTTCATTCAGTATCGAAATGGCAACACTGGAATCAGCCTTCCCAGGTCAGTGCCTGGTATCACGCCATCACTATGTGTGATCACTATAATTAATACAATGCTGGGTGCTGAAAGAATGTCTTCATTACTCCTAAACGACTGGCCCTGTTATTATCGGTATTTTGAGCCAGCCTTGATGGAATTTTTATTGCAATTTTGTTCATCTGATGAAGCACCTCAAACATTAATTCGCTGTGAAGAGGAGGAAGCAGCCCTGCTACAGAAATCTCCCCTTGTTCTATTCAAGCTGATCAATCCTCCATCAAGCGCGATGCGGATTTGATCCTTGTCTTCTTTGTCTTTGCAGGACTCATCCCTGCTTCTGCATTCATCTCAAAACATCGTGGTCGATGCTCGTGACATGAACGGGAACGTGACGGGCAGACTAACAGTAGGTAAGATGCGGTTTCCTCAGGAGAAGAAACTGTGAGGGGACGTGTGCTGTAGCACGGTCACAAACCATGGTCTTCTGAGCAGCACCCATTCATGTTGGTGTTTAAGAAACTCTGAGGGGAAGTGTGCCGTAGCATGGTCACAAACCATGGTCTTCTGAGCAGCACCCATTCATGTTTCACAACTATATTTCTAACGAACAGGTTTAAAGGAATTCTATCAATTTTAAGCAAGGCTGAAGGCTTTATAATAACCTGAAAGTTAATTTGAGCTTTCAAACAAAGTCATTATTGATCATTATGTAATTTTGAATATTTTTTCACATCAGCATTTCATAATGAATTAAAACATGTTTTTGCTCTAATTAAACCTTATTAAAAATCAATGCACACCTTAATCCAAAGTGTCAGGGCGATATTAATGTGATTGACTAATATAGTGTTTTTAATCTAGGCCTCAAGGGAAATAATAATTAGTTGTTTTTTTTGTTTTGTTCTATGAATTCACAGTAACAAGACTGATTGCTTTACTGGGTTTATTAAAAATCCACAGAGTGACTGTTTGAAGGAATGTTTTGGTTAATCACTTTTGTACACGAGACATACAGAGCCATGAAGCTCATTATAGCTCAATACAGAGTTCTGTCTCACTGAACTGGAAATCATGAAATTAAAACAGCGCACTGGATGTGAAGAAGTGCAGCTCAGGGAGTTTGTCACACTCACTCAAACCCCTAATATGTGCCCATGCAAACTCCTAAGTCGCATTAACTCTCATTCATGCTGTACATAGTATCCCTGCGCAACACACATTTCAAATGTATTCATTTAACAAGACGGCAAGAAACAACATTATAAAAATCAAGGGCAAAAGCAGACAAGTCATTCATATAGGACAAATACCTGAAACCAGTAATGTCCGATTCCAAGAGTGGGTAGCTAGACCATGGTGCAGAACTCATAAGCCACCAGCTTCAGCTTGACCACCACAATCCCACTAGAAATAAGATTTGAAGTCCAACACCAGAGATTCTCACAGAACATATACCAATAGGACTGGACCAGGGATGGCCAATCACAGTCCTGCAGGGCCATTCCACTCCTGGTCTTTGTTCCAGCCCTGTTATAAATTGTTTAATTGAACCACTTAAACCTCCATCCAGACCCTAAGGTAGTTAATTATCTCATTTTACCTGTTAAACCTGGAGTGGAATGGCCCTGAACTAAACACTTAACACATTACAGCACACACTGTATATCCCTGATGATTGTGGTGTCCAATTATAATAATTTTTTTTAAAGGCGCAAGCTTTATTTTTTAGAGGACAGTGTTCAGCTAATTGGACCGTGTCATTGCAGGGTCTCAGAGCCCAGATCAGTGTGACTTAATAGACACAGATTGCTCTGAGGCTGGTATTGTTGTGCTTGGAAGCAATAGGGATTGTTCATTAAAGTTGTAATAGGCACAGCCTGGTGTTAATGAAGCATGCTGCCTGCGTGAGAAGGGTTCAGTAATGTCCTTCCCACCAAGTCCCTGCAGCCAGTTTCACAAACCAAACCTAATTAATGACTTCAGAAAACCCATTTGCTTTTGGCTTACCATTTGTCCCCGATAATTTCCATTACAACTTTATTTAACCAGATATCTTCCTTTTCATCTCCAAGACGAAGAGCCAAGATATGTATATTATTATTTATTTTTTTATTTTTTACTTTCGTTGGACACCCAGATCAAGACTATTATTTGGAGGCCTCTGGGTGTCCAGCTGGGTTTGGAAAATAATACATTAGTTGAAGGATAAATTGCAAGACTAATTGAATGATTTCAGAAGCGATTACATTTTGATGGCATTTCCACATTATACTGTAAAGGCTACCACCCCCCCCCCACCCCCCCACCCCCCCCCCGCCAGGCACTGGCACCCCCTAATTCTGAAATAATAAAAGTGACCTTCAAAAACCCAGACGGCTATTTCATTTCAGGCACTAAAATGGATTTGGTAATTTGATGGCATGCATGCTCTTTTCGGATTTAGATGGTATTTGATACCGGTGTCATAAAGGCTAGTCCATTAATGCTAGTACATAGGTAGCTGCATGGTATTTAAAAGGCTATGAGAATCATGATTCCTACGTTCCCGGCTGCTTGTCTGTTGGACAGTCTCATTCTGATCCATGCTGCCCTGGGTAGTTTAGTTGCACATGACATGGTCTTCCAGAACGGTGAGTGGGCTCAGTCGATACAGTCAGGCCATATACCATGACTCTACATTCTTGATAGCAGGCAGCTTGGTAAAGGAATCCGTATTTTATTTTAGTAACTTCATGTTACTATCGTACATTTTGATTGATGCAATCCAGGGTGATTCCGCAGTGCTGTAAAATGCTCTAAAAATCCAGCGGTGGCTTTTAACCAGGCTTTTTATCTGCTTTAAAAATAAGCACACCCTAACACCACCCTCCACTTGCAAAAACATTAACCCTAAAAACCCTGAAAGGAAACTCAATAGACAAAAGCACTAAAAACAGCAAAGTAAGTTTACACTGCTCTAATAATGAAGACAGTAAGGTCAAGTGTAACCTGAGGCTTTGTTCAATACAGTGTTCTTCATAGAGTTTAGTTGATGCTTGGAGATGTATGGATCTGTAGATGGGGAATCGTGCATAAAAGCATTGGTGGAATGGAGCAAGGTCATGCTTATCATGTGCACCCTATTCATGAAACCGTTTGGCCTCAGCAGTTTTTGGTGTTCTTTGGCCGATAAACAGAATGAGATGATAAATACATCTTTCTAAACCTGTAAAAGAGATGCAGCTATACCTATATAAAATAACTAACCATGAACCATTCCCTTTATATATCTAAAGGGATTCATAACCAAAGGTGCATCTACTCCTTGGCAATCATACTTTTGGCAAATCTAAAGCATGATGGTTGTTAAAATTTGCATTAGCAGGATGATTGGGTTAGAATAATGTATTTGCTGCTTGGAAGAAGCGGCTGGCCAGCTCCAGACCTACACAGTGCCTCAGGCAGGATGCTGAAACAGAGAGCTTGAGCTGGGTAGCGGCAGCTCATTAAAGCCACATGTGGGGGCTAGGTGTAAGACATAAAGCTATTATGCATCTTCTGTGGATCGTTATACATGGAAGCAGTGTACTGGATAAGCATTTTCCCAGCATGTGTTAAGAACTTGCTTTAGCATTCAGTTTGTCCAGACCAGAGTTTGTAGAGCACAGACTGATGCAGTGCTGTTGTGAGACCTGCACTACAGTGGGGTTGAACCTGTCTCTGAAAAGAGCTTACACTTGGATAATCGGGATGTGTTTCAGGCCAGTGTATTAACGTGACAAAAAAACTCAAAACAGATGTATTGGAAATGTAATACTTCCAAAGGAAATACCAACCTAGTTAGTAGATATTGATATAATTTAGTGATATATTTAAAGAAAAAGATTGTGACGGGTTCAAGGCATTTCAGTGTAGCTAGGATCCTTGTCTGGTACAATTACTGATGTCCCTGTTTGTATGTTGTTGATTTGAAGTATATCGCTCCCCGAGTGGCTCACCTGGTAAAAGCCCGGCCGCATGATGTGCAGGGTGTCATACAGCCAGGGGAGCGCAGGTTCATGTCCTGGCTGTGCAAAGTCGCCGGTCTTCACTGGGGATTCTGGAGAGAGCGTTGCATCGGCCTTGGTGCTCCTGTGGGTTAGGGAGGCAAAACCGGCAGGGACTGTTTCTCCTTATCGTGCTACAGCGGACCCTACCGGCCAGGTGTCCAGTGAGCTGAGGCGGACACCTGCAGGGCTGGCCTTTATCCTCCAGAGGACGTTAGCTCGGTAACATCCGCTTTCGAGTTCCTGGGTGTAGAAGAGGAAGCTGGCTCGGTCGTGGGATCGGAGGATGCCCACTGAACCTTCAGTTCTCCTGAGCGGAGTGGGGAATTGATGCAGTGAGGGGAAACATAATTGGACAGTTTAAGTTGGGGAGAAAGTCGGGGGTAAAATAATTGGGCACACTAAATAAACGAAACAAAGGTATATCTGTGGCTGTTGCAGCCATTTAAACATTTTTTAGTGGACTTGGTCCTGTCATGTGTCTGTTCGTCTCAGATTCCCACAGGTTTCTCATTGCAGTTCCCTGTTCTTGGTGTGATTGTGAATTATGGAGAGCCTACAGATGGGAGTCACCAGGGATGCAACAGCGAGCGAGTTTGAAAAGCTGCCTTTGGGCATGACCTGTTTTCCTGTTCATTTGTTGCAACAAAAATATGACTCAGCAAAATAGCACACATCCCGGATACTTCATTTCAACCACCCGGAGTGTTTCCTTTTTAACGGTGCATGAGAGCTGAGTTCAGGGTAAAAATAAACTGCACTGGTCTAATTAATTAGATAGTTTTAGTGCCTGACTGTAAATTGAAATTCTCACACCCAGAGGTTTTCATGCAATTAGATACATAAAGGATATAAATGTCAAATCTTGAGGTGTTCTAATACATTAGCACACTACTGTGTGAAAAGTGGGGAAAAAGAAAAAATATTTGCTTCCAGCCTTTTTAAGCAGATAAAAGCGGTGCTGGTGTGCAGCACAATAGAATGCTGTCATGCATGGTTCAAGGGGAAGATGCATTGCATGTTTTAAGTGCTACTGCATTGCATATCTAAGATTAAAAACACAGATCCTAGGTCTCAACCCTGTGATACTCCACATATTAACATAACTTTAAAAAGCCATAAGCAATGTATTAGGATTTCAAATTTATGACCTATTAAACGAATAAAGACTCATTTTAGCGTGCAATAAATATCTTTCTGTCTGTCTGTAATTAGTAAAGTGAGCCATAAATGCTGCAGGTTCATTCCGGGGCAAGCTAAATAAATCAGCTTGTGGGGTGAGAATCCACTCCTTGGAATATTGACCATTTGCAACATTAATTGATCACAATCATGTATTTTGGCAGAGATTAAATTGTAATTGTGTTGTTTATATAGAATTAATTAACATGCTTATTAACATTTCTGCTTATGGTAAAAATCCATTAAAATTATGTTTGTGCAAAATGAGGCGTGTAAACTTTAGGGTGGTGGTATTAAGATCATCCACTGTTTAGGTTATTAAAATAGATCCTGTTGTACTTCGATCCTGTTGCAGCAGCATTAAACCTTGAGAACAATGACATGTCAGCCAGCTGTTGTAGTTGAACATATACTTTACCATATAGACCAGGGGTGTTCAATCCCAGTCCTGGAGGGTTATTCCACTCCAGGTTTGACAGGTAAAATGAGATCATAAACGACTTCAGGGCCTGGATGCAGGTTTCATTGGTTCAATGAAACGGTTTAGAACAGGGTTGGAACAAAGACCAGGAGTGGAATGGCCCCCCAGGACCGTGATTGGCCACCCCCGGTTATAGACCCTATCTGTATTTACCTTCGAACTGGTACCCAGGATGTATAAAATGATTTCATTGCCAGGATTTCAACTATTTCTTTTGTTTTCAGGTCCAAAAGCAGTCCAAGCCCACGGCCAGCAGTTTGAGATCCTCTCCAACGAGGGGAAAATGCTTTTCTCTGCCAATGAAAACGAGGTGGTGGTCGGGGCGGACAAACTTCGTGTAACAGGTGGGTCTGTCATCACACTTATCTGTGTGATAAGGAAGCCTAGACTTACTTCACTATTAGTTAGTTCGTTAGAGACGTCTCCATCGTGATTCAGAACCTATATCTGTACCTGAAAATGGTAAAACACTTTATTTTAGAAGGAATTGATTACATTGTGATTACCTACAGTTACACAGCTATATTTGTCATTGTGGTGAACAGCAATTTCTTAAAATGCATCAACTTGCATGATTGTATTGTAACTAGATGTGTTTCCAATGGTGCTCTCAATGAAAACACAGTACACCTGGATTGTATTCTTATAGGGTTAGCATTTGTGGGCACTGGTTCAGCACTGAGATACTGGTTCAGCACTGAGATACTGGTTCAAGCACTGAGATACTGAGATACTGGTTCAGCACTGAGATACTGAGATACTGGTTTAGCACTGAGATACTGAGATACTTGTTCAGCACTGAGATACTGTTTCAGCACTGAGATACTGAGAAACTGGTTCAGCACTGAGATACTGGTTCAACACTGAGATACTGGTTTAGCACTGAGATACTGGTTCAGCACTGAGATACTGAGATACTGGTTCAGCACTGAGATACTGAGATACTGGTTCAGCACTGAGATACTGGTTCAGCATTGAGATACTGGTTCAGTACTGAGATACTGAGATACTGGTTCAGCACTGAGATACTGGTTCAGCACTGAGATACTGAGATACTGGTTTAGCACTGAGATACTGGTTCAGTACTGAGATACTGGCACGCAGGGATAACAGGGTACTGTTGTGTGACCCTGCTGTTGAGTTGGGCTTCTATAGCCTCACAAGTAGACTAGCATGGCCCTTTTTCTTTTTGCAGTGGTTAAGATGCTTGCTTGGGGAGTATGTTGTCAGCCCTCCCTGTTATAGAGGATTTGTATAGAAAAAACAGATGTTCAGCCAGATGTTCAGCCAGGCACGTACAGTGGAAGGAAAAATTAACAGACCTGCTAACAGCACATCCCGCTTAAGAGACTCAGGGATACAGGAAACCAATCCCTGTCCGAATCTTTTCAGAGGAAAACAGCAACACCTTTAGAAATGCAAAGCCATTGTTATCAGAGCCAGTGATTAAAGTCTATTTATTACCTTTGCATCTCGAGTGAAATGTGAAATTCCATTAGCTGAGGCCCTTTGGTTTTTGGCTTTAATTAATGCCATGTGCTGCACGTCAGAAAGACTGATTAAAAACGTCAGTTACAGCTTAGCTGTCGTACGGGTTTACAATCCGTGTGACATCCCGAGGTGTCTGCTAAGATTTCCATAAACGCAGCTCTTCATCTCCTTATTTAATAGGAGCGTGATATTGGGGTTGAATTGATTTGATTGTTGTGGAAGGGAGGTGTCCGTATAGATTTATTCGAGAAGGTGCTGTATAAATAATATATATTATTTTGGATGTATAGTAATTGTTTGGAATTGTTTTATCGTTGTGGCGTTGTTATATTGAGTCTGGTCTACTCAGGTCTCTCTTTGTATTAGTGCTGCACTATTGAGGTGTATCTGTGCTGGCCCTGCCTGCGGGTAACAAAGTGAATAAACTAAACATTCTTTCTGAAAGGAAAATGTATGGCTCAGTTGGCTATTGGGCTTTTAAAAATGAGGGTGACCTTGTTCTTTTGCTATTCAGGGTTGTATCCTCCCTGATGGTCTCAGCTAACTTTGTCTGGTGACTTTTAGACAAGGATGTACGGCAGCTAATATTCTGTGGAGACAAACTGAGTTTGAAAGCCTCAGGACACTGTGCTGTGTGTTCACGCTGTTCCCCAAGCTGCTGCTAATTGATTCTGCTAACAGCCTTCTTATAATCGCTGCTGCGTGGTGTGGGCGTCTGTTCTTTTGCCTGCAGTGGGTCATACCTTTGGTTCAAAGGCTCCTGTAGTCTCCGCTGCTTTCCTCTCGCTGGTAACTTCTCGAACGGCTCTGAGTTTGACTGCGGGAGGTTACTGATCTGATGGATGGCATGTGCTGAGACCTTCTTGATTAACACTAATTACTCTTCACGTCCTGCTATATGTATATTGAAATCAGGGGTTTAGATTCTCCATATTGTCGCAGAGTCGATCTAGATGATTAAAAAAAAAAAAAGAAAGAAAAAAAGAAGTTGCCATTTTAGTGATTACACCATTTTCTTAAAAAAAAAAGATCATTTGTCTTTATGAATCCTGACATTTAAAGGGTTTGGAAACACTTTACATTAAGCGTCTTTAATTACTGTGTATTTATATAGTAGTTATAAAGTAAATACATGTGTGCTTACACATCATTACAATGTTATTATGCATGGTTACAATGTACTTAAAGTGTGAATGTTTTTGCACTAGATATGTAAGTGCACAACTGTAACCGAAAAGGGTTAGGGTTAGAGTTAGGGTTATATCGTGAGAAAAATTAGTATTATTATTTGTTTATTTAGCAGACGCCTTTTTCCAAGGCAACTTACAGAGACTAGGGTGTGTGAACTATGCATCAGCTGCAGAGTCACTTACAACAACGTCTCAACTGAAAGGTGGAGCACAAGGAGGTTAAGTGACTTGCTCAGGGTCACACAATGAATCAGTGGCTGAGGTGGGATTTGAACCAGAGACCTCCTGGTTACAAGCCCTTTTCTTTAACCACTGGACCACAGCCTCCTGCACAGATTAAGTACATTGTAATGATGTGTAAGTACACATTCCTGAGCCCTGCTATGTAAATGCACAGTCATTAGAGACACGTTGTCTGCATTGTGCTAATATTACCTTTCCTACCTGTTT
Organism: Acipenser ruthenus; assembly: GCF_902713425.1. Taxonomy (NCBI): domain Eukaryota; kingdom Metazoa; phylum Chordata; class Actinopteri; order Acipenseriformes; family Acipenseridae; genus Acipenser; species Acipenser ruthenus. Next base: position 1,482,559 of record NC_081196.1, read on the forward strand.
AAGGCTCCAGAGTATGGGTTCTGTGTGGCTCTCTATTGTTCTTTTTTGATTAGGTCATTGTTTGCCATGCTTGCTGACTTCTGAAAAGACTCCTCATGGCTGGTTGTGTGGAAGCATATAAGTGTTGCGCAGACTCCAGTGACAGCGCAAGATAACAATAGAGAACCATACAGAACACACACAGTAGAGTATTAAACAGAAATTACATGAAATATTAGGAACATGCAGGTGATCCTTTAACTGTTTATCCCATATGAGAAATCAGTCTGTGGCCGTTAAGTATTTGTCCAAATCTCTCTTGCGTGTAGATGTCATCCTGTGCCTATAACACACCGCGACGCATATATACAGCAACGCTTTCTATGTGCAATAGCATTTCCTGACTACAATCTTCGTTTCTGAGGTTTATAATAAGTTAATAGAGTGTGAGTAGGGTGCCTCTCTCTTATTGTAAAACAAATCATTTTGCACAATGTGAGCAGACAGAATCACTCAGGTTTGCTTCAAAGCCCAATCTGTACCGGATGACATTTTTTATAACAGTAAGAGACACCCCCATGCGTGATATATTAGAGTTTGTAATATTAATTTATAAATCAAGTTTTCCAGGGTGCCTTATGTACATGTTTGAAATCAGGGCTAATAGAAGGGCTGAGGCTTCTGTGGCATGAGGGAAGGTTTTTTTTTTATGTAGTCTCTTTATAACTATAATCATAAAGGTAGAAAATGAGTCTGATTTGCATTACAGTAATTAAATTACATCTAATTAAATGGATGTTCATTAACGGAGAGTAATCCATAAAAGCAGCATCTGTTATGTTACTTAATTAAAGTTAATGGAACCCCACTATAAATTGCTATATGGGTTATTTTATTGTTAAAAAAATGAATATTTTATTACACATGTATCCATAACAATAAAATTAGGTTGCAAGTTTTGAAATGCTTTTTTAACTTATTTTTTTATTTACCTGCAAATTATTTCCTTGCATGTCAAACAATAACAATTATACATCAGATGGTGCTTTGAGTCAGAAATTGCCAGCCCCTGCAACATATAGAACACTCGCTTGTGTAAATAGGACGCCCCTTGCAAACACACGACAGATGGCTTTGCTAAGAAAGCTGTACGATTCAGCCATGAGTGTAGTGTTTTATCCACATTGCGTTAACAGCACCCCCTAGTGGAACTAGGCAGTTCTGCAGCACACGTTGTAGTGGTGAGGTCCTGTTCCCTTGCAGTAGCATGTGATTGTCATTGTACATGAGCAGCTGAAGGAACACTCAAGGAATACAAGTGTCTGTAAGAATTACAAACAGTACAATGAGAGGCAAGACAACAGGCATTAGAATCGGGCTGAGGGCAGTATCCGTTTCGGTAACACTTTAGTTTAGGTGTCCGTTATAAGTGATTATAAACAATGACAAAAGTGTATAATAATAGTCTTATTATTTCTAATCATATTCTATAATTGTTAAGAGCATCATTAATAACATGTTTATAGATTGTTTACAATCACTTATAACAGATCCGTAAAGGGTTACGTAACTCTTAGCTCTCTGTTCTAAGTGATTAGAAGCAATCTATAAACATGTCTTTGCTACTGTAAACATGGATACAGGTTATATAGGTGTTCTCTGAGCCTGTTGGATCTAAAGGCTTTAGGGCTGATGGACAGCATGTGTCTTGGCTTTTTTTGTTTTTTTGTAATTTAAAATGGCTTAAATCCAGGCTGTAGGTTACACCTAATTCAAAGGAACTGGTAGATCTCTCTGAGAAAGGGCGCCTGAAGGTACAGTAGTTAGGCACTTTGTCTGTTTTTACTGTATTTAAATGCTATTCAAAAATAACAATGTGTAAATGTATCAGCAATATAACATTCTTATAACATGCAATAACAAAGACAATGTCATTCAGTGTTATTATTTCCAATCACAGTATATAACTGTTAATAACATCATCAATAACACATTTATTATACTCATTATATATAGATTATTATAAACACTTTATAAAGTCATTATGTAACCATTTTTAAACTTCATAGCAGAATCATCTCCTCCCAAATCTATTAGGGGGCAATAGGCATCGTGTACATTTTGAGATCACTTACTCACAACTTATAAAATCATGAAACATGAATTATTTATACTGTAAAAGATAAGTCAACTCAGGTGCCATCTCTCGTTAGCACTGGAATCAATGAGTTTGCTTAGTATTTATTTTTTAAATGAATGTAATTCATGTACTGGGTGTGTATGCATTACAAAGATTGAATTTTAATATGGCTGGTATTAATATAACAGAAACGCACACAGAAAGAAATAATTGACTGATGTGGTGCCCAGCTGAATGTGCCAAATTCCTTGTTATGTTTTTCAACATGGGTTGCGTTGGAAACTTTCCGATGTAGCTTGGAACTTCTGTGTTGCCATAGCAACTTTGCTGCTGTCAAATAAACAGCTGCTACTGTAGGCTGTTCCACACATGAAGATTTGCGGTAAGCCCGAGCTTGGGAAGAGTCCATTTCAAAAGAAGTCGGAGTACGTTAGAATGTCTGCTTTTAAAACGCTCAGTGCAGAACCTAATTGCCATTGATTGGCATGCAATTGTAAAAGTGAGGGAAGGACAGCTTTTCCTGTTTTGAAATCAGCACAATAACAAATAGGTGTGATTTATTTAACATCTGCCGACAAATACTTCTTAAAGGCAGTTACTCTGAATTATTTGGACAATACATGTTTTGGGACAACCCTTCTGGTAAGCGCAGTTATTTCTTACTAGTTTCTCGTTTTTAACAATTGCAGTTGGTTTCTTCTCTCAGCCTTTGCTTTTGTTTTAATACAGGGCTCTATGCGTCCGTGGAGCCCAATGCATTAGAGTCTGTGTGCAGTAGCTTTGAAATGCACATCATGGCTCAGGGATTCATCTCAGTGTTATTAAGATATTAATGCAACCTCAAACATTCTAATACCCAGCTGAGTGGCTAAGCTGTGAAGTTTCTGCCTCGTGCTTGCCCTCAACATTAAACATTTAGTTACTGCAGGAAGATATGCTTATGAGGGTGTGGGAGGTGTATGTGGTGGGAGTGTTGTACTGTACCCTAGAGATCCAAAATCCTGTTCAAAAAAGTGATTCATTTAATATTGGACAACTACATTTATCCAAGCAAGATCATTTATTTTGATTAAAAAATAAACATTACAGTCCCCCTTCTTACAATGTCGTTCTTTCAAACCTCCCTGTGTGGCCTCTTCAATTATATAAAGACTGGAGAGGCATGCCCTGAGCCACCAATGCGAGATGATGGATCACCCATCCTACCCTCAAGGCAACACAAAGATAATACTGATTCCCTAAACATCCTATGTGTGGTGTGTATACCTGTGCAGAATGTGAACCGAACCAGCATGTGTGTACCTGTGTAGAATGTGATCCGAACCAGCATGTGTATACCTGTGCAGAATCTGAACCGAACCAGCATGTGTATACCTGTGTAGAATCTGAACCAAACCAGCAACTGTATACCTGTGCAGAATCTGAACCGAACCAGCATGTGTATACCTGTGCAGAATGTGAACCGAACCAGCATGTGTATACCTGTGCAGAATCTGAACCGAACCAGCATGTGTATACCTGTGTAGAATCTGAACCGAACCAGCATGTGTATACCTGTGTAGAATCTGAACCGAACCAGCATGTGTATACCTGTGTAGAATCTGAACCGAACCAGCATGTGTATACCTGTGCAGAATCTGAACCGAACCAGCATGTGTATACCTGTGCAGAATCTGAACCGAACCAGCATGTGTATACCTGTGTAGAATCTGAACCGAACCAGCATGTGTATACCTGTGCAGAATCTGAACCGAACCAGCATGTGTATACCTGTGCAGAATCTGAACCGAACCAGCATGTGTATACCTGTGCAGAATCTGAACCGAACCAGCATGTGTATACCTGTGCAGAATCTGAACCGAACCAGCATGTGTATACCTGTGCAGAATCTGAACCGAACCAGCATGTGTATACCTGTGCAGAATCTGAACCGAACCAGCATGTGTATACCTGTGCAGAATCTGAACCGAACCAGCATGTGTATACCTGTGCAGAATCTGAACCGAACCAGCATGTGTATACCTGTGCAGAATCTGAACCGAACCAGCATGTGTATACCTGTGCAGAATCTGAACCGAACCAGCATGTGTATACCTGTGCAGAATCTGAACCGAACCAGCATGTGTATACCTGTGCAGAATCTGAACCGAACCAGCATGTGTATACCTGTGCAGAATCTGAACCGAACCAGCATGTGTATACCTGTGCAGAATCTGAACCGAACCAGCATGGCATAACAGAGAAACAGGACCTCGAGTGTCTGCTGTGTAAAGCTGAAGTTTTGAACACAAAGCCACTTTTTCAATAACAGTGGCTTGAAACCTGGTTCCAGGGGAGACCTGGAGACCTAGTCTGAGGCAACTTTGCTGTATCATAAATAAGGGTCTGTTACCTGTGTAATACCGCTGTGTGGCTGAAGACACAGAGACACAGCTGAAGATTGCTATGGCTGAAGCTTCAGGGGGAGGCCGCCGGAGCACACTCATGTTTTGTATTGAATTTTTTTTAGCCCCAGTTATTTTGAATTCAAGGTGAAGATGTCTCCAGTTTTGAATGATGTCGTCAGACCTGGCCCCACTGCCGAGATGGCCTGCAGCCAGGAGACATGTGGCACTGTGCGCTGTGGGGCTTTGACGAATGACTGAGACATAAAACAGAAAGCCATAAAGAAGATCAGATAGCTGGAGAAGGAGCGCTGATGGGCGAGGCAGGGGACAGAAATAGTTGCAGTAAAGATTAATCTGTCCGTCTAGGCCTTGGGGAGGGGGGGGGGGGGTCGAGGTGGCTCAATGCCAGCAGATGCAATAGTCCCGCATGCAATGGCATGTGACAAAGGTTCCAGGGAAAGAGTTGCTAGCAGCACATGATGAAGATCCAGCCGAGAGAGAGCAGTGTGATGGAAAGAAGCTCTCGTTGTTGTAGATACGGGACAGAACATGCCAGTTTGTGGTAGTTGTTGGTGGTTATAATGCACAGTGTGCTGTTGTATATGGAAGCAGAACACAGCAGAAAAGGATCTGAATGTCTGATGAATGAAATCCTTAAAGGGGTTCTAATTATTGTACCCCCATGGGACAGGAGGGGGAATACTGTAATTAAGTCCCTTTATTTTTGGCGTTTTGTTTTTGAGGAGCAAACAAAATAATGTCATAAAGTGACTCTGCTTTTACAGTAACATGTTTATTTTGAGCAGACTGGTGTTCAAAGAAACAAACTTGTTAATTGTTCAATTCGATTCTTTAATGAGCTAATGCGCAGAGACGTACAGGTACTGGTATTGAAGTCTTCCCTATTTTTTCTTTGTAATTATTTGACTACACGTATATTAAGGCAGGTGTTAGAGGTGACAGAAATGTGCTTCCCTTTCATTGCCCTGCCCAGCCACACTCAGGGCTGTGTTTTAGCAGTTCAGAAACCGATTGAAAGTTTTCGCATTAAGTAGCTGAGCCACTGTGACCTGGTAACAGATTTTAATGATGTTTCATCGGTTCAAAATAAATATGTATAAAAGGCGAGTCATTTATTATTGTACTGAGACTAAAGGGTTCCAACTGTAATATAGAGGTAACTCAAAAGGTTAATCTTTTTTTTTTTTTCCTTAAATACTTTTTAATATATTTTTTTTTTTTTCTGTGGTCCGCAGTGGTGTCTAGATTGATGTTGCTGATGGAAATAGACCAGCTCAGATATACTGTAGTCACCTGGGTCATTTGTAGACATGAGATGATTAAAACTAATTTAATTTTTTTTTTCTTTTGCTTATACTAAACTATGGTCCCATGCTGCATTGTACCGTGCTGCTAAAGCTAAATATGTTTAAACAAGCCATCTGCAAAAGCCTCCCTCCCAGGAATATGAACAAATTTATAATTACCGTTACATCATACTGTGCATGTCTGTGAGATCCAGGACCGTCTCATCGTACTGCACATGCCTGTGAGATCCAGGACCATCTCATCATACTGTGCATGTCTGTGAGATCCAGGACCGTCTCATCGTACTGCACATGCCCGTGAGATCCAGGACCGTCGCATCGTACTGTGCATGCCTGTGAGATCCAGGACCATCGCATCGTACTGTGCATGCCTGTGAGGTCCAGGACCGTCTCATCGTACTGTGCATGCCTGTGAGATCCAGGACCGTCGCTTCGTACTGTGCATGCCTGTGAGATCCAGGACCGTCGCATCGTACTGTACATGCCTGTGAGATCCAGGACCGTCGCATCGTACTGTGCATGCCTGTGAGATCCAGGACCGTCCCATCGTACTGTGCATGTCTGTGAGATCCAGGACCGTTGCATCGTACTGTACGTGCCAGTGAGATCCAGGACCGTTGCATCGTACTTCACATGCCCGTGAGATCTAGGGAATGAAAAGGGTCTGGGAGGGACTTTTGTGAACTTCAGTAGTCCCGTTTGTGGAATCAATAAACCCTTTTTTGTAAAGTAGCCCTGTTTTTGGAATCGATAGCCCCTTTTTTTGAAAATTAGCCCCTTTTTGGTGGGACGTTAAACCTTTTTTTGGAAAGTAGACCCTTTATTGGAATGTAGCCCTGTTTTTGGAATCGATAGCCCATTTGTTGGAAATTTGCCCAGTTTTAGGAATGTGGCCCCTTTTTTTGGAAAGTAACCCTGAGTGACATTTTAACAGTATGCACTGCACACAAACACATGCATGATTTTCTTTTTCTTTTTCTTTTGTAGTCTGCTGATTAACATTGACTAGAGAGCAATCACTGTTGCTGCTCTCTGTTTAAAGTTGTACAGCCTGTCTGTAAGTGGTGTTTTATGTGCACTGGAAAACAATGCGCGTTTAAAACAAACATTGAGGTCCTAGCTGAAACAAAAACTGTTGAGAGTACTTGAGGGCCACAGTTTAAAAATCACCGATTTACACAAATGTAAATACTAAATGTAAAGTGTGAAGGATTCTCTTTGTCTCAGTCGCTGTTTTCACATGCTCAAGTGGGACGAATTTTGGGTGAAATGTGAACTGAAACCAAAAAGGATCATCTTTATGAGTGAACCTTTCATTAAGCTCATTGAGGGAAACCTTTGTCTGAATAGTCTGTTGAAGGGGCAGGATGCATGAGATCATCCCAAACAGAATCACTTTAAATAAACTAAAAAAACTGGGATCCAGCATTACATCTTGCCATTGATTTTTCAATTTATAGCTATAGCTGCAATTCCTCTAAATTGGCACAGCCGCGTATCTAATTTGTGGAATGCCTGGTGACGGCTTAACATCTCACTTAGGATCCTTAAATTATGTCAGTGAAAGAAGAGAAACAGCTACGTGGGCTGATCTTCAATGAAAAAGTAAGCCAGCTGCTGTCATGTCCTTCCAACTTTCTTTGAGGAAGATCTTCACTTATTAAAAACTGTGGTAGGTGGCAATAAATTGGATGAGTTGCTGCACTTTAATTGGAATCCCTGAGATTGCGCTCTAAGGCTCTTATAATCATGATTCAATGTGCAATTTGACATTTCTGTTCATTTGTCTGCTTTGTTTCAAGACCCACGTGGTCATGCAATGTGATCTTTTCACATAGCAGGCATGTCCTTTTAAAAGAGCCGGTCGGTTAAAAAAGCAAGAGAGTATTGTGTAGGTTGTAGTAATTTCCCTGTTTGGGTGTGCAACACTAAAACTGTATCAATTAATTAAGCATTGGCCAGCTTCTGCAAATTCAGTGCAAGCTTTTGAGTACATAATGAAATAGCAAGACCAGAAAAAGCAGGGACCATATTGTGTAAAACATAAGAGACTTTATTATATATACTTTTTCACATCGACTTGTTTGCTTTAGTATAATCCCATGAGCTCCTTACCTGGTAAAGGCACTACTGTGTGATGTACAGAGTGAGTCATACAATCAGGGGAGGGCAGGTTCAAATCCTGTCTGGGTTTCCACAGAGCTACGACCAGGGGAGGGCAGGTTCAAATCCTGTCCGGGGTTACACAGAGCGTTTACAGGCTCTGACACTCTCACAGCTTAGGAAAGCAGAATTGACAGGGACAGTCTCCTCATCGCACTACAGCGGACTCTTCTGGCCAGGCGCACGTTTAGCTCAAAGCAGACACCTGCAGGGTGTTGAGCTCCTGGGGGCAAAGAGACTATTGGCTTGGCGCTGGGACTGGAGGGCTCCCACTCACCTTCATTTCTACTGTTGTGGGGATTGCTGCAGTGATGGAACACAATTGCAGATTGTAAATATGGAGAGTAAAAACAGGGGTACAATATATATACTAGAAGAGAGACGCCTGTCATACATACAGCTTGACTGTGTGATTGAGGGCACATTGAGTGTAGCAGGGAATGACACTGGCAGGCAAGCCCATTGTCTTCAAGCACCCTCCATGTATCTTCTATAGTCAGAGCTATTTTGTGAGAAGTACTTTTGACTGTCCCTTTTTCAAGGTCCTGGATTTTGAATCAGCTGTGAGTCTTGCATGGAATCAGTCACTCAGCAGCAGTTCCAATGAACAGTGTTTCTAACTGAGCTTTTCCACCATTCGTTCATCAGAAGTGTACTGTGTCCTGTTATCTCAGAATAACAGCTTTTGGAAAACTGATTGGCAGCTGTTGTAAGTCATATAGGAATCATCCAGGTTACTGTAAGAGTATATGCTGTAGGAGTCTTACATTCTTTACTGATTTTCTATATGTGTAGGTCTTAACTACAGTGCATGTCCAAACAATACAAGGCATGATTCATATTAACAATCGGTGACTTTCTTCTGTGTTTTGTGAACCAGTCAAGATGCCTTCACCTAGGCCCTGAAGAACAGCCATTGAATATTGAGTTCTATCTCATGGCTCTGGCTGCAGAGTTGTGCTTCAGGATGACCCATTGAATATTGAGTTCTATCATGGCTCTGGCTGCAGAGTTGTGCTTCAGGCTGACCCATTGAATATTGAGTTCTATCATGGCTCTGGCTGCAGAGTTGTGCTTCAGACTGACCCATTGAATATTGAGTTCTATCATAGCTCTGGCTGCAGAGTTGTGCTTCAGACTGACCCATTGAATATTGAGTTCTATCATAGCTCTGGCTGCAGAGTTGTGCTTCAGGCTGACCCATTGAATATTGAGTTCTATCATGGCTCTGGCTGCAGAGTTGTGCTTCAGGCTGACCCATTGAATATTGAGTTCTATCATGGCTCTGGCTGCAGAGTTGTGCTTCAGGCTGACCCATTGAATATTGAGTTCTATCATGGCTCTGGCTGCAGAGTTGTGCTTCAGGCTGACCCATTGAATATTGAGTTCTATCATGGCTCTGGCTGCAGAGTTGTGCTTCAGGCTGACCCATTGAATATTGAGTTCTATCATGGCTCTGGCTGCAGAGTTGTGCTTCAGGCTGACCCATTGAATATTGAGTTCTATCATGGCTCTGGCTGCAGAGTTGTGCTTCAGGCTGACCCATTGAATATTGAGTTCTATCATGGCTCTGGCTGCAGAGTTGTGCTTCAGGCTGACCCATTGAATATTGAGTTCTATCATGGCTCTGGCTGCAGAGTTGTGCTTCAGGCTGACCCATTGAATATTGAGTTCTATCATGGCTCTGGCTGCAGAGTTGTGCTTCAGGCTGACCCATTGAATATTGAGTTCTATCATGGCTCTGGCTGCAGAGTTGTGCTTCAGGCTGACCCATTGAATATTGAGTTCTATCATGGCTCTGGCTGCAGAGTTGTGCTTCAGGCTGACCCATTGAATATTGAGTTCTATCATGGCTCTGGCTGCAGAGTTGTGCTTCAGGCTGACCCATTGAATATTGAGTTCTATCATGGCTCTGGCTGCAGAGTTGTGCTTCAGGCTGACCCATTGAATATTGAGTTCTATCATGGCTCTGGCTGCAGAGTTGTGCTTCAGACTGACCCATTGAATATTGAGTTCTGTCATAGCTCTGGCTGCAGAGTTGTGCATCAGGCTGACCCATTGAATATTGAGTTCTGTCATGGCTCTGGCTGCAGAGTTGTGCTTCAGGCTGACCCATTGAATATTGAGTTCTATCATGGCTCTGGCTGCAGAGTTGTGCTTCAGGCTGACCCATTGAATATTGAGTTCTATCATGGCTCTGGCTGCAGAGTTGTGCTTCAGGCTGACCCATTGAATATTGAGTTCTATCATGGCTCTGGCTGCAGAGTTGTGCTTCAGGCTGACCCATTGAATATTGAGTTCTATCATAGCTCTGGCTGCAGAGTTGTGCTTCAGGCTGACCCATTGAATATTGAGTTCTATCATGGCTCTGGCTGCAGAGTTGTGCTTCAGGCTGACCCATTGAATATTGAGTTCTATCATGGCTCTGGCTGCAGAGTTGTGCTTCAGGCTGACCCATTGAATATTGAGTTCTATCATGGCTCTGGCTGCAGAGTTGTGCTTCAGGCTGACCCATTGAATATTGAGTTCTATCATGGCTCTGGCTGCAGAGTTGTGCTTCAGGCTGACCCATTGAATATTGAGTTCTATCATGGCTCTGGCTGCAGAGTTGTGCTTCCAGCTCAGTCATCAATCCTCAGGATGATGTATTTGTTTTCTTTTCCAGGCCCTGAAGGCGCTGTCTTTGAGCACTCTGTGGAAACACCGCATGTCAAAGCAGATGCATTCAAGCAGCTCAGGTAAGGTGAAATACTAACCACATTGATCCAAACATCAGCTTTAGTGTCTACCTAACATTTATATTCCCTGATGCATATATATATATATTACAAACTAAGACATCATTTCTAAGCACAACTCCAATAATGAACTGACAGAAAGGACCGCTTTTCCAGGGTGCTTCGTCCTGCCACTGAATGAGTAACAAAGATGTATCCTCCAGGGTTTAGCGTTGTGTTGATATTGTAATGATTTACCATCTCAGCCCACTGAATTGAATGGAATGCCAAGGGCTGGACGCAAACTGCAAATCATAAGGTCCAAAGACTAAAGTCTTACTATTCAACTAAAGAGCATGCTCTGCAATGGAGAGGTCAGTACGGGTCTTATGCTGAAGTGAATATTATTAACTCATCAGCTGCTAGAAGGAGATTCATTACAATATACGCATTACTGACAACACGTTTAGTGGGAGCAGACATTTAAACAATGTTTTTCAGTTTCTGAAGCCTTGGTATAAGATTTGGTATAATATAAGTATCAACGTCTGGGGATATATGGAGAAACCTGTAAATCTGTCTATGTCACACTTACATTTTCAAATGTACAAACGGTGAATGCAGATGATACTATCATGGTAGAGAGTGTATTTTAGTAATAGGGGTGTGCCGGGTAACAAGTATGAACAATTATATGTAACGAGTGTAATGATTTAACACATAAATTAAAGGTGAATACCAATACTCATCTTTGATGGGAATTTTGGTTTTTGTCCGGACATTTTCAATGTTAAAAAAACACATTAAGACTTCAAAACAATAAAAAAAAAAACACTGTAAAACAACGTTAAGCGTTGTTGGTCACATTCTGAATGCCAGAAATTAGTTTTAACGGCACGTCTAGTTTTATCCCTGCCCACCTCCAAGTATGATACAAGTACAAGTCCTGACATACAAAACAGACTGATGTTCACCAGCTTTAAACTTCCCAAGTCTGGCAGTAGAATGGAGTTAGACCCGTCATCCACACTGGATCACCAGAGCCATTTGGTTTGTGTTCTGGAGAGCGGATCGGCTGGATCCCCAGTACAGTTTACACGGCTGAGCCGAGTTGGAAGTGAAAAGTAAAAGCACAATGGAGTTTCCCCTCGCCCTTTCTCCTTCCACCTGTTTACCGGGGAAAGAAAGTCCTCACTTTTTCAGTGGAAAGGTTTACTCTTCATGCATAAGAGAGCATGTTCTTCATGCACAGCTGCGTAGTTTCTTAGCCAGTCTCATTTCATTAGATGTTTTCTTTAAAACTGTTAGCTGAAATTCCTCTGAGCCCTGCGGGTGAAACACTTGTATTGCCCTTTACAGTTCACTTCACCGCACTGACTTCCAGCTACATGTGGGTCTGTGCGCTCTGTGTTTCTTTAATCACTTTCCATAGCAGCCCAATCCAAAACTAAGTATTTCTTACATTATTCAAAGTTTGTAGCTGTTTAAAGATTTATGAGCGGATTGCTTCTGAATGGATTGAAATCACTCCGAATATATTCATGATTCATCTTGTGAGACCCGGAGCAGGGACCAGTTCAGCAACAGTCAGTCCCTGCAGCTTGCAGGCAAAAAGGAATCATTTATTGAATGCATTATTGTGCAGCTGATGTAACCAGCCATGCTGTAATATAACTCAAGAATGCTTTGCTTTGATGATTGTATTAAATCACTACCTTTTAAATACACTTGTTATGAGGATAACGTTTTATTTATCCAAAGGCCAGTTGTTGAAACGTCCCTATTTGTAAGTTGTGTTGGAGGAAGGGGAGGGTGCAACACTGAATGAGAGGGCAAGGGAGGCACTTTTGCAAACAGCACATGGGTTGTGTAAGAATGCATGTTTAAAACAGAAGACTGCGGTTTATAAGGAGGCGGCATCATCACTGGTCCTTCTAAAACATGTTTAACTTCTCATTTATTGTCAGAAACCACCAATGTTGTAGCATGGAAATGTATAAACATTCCTTTTTAACTTCATGCACGTGCAGCCTGTGTGGAGTGTGTGCTCTACTGCCCCCTGCAGGAACTCTGAGGCTCCACGACTGGCTATTACTATCCTGTGGTTCACGTCACTGCTTCAACAGTAACTAGCAACTGACTCTTTAACTTGTCAACAGTTATTTACTGAAAGACTCATATTCACAAAGCATCTATTTAAATGATAACTGCTAAGTGGATTTACTACGACTGCTACCACTTCTGATTGAAACATGTTTGTATGATACGTATCAGTACCAGATCATATCACCAGATATAGTTATGAGAGTACAGCTTTGCAGAATTAGCATGTCCTGTCATGAGTGTTAAAGCCAAACAAACCCCAACGCTCTGACCATCAGCAGCTTGTCAGTTTGAAGGTGAAAATGAAAGAATCTCAATCTCACACCTGCCAGCGGAACACTCTCGTGACACTGGAGTTTCTGTACTTATGAATACATTGGCCCATGAAGCTTCTGTCAAAGCAGCAATGATGCAATGAACTGGGATAACAGTAATATTGCAGGACTGAAATAGAGAATAGCACGTTAAGAATGTGCTGTCTAGGTTCCCCTGGAAAGTACACTGAGAGCTTGGAGGTGATTTGCAAAGTGTAAATTACTCCACCCCCCCCACCCCCACCCCCCCAAAAAAAAGATGGAAACCTTCTTTCAAGCTACAAAAAGTGAATTAAACAACTTACTCAAAGTGCTGTAAATGAAATAGCTGCTGTGTTTATTTCTCGTTTTGTACAGTAACTTTAACAGGTGTTTATCTTCCTGTTGAAAAAAATAGTAAATTACAGATTTTGAGTAAAAACCTTTGAAAAATCTGCCCTATTGTTTTTTATTTTGTTGTTTTGTTTTGTTTTTTGTTTTTTTTAGCATGGCTGTCCTGGAGAGAATTCAATATAAATATAGCCCTTTCTGTTTTGTGTTGTCTTTGCACTGAATGAATAAATATGGACAGGGACATTGCCGTTGTTAATAACCGTAAAGTGCTAAGGATCCGAGCGATTTTTGTTTCGTTGCTTGTGTGTTAAACTAATCTGCAGATATTTCATAAGGCAATAACAGTGCATGCTGCTTCCTGGTGGCAGGTCACTTCCTGGGCTGTAGGTCAGTTTTACTCCAATGGTGTCGGAGCAACCGGCATTGTAAAGAAGCAGCCTCTGCAGCACAAGGAAAGTGCTGATTTGTGACAATGATGCGAGTGTTGATAAGAGATACCATACTGTCTGTGCTCCTTTAATTCACCTGAATTAAAGTCTTATACTGAGCTCCTAGATTTGCTTTAAGAGTTTGCTGTTAATTATTACCAGCCAATAAAAATATACTCAGCTTGTCAGAAGATCTTTGCAACAATATTATTTTCAACAGCTCAGATAATTGCCTAATAGTAAAATGAGAGGAGAGGAGCGCATTGTTATCACTTTGTTTGGTGCTGATTACTGTTTAGTATGATTTGGTTTTGTTTCACTGTGTGCCTCAGAGGAGAGGAGCGCATTGTTATAACATTACCAGTGTTTGTTCCATGCAGTTTATGAATAATTCCATTGTAAAAAAATTATCTTAGAAACTGCAAAGACTCAGGCAGAGGGCGCCCTCTTGTGGCTATTCATCTTATTTGAATCATGAAAATACTGCTCCCCCAAAGGTTTCCACTATACAGCACATTGTACTGACCATAGGACTGGTATACTGTACACTCACCACACAAAGAAACATGAGCTCTGTCAAAATCCTGTACACTGACCTCACAAAGAAACATGAGCTCTGTCAAAATCCTGTATACTCACCATACAAAGAAACATGAGCTCTGTCAAAATCCTTGTGCAGGCGGTGAGCATGCTGCTGGATACCGGGGGTGCAGGGGGTGAGCATGCTGCTGGATACCGGGGGTGCAGGGGGTGAGCATGCTGCTGGATACCGGGGGTGTAGGTGGTGAGCATGCTGCTGGATACCGGGGGTGCAGGTGGAGAGCATGCTGCTGGATACCGGGGGTGCAGGGGGTGAGCATGCTGCTGGATACCGGGGGTGCAGGTGGAGAGCATGCTGCTGGATACCGGGGGTGCAGGGGGTGAGCATGCTGCTGGATACCGGGGGTGCAGGTGGAGAGCATGCTGCTGGATACCGGGGGTGCAGGTGGAGAGCATGCTGCTGGATACCGGGGGTGCAGGGGGTGAGCATGCTGCTGGATACCGGGGGTGCAGGGGGTGAGCATGCTGTTGGATACCGGGGGTGCAGGGGGTGAGCATGCTGCTGGATACCGGGGGTAATATCCAATTCAATGTGTTCTCTATTGTTCTCTAATGCTGTTTCTGTTTAGATCATTGGTTACCATGCTTCTTACTTACTATTCCAGCTTATTAACCCCTCTAAAAGATCTAAAAGGTGGTTTTAGAAATGAAAACTACAGGTTGTGCAATTGTGTGGCAACTCAAGTTAGTAAATGGAAAACCTCTTAACAAAATCACAATTTCAGAGTCTTCTCTTCATGCCAATCTTCCCTCGCACATAACTACACCGTCCCACAGTCCGAGAGGATAATATAACATGTGGTCGTTGATGAGTATTTTTCATCTCCTGTCTTTAGGCTGGAATCTCCAACGCGTTCCCTGAGCATGGACGCCCCCAAAGGGGTTTACATCAAAGCACAGGCAGGGAACATCGAGGCTACTTCTCAGATGGACATTGTGTTGCACACAAGCGAAGGAATGGTAAGAGGCAAAGCCATCCCGTAAGCTGTGATTGTTTCATGGTCCCTCACGATGGGCTAGCATTGTTTACAAAGTGCACGCTTTCACTGTGGCAAGCACCACAATAGTAACTATACATAATAACATTGGAATGATGTCTAAGGACACCTGTATTTAGCAAGTAAATGCTATGTAAATACAGTGTGTAACCGCTCTCCTTCTCCACAGCTGGTACTGGACTCTGAGACTGTGCGTCTGCCCAGGCTTCCTCGAGGTTCAAGGGGAGTGCCTGGGAATTCTCAGGGACTTTATGAAGTGTGCGTTTGCCCAGATGGAAAGCTGTACCTGTCAGTGGCAGGCGAGGGCTCCACGTGCCACGAATACAGCGCGTGCTAGTGACTCATCCCTGGAACCCACTACCTGAAGGCCTTTGCCCTGGGAACTGTGGAATATTTCACTGGTAATATCTGTCAACGTTAAACACAAACATGTTTCCATCCAGGAGGAGTCACAAAGAAGAAGCGACGAAGGACCGTTCCTGAAGTCTTTTCATTTCTGAGCTGGTGATAAATAGGCGTTCCATATCGAAGAGCACAAACAGCTAAAAGAAAACTGCCAGCAGGACAGAATATGCGTCCTTGTTTATATGGTTCCAGTGGCAAAACAGCTTTGAAATGTAATGTGGGAAAAACACGTGCATCCTTGAATATTTTACTAGAGATTCAGTATCAATGTTTTCTACTCCTGCTGTCTATCAGTGACTGCTGATGTGCGCTGTGTTAATACAAAATGCCATCACGAGATTTGACGTTTCGGACCTTTTCTTACACTGGCAGAACAATGTGCTGTTGCTGGGTCACTTGTAGCTGGTAACAGCTTTCTTTCTATGCAATACTGTACAAGTTGTTTTGTTTTTCTTCCTTGCAATAACACACATGCTTGTTGTTCTCTTGTGTGGATTGCACACCATCTATCATATACTCATATACTTTGGAGGATGTTATTTAGTTTCTTTTTTTTCCTAGCTGTGCTTGAGACACACAGCACCCCTGTATTTAGAGGTTGGTTGTGATTGACTTTGATGTATGTAACCCTTAGACATGTTTCCCATAGTAAAAGCCTAGTTACATACAGAAAGCGTGGTAAAGGGTAAGTCAGCATTGTAAAGCACAGAGAGGTATGCTAAAGCATATTGAAAACAATTAAATAAAATAACATGGCGAACCATGGTAAATGCATAGTTTACTACCATGGGAAAAACTGCAAATATACTGTGCACATTTACAGTGGTAAACGTGTAGATGTGAAAGGCTATGCTGTGGAAACAGTAGTATTTGGTAGTCTCATAGTCTCAGTACATCCTTATAACTTGCAAGCTGTTGCAATTTTCCATGTACCATAGTGTTGGAAACTGTAAACTTCACACCATAAAATAAATTAAAACATCAAATCAAACATTTTGTTTTGTTTTTGTAACTGCGTACAGCGGTGTTTAATTTATTGTGACGATGTGTTTATCAGACACAAGGCACAACACATTAATGAGACACAACCACAAGTCCAGCAGGAGAGTCCTGCTTGAACATACAGATATTTTACAGACCATTAATAGAAAGAAGATGCTTTGTGGTTTCAGATTGGATTGGTACTACCCATTTGGTAATTCATTCATTGTTAAAAGTTTGCATTACTATGTGTCAGATCATATTATGGTCCACATATTAGAAAGAAACCCCATGGGGGGGGGGGGGGGGGTACAATACTGTCCCATAACAATTTCATTCATACAGCGCCCTTCATGTGCAAGCATCCCGGGGCACTTTGCAAAATAAAAAATAAAATAAACAGCAAGCCAAAAGAGCTCCAACCTGCTCGCTCATGAAAGACCAAATCAAAGAGGTATGTTCTGAGCTTAGATATAAAATACTGACAGGCTCAGCATTGCAGACAGAATCTGGAAGTGAGTTCCAAAGTGAAGGAGTTTGAAAACTACAACACAAGCTGCTATCCACCCAGGCATCACACCTCATAGCACCCTCTACTGGTGTATATTCGGTATAATATACAGTTAAATACCATGCATTTAACAATATAGCTGATCTTAATATTTGGCTCAAATCAGATACAGCTTTAACACAGAAAACAAGTCAAATGGAATCCATTCCTTTTTGCTTTATTGATACTATGGCACACTGTACATCAGCAGGAAGACATGACGTTTCATTTCCAGTGCCGACACACTTATTTCTCCAAATCAGCATTTCTCTTAACCACAGGCTTAAAGCAGTGTTACAGGCTGTAACACCTTAATATGCATACAACTGGAAAATAATGTGATCACCTTAAAAAAATAATAATAAAGTAACATACATGCAAGATGACAATGACACCCACCATGTTTACAGTACATGTAATTTCAACAATGATTTCCTGATTATTCTTCCCATGTAACCCGAATGGCACAAAGTAAACATTTACACCAAATACAAAAAGAAATCAAACCAAATCAAATCACCCCAGTACCTCTGAAGTATGTAGGTTGCAGCTTTCCACTATGAAATAATTCAAGACTTATACCAAAGACATGAACAAATTATAACAACAGCATTTCTAACATTTTATTTGGGGCAAAAAAAAGGCAAATTAAATAATCACATCGCCTTCGTTCTCAGAAACACCATTTCCCAGTTAAAAATGACTTTGCCGTTGATTGTATGCATGATGTATACTGTATGTAAAAATGTGCCTGTGTACAGAGGTCTCTACAAACTCCAGTTGTGTATTCAGTGGTTCATAAAATAACATTCTTCCCATTGCTGTGTGTTAACAAACCATGCCATGAATGATTTGAGCAGAGTCAGGTTAATAATAAGGTCAACCTATTGATAACCTAGAACCGGGTTACTTGGCAGGTTTGAGCTCAGTGTTTGCACAGTTGTGCTCATACGAGGGCAGTTTGTAACACCCTGTTCCTGTGCAACAGTGACAAATAAAACAAATAAAAAGAAATGCACAAGACTAAACAGTCAACTTCTTCTGCGCCTACTGAAAAATAAACAGGTGCCTTTGGTTTGCTTTACCAAATGCAGTACGAGTCAGACCTCCTGTGACAGGTGATTTCTACATGTGTCCCCAGGCAAAAGATACACGAGCTATATACACAAGGTAAGTGCAAATTGTTCTAAAAGTGCAGAGCTGTTGGATGAAAATGTTTGATTCTGATGTGCCCACTTGACATGAAAATGCACAGCAGTTAAATGACGTACCGTTGAAAAAAGAACTATCGGTTAAAAAACGAAATTAAAAAAGTTTTTTTTTTTTTTCTTCAGGTCCAGCTGATCGGTAAAATAACAAAAACACTTACAGAACATGAAGGAAAGCTGCTACATTCAGATTCCCTATACTGTGTAAATCCTAACAGATTTTTTTTTTTTTTTTAAATACTGTAGTGCAGTTAGTAACTGTTATTTTGTTACGATATTCATGAGTAAAAAGCATAGTTACTGTGCAACCCTTATCTTTTCACACAATGTGAATACTGGGTACATGACAGCAGCATCTATATTTTTTTTGTCCTGGAAGTCTATATAATTAATGTGACCTTTGGTTAAAAAATAGGGTGTGTATTTCTTTACTGAGGATTTCATATGTACAGCTAATAAACTGGTTGGGACTTCACATTGAAAACAAAATAATCTGCTTACGATTTTCAGGCTCAGATAACTGGGTGCTGCTTTTCAACTCTGAAGCAGCCAACACTCTAAATGTTATGTGCACACGTATAGTACAGTAGCGACACTGCATATTTAAGCTGCCAGCCAGAAACATACATACATTCTTTTGTTTTGCCTCAACGCTATGATATTCATCTACATTACACACAGCTTTCCATACATGAGTTGCAATGCACATTTTTCACTGACAATAGCTGCTGAGTTAGATTTTTTGCTGAATGAAACTCTCCAGTTTAAGAATGACCCGAGCTGTGCATTCCATCACCCTCATCGCCACTTCTGAAGTGTACCTATCGTTTGGGATCTGAGGAAAGGGGAGAAGGTCTGGATAGCGGGTTCTTAAACTGTCCACACCGTAACCCTCCAAAATGTGCACATCCTTCGTAAGTCCGGCCAGCTGTTGGCTGTACTCCTCTACTTTCTGCGCGAGGGCAGCTGGCTTGACGTCTTTGTCAGATTTCCCTCTGACTACGTAGTCTGCAGCTATCAAAGCAAGCTTGGTGGCAAGGTAGCACTTGAAGCACACCCATTCGTTTGCATTTTTGTGGAGGTCATTCCTTGCCGCAGAGAAGTTTGCACGCGCTTGCCTCAGCCACCTGCGTGCCTCTACTGGATTGCCTACTGATTTGAAGGTAGGGGGTACAAAGAAACGGGAAGACTGTGCCGATCCTGCATAGCTTGTGTACTGTTCTCTGTAATGCTGTCTCTCCGATTTATGGCTTGTTGCTTCCTGGTTCCATGACGTGTAAAACCTTTGGAATGAAAACTTCTCGGACTGGAATCGAGCAGAAGAAGATGCAGAAAACTGCCTCCTGGAGGCTCTGTCCGCATTCTGGTCTGCTAAGCTTTGCTTCTCCATCCTGGTGATCTCCTTCTGCAAGTGCTTGAACACTTCCGTCGCGATGTCTAGATTGTCAGCGTTTTTGTCTGGGTGCCACTTGAGATACAGCCTTCTGATAATCTTTTTCCTTTCTGACTCAGGGAGCCTCCAGGCTTGCTCTATCACTAAGGTCACTTCTTTAATTATCTCCGGTAAAGCATTCAGTCTTAATTTTTTAGGTGATTGGTGCTTTGAAGGAGGTGCTTTGTGGCTCTCCTTTCTAGGGAATAGTGGAGACGCCATGTGAGGGCCCGGAGAAGGGCATTCTGAAGGGCTTGTTGGTGTGGATGGGGAGCTGTCCCTTATATGTGAAGTATCATCTTGTCTCGAGAACTTATACAAATCTAGGGAGCTCACAATCTTGTACTCACTGTAGCCAATGTCAATTTGAAAGTACTTTCCCAAAAAGCTCGGATTCTCTTCCTCCTCTCTTTCAACCTCCTGGACTATAATAGCATAAGTGTACGTTGGCTGATAGGATCCATATAGATCGCCTCCTTCAGAATCAACCAGATATCCAACATACTCTCCAGGGTAAAACACGTTCATTGGGTCCATTAACAGGATATGGTGTATTTCAGCCGGTATGGGTGTCCCAGGTTGAGGAAGTTCAAGTTTCGACGGTTCAGTGGAGTCATACTTGACTCCTAAGTTGTCTAGCTTCTCTGTAATCCTGTAAATATCATTGCATCCCAGCATGGCAATCAGATACGAAGTATCTGAAATCAAATTGTCTGTTGCAGATTTAAGGGTCATTGCCAGGGCGAGCAGAAAATTTATGTCTTTGCTGTCTGAGTGTTGAATGTAGAGATGTATAACAGCGGTCCCGTATCTCTTTAGAAAAGCAAGAGTTTCGCTCCTGCTGTGAGCAATAGGGTTGCAGCCTTTTACTCGCAGGGTCGTCTGCAGCTTCTCGAAACAAGACACTTTTAGGCCTTCGCGAAGGGCTTTGCACAGCCTAATAGCTTTTTCTTCATTGACTAAGAAAGCATTGTCGTTCTCATGCTTCATAATACGGATAAGCCCAGTGATGAATTGTTCTGATGAGAGGAGTAACTGCAGGCGGCCCTGAAGTGAGCAGAGGGCCCCAAACTGACACATTTTGGGAGTCTCTTCATCTAACTGCTCTTCTAATATACTGCTAAGGAGCCTTGGCCTCAGTTTTTGAGGGAGCAGTACCATCATCTTGGTGTGGAAGGAATGATCTTTGCCCAGATAGCACTGGCTCATGTCAACAAGCATCTGAACACCAATGTTGCCCTGAATTCTGCTTTTGTAATGCGGGGCATCATCAAAAACCAGTGTGTTGGATTTTGCTAGTCGTCCGTCATGGCTTGGGAGATACAAAGTTACGTTCCTCAGGTTTTCCAGGTCTTGTCGAATTTGGACAGGTTCATTTTGGAGGCTCTTGAAGAGACCTGACACTGCCCTTTTCACAGTTCTCATTTCGTTAGGATCAAGCTGCTTGCCTTCTGAATTCCTGAATATGCGGCACAGGACTTCAACATACTGCTTAGTAGACACAACATCTTCAGTTCCCAAGAGTTTGAACAGCTGGTGAAAAGTCCCAAGTTCCAAAGGCAATTTAAATAAGTAGGGTTTAAAGTCAGCTTCACTGTCAAGGTTAATGACAACCTCCTCTGGCTTAAGCAGCTTCCAGCCCTCTTCAACCATAACAAACGCCACTCCTCGTAACTGCTGGCGGAAATCCCTCTTGTCTGCATTGAGAAATTCGTAAGTGCTCCTTAAAACCTTTACCCTAGTTTTGATCATGTCATCATCTACGTTGGGTATGTTGCAGATGTTCTTGCAGTTGCTAATGACTTTGTCCAGAGGTGGATCCAAGTTGACGTTCAGCAGGGCCAAAACCTGATCCAGCTGTTCTTGCGCACCTAGACTGCTCCCTTCCTGCTCTTTAATACTTGCTGGCGTTGCCTTCTCTGGCAGAATGGGGCAGGATGTCCAAAGCAACTGCATGAAATCTGTTTGCTTAAACTTCGGGTTGACCTGAGACCCATTAAAGCGGATTAGAGGAAGCGTTCCGTTAACTTCTTGATGCTGAGGGTGAAGCCGGACAAGTTCAGCCGGAGCACGTTCTGGGCATAAAAATGGTGTCATCGACAACTCCTTTAGAAAGGTGCCCAAAAACAGATCCGTCCGTTCATTGAAAATATGATTGAGGAGGACATCGACTACGGTTTGCACTTTGTCTTTGGACCATTTTTCTGTCTGGGCTTTTATGCTCACTTCTTTAGTAAACTGCAGCACCTGCAGCTGGGAAATGGTGTGTTTTAACCCGATGTTTCTCAGGAATGTTATCCACGAGGTAAGGAATGAGGCTCCATTCTTGGGTTTTGCAGCTTGCTCTAATTTCTTGAAGAACTCTGGGGGTATAAATGCCTTTTCTGGTAACATCACTTCGAACACTTTCACAGTTCGATCAGAGAATGTTTTTGCAGGCTTTAGCCTGTTGGTGGCATCATAAATAAAGGAGAGACCTTCAAGCTTTTCAAAAAGTTGGTCTTTTATTCCCAAGGAATCCTCTATATTTGAAAGCCTGTTCTTGAGATACAGAAGGTGCTCAATCTTTGCATCGTAGGAAAGGCTGTCAAACTTGGGTAGGAGATGCTTTAGGTAGACCTCAAGATCATCAATAGGAACACACCCAAGGAAAGTGTACAGTTCCCTCAGCTGGGTGTTATCAACAAGAAAAGCTGATGATATGGATTGGGCCCATTTTTCCATGTCAGCAGAGGGAATGCTTTTTGTTAGCACAAAGCATGACCCAAATTTTGAGATGTTGATGTAGCGACCACTGATGGACTTGTAACAGGGAAGCAACTTCAGACTTTGTACATCTTCCTGAGACAAATTATTTAAATTGCAATTGAAGTACAAGAGAAGGGCTTCAAAGTCATTGTCCAGTAAACCCTCTGTGTTGAAGGCTGAGGTTTGGATCATGTAGTCCAGTGCTTTGAGAATACTTGAAGGATTGTCTATATTTGCTGTGTGTATGGCCAGCAAAGGCACCAAAGAGTTTTCTTTAGAGCAGATTTTGTTTAGTGCCAGCTGAATACACCCCCCTTTCATCAAGGTATGAAAGACTTTGTCAGTCTGTCCATTTGGGAAAATAGCAGCATATATCAGGCTGAGGGGTAACAAAACATCATGTTCTGGAACAACTAACTTATTGCTAGAAACCATGAATTTGGTCCCCGGGAGCAAAGCCCAGTCTTTCAGGATATCGAGGACAGTTTCGAACTTGGGTTTAGTATCGGACTGCTCCTCTTTGACACAGACATTCTCTGTAGTAAAGTGCCATACATTCTTGAGCCAAGACTCACTGGCGTAATTGTCCTTCCACCTCACAGGGGTCTTTGCCCTGTACTCCCGGGGCAGCACTGATGACAACAGATCCCCAAAGCTACTGATGTCAAAGACTTTTGCAACACCGGACTTCATGAGAATACTGCTGTACTTCATGTAAAGGGTGTTCATGAAAAGTTCTTTCCGAGAGGGTATCAAGTCATGATGTGTTGTCAAAAACTTTGGCCGTTTGGCATCAAAGACCTGTAGAATGTTGTCCATCGTTATCAGCAACGGCAGTCCTTCTGTGTGGATTTCATCCTCTTCTGCGTCTTTGAAGCAATAGTCAACCAGAAGTTTGAGGCTATGGAACAGCTTGAGGTTAGACTGCTGAAGCCGACATGGCAGCTTCCCGACCTGACAGTTTGAGTCTGGAGATGAAAAAGTGAGCAGGAAGGCTCGGACATCTACTGGCGTCACGTAGCTCACTGGAATCCCAGCATCTTCGAGGCAGTAGTAGAGGTTTGCTGTCTCATCACAGTTGTGAACTAAGTTAAATCCAACATCTAAAAGCATGGTTTTCAACCTGTAGACATTCTCTGCAACTGTTTTGCGTGTGGTGATGTTGTACTCTGTATTTTTAAGGTGCTGTAATTCATCCTGTAGAAGGTTGTCAAAAAAGGCTCTACCTTTATTGGCAGAGGATGTGTTCACCCAAGAAATGTAAATTGCAGCATGCAAATCAATGTTGTCCATATGAGGAGCCCGCACCACAGGAAGTAGACGCTTCAAGTCAGCATGGATACAATTGTACACTGCCTTGACAAGGCAGTACCAGTCTGGCTGAATGTCAAGTCTGTTGACTGGGAAGAAGGAGAGGAACTTTTTCAAAGTGTCCTTCACAATATGGATGGGTGTGCCTTGAAATACTGTCATGGTGGGATCAGAGCCTGGAAAGAATCGTCTTTTCAGCTGAATCAAGAGTTCCACGTAAGCTGGCGCTATCACAGCCATCATGAGATTGTTGTTCCAGTCACTTCGCACACCAACTCCGTTATCATCCCGCCAGAGGTTTCTCCTGGCTGAATCTAAAGCAAAGTGCCCATTCACATGGAATGGCAGGCCTGTTTCCAAAGACAGAGGCAGGAAGCAAAAAGCTCTATGGGGCTTTTTATAATTATGGCTAATGCAGGCAGCAACCCCTCCACGAGGGAAAAGTGTTATATCTTCATTCTTGTGTGCAGATATTACACTTTTGGAGACCTTTTCCATGTTGGAGAATCCAGATCTGTTACACACCAACCAGGTTGTCAAATTGCTCTCAGAGTCCTCCATATCCATAGTGTAGGTGATCTGCTGGACAGGTATTTGAGACAGCTGTTTCTTTCTGGTTACACTGTCTATTACAGAAGCATGGAACTGTTTGCGTTTAAGCCTATCCCCGTCTGTGATTTTGGCAGTCACAGAATACAAGACTTTTAGGTCGCCCGTATTCTTCTCAATTTCACAGATTGATATTTTCTCCATGTGATTCAAGAACATGAGGAGCTCGGCTCCGTCAGCTCGTAGCTTATCCAGGAGATTCTGCACCATCCTATCCGAAGCAGGAACTGATGAGATTTCTGACACCCTTGCCATTTCCACATTGCGGATTGGGAATCTAAACATTGTGCAACCCGCAAGCTTAAAATGATCTCCCAAGTAGAGATTGAGGACATCTGAAAATTGGGTTCTAAATTCTGCATCCAAGTCCCGAAACATTCTTCCAGGGCAAACAGATGTGGATCCTGGTGCATATCTCGCATGGGGATCAAAGATGCAAAGAATGTCATTGTTGGAAATGAAAGAAGGGCAATCAGTGATATGATACACTGAATTAAAGCCTATACCATACTGCCCAGTCTTGCCAGGGTTCCCTTCCTTTGTCCCTCGTCCAAGGTTCTGGATTCCTCGAACATCATCCTCTGTAAAAGGCTGGTTATTATAGACACAGAGTGCTGGCCCCTGAAGTGGAATCCACTTATCATCGAATATCCTGTCTGCTTGGTGTTCTCGGGGATCAAACACAAAGTATATTTCTGTAGCTTTAGCATCATCTGCATTTTGGAGAAGCTCCTTCAACATTTCTTTCTCTGATGGATAAGCATTGAGAATGCTTTTAATTCTGCTAGTGAGCTTCTCTTTCTGTCCGAACTCACTTCCAAGAGTGGTGAAACAAATATTAGATGCGTATCGCTCCAGGGCTTTGTGGCGCTTGGGCACAGAGCCCAGTTTTACTGCCACTTCTCTTGGTATGTCTGCATGGCAGTACTTCACAGACGTGTCTCTGACTCTGATCCAGGGACAATCATTGTAACAGAGAGATTTGGCTTCTTGGAGTGTTAGAAGGGTGTCAGGTAACAGAATTTCTCCAAATCTGCTTTGACAGAATTCTTGGTTTTTGTCCCTAATGAGACCCCAGATCCCTTCGCTAATGATTCTGCGGCAGAGCTGGAAGTTGTGTTCTGTGAGCTGTTTTCGGCCACAGTCCTTCTTTACCAATTGGAGGACTGCAGCAAAATTTTCAACCACAAAGGTAGACTGGACCCCAACATTTTCAAACAGTTCACGAAAGCTGTTCCTGTATTTATTGGGCAGCTGGAAAAGGTATGGAGCTGCATCAAAGTTAAGATGGAAAGCAACCTTTGCTGGGTCGACATAGGAGTTTTCAACAAGGATTGAGTTGAAGAGTTTGAGTTCTTCCATGATCTGTTCCTTGGCAGTTTCATTTTGCAACATTTCCTCATGAAGGTACTTGTAGCAGGCATTGGTTATGTTTTCCTGATACAAGGTTACCCCATCAAATGATTTGGAAAGCTCCTTTAGTTGGTTTATTACGAGCTGAATAGTTGGCTTCCGCAGCAACCCTAAAAAGTCCTTCACTGCCAGGGTGATAGGACCACATCCTTTGAAGGAAGGAGAATTTTCATTGAGAATGGGTTTCATCAGGCAAACTGTGTCCTGGTGGTCAGTTGTGTAAAGGTCGGTGGCTGCAAACATGGTCAAAGGCTCGAAACTATTCCCATGCCAAGGTAATGAGAAACCTGCAGGCTTTGTCAGAAACGGAAGGAAGTGAATGGTCTTAAGTTTTTCTGCAAACTCATTAACTGTGTCCTCTCGTAGTTTCAACTTCTCATCAATCAGACTTAGTATGATGCTGCTTCTGTGACATGCTGCAGTATGGTCACTTTTATTCAGAGCTGCTACAGACCTGGCACGCTCTACCAGATCCTCCCAAGAAATGTCATCCTTAACCATTCCCAGCTGTACAAGCTTGACCAAGCAGACTGGATTTAGATAGTCCTGTGTGGTTCCATGTGGGAATCGTCCATCTTCAGTGTCATACAGCTTGGCAACTCTTCCCTCTGGGTGGATAAGTCTTGAAGGTAGAACCAGCTGCTGTGACTTGGCCGAACATGGGACACATGGTGTGACTTTTAGGATGGATGCAAACTCCTCTACCTTTTCATTGAGGACATAATGCATTAAGGGATCCCGCAGCTCTTTCTCAATGTCCTGAATGTGTGGAAAAAACACATCAGAGAAAAACTGCTTCTCTGTTAAAGTATTTTCCATCAGCACGCCTTTGCATCCGGCATCTTCAAAGCCTTCTTTAACCCAGTCAGGAAGCTCAACAGCACAGAGGTTTTGGGATCCACTCTTCCAAAGGTATTTCAAAAAGATCTGGAAGGCAGAAGGGCCAATGTCTGGTCTGCTCAGCAAAGAATCATCCAGAAACCTCACATCATTGATGGATACCCAGGCTTTGCCATTAGAGAACACCTTTGCAACTGCTTTGTCACCACCCTTTGCAATTTCTTGGTACACCCCTTGACAGATCAAAGCAAAATCGTCATGCACTACACTGGGATCTGGCCAGGTTGCATAGTAGTTGTAGTTGACCAACTCCCCGTTTACTGACATGGCACGGAGCACGCTCATTGCTTCCAAATAAGCTTGGACTATCACATGCCTCATGAACACGGAGTTCCACCTGCCTTTTGTGTCTGTTTTCCAAATCTCCTTACGATTAGATGTGACAGCAAAGCAACCATTGATGTGGACGGGCAATCCCGTTTTAATTCTGAGGGGCAAATAGCAGAACACTTCTCCGATGGGATTGGCGTTAATCTTCACAGTCCACGTGTTGTCCTCTGTTTCCGAAAGCAAAACAGCAACACCACCACATGGGACCAATCCAAGTCTCCTTCCACTTTCATTCAGTGAAAATTTAAGCGCCTCGCCGAAATCCATACAGGAAGAAATAAGCCAACTTGTAAGATCTATTGATTTCTGTGGCACATCATCGCTGCCCCTTTTGCCCTGGGATCCTTTTGCAGCCATCTCAAAATAGGAAGCAGGGTCATCATCTGGGCCTCTGAAAAGGGGGGACTGAAGATCAATGATGCGTCTGAAAACATGGTGGAACTCTTCGACCACTATCCGAATGATGCAGGAAGACTTTGGAATGTCAGAGGGCACTCTGTTAGTGCTTGCGACTTTCTTCATCACCTTCGCTGCTGCCTTTAAGATGCTTACTGGCCCATACATGGCTTTGGCGGAGCACACAGTTTTCTTGATGGTGACTACATCCTGCGAGGTCGAAGGGTTTGGCTCTTCAGACTTTAGGTATTTCAAAACCATGGAATCGACGTGCTGGGTGAAAAGGATGAGCCTGTGCCCACACATACTGAACTCGTCCACGAGTGAGTAAATGTCTGTTGTGTTGTAGTAGATGCTGCTTATTTCACTCACAGCGGCTTCCTGCTCAGAGCGGAAAGGAAGTCGGAAGAGAGTTCCATTGTATTTGTAAGGTCGTTCTAACGAAAGTGGAAGCTGGCAGTTGAAGACATTAATAAAGGGCTTGAACTGGTTGGGGAACTTTCTTAGCCGCTTCTGCTGCTTACTCCAGTTGATCTTTATTCCAGGATTGGACTTGTCCCTAATGTGTTTACTCAAGTGGTTGATGTTGGGATCGAACATTATCATGAACTCTCGGCTCATTATGATAGGAATGTCGGTGACATGGTAAACAGAGTTAAAGCCCAGTCCAAATTTACCCACTTTGTCGACTTCGCATCTCTTCATTGACCCCCCAAGCCTAGTGATGTTCATAAAATCTGTATCGGAGAAGACTGAGTTGTTGAAGGACCACAAGGTTGGACCGTGGCAAACTGACATACCTGGATCTAAAAGGTTTTCACGGATGTCCAGGTTTTTTCGCATGTCAATCAAGAAGCTGCATTCTGTTGCGGTGGCGTCATCTGCATTCTGCAGCAGCTCCTTAAAGATATCAGACACAGATGGATACTCTTCTAAAATGTTCTTTATCCGTACTGTCAGAGGCTCCCGTTGACCAGACTGTTCAAAGCCCAAGTTTTCAGGGTTGATTAATCTTGTGCTCAGACATGGCACTTTCAGCCACTCTGCAGTTTTCATAGGGATATCATCATGAACTAAAATAATTGGTTCTGAAGCATCATCGAGCAAGTCATTCAGGTCATCCACTTTTATATCACAGTAGCTACACTCGTGGATGGGTCTCATGACTAATCTGCTGGGATCTTTATTGTAAAGGATGGGTACAGGTGTGTCAAGATCTACAGAAATTTGAGAACTATACATCCACCTAAGGATGCTTAGCAAAAGCAGCAGGTTCTGCTTGCTCTCTTCTTGTGTCATGTTCTGCTCACACCGTTCTTTAATGATGTTGTTAACCTCAAACACATGGCCAGGCAGTACTTGTTCAATTGATCCACAAAACCGGAACAGCTTGTGGAATTTATCCATGGTTTTTGGTAAGGAATACAAGTAAGGCTGTAGATCGAGGTCCGGGATGGATTTTAAAACAGTTTGCATTGGTGATGAGAAAGTTTTGCCAGTCCACACCCAAGCGGAAGTCTGTGCTTTCAAAGCTTCTCCAGCACTATCCAAATGGTCCTGTATGAAGTCATATATTTCCAGAAGTATCTGTTGAAACTGGTACCAGTCTTCGGTTGTGAACGCCTGCGACCTATGCCAGTCAATGACAGCCTTCAAATGCTGTAGCACCTGATCTACTTGAGGCTCTATGGACAGTTTAAGAGCCTTTTTCATTCCTCCAGAAATATGCTCTACAAGGGCAACCGATGATCCCACCAACACAGCATGAGCCACCTCACACATATTATTTAGAGAACAGAGATTTAAGGCATCTCCCTTCCATGCCAGGGAATGTGGATAGTTTAGAGGTCTTTCTTTGCAGACTGGGACCCATTTTAGCTTCTGTAAGGTCACTTGGGCTTCAGCTGACTTCACAAGCTTTGTCTGCTTGTTCAGTACTCCCAAGAGCGTCTTAGCCTTAATCGAGAGCAGATCCTGTTCACACTTGCTGCTGCTCTGCAACTCTTCGATCTTCTTCGCCACCTGCAGAATGTCCTTTTCACTTAGCTGACCTTCGTTTTTTAAGCCCAACTGCCTTAAAGAATGAAGAAGATCAGGGGATGAGGTAAACGTAATCGGGGGAAACCGTGCTTTTTCATCTGAGTAAAACAAGCTCTGTAAAATCTCTATGTCAGGATCGAAGAGTTCAGTGGCTGCCACAAGCTTTCCTTGCGAGATCTGAATAAACTTAAGGGATGCCAGCCACTCTAATACCAGTGGGTTTTCATTTTTTAAGAAGGACAAATGTTTAAGAACCCAGAACATGATAGTAGCTGTTTCCTCTTTTGAATAAAAGCCCTTTTCAATATCTTGAATGATCACCTTTAAGCAGTCTGTGCTTTTAAGTTGCTCCAAACTCAGCATTCTAACAAGACGAATGGTAGCTTCATCAACGTTGTCAATGACGGTGATGGACAGCCTAGTGTTTGGAGGGAGTTTTGCTGTGTGATGCAAAGCTTTGCTACCCCTCAGAACAGCAAACTCAGCCACATCTTTCTCTGACAATAGACCTAGCTTTTGAAATATCATTAGATCTTGAAGAATCCTTCGCTCTTTCTCGCTGGCATCTGGCAAGCCAGCTAAGAAGCATCTCAGCGCAACCTTTTGCTTCGGAGAGAAAGCTGAAACCTGACTGGCCACTTTCTGAGTGGAAGCCCTGTCCATGATTTGGAGTATTGAGCTGGGGGAAGATGGGTGGGTGTATTTTTTAAGCAGAGGGTGCTGCAACGATGGATCCAGTTCTTTGATGACAAACCCTCCGAGTTTCACAATGATCTCGGGAAGGCATTCAGGAAGTGCCGATTCCTCCTCATGTTCCAAAATAATTGGGGATGGAGTTCTTAGCCTCAGCAGCTCCAAGACATTCAGATTATCTTCTAAGGGCACACTTGGGATCAAAGGCATGTCTTCAAAGATGCCAAGGTCCTCTGGGAAATTGATGTACAGATACTTCCACACCAGTTTAAGCCAGGAGATGGTAGGGTGTTTCTTCTCTTGGTTTCCTGGGAACCACTGGACTGCCATGTCTCGCACAGGCCAAGCTGCTGTCAAGATTTCCTTAATGAGACGCGCCGAGCGCTCAGGTGTCAGAAGCTGCAGCTGAGTGCAGGGTCTTCCTGTAGGTGGTGCAAAAGAGAAAGAGGTATTATTACACAGTCCATGGTGCAATCTGCTGGCAAACGCATCTAAATGTGATTACAGAATATACAGGTAAGAAAAAAAAAAAAACAATCTCAATAAACATTTTGCACAGTAGTGCCTATTAAAGATATGCATGCAACCTCAAACCAAGAATACCGTGGGAGAAAGTTTCCCTTTACTAGGTTTAGTGAACCTTAGTACAGTAAATTTATTTTTGCAGACCTGTGATTAAAAGGCAAAAAACTTCTGCTAGTGAAAGGTCTTCCTCTATTGTGTTCATATTATCCCCAAGCATTTTCTTTTTCTCCATTGAATATTCAAAAATGTTTTATTCACTGTAATGCTGTAGGGCAGCAGTGTGGAGTAGTGGTTAGGGCTCTGTACTCTTGACCGGAGGGTTGTGGGTTCAATCCCAGGTGGGGGGACACTATACCCTTGAGTGAGGTACTTCACCTAGATTGCTCCAGTAAAAAAACCAACTGTATAAATGGGTAATTGTATGTAAAAATAATGTGATATCTTGTAACAATTGTAAGTTGCCCTTAATAAGGGTGTCGGCTAATAAATAATAATAAAGAGTGCTATTGACAAGTTGAACATTCTGCATTGTGATGCTATAAAGTCAAAGTGTTACTGGAAACACGCCACTTTGGAAGAATTCAATTAAAAAGTTGCCGTTGGTAATTTCCCAATGCAACCCTCAGGGCAAATAATATTACATGCTGTGCTGTAATTGCTGTTTTGAAGAAGTCCCATTCCTGGCTGTGTTTTAAAATATCACTGACCACATTCAATACATCTTGACATGTAGGGATTTTTTTTTTTGTTTTCCTATGGGGTGTAGGACCTCTGTGTTGTATGTGGCAATGGTTGGTAGTATGAAAACTCAATTGTCAAAGCTTTTTTTTTTACTCTGAATTGAAAACACCAATAATAATTCTAATTAAAACTAACAAGAAACAAAATTAATGAATGGCTTAGTAACTGTATTCCCTTTCTGAAATAAATAAATAAATAAATAAAATCTTCATGAAGTTTAAAACATGAAATAAAACCTCTAAAACAAAGTTCAATTATATTTCTCGTTTATGAATCACTTAAATCATGTGGGCTACAGGCGACCTTGTATGATTTATTAGCTTTATGCCATTCCTTAAGATAATTTCTGTGCAAATAAAGCATGTCATGACTGAAAAAAGAAATTGAGATCCTCTACTTTGATAGATTAATTTTTAAAGGTCAGATCAGTCAGAAAAAAAAAAAACATCACTATTCTAGGTATTTGCCTGGGCTGTCTGACTGATCTGATCACACATCACTATTATATTATGGGCTGTCTGACTGATCTGATCACACATCACTATTATATTATGGGCTATCTGACTGATCTGATCACACATCACTATTATATTATGGGCTGTCTGACTGATCTGGTCACAAATCACTATTATATTATGGGCTGTCTGACTGATCTGATCACACATCACTATTATATTATGGGCTGTCTGACTGATCTGATCACACATCACTATTATATTATGGGCTGTCTGACTGATCTGATCACACATCACTATTATATTATGGGCTGTCTGACTGATCTGATCACACATCACTATTGTATTATGGGCTGTCTGATTGATCTGATCACATATCACTATTATATTATGGGCTGTCTGACTGATCTGATCACACATCACTATTATATTATGGGCTGTCTGACTGTAAAATAACTGCAGTCCAGAGCTTGCACAGCTCCATGCCAAAAAACAAATGGGAAATATGAGAAAAATATTATCTGGGGTAAAAAAGTGCAGTGGAATACCATCATTCCCAGGTTATTGTCTGCAATGCAGGATCCATATTAATGATCTGGGAGTATCTCAATACTCCTGTCCTGAAACAGGAAGCCCTGTGATTCCATAGGTATAGCAGTGTGATGGGTGATTTGGAACTGGCAGTGTGGTGATTAAAGCTTTGCCTTTTGAATCCTCACCTCTTCAAAGTGAACCTTTTACAATCTCCCTTCAGTGGCTGGCTGACTGACGTAAGATAGGAAAAATCTGCTTAATATTGATAACAGTAACACTCACACTCAGAGCACTTCCAACACCATGCCGTTCCCTGAGTGAAGAATGTGTTCAAAACATAAACATGTCTCTTTTTAAAACAACAAGAGCTCCTCACTATGGTTTGGTTATGTACTGAGTCCTCTTCTGCAGGTCAAATGCATACCAATGATTAACGTTGACACTGAAGCCGAAATGGACTCTAAACAAACCATGCAAACTGTTTCTGTACTTTCAATGAATACCTTACAGGGATGGAAATCTTTTGCATTGCAGTTTGATCCATTCCTGGTTTTACTATGAGCTTAACAAGACTCACCTGAGCTTGTTACCTCTACACACCGTGACTAATCAAGCTTGTAGTAAAACCTGGAATGGGTGAAACTGCTATGCAATAGGAGTCAAATTTCCATCCCTGCCTTAAATATTGAGTACGCTGATCTCTTTTGACACATCAGAATGTACAGGTACTATAACACTATAACCAGGGATGTTAGATATAGTTTAATTTCCTAATTTCAGGATTAAACAGGTTTAAATGCGAAAACATATTGGGAATGTTTATAACCGATCAAAAAAACTGTCATGACAAGTCCTACATCAGAGTTACTTTGAGGACTGTATCCCAGACTGGATGTGTAGAACATTAGAAGTGTACAGTACATGTGGAAAAGACTTTGAATAAGACGGAATAAATACCTCACATTGCACACAGTCTGCTGTAGGAACACTACAGCTGACCTCTGTATCTGACCTGCATAAACGTTTGGATAAACGTTTGGAAACATTTGAAAAGTTTTCATACTTGGAAAAGATTAAATGATTAAAATCTAAACCATTAGTAACACCAGCTATATAGCAGGATAACGGCAGGCTTCTTTTAAAACACACACCAGCAAAACTACAGTGACCAAAAAACACAAGCACCAAGCAACAGACATCCCCACCCCCGTCCCCCGGCGGCTTTGTTTCGGTTAAAAACAAACAGTTGCAAGTAAAACTGTTAGGGCTTCACACCAGTACATCACATGTGACCTTCCTACCTGAAAATCCCCAGAGAAGCTGCTGTACTGGAAGTTAATTGAAGAAAGGTAAGGAATAACAGAACTGTAGAAAAGCAAAACTCAAAAACATCATCAATTAAACCCGAACGAGAAGGTGAACACAATTAAAGACAGCGGGGCAGTTTCTCTAAACCTGTCATAGCGAGGGCTGAATTTTCATCACGGTATTCAAGATATTTCACCATTAAACATAATATTTATTAAAGCAATAGCGTTGTCACATTCAAAATGGATCATTTTCTCTAGAGTTATTATACAACATATGTTCTTAAATATTTAAATGCTTCCTTGAAAAACAGTACAGTACCATTTTTTTATGTCCACCTTTTAAAGAAATTATATTTTCACCGTCAGTGAATTATCAAACAAAATAAAATCATAGTATTGGACAGAGCGGTCTTTAGCAGAAACTTTCCCGTCTTTGATGCAGCTGGTGTCTTTTTCGTTGAAGACATTTTAAAGAAGTCGTGCAGTTCTGCGCAGTGTGTGTTCACTCGTTTACCAGAAGCAAACTAAACTGGCTGCCAGGTTCCTAAATGCAGTGTAACAGGTAGTGCATCAATAAGACAAACGTTTGCTGCATTTAAGTGATATGAAAATATGCATATTTACAGTATTCTTTCAGAAATGGGAATTTTCACAGTGAACTACATATTACATGGCAATGGTTACATTTCACGGAAATCATGAAATCTGTGATAACCGTGAAAAAAACATAGCCTTAGTCACGGGTGTTATTGTACATTAGTTAAGTGAAGTATGTAACACAGGTGTGTAAACTGTAATATAACGCTTTGGGAGTTTCTGTGTTAGTATCCTGTTTTCAATGAAGGGGGAGACATTTTTCCCTGAAATATTGCCTGCTCCAGCTGGACACGAAAAGGGATTAGATTGCATGAGCAGAATGCCTTTCTGTGCACAGAATCGCTCTCCGCAACAGTGACA
This sequence comes from Acipenser ruthenus, assembly GCF_902713425.1. Lineage (NCBI taxonomy): Eukaryota > Metazoa > Chordata > Actinopteri > Acipenseriformes > Acipenseridae > Acipenser > Acipenser ruthenus. The sequence continues at coordinate 1,517,587 of NC_081196.1, forward strand.
GATGACATATTGGCTGTTTAGTTTTAGAATTAACTGCCAGCCTCTAATGGGATGCAGTGCCATTTTTATTAAGACATTTAAAATGGTCTGTCCCAATTACACTAATCAAATCTTTAAACTCTCCAAACCATTAAGGAAAGGAAATATGACCGGTCTGGGATAACTATTCAATTGCTCTAGCCACCACTGGTTAAAACTGTGTGCTATTTCACAGCAGGTCTACTGTGGTGATGATATCAGTGCTGTTATTTGGAGATTTAAGACAAAACTTCCTGTGTATACATGATTTTAACATTTAAAACCGGCATATATGTGTCAAATTTAAACTAGTAAAAGCTTTAGCTTAGCACTACAGTACAGTCGTTTATAAAGAAGTCTATTACCCTGATTGTCAATTAACCACCTGGTCCCAAAAAAACGTATTTTGGGGTTTTGCAGGGAGACATTTATTAAATCTTAGGGTGACTTAGATTGCACTGCAGTGAGAGAGTGTGCGTGAAGTCTGCCATCCTGTGAATCTAATCGTCTACAGCATGAGAGAAAAAGGAGTGCATCATAATTGCATGGCTTCTAGTGCATACCAACACTTAAGAGGTTTAATTGAATAATGTGTTTGCTCAGCATATCTTTCTTGGCAGGGTCCCGGCTGGGGGCTGGGGGCTGGGGGAGCAGGGAGATAGGGAACGTGTACAGACTCTGAGTCTGCCAGCTCGCACACACACAGCTATAATAAATGATCTGGCTGTCATGCACAGGGTTTAGTATCCCCTCAGGGTTTGCTATCAGTGGAAAAGGGGAAACTACAGTGCAGTACAGTACAGTGCAGTACATCCAGTCAGGGACTCAATTAGAAGTGAAATTATTAAACAAGAGGCTGTGAAAGAGAGCGTAATAGCAATGGGGAGGCAAGTGCAAAGAGATGCATTCAGAGAGGAATGCGATCATTTCAATGGTATAAAACTACTCTAGAACAAAAATGTAAAAGCTGCTCTGTCACCCAGCTGTTTCCTAATAGCTTTATGCTGTTACACGTGTTGCATTCCTCTTTGAGAAGGTGTCTTCGGCTCTCCACTTTCTTGATTCATGAAAATATAGAGAGGGACACTGCCTAAACACGAAAAATTAACATGGGAGCCCTTACTGTATATTATTAAGATCATAATTAAAAACACGTGGAACATTTTGAAAAAACCTGGAAAATATTATGAAAAAACATTTATTTTGCGCACGAGCAGGAAATGCAGGACTAAACAATATAAGTGCCAACTCTGAGAGGCATGTGCTGAACATAACTCACTCCTAAGACCACAGACCTAATGCCAGCTTCTATAAGGAGTTCACATTCAACGCAGATATTTGTGGCTTCGTCTAATAATTTGTAAAAGGAAGCTTACCTCTGCTTTTGGCTGCCTCCTTCAGGGCTGCCAAGACTGAAGGTTTTATGTTTTCTGATAGAAATCTTCCCTCCAGACCCGGGAACAAGGACCTGGTGCACACACAGAGGCATGGGTTTAGTATATAAATGCAATGCCTGTCAGTAAAATATTCATACACCTTGTAAAAGAAGTCTACTCTCTGCAAGTTGAATAACTGTAATTAGTTAATGTTACATCAAACTTAGAACAATACTCATATGCATTACTGATTTTATCTAAATATATTCCTGTATATTTTTTGGGATCCTGAGTTGTAATATGACCCCATTGGCTTCATCAGGTCGATCAGGTCATTCCTTCACTTACTGCCGGTTTCAAATTTTGCATTTGCTTTTGAACTTGTATCAGAACATACCCCTTATGGCTCAAACTTACCTTGGGCAGTCATCGGAGACCATGTAAACGGCATCCTTATCGGCTATGGAAGAGGAGAAAGCCACAAACGTGCCATTCTGCACGGGCAGTAGCTCCAGCCCAATAAGCTCGCTGTATCCGTCATCGCTGAGAATGAACTCCAGCAGGTCTAGCTTCTCCTGGGCTGCCCCTTTGTGCCTAGACTTGCGCAGCACCTGTCGTACCAGGGCAGGGGTCACTTTCTTCACCGCCTTGGGGTCTGGAAAGTAAGAGTTCAGAGCCATGGCCACATTGGCAGGCACCTCGGCAACCTGTATTCCTGAGCTTTGGAGGTAGCTGATCACGGTCTCTGTGCGCTCAATGGTGTTATCCAATTCAGTGAAGACCACAGCGTCCACCTTCAACCAGCACTGGTCAATGGATAAGACGACGGCTTGCTGGAGAAGGTCCTTGAAGAGAGGCTCCAGGATGGGTTTCCAGCGAGCCCTAATTTGTCTGAGGTCTGGCCAGGCCCTGTAGACTCCTTCAGCTGAGAGTGTGAAGTCTTGGTCCTTCGCTGTTTGGATTCTCTTTATCGATTCCAGAAGAAGCGTGGAGTAGGTCCTCGGAACCACGTTGGCAATGAGGAGCTCATTCCAGAGGGCCGCAGGATCCCGCCACTGGTCCACTTCTCTCCACTTGATGCTCCTCCTGTTGTCAGTCAGCCCAAAGAAGCCACTGACGTGGACAGGCAGGCCGGTCATGCTTTCCTCTCCAGGGGGCAGTGGTAGGAAGCAGAACGCCCTCCCTGAGAAGCCCGGCGCAGCTCCCTCGTCCTCATCCATGACCAACAAGGGCATGGCGATGCCGATGGTGGGGATAAACTTCAGGTCATCCGCCAGGCAGTCCAGCTCACTGCACATCCCACGGCCACCCACGCTGTTGCACACCAGCCAGGAGGTCTTCTGCGTCTCCTTGGCTGTCTCGTCCTCGGTCACTATGTTGACTTGATATGTGGCGCATTCCACACTGCTGCTGGGGACACCGTTGTTGTAACAATCAATGGCCAAGCCCAAGGTCTTTAAGGAGTTTGGTCGCTCAAGCTTCAGCTCTTCGTTCTCAATGGCAGTAACCCTGAAGAGCATTCGCTCCGTGCCGTCAGACTCCCGCACGTGCAAAGACACCTTTTGTACACTCTTAAGAAAGAGAAGGACTGTGTCTGCGTCGGCCTTGAAAGACTCAAAGAGCTCCAGGACTTTCTCCTTGTTGTAGATGTTGCTGCTCAGCTGCGAGGGCTTGACCCGGAGGGGGAACCGGAACAGGGTGCCAGGAAAGCTGCCATCTTTGATAGTCTTCTCAGAACTCCCGAAAATGCCAACGTAAGGGGCAAACTGGTCCGCATGCTCCGAGATCTCCTTGACGTCTGTTTTTAGATTCCAGCACTGGCCAGATTCGTGGCGTCCAAAGAGTGTCTGATGGGGATCCAGTATTCCAATCTGGTCACCGCTGTAAATGCTGGGGACATCTTAAAAATAAAAAGAAAAAAGTTTTTGTGTAATAGAAGTCAGTTAAAATCTCTGGTCTAAATCATCTCGGTAGAGCTCTGTTCTGGTTTTACTCTAATCCTTTTTATCGGTGCATCTTACCTGTTATGTGATACACTGAGTTAAATCCAATCCCAAATCTGCCAACTTTAAGTGGATCCTCTCTCTTTCTGCTTCTTGCTATTTCTTGAATGCCATTCCAGTCCTCCATGGTAAAAACGGCATTGTTAAAGGCATACAGAGCTGATCCTAAAAACACATGGCAGGATGATAGGAAGAACGGAGACTATAATAGAATAACAATATTAGGGAGATGCATTCTGTCAATATTTCTAGGTTTATGACATTCCTGGTGTGTTGCCTATTCAAAAATAAAACATTCCAGTAGAACCCAGGCTATTTTACTGTGATTAGTATAGTTTTGTAATGTGCTTCAGAAGTACAACGCTATAGTAAATATGAGCCAATGCCATTAACATTTTTAAATGTTGTAAACTTAATGTACATAGGGCCCAATCCAGAAGAATTATTTTTTGACTACTTTTTTCCCCCTTCTACCAAATAATACCAATGCTGCCTCACTGCTGCGACTCCCTCACCGATCAGGAAGACCTCTTCTTCCCAATGTCAAGCCATGCTCCTCTTTTCACCCACCACGCTTAAGCAATGGATGTTACTTTGTTGCTGCATTTTGTTGAGGCAAGGGCCCAACTTGGGATGTCTGTGTCCGGAGGGAGTGCAAAAGGCAGCTTGGTGTGAACGGGATTCGAACCACGCTTGCACGACTCCTCCTGCACGCCAGGCAGCAGTGCTTCCACAAGGGGGGGGAGCCCCTGGTGACCCCTTAGAATTCCAAATGTTCTCAAAGAATACATGACTTACCCTGGTACTGGCCCATGTCATCTGACCAAAGAGATTCCCTTCCATACTCAATCTCGTCGTACATGAACTTAACCTCACTGGCGCCCGCATCTTCTGCATTCTGAATAAGTTCCTAAAAGGAACCAAGTTAGGTTAAGTTTTGGGTTAGTTCTTTTTCAGAGAACCAGGTCCTGACAAACTTATCCTAATTAATCTCTATCATGTGGACATCTAACAAGTGCCTCTTTCTTAAACAGGACAGAAGGGCCTTTTCAATTGATAAACAGCTACAGATAAATACCGCCACTGTTTAAGACACTAACACAGAGCCTTCCATGTCATTTAGCATTCCTCTATGGGCAAAAATACACTAAAGAGACTCATATGGGTCGCTTGAGATGTTTAACCTTGACACACAAAGGGCCCTATTGTATCTATTTAAACAGCAGCAGTACTTGGATCTAACCAGCGCTTGTTGAGTGGACTGCTGTTTCAGAATTTGTTTTTTCAATATCTAGATTTACTCTCCCCCCCCCCCCCCCCCCAACCAACCATGAGCTGATCTCTACAACCCCTCTAAATCCCTGCAGTTTATCATCTAAAACAAACACAAACAGCATGCCAGTTTTCAGAAGAGAGGAAACACAACTGACATATTGTTATGAAAGGAGGCATAACTGCAGTGTGCAAAAATGAACAACATTTTTTATTTTTGGGAGGGGGCGTGTACACAAAAGGTTTAAACGATTAAAAAATGATTTAGTTCAGGACGTTTCGGACACTGTGTTTACTGTGCTGTCATTACTTTTTTTTCCACACAGCTGAAGAAGGGATTTTGTTCGAAACGTCCTGAAATAAATTGTTTCTTAATCAATGAAACATTTTGTGTGTTCATCCAAAACATTTTTTCATTCTTAACATATTGTTATGTTTCTGCAAGCATTTGAAAATGAACAGCCTCCGTGCTGCTTTATTTCACGCAAAGGAAAACAAACCAATCAATAAATGCAATAAATGATCAGGGGTAATGAAATGCAATCTACAGCCTCTACTTTCACTAAAGACACCTGCAGAGTACAGGGTTAAGTACAACTGCTTCAAATGCAAATGCAAATGCAAATGCAAATACAATTGCGTGCACCTCAGCTGCATTTAAATATGAATGCAACCGAGACTTCACACATGCAAAGGCAAATGCATTTGTCAAAATATATACTGAAACTCCTCACCGTTAATTGCAAAAGGAACAATTAATGAAAACATGCAAGCTTTTCTCTATCAATTTGAAACTACTCCCTATTATAACAAACTTCTTTAATGATGCTCCTCGTATAGTGATCACATTTGGATGCAAGTGCAAACGTATGTGCATTTAAAAGCAATGCAATGCACCCAACCCTGGCAGAGTGGCCTTCACTCACCTTCAGAATCTGCCCTCCCTCTGGGTACCTTCTTAAAATATCTTTCAGAAATTCAACCAGCGGTGGGGTCGTTTGTCCGAATCTGCCTGTGAAATTGCATGCAATAAGAAAGTATTAAATGCGTTTGAATTGAGAAACATTATCTATCAAACCAATCGTTTTTAAAGACGTAGCATATTATTCTGTCCCATTGAAGTCAGGGCCGTTGGTTTTTATGCACATTTGAATTCTTTTCACAAATGGTCCCTGCTATTCGTATTTAATTCCTCTTGCCATGGGAAGTACATTTATTTTAGTACAGGTGTCATACGATTTCCATTTCCATTCCAGGAGGCTAAAACCCAGTGCATACTTCGGACTTCAACTGAAAAATTTCCTGTGCCTCCAATCTCTGGTCTGTAACTCAAAGACACAGAAAACATCAAGTTAATTCTTACCTCCCCCTTTCAGCCCCCTTCCTTGAAGCGTCATGAAGATGTCATTGATTCCAGCGGGTAGCAGCTTTCTGATCTCAGTCCGGTCAGGTAACTAAAAGGATGAAATTCAAATCCCATCAACAACAGGTCCAGGTCCTGTAATGGCAGCCCAGCAAACAGCACTGAAATTACTGAGGCATTACCAGGCAGGCTAATTTGACAATGCCCGCTGAACTTTGTACCATGTGATCAGGTTGATTCATCGCCCATGTGTCTTTCCGAAAGCATTCACTGGCTCCCAAACAAAAGGGAAACAGTCTCAGCTTTGCCAAAGCTCATGCGGACAGACCAAGCTAATTTGTGTACTGTGGAGTGATTAGACTAATACAAAGGGTTTTGCACGGGATGTGAAAGTGCATTTGGCAGAAGCCAGTGGAGGCGAGTAGAGAAGTGCTTGCGGTATATTGTTAGGAAGAGTGGTGATCGGGGGTCCTCCTTTGAGTCTGTATGAGATCCAAGCAGGTTACAGGACCACACTTTGTTGAAAGATCAATGGATCAAATGAAACAAAGACGAGGCACCCAACCAGCCCCTATGAAGTCTGAAGGAGCTCCCTGTAGAAGAATGGGCCACAGTGTGAATTTTATGTATGATGCTGTGTTTAGTGTTTTGGAAAAGAGATGATATTGCCTCAGTCTATAATTAAAAAGTCTAGAAAGCTATTTATAGGGGTTATGGACGAGTGCGTGATTTTCTTAAGAAATAACAAGCAAAAAAAAATGTTTTCCAGTTGAAGAAACCTGACAACACTGGGGGCTCAAGCTTACGGCATTCCAGGGATACTGTAGTACATTAAATAAATGAATACTGCAGCAACAAGATGTCATTCTTTATTTAGGACTGGGTTCATCCTAGCTCCAATAAGGTTGCAGAGAGATCTACCTGACAGCAAGCCTGTCTATCTGCTTGGCCTTACTGTTTTAGCATCAATCAGCCCTTTCTGTGCATTTGTTTTCCTAATTTTATTTCATAGTTCATTCAGTGAGAAAGGCAGTGGGTCAGCTCCTGGGGGAATCCTCACTAGGTTGGGAAGCTCCTAAGTTCTGACTGTGTTGGTAGTAGTGCAGAAGACATCAGTCTTCATTAGGAAAGGGCAGACTCAGAAGAGGAAGGAGAGCGGTAGGATTAAATTCATTCTTGCACCGCTGAAGATGCTCCTTCGAAGAAAACTGACCTCTTTTTATTGACCCCTTTTACCATACTGTAGCGTGAGCCTCAGTGATGGCAAAACATGAAAAATAGCGCAGCACAGTACTGGCCGTCCAATAAATCAGCCACGATAGGCAAAGAGAAACAAATTCGTGTGGTATGCATGCAAAACCAGGGCCATCATAATGGACACCCATTCTATTGATTTTGCTCATCATTGCTGTATGGTCATCATCAGGTAACTGATCATTATCTCATTTCAGTTTAGAACTAGGTGCCACATTCGCTGTGTCTAACGATACATGTTTACGCTATAGATGTGTAACTTTTGAATGTTGGAATCAGTAAATGGAAACTTACTAACATAGCCATTGGCATTGTGCGCACTCATTTGAAGACATCAGATTAGTTTCCTTACAGTATGCTACAGTCATATGAAACACTTTGGCTGCATGGTACCGCAGTAACAGATCAATCCTGTCCCGGAAACAGCAGAAAAATCCTTGATTGTCTTTTAACAAGCATACAGACGTTCCAGTCGGTGCTCAAGCTCCCAGAATTGTAACGTTACTACCATACTCATGGTCCTCTATTGCAGTACCACATTACTACACCACTACTGTTCCATATCTCCATTGTGTTGCCATGGCTGCGGTCTGCCCATGGTTCTGCTACTGGGGGTTCTTTAGTATAATGTCTGGTTCTATAATAGCATTCCATTGACCTCTATGCAGACCGGGGCTTTTTATACAGCATCTGGCAGCAGGAATCAAGCATGCTGTTAAGTATATCAGTTACCCACTGCCTAACAGCTGAGCAATCTGAAAGGTGATCTCATGGGGTAATAATACTAGTGCCCTGTACCCGCACCCGCACGCTGCTTTCCATGTGTTGCTGTGTAAACGATGCCTCTGCTGAAAGCTGTCAATGCTCAGCCCCTGCTGTACAGACAGTGCAGTAAGTCCAGACACATGCTTGGTTTACATGTAGGCAACATGCCACTCGCTTTCATTTGTCCCTCGATCCACATCACCCAATAAAGGAAACTGTTTAGCGCGGTATTCTTTTGTTTTACAGATTTCAAACTCCTAGAATTTGCCAGATTGATTTCAAGTCAATAAACCAGTGAATTGAGTAGCAGGCAAAATACTGTTTCAGTAATTTGAAAAGTGAAATAGCTTTATTTTGTTAGCTTTTGAGAATTTTTTTTTTTTGGCTGGTCCTTAAAAACTAGTTTTGAGCAATGTGGCATGCTTAAGCATGCAATAGATTCAAGCAATTCTGGGGTGAAATGGGTAGACCCTATAGCTACATGAAAAAGAATGTATTTAGAGTGTGTTGGTAAGGCGGGAATAACTTTTCAATGTGGTTACTGTAGAGCCTGCTAACATTTTAAATGCTCATTGACAGTGGCCAATACTTGTATTTGTCCTCTCTTCGTTTATTTTCACTCTGCCCCACTCAAACTAATTAGAGTTCACAGGATTCATTAACTGGAACTGGAATCAGGCGATCCTATTTCATCGTATTTGTCTTAGTGCTTTCGCATAGCTGAGTCCATTAGGAAAACAACCAGAACGAAATGTCAGACAGCTACATTCTTACTGCTTACCGTGTCACACTGTAGACAAGAAGGTTAGAATGGGATTGCAGTCTTCTTCTTAAACTATGTTAAACTGTCCATATAATGACACCTTGAATAATTGTATAATCGTCAATAACTGTGTTTCTGACAGTCCTCTGAAGCTGAAAAGAATCAGCGCCACTACTCCTGAGATATTGTGTTCCTCGCTCTTTCTGTAGAAATCCTGCTAGATCCCGATTGATTCGTCCACAATTGGGCCAAGGAAGTTTCAGCCAGCCTGCTATTGTGGGAGAGAGCAGTGTTGTGGCTTTATTTTAAAAAGCAGAGGAAAAAAGAAAAAAAAAAGAAGTGAGAAGAACTAATAACAAGGAAGAGAGAAAGTCGCAATAAATGGGTGTTAAAACAAACATGATCAAAGATAATCCCCATTAATCGGGATCATTTCTAGTCGATGATCAATAACTGAAGATGACATTGCTGTCCGACACTGTTGTACACTATTGGAAAGAGAATGATCATAGAAGATTAGTAAATAGAATACATGGTGAAAGATGAAATGGACTGTGATTCTGTAAGAGAGACACCCCAAAGGCATACAAAGACAATTATACTGAGCTAGTCGACACAGTTATAAGATGAGCAATGCCGTTTATCTTTCAAAAATCTATAAAATGTTTGGGTTTGCAGCACAATCTCTCTATGCCAGTCAATGTTTTTTATTATGGTCCTATGAAGTACTGCGAATTGATGATGGCCCCTTTCCATACCCTGGCATTTTATAAATAAGTAATAACAAAAATGCGACCTGAATCCAAAGTCTCTCAGTAAGACGCTGTGTACAGAACGATGGTAAACCATAGAGGTAAAGATCACCCTTCCCTCCTGAACAATTTAAACAATCACAGCTGCAGACTCATCACATACTAGCAGTGCCGCACCGGCCCGGCCATGCCTTTGAAGGTTGCTGAAGAGTTTCAGCTCTGCCCTCTTGAAGGGAGAGAGATTGCTTCAGCCCTTAGGGGTGTAACATGAGAGATGAGCTCTGGAATAGGGCACCTTCTGCGACTCAAGTACTCACATATTCATGGTATGTGAAGACACAAGCCTACTTCAATTCAACAGACGCCCTGACTGGTAAAGATCCCTTGACTCACCATTGCATTAACAAACCTTTTTTTAATTATTTTTTTTAGAATTGTAATGGGTATTTTGGACGACTTGGAGTAATAGCTTTGAGAATCCAGTCCAGTGTATATTAATCCCTGAACTAGAACTGAAGCACTTCATATACCTCTTCAATGGAGCAAAAAACAGCCTAGGACAGAGGACAGGGACTAATGCTTCAGTCATCAGGATTCAGAGCAGTAACACACACACACACAATGCTGAATGGGCTTCTCACTGATTTTACAGGGACTCGGCATGATTCTACACTGCTGGATATTATGCAGCTCCCGTTTTAAGAGGAATCTTTGGAATATTACAGCCCTTGAGAATCGCACTGGCACCCTGTCCTGGGTTTCAGAACCTCCAGGACTCTCGCAGTGACTCACTCCTGAGTCTGTACCGAGTTGTCCGTGCAGCTATAAGAAAGACACAAGTTGTTTAACATCCAGCTCTCGACTCCTGATCATTTCAATAACATACCAAAGTGAAGGGAGTTCTGGAACCCAGGAGTGGGTGCAGCACTAGTGCGAATGTGACGCTCCCCAAGATAAACCTTGAAATCATATATAATATATGAACCCTGACTGACAACAACTAGCAGAGGATCCAAAATCTATTTGACATTAAAAACAAAATTAGGAATTTCATCCACGCATTACAGATCTGCGCTAAACTACACTGACCCATGAGTTTTTGGCCTGAAACTAATCTAAAACTCACCCTTTTTGGGTCTGTAGATGGAATCTATCTTAGGGTAACCTGCAGAGCCTTCTAAAACCAGAAGGCTGGTTGTTACAGTTGCTCTGTGGACTATTCTGAAAATTATAGAACAGTTTTGGAATGGTAAACTCTGCAATCTGTTCTGTGTTCTGTATGGAACCCTTTAGGCATTCTCAGGGTTCCAAACATGACGCATTTGAAAATGATCATGGTTCAATGCACAGTGCCAGCAGGATCCCTCTTTTCTAAGCATGTGGCTTGATTTAGTGTTTCCCATGCAAGATTGTCTCAATACCAGCATGCTGAAAGTAGCGTGACAGTGTTTTCACATTCTCAATACTTCTACCCCATTTATTAACAGCAGTCCAGCTAGACTCCAGTTACACCACTCTGTACACAGACTGTAATCTGATATCACTTTAGTAATCCAAATTGCAATGTAACTGAACTGCAGTAACAACTCGTTTTAAACTGCAGCGTACATTAGCACATTACTGCAGTGTACATTACTGCAGGCCCTCTCACTGCAGTTTGCATGTTGTTTCTCATATACGTTAACATGCCCAGTTGACCCTGCCTATGGTTTAAGAGTGTCTTCTCAAGAGCAGAGTGGGTGAAGTGAAGCCAGAAGAGACAGGGTCTTTACTGGTGTTAACCTGTTATAAATCATGTTTTAGTGAAAAGAACACAATAAATACTTTAAGCTGTTATCCATGTGTTTAATTTGGGGTTTTTTAAGGTGGTAGTCTACTGTGCACGGGACCACACTTCCTGCAAAATAAAATGTGCTAGAATGTTCAGAAATCTAGCATTTTGATTGGCTGAGAATAGCTCCCTGCTTTATCACAGCTTCACAACTGGTGATGCCAGCAGCACACACAGCCAGATTCAAAGACTTCATTTGCTTTTATCATTTCTAATTATGAACAGAAAGTCGTTATTACCTCTCTCCCGTTGTGGAGCAGCTTCTGCTCTGAGACAGGGAAACCTGTTTCTGCACAGATGAGCTGCTTGATGTCTCTGATGGCTGCAGAAGTGGGCACCTCAAAAACCCTGTTGCCAACATATTCATGAAGAACCGTCACCCGTGGCAACCTGGGAAAAACACACAGACAAAGTGTGATTCAGCAAAGGAAACAGCAACAGGGACCTGGCCCCGCAGTGCTAAGGCTGCGTCCGGCTCTGCAAGCAAACAATGAAATAGCCAGCAGTGGAATAGCAAACGAAGTTTAAAGCAGCTTGCAGCTTCATTAGACGTACACTCACTTGATTTCAGGTGGTCACTTTATTTCCCCAAACTGATACATGTGCACTGCTAAATTTAGACCGTGCCATTGCAGCGTAATGGAAAATATCTTCATGGTTGGGTAAGTGATGGATGGGATTTCTCCTTTCCAATGACAGAAGCCCAACATTCAGCTTTAACTCATTTTTATGAAGTCATTTTTTTTTAATCACACACTTGCAATGGCCATATATGTTAATCTTACAAGGCAGACGCTGGCAATGGCGTGCTACAACAATGACAAAGCATTTTCTATCTTTGCACACATACTGCAATGCAACTGTGAAATGTATAAAAGCCTGCTGTTTGAAATGCTGAAACACCTGCCATTCTGGCATGGCAGCTGAAACTACTGAGTTATAGCAAATTAATTTAAATAAACGCACTCGTTCCAAATGTATATAACACAGCGTATATTTGTATTACTTGCGTAACACAGTAATCAAGTGTTGCGTCTCTACAAGTGAACACAGCTGTTGCTCCAAAGGGAGGTTCACCTCTAAGGGGGAAAGCAGGTCATAGTCAGTAAATCCTGCCATTGTTCCAGCACCCCCAGTCTGGCACTCTGGGGACTCGGGGAGCACGAGGGCAGGGGTAAGGAAGGTGAATGGAATCAGATCATGCTATTTATTGTATTTATTCCCAAGGTGAGATTAAGTGCGGGACAGATGCAGCTCTTCAGCACACAACAGACAGCTGCACAGGAAGGATGCTGTAGGCGATAGGGCCTGAAAACAAACCAGCAGGGATAGGCTGGTGTCTGTACAGTAAAACTGAACATCCCCAACGGGCCGATTTTACATGAACAGTCTTTCAGGGTCTTAACTGTGTTACCAGTCAACAGCAATACAATCTTATCTAAAAAAGTTTCCTGGTCAGGTTAGGGTGTTAATTACATGACTTTAACTGCATCGGGACTCTGGTACAAAACAGAATCCTTATTGCCAGGAGCATTGTGTTCCATTGTTCTGTTTTGATTCGGCACGGCTTACTTCATCGAGCTGTGATCACAATGTCTCAGATCGCACGGGTTTCATGCATCCCTTTGATGTTTAAACTACATGGATTTTCATCATGCGTGTCCCTTAATCTGGGATATTTAACTAAAATGAAGACAGGCATTTTCAATACAACTCATTGAAGGAAAGCACATGTTGTTTTTACAAAAACAAAAAAAAACCCTGCTTCTTCACTATCTGACAGTGAATTAACAAATGGTCCTCGCACAGTAAACTTTAGTAGCTTACATGTACAATTTACTGTGAACCGCAAATTACCAAATGCGTGCCATGGATCACTGACTGTGCCCCTATTCACAAAACTTTAAGGACTGTTTTACAGAATGCTTTTTAAAGGACTGTATTTTGTGTTAAAAACATTCTCAGGTCAAGCAGTGCTTTGGAAAACAATAATAAATGAAAAAAGCCTCTCTAAGACAGCTGAGAAGGGGTTCATGAACTGCAGTACTAAAGAGAAGGACTCCCTCTAGCCAGACTGAGCCCTTGTCTCAGGGATCTAACACTGTGCAGCAGGGGGCGATGCAGCGCTGTGTGTTTGTGGTTTGGGGCAAGTGTCCATTTCAAAAGGTCCGGATTCCTAATAAAAAAAAGCACATCAAAGCAAAGGGGGGAGAGTCACTGAAGCCCTGAAACACTGTCCCGCTTACAATTCTCAACATCCCTCTGAGATGAATACAATACCTATTAACCAGTATGCAGCACTTACAGTTCAAACTACCAACAACCCTTATAGGGGTATTGTCTTATATAGGAAGAGTACAGTATACTATAGTAAAGTGTACTGTAGAATTGTACAGTACAAGGCATAATAAATGACAAATTAAATGTATAGGTTTCCTATGTAATTTCTATTACACTTTCTTATGGGGATCATAGTTTTACTACTTGAGTCATCCCTAACTCTATATAAGATATACTTTTGACAAACGTTTGGACTGTTATCTCCAATAATCCTATAAGAGGCATACAGTAACACACTGTATGCAGAACCTTAACATGGGAACAACAGTACATATAAATACTGTACTGTACGAAGCATGACTCCTTGAGGCCACACATAGGACCTTTAAGTAAAGCGGTTCAGCCGCATCTCTCCTGGATACACTGTATCAATACTGATCCAAACTGTGCTGAAACACTGCTACAGTGTCCATTCCATTAGTGGAGCGATACCTTTCATACGTGTGAAGTCTGCGTTTACTATTCTCTAGTAAATGACGTTTTTCATACATTTGCTACAATAAAGGCGACTGGTACTACATAGTGCCACTGTATTGCTTACAATTAAAACATACAGACATTGATCAAATACATTACTTTAGGCAGAGAGGGGGGCGGTGTACAGTACTTATATAAATTACTTGTACATTTTTTTTAATCCGCTTCTTAATTAGTTTTTGCATGCACATATTCAGACGTTAATTGACAGTGTATTTTACCTTACACCCTCCGTGGCTGCCATCGTTTACACGTTTACAGTCCTGCTAAGCGCCTTGGTTACTCATTCGCTCGGCAGATCTCTCTTCTGCAGTGTGTGCAGTCCAACTCCGCAAGAAAAAACCGTACCCGCCACCAGCTCCACCTTCTACTCTCACACACCAGCGGACCGTTATGTTTCTCAGTCACCTATTCACTGAAATCTCCTTGGACTCATACATTGCGGACAGCGCGTCGGGGCTTTTCAGTTAAGAGTGTGTCATTGTGATCGTCTTGTATTTTTTTAGGAGGCGCTCTTTTGTGCAGTCTTATAATGTGTGGTACTGCTGCAGGAGTCAAAGACAACGTAGCCTCTATTCTGCGTCCCGGCTGTTGCAGCGCAGTCTGCTCAGCGCCCGAGATGTACTCCTCCAGAATACCATTTTTTTTGTTCCCCGTATGTGTGCCAGGTTTTCAAAAATCAAACGTGCTCCGCGTCCTGCAAGAAAGAAACGAGAAGAGGAAATTCATATGAAAGGCATGAGTGAGTCACTTCCTAGACTGTAATTCCCTGTCGAGGGCAGTTTCTATTAATACATCTCCCCGGCTCTGCAGCCCGCTCCGCTTTCCAGCGGATGCTTTGAATGCTGGGAGTTGTAGTCTTTGTAGAATTGCTGCTATGCCGAGGACCAGCGATAGGCTTCTGTTAACAATTTAAAGGCACAGTACAGTTTCTGTACTGAGTACTAGTACCGCATATATACATTCATTGCATGGCTTCACCATAAATACATTAAGCATATTTTCAATATATTCAAACATATAGAGACAATATATATTTTTTTCTATTATATGTAATAATCCGACCTTTATACACGCAAGGTCTTGCCATCATTACGCCCCTTACACACACATTGTGCCACTGCCAAGTTCTCTCTGATAAGCTATTTACAGCACCATGTCGAGGAGCCAGTGATCTCTTCCGCAGAATGCAGTGTTTAAAAAGTCCTAATGGGCCGGACTTTCACCATAACCTGAAGATGTTAAGCAACTCGCGCATACGAGTTATTAATCAGCCTGCTGAAATGATACAATAGCGCTTCTCATTATCATAGTCCACATGCGTACTATGATGCTCTAGTGTTACTAAAATAGTACTTACATGATAGTATAATCCGCACATCTGTTCAGCTGCATCTCTCTGACATTTAGCGCTGTCCTCTCTTTACACCAGTGTGGCACACAGTACACAGTGATAATAATATATCTTGATCTGAAATGTACGCTTGTGTCTTGTGAGCGCCAGGTGTTAGTGCAGATGGTCTCTGCCGAGTGGAGTGATGTGATATTCAGTATCCGCAGGGTTACGGTTTATTATTCTGGGTGATCTGTGCAGTTTTGCCGCAGCCCCGACATATCATAACAGGTTCGATGCTGCAACAGCCCCTCCAGCTAGACTCTTAAAGTGACCCTGTTAAATACCGGTACGTCACTCATTTTGATTTTAAATCGGCCAAAATATATATTAAAAAAGAATAGTCTGTCCTAATGCATCTTGTATGCATGCAACATATATTTTATTTAAATATTATAAACCATGTTCACTATACGTGAGCCCTATAACTGGTTATCTTCTTCTTTAGTGACTTTTCATTGCTTTTACTTTTTACAGTTGTTTTACTTCATTGTTCACTCTTTTTACAGTTGTTTTACTTCATTGTTCACTCTTTTTGCAGTTGTTTTACTTCATTGTTCACTCTTCACAGTTGTTTTGCTTCATTGTTCACTCTTTTCGCAGTTGTTTTGCTTCATTGTTCACTCTTTTCGCAGTTGTTTTGCTTCATTGTTCACTCTTTTCGCAGTTGTTTTGCTTCATTGTTCACTCTTTTCGCAGTTGTTTTGCTTAATTGTTCACTCTTTTCGCAGTTGTTTTGCTTAATTGTTCACTCTTTTTGCAGTTGTTTTGCTTCATTGTTCACTCTTTTCGCAGTTGTTTTGCTTAATTGTTCACTCTTTTCGCAGTTGTTTTGCTTCATTGTTCACTCTTTTCGCAGTTGTTTTGCTTAATTGTTCACTCTTTTCGCAGTTGTTTTGCTTCATTGTTCACTCTTTTCGCAGTTGTTTTGCTTCATTGTTCAATCTTTTCGCAGTTGTTTTGCTTCATTGTTCACTCTTTTTGCAGTTGTTTTGCTTCATTGTTCACTCTTTTCGCAGTTGTTTTGCTTCGCTACAGTTAATATTGTACGGGATCATTCCTGAAACACAGCATTAATATTGCATTGTCACTGTGGTATCACAGTGTCTCTCTGCGTAGATGTTTAACTGACAGCCACACACACCGCAAGCGAGCGTCTTAACAGCTATGCAAAAGAGACAGGCTGCTCTGCAGGTGTGGTTATAGAGCGTCTGACCTCATCTCACCACCAGGGGTCAGAATCACTAACCGCAGAGCATCACACAACACTGCCCCGTTACACAAGAGTCCCGTGTTCAAAGACCTTCTCTTGACCGGCCAAGGAAAACGTTTCGGGAAACAGAATCCACCCCAGAAACCATGTTTCCTTTACCTGGAAATATCCAGCAAATACAAGCTGGAGCAGTTATTTCTGGAAACATGTTACCTCGTGTGTGCTGAGCTGGGGTCTTGTCAAATACCACAGATTCTTTATTCGCGTCCCTGCCAGGGGCGATATGAACACGATCAGGCAGCTTTTAAATACTACCACCTCCCGGTTCTCTTTAATAGGCTCAATTTCTCATATGTTCTGCTTTGAGATTAACCACTTAAAGGTGCAATCTAAATTGTGGCGTGCTCTGAAACAGCACAACTAGTCAACAAATAAATAAATAGATGTTTACAAAATAGGCTTGCTGTCTCACTAAGATATTACGGGCCATGTTTCCAAAATGTTTCCGCCATTCTTTAATGAACTCCTGTTTTTTAAAGGAGAATAATTCATATTAATGTTACACAAGGAGAAACAAACCAATGGAGAGTGCTGAAGAGAACTTGAATTATATTACTGAGCTGTTTGGATCTAGTTTTGTAAAATGAACAGGTGTGTTATAGTTAATTAAAGACTGGAGGAAACGCTTTGGAAATATAGCCCAATGTAACTTATTTGCATATAAATTAGAAAACAAAGATACTGGAATCGTTTTTGTAAACAAGCATTTTGGCTATAGAAAGAAGATCAAAGTGTTTTTTGTTGTTGTTGTTCTTTTTTTTTTTTTTTTTGCTCTCAGTAGGTAGCTTCATTTGAATCTCTATTTTTCTATGTCCTGTATTGTTTTATGGTGTTTCTTGCTTGAATGGAGAACACTGTGTGCAGGGCTGCTCTCTTCAAGGAGTTTTTAGTGTTGTATTTGGGTGCTGCGTGGACATGTAGAGTGGGTGGGGCTTGCAGAGCTGACAGGTCCTATTGTCACATGATTTGAATGCAATGAGGTAGGCGGTTAGGTCCTGGATTCTCCAGACAATCTCAAAGCCAGGTAAAGGCAGAGAAAAATGATAATAAAAACAGAACCCAGAACCACTAGAATGACTGGAAGCACCATCAAATGACAAATCATGTAAAAAAAGAAATTAAAATGGCATTTAAACTCTTCAATATTGAGCGGTTTTGTACCGTGGTTCTGAAAATCAAACACATCATAGTGCCTGTGTGACAACATCAAATCTGAAATGGATCTGAAGCAGCCTTGCTGTCATCCCTGTTAATTCTACTCAAGCAGAACAATGCAGCCTGCAATGTCTGTACATGGGATCTGTGCCCTGCACGATGGCCTCTGTTAAAATCATTTCAGTGTAAAGATAGCACAGACTACATACAGTGTGCCGGCTTTGTGTGTGCTCAAAGCACAGAGAAAACAACTTACACAACATCATCCCACGAGGAGGACTCAATAACCCACTGTGCTATAACTTCCCATTGACAGGGTTTCATATAACCCTCGGACTCCTTCTCATTAGGAATGGTTCATGGGAAAAAGAGCCTTTGAGGTTGTTCCAGGACCATGGGGTTTTTCACATAATGTTTACGGATTAGAGCCCTAGAATGTTCTATTTAACACGGTGGACTTCTCAACACCAGTATATATATATATATATATATATATATATATATATATATATATATATATATATATATATATATGACGTGTTATTCCAAGCGCATGTCTCATTTCCAGCTGCTTCGCTACCAGTCTGCAGACCCCAAACATGTTTTAAAACCATAAAGACGTTGAATATAACATAATATAATATATTAGAATCTATTTCACCTGCCTTAATCAGGCACAATGGTTCAGTCCCTTTAATGGTGAGGTTATTCACTGCCACCCTGCCCACCTCTTTTCTGTTTGGATAAGGACTTGGCCTTGAATAGACGAAACAGTGAAGAGTTACTAGACCGGTCCCAGCGCTTGAAGGAATGAGTCATAAAGCATGGGAGAGGAAACTGAATCTATTTTGCCTAGGACCAACGAATTTGACTTCCGATGGAGTTTAATGTGTAGTTATAAAGTGTGGCCACTGGGGGGCACCAATAATACTATTACTGGTAACTAAGCAGGTTTCTTAATTTGTATTATTTCAAATTGCAGTTATTTGAATACAAAGACATGTGTTTCAGAGGGCCCAATGAGCAGTTTTTGTATTTCTGGTGCAGTAACTTGTTTTGGTATTGGTCAATGGGTAAAGGCGCATTAGCCAAGCATCTAGTACACATTCCCCTTTGATGTGCAGCTTTACTGCAGCCCGTATCGTTTACTGTTGCTGTTCAACCCCATTAGTCTTCACAGGTAATATAATATAATTGTTTCGTCTATTAACACAAGATATGGAATTTGGATTATAATAACTGTTCCTTTGCTATGGTGTACAGGAAGAGTGTGCATCACCCGCCTCAAATCAGAGAGTTTGTTATAGACCTTTGTTATAGTCTCTTTACAGAATAGGAGAGGCACGAGGCAAGTACGTGATGCACTGTAGTACTGTCCTGTTAAAAATGTCACATGGCTAATCATCTGTTAATACAAAAACAACTGTGTCCAAGAGGGCTGCTTCTGTTGACGGATTTTGAGATGACAGGCTGTCAAGTGAACTAGTGAGTGAATTAGCAGGGATCACAAGAACGCCTGTCTGCTCTCGTCTAATGGACTTTCTTTCATGGGTTGATGCATGGAGAGGGGGTGGGGGAGTCTAGACAGTCTACGCATAAAAAGCACATGTTTCATGCACAATTAGCATGTCTGCTATCATACGCTATGTGATTTAGTCACTCTGAGTTGTGAAATAGGAAGCACTGTTCTGAGAAATTGGAAGCAAGCCCATCGGTTACTGAAAAATACTTACTGAGTATGTAATGTCATGGCATCTCAGCCCATTGAATTGGATGGACAGGCAGGGGTTGGATGCGAACCACTAACCTCACGGTATAAAGACTAAGGTGCAGCTCTGTAGTGGAGAGGTAAGTACGTGCCTTATGCTGATTCC
The DNA here is from genome assembly GCF_902713425.1 of Acipenser ruthenus. Classification (NCBI taxonomy): domain Eukaryota; kingdom Metazoa; phylum Chordata; class Actinopteri; order Acipenseriformes; family Acipenseridae; genus Acipenser; species Acipenser ruthenus. Next base: position 1,537,496 of record NC_081196.1, read on the forward strand.
AGTGTTACCGACTCATCAGCCGCTTGCAATGCTGCTGTGTTGAGCAGTGTAATAATGCGGGATAGGCGTGCCTCTTCCATAGGCAGCAAGGATAGTGTTGTCGTGCTCAAATTAATTCACTAGATGGCGCCACAGTACGACAAATGTAGAGCTGCCTGACACTCTTAAACTAGAACATGCATACGGATTGTATTTTCGCATACAATGTAACATTGCTTAGGCCTGTCAGAAATGTAAAGTAGAACACACAGAAGAACTGAAAAATCACTGCCACTGCATTCTGCTGTAGAAAAAACGTCATCACCTGAATTGAGCTGCCCTTGTAAACAGCCTGTTGCATTTCAGATTCAATACACTGTTCCCAGTCCCAGTATAATATTGCAGTTTTTCCTGGTATTTTTTAATTAAGATAAGAATCTGGTTGGCACCTTGGGAAAGTGGAGCAGCTGTCTCAGAAACAGTCCCAGCTGTCGATGGCTGGCACTCAGCAGAAGCACTGCCAAGGTGTCCTCTTGCCTGATACAGATAAAGGCAGTTAATCCCTAGCAGGCTGCCTGTGCCAAACTGCAGGACAAGAAGGCTCTGGTGTGTGTTAGGGACTGGACTCTCTGCAAGAGACAAACTTAATACTGTGTAGAGGAATAGTTAATCGAATTGAAAGATGGAAGAAACCTCTTATATGTACAGTGCTTGTGATAACACCATGATTCCTGTTATTCACAATAGATTTAACTCATTACCCTGGTGTTTGAAAATGGGACCAAGAGGAGCGATAAGGCAGAGGTTCATAACCTGAAAGAAAATGAATATACTGACACAAATGAATGGCTCCGATATGGTTTCATTGCACATCCGGTACGAGCACACGCGTCCTCTGAAATGTGTCGTCAGCTCTTCCGCTTCTTTTCACTCTGCAGGCCCGCCATGCAGCTACCTCAGAGCTACAGCATTAGAGGACCACGCAGCTCTGGGCCACAGGGCGGCGCTCGGCCAATTGTGCGCCGCCCCCTGGGAACTCCCATCCATAGCCGGCAGTGTAATTCAATATTTTAATGTAACGTTATTCAGCAGGTTTCATTTGACTTTATGAAGCAAAGTTAAGCCCCTTTCACACTGGCATGATCTACCTGGGTCAGAACTTACCTGGGCAGGACCCGGTGTCATGCAGGTCAGGTGCATGATTTAACCCTGCTTTTGATAAAGCAATACGCATATCAATGCCCCGGAAGCAGCTTGTTTCTGACGCTTCCATCCAAGCTTCTCTTCTCAATGTTGATTAGAACAAACGTTTCTTCATCCCTGCCGCAAACTGGCTCATGGTGTGTCCCAAGCAACAAAAATATGGCTAAACAGAATAAACAGAAAGGTTCCTTGCGGAAGTGAAACTTTCACGCAGGCATGGCTGTTTGTTATTGTGTCGGCTCACGAACGGCCATAAAGCATTTTGTCTCACTCAACCCGGGTCAAAGTGTATTGACCCACCAACCCAGGTACGTGGTGTCACACTACGCAGGATTGTGACCCGGGTAGGCAGAACCTGGGTCCGGACCCGGGTAGGAGTGCCAGTGTGAGAGGGGCAGTTAATTCTATGGGGGGGGATGCAAAATGTTTGGCCATAGCTCTTTTTTTTAATGGTACACTGTCAAACACCAGGGATCAATGCTTGGTTCTAAACTAGCCTTTGAAGAACAAATAGCTGTAAATGCAAAAAAAAAACCCTGGTGAGCACACTGGAGATACACCCTGTCCCTACATTCATGTTGTTCTAGTTTACAAGGTTTATATGGGTGTGATTGTATTTGTAAAAGTGTTGCCTCGGGACATGTTGTTCTTGTATCTTTTTCTCCAGAGCCAGCGGCCCAAAGTTTCAGTACGGTTAACATATGTTCTGCACTGCAGGCTACATGGGAACAAGTACTTTGAAAACAAGCAAACGTACAACCAAGCAAGCAAGCCAGTGACATTTCTGCCCCGCCTACAGCAGTAACTTCAAACTGAGAGCCATTATCAGTAACCTGGAAATGTTGGTCACACCATTACCTAAATCCACGGTCTGCATGTGTTTAAAGGTTTGATCTATACTTTCATAAAGCCCTAGTCAATAGCTTTCACATGCCGTACCAGCGAGTGCAAGCTGTCCTGCAAACACCCATCGTTTGCAACAGGAACTGCCATCGAAGCGCCTTGCCAGAGATCATGGATAACCAATTAATCACACACTGGTAGATGTCCAACAGACATGCCAGTTCATGACCAGCCTCTATCCTGTTACATATTAAAACCCTCACTGAAATCTTCAGCAAAGTCTTTACATTAAGTGTCTGTAATTATCTCCTGCACCATATACTGTATGTAAGCACACAATTGTATCAGAAAATGGTTAGGATTAGGTTTAGCGGATGGGGTTAGGGTTAGGGTTAGGGTTAGGTTTAGAGTTAGGATTAAGGTTATCTCATGAAAAAAGATTTACACATTAAGCACACTGTAACTGTGCATAATAACACTGTAATTATGTGTAAGTACACATGTATTTGCTAAATAAGAGATACTTCAGGTAAAGTGTTACCAACTTTCATAATTACCAAACTGGGAACATCAAGTTGAAGGTATATCTTCACAGGGCCCCAAATCAAGCCGCCTGTCCTGTCCTGTCAAAACAGCAATATTCTTAATCCAAAACAACAATATACCACACATACATCTGAAGTGAGCATTTTCATCCACGTCTGTATATTTAAAAAACAAAAAAATATTCTAAAAAGAAAAAAAAGTCAATTATTTGTCACAATCCAGTAGGATTCTTAAACTACTGTGAAACGTGTTAACTTCACGGGACATTTTGTTTTATAATATACATGTATATATTGTATTTATATATTTTGTTTTTAATTCTTAATCTTATTATTATTTTATTTAAAAACAAAATATGATATGTTAAATATATATTTCAAGCGTTTACGAGCGGTGCTAAGTGGCAGGAACACGATAGCCGTGTAAACGAGCTGATAGGGACTCAGCGGGTTAAACCTCTTCCGAAGGAATGTTAACAAATAAACACGATCCAGCTGCCGCGCGCTACCACTCCAGCTGTGCTATTGGTAGCAAGCGAGCCAGTGTTCCCCGTGACCGTTTCTTTGCAGCAGCATCAGAGCCGTATTGTACACACAAGAATTAAGTGGGGGTGAAAGAGGTACATACAACGCTAGCCTCCCGCTAGGCAGATGATAAATCCACACAGCTTTTTATAAAACGCCAGTTTTCAAAAGTTTCCCTTAACAATACGGCTCTTACTCCTGCTGAAAATAGCCCTAGTGCGTTGGATTTGTGCGCACTTCAGATTGCACAATAATAATAATAATAATAATAATAATAATAATAATAATAATAATAATAATAATAATAATAATAATAATAGCCCATGCTCTAGCGCAGCTCGCTGGGTTTGTGGCACTTGCTTCCCCACCCAGTGTAAACATGCCTTGCTTGCGAGTTAGCTGTTAAATATGCAACCAATCCTGAAGCACAGGGTGACGTCAGGGCATCGCTCTCGTTGAGTTGAAAGGGAGCTCTCTCAGAGCTGGGTACGGCTTGTTTAATCCACGGAGCTGTTTCACTTCATGAGTTTATTTAACAGACACATTTGAAATCTCTCGGGAGGTGGGAAGCTGGAACATAAGTCTTTATAGTTTTTTTTGTTTTTCAAGGGAGAGAATTAAGGCGATCTGCGTTTGCCTACACACACTTATGGATTGATTGGTCTTCGTTTCTGCACTTTATCTCGTGATCATATTTAGCTTGTTTTTTTTTTAAGTGCTGGAGGTTGTGTGCGGATGGTTAGTCTTTGATGTGTGTAGGCGCTGGTCGCGCTGCTCAGATTACACGCGTTTGATCGCAGAGCCTCTTCTGCTTTGATGTGCGTGCTCAGTTTTTTTGTTGTTGCTCGGTTTGGTGATTCGTCTGCAGAGCTCTGCGGGGTACAGCTCGGGAGGTGGGGATTATGGGTCTGTGTTTGATCCAGAAGCTCGCGGACCTGAACACAAACTAATGTGAACTGTCTGACTGGGAGAAGGAATAACACCGTCTTTGAGTGGAAGAAACCCGTGTCATTCTGGTAAGAAGCACAGAGCCTAGGGGGTTAAACTCTTTGCAACGCAACTATTAGTTTTTTTTAATTTAATTTCAAGTATTGGATAGAAAATATTTATGTGTGTGTGTGTGTGTGTGTGTGTGTGTGTATATATATATATATATATATATATATATATATATATATATATATATATATATATATAACGTTTTTGTTCAAAAGAGCCAACTTCCCAACGTTTTGTTAGATCGATCTATCTATCTATCTATCTATCTATCTATCTATCTATCTATCTATCTATGTATATTAGCAGAATTCAGAGAAATAGGATGAAGAAAAAAAAGCTAAATCGGAAGAGTCATTATCATTGCATTGCGCAAAACATTGCAGCTAGACCGCAGAGATCCCTGCAGATGAAGATACAGCTGGGCAGAATCCCCGTGTGACCTCATACCCCCACAGCGCAGTGAAGCAGCCCACCTCCCCAACCAGCTAAACCCGTGCAAGTGCAGAACACAAACAAAACATGCGCTCGGGGAGATTGGAGTTTTAACTGTGCACTATAACGATGACTATCTAAATGCTGCGCTGCTGTGTGGAGTCTTGTAGGATACCGATTTACTCACTGCTCCAAACCCAATGGAGTTAAGATCACAGAGTAACCTATGCTATATATATATATATATATATATATATATATATATATATATATATATATATATATATATATATATATACATACCTTCATGTACTGTATTTTGCATCCCATGAACTTGGATTTCTAAGTGTATAAACGGCTCTGCATGTGCCACACTAGCCCCTCAGCTTTAGCCCCTCTCATACTGTGCTGCGGGGAGCGCTTTTGTTTCGTTCCGCGGAATCGTGCTTCGTGTACACGCCTGGAGTTTATTTTCCTCTTGCCGTGTCCCGTGCTTACACTTTTCAGAGAGCCGAGATCTATTTTAATGATCTAAAACAATTTTAACAGCACGGCCCTTTAACTCCAAATCGACCCCTCTGGCGTTTCACCTCGCCCGGACAAATTCTTAACATTACTTCATTCGAGTAAAGGAATACCCCGAGATACACTATAGCCGGTCTTATGAGCTTTAGGGTTGAGATACAGAAATACGCAATTGTACAGTACTTAGATTACAGTACGTAGCCTTCTGTGTTTAATCGATTAACTAGTAAATGTTACGCTATTGGTGACACCTTCCGTAATATATTCTTCACAGCTTGGACTAATAGCATGGACTTGGTTAAGAAGCAAAGGAGCATTAGTGTGTCTCCCTGTCCTAGTAAAACAGAATTCCTCTGCATCATGTTATAATATTACATTGCAGGTTATCAATTATTCCGCACTTTCTAAATGCTGTGCCTATTTATGTATACTTTTGTGACTTGCAAATCATCTATTATTCCCATAGACAGAGAGAAGGAGAGGTGATACCTTTTACTGGACTAACTAAACAATAATTAATCACAGGCTTTCTGAAGCTGGTGATTGTTGTTTAGTTGGTCCAGTAAAAAACATCACCTCTCCTTTTCTTTGTCTTTCCTCTCTGGACTGATGCGGCTCCCGTGTCATCTATCAACCATTATTCCCATACAAATTTTTCAAATTCACAACACCATTCTACACTGGTGCATGATTTTAAAACAACCTTGTTCCAGCAGTGGGTACATTTTTTGTAGATTTTTCTGATGACCGTGATTTCCCCCTTTTTTTAATGTGCTCAGTTAAGCCGTAAAAAATGTAGCGCTTGCTTTTCTAAACATGGTGTCATTGTAACTGTAGATCGTTTTTGGACTGGTGTTAGGACAGCCAGCAAGGATGGGTAACCATTGACTACATGTACTTTCAAGAAAACAAATAAGCTGGTGGTAACCCTTTACAGAATAGCCTCATTGCAAATGCATTCCACATGGTTTTATATAGAATGCATCTCATTCCACCCAGTCCCTGATATTAAACTGTAACGGGAATCCACTGCAAACAGACACTTGGGCGAAAGTTCCAGCTGTATGAGTCGCTGCTGATTTTGCCTGCTGTTCATTTCTGTCTTGTATTCATTCAGTAGCAGCTAGCATGGTGTTTTATGTCAGTGTGCGCTCTCAGATAATAATAGTGCTCATAGATCTATCAACAGGCAGGAACAGTAAGTGTCTATTCCGTTTTTTGGGGGAACCCGGATTTTCATATCGGGCTCATTTTAAAAGCACAGAATCTAGCATTGTTTTAAATGTGCCCATTGTTTTAAATCCTGCTACATCACATGGTAGGCTATTCCATGCATTTCTAACTGTCTGTGTAAAAAAGTGCTTCCTCCCTTCTGTTCTAAACGTATGTTCCCTTAGCAGTAATTGCCCCAAAGCAATTACTGACACGTTAATGCTTTATGAATACGGCCCATGGTATATTGGGTAACAAGAAGGTCTGGAGGTTTGTATTGCACTGGAATTGTTTTGACCATTGTGCTCAGTCTTGATATGAAGCATTTGATCTTTCATCCCACCATGGGGCCGGTCACTATAAAAACTCTTTGAGAGTGCCGTGGCTGGATGAGATTATCCGTTTCTTTACTGTGAACGGGTTTCTATGCTGCCACTTATCTTCAGACAAACTCAGTGATTTGTAGCCCTCTCATTTTTAGTCAATAAGGTGCTTGTGTTCTAGCACCTTCAGTAACAAGGTGAATCAATCGGCTTTCATTTACCATTATTTTACATAACCTTTATTTTTCCAGGTAAAACCCCATCTCCTTTTCAAGTTCAAAAGTGACATCGTAAACTCACTCCTGCACAAACAGTATGCTTTAAAATAAGCCATTCAAAATAACAGAGGATCAAAGCATAACTCAGGCTAAAGAACAGAGGGATCTGTGAAAGAGGTTGATCCCTATGGGATCAGGGCTCTGCACAATTAAATATTGGGGTATTTATGTGTAATTGCTAGAAATGTACAATGCATAACGACAAGATGAATGATCAGATTCCAATACAAACAGAGGAAGATTATACTCACAAGGACACCTCGTTTAATTTTGTGTTTGCCTTTTATTTTGCAGAACTCACAAACTAACAGACTGGGCTGGGAGGAGTCGCACGAACTCGCAAATATGTTCAAGCTGGTGCTCATCTGGACTTGCCTGGTACGTTAGGCTCGATTCCTTATATGCAAATGATCTCCCGATATTGAAAAATGACTTATTAAATCAAGCTGTTTGTGGCCTTATATTGTAGATGCCCAGGGGAGAGAAAGCTTAAATTCAAACTATTCCAAATCATTCATTTTGTTTACTAGAGTTAAATGTACATGCCATGAAGCAATGAAGCTACTATTATCTGATATGGAGAATACGGCAGAGGTGTGAATTGAAATGCTTCCCTTCCCAACCAATCCTGCTCAATTTGCTACAGATCCCTAGCGCTGCGTTGGCCTGAGTTTCACGACAGTGCGATCCTGGTACTGGTCTGCTGTGGTGGATCTCTTTGTAAAAGCAGCTCAGAACCAGCGTGCATGGAATGCTCAGTTACACGCTTGCTGTTTAGGTGATCGGGGAGGCCGGGGAAGAGAACGGCTGCAGAGAGCAGGAGTTCCGAGACCGGAATAGGAACTGCATTGCCTGCAGACAGTGTGGCCCGGGACAGGAGCTTTCAAAGGTAGGTTCAGTGTGGTGCATATCTGTGCTGTAATGCAAGGGAGGAATCCTTACAGACCATGCCTTCTCAAAGGGCCTCCCTCGCACGCTTGCTCTAGATTTTCTAATGTCATTTCTTGCTGCCTTCTCCTGCAAGGACCCCTTTGAAAATGATTATTGAAGGCAAACTTGATTTAATTAATTAAAATTAAAATGCGTTTTTACAGACTCGCTATTGCTGCACTGTATAGTTAGTTACTAACTAACTAGTAACTAGCAAAGACATGCCTGTTTCTATTAGATAGGATGCACTCCAAAGCAGTAAAAGCTGCCTCCTGTGTAAAAGCATGCCTGTTTCTATTAGATAGGATGCACTGCAAAGCAACTGATCAAATCAGTCTCAACGTTTCGTTTTGAATTGAAATTTGAGTTTTCTAAAAATTCCAAACGTAGCTGTTTTTTTTTTAATAGGATTCTCAGTCAAGAGATGCTGTGTGTCAGTGAGATGACGTGTGCATCCATACAAGTTAAATTCTTCAGCTTTCTCAGTTTTCATCTGGTTTGTTCACTGATTTAATAAGTGGAATTTGTCACCGGGTTGTAGGAGTGTGTTCATATAGTGTTTGCATACTGGAAAGTGAATAGCAGTCTTGTATAGTTACTGGCACAACAATTCCATATAAATACACTCACTGCCTTTTACCACAAGCTAATAGTGTTTAGCCCTTTAATTAAACTAAACTGCTTTGATTTTTCACCTAACCTTCGCACCACGCCTGTGTTATTAGAATATCTTCACAGCTCAGTTGTAGATTACTGTATTTATCTGCAAAGTACACAATTAAGCAATCACACGAGGTGCTGAAACCTGAATGCTTACATAGCTAAAGGCAACATTCACATCTATTTGGAATTGTAAATAGGAACCTAACACGGTAACATTGCCATAGCCTTTGTTGTCTTCTAACTGAGGGGTTGATTTGATGAACCGATACCCTGCTGGGTAAAGCCACAGCACTTTCACAGAGCTGATGTAGAGCATTGCAGGTGACACTTATTGTAGTGGCTATCCTGGAATAAACACAGATAGAAGGTTGATGCAATCCTGTAAAATGCTCTAATACAATCCAGCTGTGGCTTTTCTCAGCACGCTAGAGGTTGATCAAGTTGATCCCTAAATGGCTTAAATATTCGGCATAGAACGCTAATTGTGTGCCATCGACTCCTTTTTCTCAGTTTTGTCAGTGTCAAAAAACGTGAATTAAGGCTTCAGTTTCCAAATGGGGATTCCAAACATCATTCATGTGTGTATTCTATATCACTGGATTGCTGGTAGCCCTAATAAACATGTAGGCAGCAATGACTATCGGCATATAGGCTTATATATAATATATATAAGCCTATATGCCGATATCATTTCTTATTACATTAAGAATATATTGTTTATCTCTACAGTCTGTCAACACCATCCATACAGTAAAGCAGACTGGGCTGGTTTTTGACAGAGAGCCAACTGGTAAAAGTTCATTGCCTTTAATCTTTTTGTTTGCTTTAAAAATGGAGTCGATTGCATGGAAGTGTTCGTCCGGCTGCTTCTCACTCCCATTGCTGTGTGTTCAAGACTGTCCTCAATGTTATTTCCTCTTCAGCCTGTGTCGCATTAGGCCAGCTCTTTTGTTCTTCTCTGTAATTCATTATCTTGTCACTGCCAGCTGTATCGGCAGCCCATTGTCTCCCTGGGAAGAGAACAATGGGCTGAAGTGTTGTTCAGTTTGACGCGAGTGTGGGGCCCTGCTTGGAGTTCTGTGTGTAGCTTTTAAAGTATTGAAAATCTGTTGAGCGTTCACAGTGAGTGCGCTGGATAATTCATGCAACGCCTGCTGTGTATACGATGGGACCTAATGAACTCGAAATAAACTTCCTTTTTGATGTAACTCAAATAATGAATGCAAATATATATATATATATAGAAGCGGCACACTGAGATTTAAGAATAATGTCATATCTATTTAAAATGGACTGAGGGAGCAGCATTCTTTAAAACCAAAGAAGGAAAGATTTATCAGATTCCCTCTTCATGCTGTGAGGGAAACAGTTGCCTGTCTTTGGGAGCTGATATGCTAAAGATAATTCTCCTGTACGGGTTTGAGCCCTCGGAACAGCCACATGAACAGAATCCTGAGAGAGCGGGAGCTACAGCCAGTGCTGGTCCTTTCTACTAGAGCACTTGAATAAGAGGTACGAAGCCTTCAAAACCTTAAACACAAACCTTAATCACAGGATGGATAGCCAGAGTGTATCGGTAACAATATCAGGTGGGTCTTGTTGAACTCATAGTAAAACCAGGAGTGGATCAAACTGCTATGCAATGGGATTGGTATTTCCTTCCATGTTCTAGAATGCTATCACTAGTCAAGCAAAATAAAAAGAGATCTGTCTTGAAGACCTGAAGCACATTGATGCAGCATTACTCAGTAAAGGTGTTTTGCAAAAGGACTTCATGATATTGTGTGTGTGTGATCGCTAATATCATGAATTGGGACACCTGCAAATACAAATAACCTTCCAAGGATTTAGTTGGGATTTAACTCATTGGGACTCAATGTAACTTTAAAACACTCAATGGTGTTTAATTTAGAAATACTGAACGAAACGTATTAAACAAACCAATAACACATTGAGAAAGACGTCCTGTCGAAAACAACGTTTGCCATTTGAAACATTTCAATCCATGTCGTTTCTTTGAGCATTTCTTAATGTAGCTCTTTCATAACAGTATCTCTTTTTGGGCTGCATTTTGTTTGACACCTTTGTTTTTGTTTTACTTGAAACTTTAATGAAGGTTAAGCAGGCAGCATAACACTTGAGAAGATAGGCTAATGGCAAAGGGATAAAGTTACCCTGCCCCCAGTACCTGAACCCACCCCTGGTTGGCATCAGTAAAGTCCTGGGAATGTAGGATAACAAGTTAATGAACTCGGGGCTTGTTCATTATTGGATCAAATGACCCCCCCCCCCCCCCCCCCCACCCCTGAGTCATATGATTCCTACTTCATCTCTGAAATAACCCTGCAGTCTGAGCAGCCTGAGCAGCATGCTGTAATCATTTCAAACGCACTGCTCTGCTGCTCTTTTGTTTCCATTGGCTCTCTTACTAAATCTGATCTGTGGTTTGAAGAAAGCAGGGCCTGTATGTACTGGCTTTGCTGAGCAGATACCAGTGAGGATATTCCACTAAAATAACCACTGGCAGTGTGCACCTGAAATGTCGTCTTCTTCTTGAAGGAGAGAGTTCCTTAGAGAACATCTCTGACAGACTCAGTGTTTCAAGAGGAAAGAGATTACTGGTTCATATTGAAGAAATTCCACCTTGTTCTGACTTGCTCAGCGACATCCCCAAAGGTGAAACATGCTGGGGGATTTATTAAACCTGTCAAATATCCGTGAGTGCAGAACATGATTATTAAGTGCTATTGTTAGTCTTTGTGACCGCGTCTGCAAGCCATACTTAAGAATGCATCATATGTCCAGAGAACCACTTATTAAACTGTCATTAAACTTGGCTTTAGCACCATGTGAGAGTATATCAGAATATATGCATAGAGGGGGTCCCCAAGCGGCCCAGTTAAAGCGCTGCTGTAGGGAGTGCAGCATGAGTCACACAGCTTGGACGGTGCCAGTTCAAGTCCAGGCTGTGCAAAGAGGCCACACTTTGCTGGGGACTCCAAAGGGGGCGTCACGTTGGCTCTGACACTCCCCAGGTGGTGGATGGGAAACCGGCAGGGATTGCTTCTCCTCATCGCACAACAGCGATCCCTACTGGCCAGTCACTGTCAAACGTACAGTTTTCCATGTGCATACAATCGATGTAAAGTACGTCAGGGTGATCTCATGGTGACTGTCAGATTGTATTTAGAGCAGGGGATGTGTGTCACTGCCATACTTGTCCGTATTGTTCAGGAAAGAAGTTCAGCAAGAGAAAAATCGTGTGAAGCTGTCTAGTTGTTGCGTTCGAAAGCTCAGTTTTCTAACAAGATGAACCACAGCACTAAGTGCCACATAGACACATACTTGCATTCTTCTGCCAGCTCTGCATTTAACTTAATCACCCCCTTTCGGCTAATCAGGAAGTGGGCTTTTTTATACACAAGCCACTTCAAACAAGCTGCACTGCAATAGCTGGCAAAACGTTCAAAGGGAGCCTTTTTTTCCTGCGGTTTTTATCTTTTGAACTTCACAGTGCTTGGCCTTAGCATGTCCTTTTCCAGCGTCCCAGTAAGACCAATCAGACAGTGAGGCATCATAACAAAACTAATCTTATTTTCCAAGCCTGCTCCTACCCCATCCCAGAGCTCCTCACACTCCTCTGCTGGGAACAGCTGTCTGGAGCACCCCCCCCCCCCCCCCCCCCCCCGATCTGACTGTTTGACTGCTCCGCTCTCAGCAGCAATCGTTCAGCTAGGGTTCCTCACTTACACCAGTGCAGCGACTTCCTCGTTATGCACCTTGCTTTAGTGCCTTTACAATGGTGTTGATTTTATTTGTGTTTTGCTGGGTTTGTTGTATTGTTACTGTTGTACAGCGCCTTGAGATCTCTTGAAAGGGATAAATTCAATAATAATAATAATAATATTAAGTCTGGAACTAGCCCCAGAAGTTTACTGAGCTCAGGAAACTGAGGGTCTGAGGAACCCTTTGAAGAAAGCCTGCATTTAACATGAGAGTGACCGCAAATAACGCAGTGAACTGTGAAACTCTAACACCGACGTGATGCTCATGGAAAGGGATCGGCAGCCGTAGAGCAAAATCTAAAAGATCAGAGGGAGGGAATTGCTTAGAAGAGACAGATGTGGCGATGGCTGGGACAGGGCACTAGTTTAGTTTTTCAGACCTTTGCTATTGTGCTAGATTGGCAACAAAAACAGCAGGGCTGGTATATCTGTGTGCATTAGAACAGCAGGACTGGTATATCTGTGTGCATTAGAACAGCAGGACTGGTATATCTGTGTGCATTAGAACAGCAGGACTGGTATATCTCTATGCATTAAAACTTGTTTTTATTGGAACCTTTATGAATTTATTGACACTTGAGGTTATAAAACATGAAGACGATTTTTTTAGTGCTGAAATGGATAGAGACAACACATTCTACTGTAGAGAAGAGTTTCTCCCCGTTCTTTGAATAGGTCATTTGATTGGGTTCCAGGTTTAGATCCAGCTACTTCACCTGGCAGGCTATTCCATGCATTCAGAAAGTGCTTCCTCCCTTCTGTTCTAATCTTATTTACTCAGCTTCTATTTATGCCCTCTTGTTCTTCTCTCTGTGATAATTTTGAAGTACAGTAGTGGGTTAAATTTATCTATACCATTTATGATTAGATAAAGTTAACTCAAGACACTACTTCAAATTGAGCACTTTTGTTATGCCAGCAGCACCAGGCCCTGCTGTGATTGGCCTCTTTGAAAAAAGTCACCTTTGACCTTTTCCCTCGCATACCAGCTGCACTGGGAAGCAACAAGTGGGGTCCAATAAGATCGCTGCCTTTGGATATCCAGCCGTCTGTCTCTCTCTCACACTCTGCAGAGTGATGATGCTTCCCATGGTGCACAGTGGAAACGCAGTGCTGCGCGACCCCTCTTAACTGGGGCACCAGACAACCTATTATTGTGCATTTTATTCATAACAACATCTTGTTATCTGCTGGCCATGTCTGTGCAGAAACAGTACCTCATCCAGAACTGTAAAACACTTAACAGTGCGGCATGCATGACGTTTCCTTTAGTTAGTCCCAATTATGTCTTGCTCAGACTCCGCATCAGTGAAGAGAGTTGATGAGAGGAGTTTGAACCCTGTTCCAACTGGTTGTAAAATGCTTGAAGACCAGATAAATAGAGACGAGAATAAGCATGGTCTTGGAAGTCACAAATACAGACATGCAACTAAATGTTACTTTATGTATTAAGTTTTTCCTTTAGCAAATGTCATTTTTCTTTCTTTTAAAAATAAATAAATACATTTTAAATAAAGCAAACTAGAGAGCTGCTGTTCAGGGGATGTTGTGTTGAATGAAAAGAAAACCTCTGTTGTGTCTTTTATGCAAATTAAGGGCAACTCCAAAGCAGCATTTGCTTGTCAACAGTTGTGTAAAACTTAAAAAGAGTTGTATTTTTTTTTTTAGTGGGGATGCTTTGTTGCCACAGTTTGGTAAAGAGATAAAGTTTAAAAAGAGGGGCAGGTATTTCACAGTATGATGGATCTCGTTGCATTCTGTTTCTGATTTGCATTGATCTCGGGTTGCCTTCCATGACCTCATGTAGTTTAGAGGGTTCTAAACATAATTACAAGGTTTCTGTTCGTGCGGTCGAGTAAAATTAGAAGGCACTGCGTTCCATTTTGTTTATGAAATCGGATATATAATTTCATTGCTTCAGTTAAATCTCATGTTGCTTTTCAAGATATATATTGATACTCTTCTAACAGAAGCAGGCACTGTTCTTTCCATGCCTTTTTAATGTTGCGTTAAGTGCTAAAAGCTGAATTTAATTGTAATGAATAATATTTCATCTGACCCAAAACACCTTCCACGTACTGAAACAGACAAGTTCCAAAAAAGGGCTCAGCCCTTGAATGATGGGATATCTATGGAAAGAGCCAGGTTCCATGAGAAGTTCTAACTTGGTTTCTAACTGCTAACCGTTTTCGTGTTGATAAGAGCCCTTTGAACTGCTCCCAAATCGTTTTGTAAAATGCTCTGTTTGAAGATAAGATAAACACTGAACAAGGGTAGTCTTGGAAGTAACAAAAAACAGACGCGCAACAGGAAGTGTTACTGGTCAGTAAGTGCGTCTGGGACTTGCGTTCTGTCCTTTTTTTAAAACTGGAATAGAAAAACTGCAAAACCATTTGGTCATTCAGTAAGAGTTCCAAGCTGGCGTGTCTGTTTGGCCCGCGGGTCTCCATCTGTCACCAATGATGGAGGCCTGAACATTCACATAGCTGGCTTCAATAGAAACCAGGCCGCTCAAACCCTGCCATAAGCTAGTAATAATACAACAGTGGGAGTCCTGGAGGTCCTTTTATCATTCAAATGCTCTGAATGCTTTGGAATGAAGTGGAGTTGATTGTTGGAGTAAGTGAGATTATTGCCAGCGGAAGAAGCATTAGATCCTTTCTCAAAGGGGGTCTGGGAGCTTTGTTGTATCCCTGTGATACCTCCTTATTCATGCGCACCCTCCTTTAATAGTTGGGTATGTCTTGTTAATCCCTGTAGGAATGTGGCTTTGGCTATGGGGAAGATGCCCGGTGCGCCCCCTGCAGGCCCAACAGGTTCAAGGAGGACTCGGGGCTGCAGAAGTGTAAGCCCTGCCTGGACTGTGCCCTGGTCAACCGGTTCCAGAAAGCCAACTGCACGGCCACCAGCAACGCCATGTGTGGAGACTGCCTGCCTGGGTGAGTCTGGGACTAGACCCCTTAAGGAATGCTTAGGAGGTCTTGGCACAGAGGCATGGCTTAGACCAGGGGGTCCTCCAGGTTTTATAGGTAGTGTTAAATAGTGAACTGACTAAGACCTGCAAGGAGGTTAAATACAGTTATGTTTGCACCCCTGGTAATAATAATATTTCTTAATATCCAATGTACTGCTAATAGGGTTTTATAACTTGGTGGATTTTGCCAATGCAATAGCAGCTTTATTGCAATGTCTATCCATTGCTAATGATATTGCATGCACAGAAAGCTGGGACCAGGGGAGATAAGGTGCAGTGCCGCTTCAGTTTTAACACAGTAATTATCTGTTTGCCTTTTCAGATTTTACAGAAAGACCAAACTGAGTGGATTCCAAGACATGGAGTGTATTCCATGTGGAGACCCGCCCCCTCCCTACGAGCTGCTCTGTAAGTGATTGATGTGTGTTCTGTGCAATAGAAAACAAGATAACCTGCTTATCCAATCTACAAATGCTGAGGAGTTGGATTGCTTTGTATAGTCTTGGTTTAAACAAATATTTGATCTGTGTAAAGGATCACAAAATTGGAATTTGCCATTTATTTCGGTCTCTATGTGTATGTGTGTGTTTTTTTAATTTCATTATCTTGTGAAACTGGTTGAGGATTTTTGTAAATCTATTCTAAATTTATAACCACTTATAAGGCATGGACTGTGAAATCAAAGACGTGATAGGGTATTTATTTACAGTGGAACAAAATTATTTTACAGATTGCCTTGCTTGAACCAAAAACGATAGACAACATCGGACGCGTTTCTTTGGAAGTCGATTGCATCTTGTGTTTAACGTGAGACTAAACAGAAATACTGCAACGTTGTAAAAAAAAAAACATTCAGAGCAGGCCTCCAATCCAATTAGTTTTCCATTTCCTCCTGCTGTTAACAGTTAAGTATAACCCTGCGTTTCTGCGGATGGCATGTTGAAAATTGGCTGGCTAACTCATGTGTTTAGTAATTGAGTGCGACTTCCTGATTGCCCTTCAGCTAGCAGAGCCAGCCAGTGTACTGGCAGCGTC
The DNA here is from genome assembly GCF_902713425.1 of Acipenser ruthenus. NCBI lineage: Eukaryota > Metazoa > Chordata > Actinopteri > Acipenseriformes > Acipenseridae > Acipenser > Acipenser ruthenus. Next base: position 1,553,747 of record NC_081196.1, read on the forward strand.
TGAGTGGAAGCGTTCCTGCCAGGTCTTGTGCTGTCATGTCAAATACATTCACATGTCTGCGTTCAGCAGGGGGGGAGATGGGACCGCATGAGCTTTTATTAACACACAGAGGGCTTGATTTCCAAAGGAAAAACACACCTGATGAACTTGCCAGAACAGAAATAAACAACTCGGGATGTTCCTTTTACTTTTTAAGGAGCTGTTTGTCGTTCCGTTTTTAAAACAACTTTCTGATCCAATTACACTGATTTGATGCTTTTGTGAATCTACCTGACTAAGATCTGTCCTGTAAAAACCAATGAACTATTGCAGCTTTGTTTCCCCCTTATATAATGTTAGTACAGCATTACTAAATAGCATTACTATGTATAATGTTACTATAGCATTATTAAAGAGCATTACTATGTATAATGTTAATACAGCATTACTAAAGAGCATTAGTATGTATTCACTAGCTTTACCCTGCTTTTACTATGCATGCACTGTTCTTAGACTTCACTTCGCTGTTATGACGGTACACTGCTGTACGGTTCTTTAGTCTTCCAGAAACTTGGTTGCATAGCAACATCTAGAAAACTCACTGCAGCATAATCTAGTTTTGGCAATGGAAAAAAAAAATGACGTATCTTCCAGTTCCTGTTAGCCTGTCCTCTGATCCACACACACACACACTTCACTTTGATTCGGCGTGCCATTAGTCAGTCTATGGAGTGCTAACAGGTAAATCAAATTTACATTAAAATAAATAAATAAATACTATAAAAAAAAATAAAAAAGTGGTATTTACTTGGCTTGAAATGTGTCTGAGACCAAACCGGCAAAACTTCCTCTCTCTGTGTCCCAGGCCTCAGCTGTTTGCTTGTGGTTTCCATCCCTGCTGGTGCACAGGGTCCCAGAAGCACACATTCAGGTGTAAAAAGTAAACTAGGTATAAAGTTTGCACAGGGATCCTGCTGCCGACTCCATCGCACAAGAGGGCATTAACACAAACTCCCCCAGATACCCTCCCAGTCAGCAGATTAGTAAGAGTATCCTTTAGGAATTCCAGTCACTCTTTACCTGGAGTGTCATACAGAAGTATTTCATTAAGAAGCAATAAACCATTCGCTGAAGTTCCATGTTAATAAACAGATCTGCCATGCATGTGTGTATCTGTCGCTAGACTGCCAGTTGAGCTTCTGTTCCGTATGTATGTTGAGTAGGTTTTTTGAGACTTGCTAGTTTTCTGCTCCGTTAAGAAGAGACACACAATAAGACTGGTATGTAAAGCTACCCTCTTCACGTGATCATCGCTATTTGAATATGTGATTGTGAATGGCAATCGTGTGCTTTAAATATGCATTATCTGGGTAGGGTGGAGAGCTTCTAGGTTAGGTTTTGGAATAGTACTTAGTACTGCAACTTTGTGGTTGGTAAGATTATTTATACACAGGGTTTTGTTTTAAGGACAAGGATTGCCAAGTTATTTCCACCACAGAGGGAAAACTATTAATATTACAAGAACTAGCAAGAAAAAAAGAAGCAGCACGAAATACACTTCTGCATAAATATCTTCCCATTACCAGGAAAGAGCATGATTACTTCATTATATCGAAGAATTGTACATTCATTATTGGGTTTGTTTTTTTAGTGAACTTTACTGGGGGATGTATCTCAGATCAAGAGCTCTGGCAGCCAGGGCTGGAAGCTTCAGTCATCATTAAAGAGCCATTAGCTTTGTGTAGCAAGAGCTCCCAGGCCAGTCGGAATGGAAAGGTGAATTCCTTCATTATTCGTGGATTTCAGGAATGTGTGGACTTTACCAGGCTGTCAGGTTCTGTGGTGGTGTTTTAAGATTGTTTACCCAAGGGAGACTACCCCCTTTAAAAGGTTTACTGTGGTAAAGAGATGTGGAAGCAGAGCAGTGTGGTAAAGCACAGTGAAAACACAAATAAAGTATGGCAAAGCACAGTGAAAGCATGGCAAAGCACAGGCCATCACTGGGAGCAATGGCAAAGCACAGGCCATCACTGGGAGCAATGGCAAAGCACAGGCCATCACTGGGAGCAATGGCAAAGCACAGGCCATCACTGGGAGCAATGGCAAAGCACAGGCCATCACTGGGAGCAATGGCAAAGCACATGCCATCGCTGGGAGCAATGGCAAAGCACATGCCATCGCTGGGAGCAATGGCAAAGCACAGGCCATCACTGGGAGCAATGGTAAAGCACATGCCATCACTGGGAGCAATGGCAAAGCACAGGCCATCGCTGGGAGCAATGGCAAAGCACAGGCCATCGCTGGGAGCAATGGTGAAGTATGGCAAAGCACAGTGACAGTATGGTAAGGCACAGGCCATCACTGGGAGCAATGGTAAAGTATGGTAAAGATGACCCTAGTTAACCCTGGAAAAGCACAAATAATGCAGAGTATAAGCTAGGGAAAAGCATGGTTAAATGCAAACTCACTGTGCAGATACATTGGTAAAAAGGTGTGTGAGTGTGTATTTCTTTCACTCTGTCTCTCCTCCTCTCTTTCTCTCTGCCTCTCTCTCCCTCTCTCCTCTCTCTCGCTGCCTCTCCTCTCCTGCTCTCGCTCTCTCTTTCTCTCTCTACCTCTTTCTCTCCCTCTCTTCTCTTTCTCACTCTGCCTCTCCTCTCTCGCTCTGTCTCCGCTCTCCTGTACATTTCTTCAGCTGTGCGAGCCTGCCACAGCACAGTGATGCTCTGTGTGTGTTTGTGTTAGCTGTGCGAGTCTGCCACAGCACAGTGATGCTCTGTGTGTGTTTGTGTTAGCTGTGCGAGTCTGCCACAGCACAGTGATGCTCTGTGTGTGTTTGTGTTAGCTGTGCGAGTCTGCCACAGCACAGTGATGCTCTGTGTGTGTTTGTGTTAGCTCTGCGAGCCTGCCACAGCACAGTGATGCTCTGTGTGTGTGTTTGTGTTAGCTGTGCGAGCCTGCCACAGCACAGTGATGCTCTGTGTGTGTTTGTGTTAGCTGTGCGAGCCTGCCACAGCACAGTGATGCTCTGTGTGTGTGTTTGTGTTAGCTGTGCGAGCCTGCCACAGCACAGTGATGCTCTGTGTGTGTTTGTGTTAGCTGTGCGAGCCTGCCACAGCACAGTGATGCTCTGTGTGTGTTTGTGTTAGCTGTGCGAGCCTGCCACAGCACAGTGATGCTCTGTGTGTGTTTGTGTTCTCTGGTTAAGAGCAGGTTGGGACCTGATCTCTGTCTGCGTATCGGTGAGCAGAGAGGTGCTGAGACAATGGTTCTCTTTGGAACGAACGAGAAACAGAAAAGGCAAAAAATAGCTAACAGTCCAATTTAAAAGCAATATTCGTTGTGTTTTACAGTAACAGATTACCCATTTAGGAAAACGTTGAAACTGTACATTGAAGTACAATGTACACAGTATTAGAAGAAAATATTCCTTTGATTAAGGGAGCGGTCTAACATCTGGTAAGATCAATGCTCCCTAGTCAAAGAAAATGGAACACGGAGTTCCTTTTGAACCTGATCTGGTTGCCAGCAGGGCCCCTGATGAATTTCTGTTCCAAATCACAATCAAATCTGGGAACAATGTCTTTCAAATCATGTACAGACTGGGTCCTCAATGTACTTGGGGTTCTATATTAAAAATATAGTCATAATAATAATAATCTGTTTAGGCTTAACAAATACCTCAAAAGATTTTTAAAAATATTTTTGGGTATGCTTGATGTGTCGGATCACAAGAGCAAATCAAAGGAAATACACAAATCTCAAGTTCAGTTCTAAATGTAAAAATTTTAATTTTCAAGAGGCGAAGCAGACACAAGCACTCGGAACACAAATCATGAAGTGGGTTTGTCTTTCTGCACCATTCCTGTCTCCAGTTCTGAGGACTTGGACTCTGAAGGAGCGCTCTTCAGTGCCTCTCTGATAAGCTGAATGGTCTGGAATGCAGCGTTCTGAAAAATTCAAGGACTGCGTTTCAGATAAAGTCAAGCTGTTAAGTGTTAGACTCAGTGGGAGAGGGTTTTTTTTCTTTTTTTTTTGGCAGAGCAGCGTGGTTTTCGATAAGATCGGCAGGTGAAAGCTATTTCATCCTGTTATCCTTTATCTCTGTATACTGCGGCTGTGATCTCCCGATAAGCAGGAATGTTCCAGCTCTAGTCGCTGGCTGCAGCAGAGCTGGAAAGGAATTCTGTGTTTATGAGATGATGTACGTTCTTTGTTGGAACATTTTATTTATGTCTGCCTTGTAGGTGAAAACACCCAGACACAGACGGGTGGAGGAAGCAGTTGTGCAGGGCTTTGTGGTTTTGTGTAATTAAAAAAGCTATGTTTTAATAAGAGTCTTCCATCACCAGGCTGCCAATGTGTGGGCTGCACTGCCGGAAACATTAAGGCGTCCACGCTGGGCGTAATAGCTATCTTGTTTACACACAAAAGTCTCTACTTGTGTGCCTGTATGCACCGCATACATTAAAGCAATAAAACACGACAGGACGATCAGTTACGGTCCAGTATCCGCACGCCGGGGGTTGCTGTTTGTCACGAGGTGAAGCCAAGTTAAACATCCTGACCCTGAGGGCACTGGACCATGTTTGAACACCCAGGAGTGTGTTATTGCACTTATACAATGCAACACCCCCCACCCCTCCCAAAGTGAATTGGTTGTCAAGTAAATCAGACAGTGGTTGCAGGCGGTGCTGGTAGGATGACAAGTTGGAACACTTTTTAGCCAATGAGATTGCTCCTTCTAGTTTGCCATTTTTTAACCGTGATTATCATATGGAACTTGTTTGTACAAAAAACAAAATGAAAGGTCTGTTTATAACCCATTAGGAGTATAGTCACTGCATCTGCTGTGACACCAAACCCACTACACAAGTTGAACGTCCATACCAAAACGCCTGGTAACCATGGTAACAAACCCAGACGTTACAAAATAGCTCAGAATTACCATAGTAAAGTGTTTATTTTTTATTTTTTTTGGAATATTTTACCTTGAGTTGGGTGGTGTCAGTTGCTGCACCTCCACAGCCTCGCAGATCATTATTATTATTATTATTATTATTTATTTCTTAGCAGACGCCCTTATCCAGGGCGACTTACAATCGTAAGCAAAAACATTTCAAGCGTTACAATACAAGTAATACAATAAGAGCAAGAAATACAATAACTTTTGTTCAAGTAAAGTACAAGATCATTTTATTTAGGAGGTAAAATTTGGATTTATTGGTTATCGGTGAAAATATGATTTAGTTTCTTTCTGTGGTCCATTTTGCCTCGTCTTTTTGTAACGTTTCATGTCTGCTCTTGCCAAGTCCCTGTGGGGTAGGTACTGTAGCCTCTGGTAGCACTGCTTTCCACACTAACACTGTGGTTTTGGGTGTGTTCTCCTGAGAGAGAGAGGATGATTTTTTTTCTTCTATCGCAATTTTGTTTTGGCCTTCAGCCATAGCCCTCATTTGACCTTTCCTCTTTATTAGTCACAAATGCAATTTTAATAAGCCTTTATCGTCCGTTTTCAGTACTGCCTATTGATTTAACTAAATGCCGTCTGGCTTAAAATATGTTATCTAAACTACCTAAAAAAATAATTTAAAAAACCCAGTGATAGCTTATCTGCAGATTGCACTATTTTTACCCAGCTATTCCCATTGCATTAAACACGGTCGTGAAATCTGTTGCGTTTTAAATGGTATGTACAAAACCCTTATCCTTGAATACAGAATATATCAAAGTATACCAAGGCCAAAAGGGTATTTACATTGCAGTACAAAGAGGGCTTTGAAAACGAGGACCACTGTTGGATGTACTTTAATTATTAATCCAGTTTCTATAGTAAATATAGGGGGGTGGCTGTAGCTCATTTTCTTACATAGAATTTGTGAATAATTGAATCTGTATTTGTTTGAATGTAATAATTAACCAATCCCCACTTTGTACGGACGGCAGTTTGTTTTTAAACGTGTTTAAATGCGTTGGTGCAGAGCGAAGGATGAAATCAAGTGAAGTTCACGGGCCCAGCTGCCCTAAGGTGGTGAAACGCGGATGACTTGCTTGTCTTCTGAAGTAGGAAAATGTGATATTCCAAAGGCATCTCGTGTTCTCTGATTAACAAACCAAGATAATTACATCTGAGCCAGATAGGGTTACAAAATATTACAAATGGTCGCGATTCAGTTTGGATTTAGCTGTCTTTAGAACAGACAGGAGGAAGTAAAGACTTTTCAGTTCTTTAAAAGTTAAAATGTAAAACACCGTTGCAGTGTCAATGTATTCCATTGTATTTACAAATCTGTTCATTAAAATCATGCTCGACCTAAATATCCATCTCCTGAACCTCTCTCTCTCTCTCTCTCTCTCTCTCTCTCTCTCTCTCTCTCTCTCTCTCTCTCTCTCTCTCTCTCTCTCTCTCTCTCTCTCTCTCTCTCTCTCTCTCTCTCTCTCTCTCTCTCTCTCTCTCTCTCTCTCTCTCTATATATATATATATATATATATATATATATATATATATATATATAATATATAATATATAATATAATATATAATATAATATATAATTACAGAACTACAAGGATGAAAATAAGACTCCTATTTCATAGCAGTTTCACTCATTCCAGGTTTTACTATGCACAGTGTGTATAGGTAACAAGCTCAGGTGTGTCTTATTAACCTCCTAGTAAAACCAGGAGCGGATCACACTGCAATGCAATGGCAGTCTTGTTTCCACCCCCCTGATGGTGTGTCCTTGCTGCCGTTGTCTCAGGTTTAGGCAGTAACCGGGTGAACCTGGTGAAGATCCCGTCCACAGTGTCCAGCCCGCGGGACACGGCCCTGGCTGCAGTGATCTGCAGTGCGCTGACCACCGTTCTCCTGGCTCTGCTCATCCTCTGCATCATCTACTGCAAGAGGCAGCTCATTGACAAGAAGCCCAGCTGTAAGTCACAGCTGTTTTTAAATATATGTTTCTTATGTGTTTACAGTAGAATCCTTTTTTCAGAACTGTTCTAGGGATGGAAATAAGACTCCTACGAGCTTGATTAGCCTCAGTGTGTATAGATAACACGCTCATGTGTGTCTTATTAAACTCCTAGGGAAACCAGAAATGGATCAAACCGCTATGCAATGGGAGTCTTATTTCCTTCCCTCATTTAAACCTGCAGGCATGTCCTTCAAAAGTGATTACAATGGCTGATTAAGTGTTTCATTTTCAGTTTTTTTTAAGAAAATATATACCCCCCCCCCCCCCACACACTTTATCCTAAAACTGTTTCCATATACCAGGCACAGTTTTGATACAAGGGGTTCTGCTGTTTTTTTGTTTTGTTTTTTTGTTTTTTTTTATTTGAGTGTAAATATGGGAATAACAAAGGCGGCAAGGAGTCCCACCCATGTAACCCTACCTTGAGTAAGCGGTGAAAAGGTTCTAGTGGTATTGCAAGACTGCTAGACTAATAAGGTTATAGTTTTAATGTGTTACATTGGCCTGTGTTGTGTTACATTGTTTTGTGATTTCTTCCACAGGGTCTGTGAGATCTCAGGAAGCGCCATGCAATGGTGCCGAGCTCTTGTGTTTCGACAGACACAGGATGAACACGTGCGCTCACAGAACATGCTGCCACTGCCACCCCGACGCGGCCCAGACTTGTGGTGAGTCCTGCTTTAGGGCATCGCTGTGCAGAGCACACCCAGGCCTGTAGCTCTGCGGTGTTTAACCAGGGCCATCTGTTTCCAGTCTATAGCAGTCTTGGCCTGAGGAGGTCGAGGCAGATGCAGCTGGTGGAAGCCGTAGTTCATTGTGTTTAACCACAACTGCATTCTACTGTGGAAGTTCATGTCCAGGGGCTGCAGCTTGTTACAGATGATTCAAGAAGTTCTGAGATACCTGGAGGGAGGGCTGTCTCCTAGGTGATGAGCGGAGCAGTTCACTCTGGTGGGGGGTGGAGGGGGGGAGCACGGTTAGAACATCAGAACATGACACATCTTACATTGGTACACTTTGACTTCCAATCAAATTTGACATGGTTGTCCATCCAGAACCAAAAGAAAAACGTTAAAGTGTCAGCAGTCTGCAAATCCTCCTTCGTCTGCTGTGCACATTGAACACATTACTGCTGGCATGTATTCGTTATGAGCAGTATCGTAAATCCATGATCTAAAAGGAGGAACCTGGTGAAGCCAGTAAGCCAGAGCATGCTGCTAAACGAGAAGCTAGACTCATGCCGTGTGTGTGTCCTGTATTAGAGTACAGGATCATTCTATTTATGTTCTGTTATGGATGAATGGCCTTCATTGCAGGCTAGGCATTTGGATCATTGGCTTAGGTTAGTTTATAGAACTATATCTGCGCAACCTGTTACAGTTCTCTGCTTCAGTTTAAGATCACATTCATTTATTAGATTGGTTCTTCCCCGAGTGTCCACTGTTTTTGGGTGTAATTCATTTCAGTTTGCAGCTGCTTATGACTGGAATGAATTTCAAATCAAATTAAAACTACAGAGTTTTGTTTCGGGGGATGTTTTTAATCGGAATCTGAATTCAATCTTGTCGGATGCATGTGTTTGTATTTGTTAATGTGTTTATTTATTTTTTCTGTGTCGTATTTGTTTGCTTTGTGCTGCTGTGATGTTTGCCTCTTGACCAGATCGTCGTTGTAAATGAGAATTTGTTCTCAATCTTCTTATCTGGTAAAATAAAGGTTAACTGACAATGAGATGAAACTAAAGAGACGGATGTTGAATTTGACAGGTCCGGTTCATCTGATCCCTTCCCTGTGCTGTGATGAGACGTGCAGCTTGGAGCACAACAGTGAGGGCTGTCCTTTTCACTCCCAGAACACATTGGATCAAGGGTAAGAGATGAGAAGTACAGCTACTGCATGTACATCTGCTGCATGTTTATAGTTCATGTTTATATATAATCAGACAATGTCCCAAATCACACTGATGCATATTCAACAAGCTCAGAAACTTTCACATGGCTGCAATATTGCTGGGTTATGGAGACCAAATGTTGTTTGTGATATGGGCTTCACACCTGATACACAGCTGTGTTCTATAAAACTCTGTACCAGATAACACCCAACATGTAACCCACCAAAACCAAACAACCCAGTGTGTTACAAATACAAGGCCAATCCCTTCCCATGCTTTCACTGTGCTTTATTACACTTTTACTAGAGGGCACTTTTGTACGAGTTTATTCAGTAGGGTAATGCGCAGTATAAGCAGGATCTCCTTCGTTTGTTGCAGAAACATGGATCCTGTGGAGGCGTGGCCTCTTATGCGACACTCTGCCAGCAGCGAGAGTCTCTCCCTTTGCCAGTCCAGCCTTGGAAGTGGGGCGGAGGGGGTGGGGCCACCAGAACAGCCGGCCCCCTCAGAATCCACCGAGCCCCACCCTGCACATCCTGAATCAAGAGAAGGCTGTGGAGCGAGCAGGAGCACAGAGAGCTCAGCGAACGAGACTTCACACCAGCCTTGCACGCAGCATTAGCCCTGGATAGGTAAGCCACAGACACTAAAAGGAATCGGCTCTTACACTTGAGCTCCTGCACTGATTAACATTGTTGCATTCAGAGGGATACCCCATGTTAAATCTCCATAGTCGGATACAATGAGATCTATTCAGTGATCTTAACAGCAACGGATTGAAATATCACTGGTATTTAAACCATGACCAGAAGGGGGACTATGTGAAAGCCAGCATCTCTTAACTGTGTGTCTCAAGTGTATTTTGGTAAAATTATTTTAATGTTTAAACGTGGGTGGGATCTTAATCTTAAAAGGAGTTGACATAGTTAACCCAAACCATTAGTTTAAGCGCAGTACAGAAGGCAGGACCACAGGACATACTTGGAAAGTAAGTGGAGATAGACTTAGTCTTACATACTTATGCACACAGTGGTGAGGAGATGGAATGGGCTGGCTTGTCATGCTGTTGAAGCAGAAATCCTTGGGTCCTTTAAGACCCAACTTGACAAAGTTCTGAGATCAATCAGCTCACTACATGTTGCCTTCTTCCTGTAGTACAGAATATTTGTATTGGCTGTAAGTCAAGTCCCAACTGAAATCTTCAGAATAGCTTGACAGATAATTAGCACAGTCTGTCCTTTAACACTGGTTTTGTAATAGGTCTCTTAAGGTAATTAAAAAAAACTCCAGAATAACGGAGAGTGTTTTTTCCATGAAAGTTAATGATACATTAGTCTCTCTGCAGTAGGTGTTAATTTAACAGTACACTTTTCTGAGAGTTCTACATGACATTTCTTAAACACAATGCATTGATAGTGTATTCAGAGAGCGTTTCAGCTGAGCTCTTCAGCTGCTGGCAGGCGCTAGCTGCAAAGCTTCCTGCGGCTCTCCGATTGTTGCCTTTCCCAGCAGGAATCTCTGAGAACGCAAGTGAGGAACTCCCGGAAAAGAATAGGCACAACCTCAGGGGATGCCAGCAAAAGAGCAGAAAGATCGCTCCATTTCCTGGCTTCGACACTGGCAGCGCCCTGTAGGCCATGTGAGATTGTCTCTCTCTGGACTTTAAAATGCAAGTCTGGTCTAGACAACCATTTTGAATGAGTCAGGAAGTCCAGTGATGAGATCTTCCAGTTTTACTAGAGTTTCTAGTAACAACAAAGTGAATGAATAGCATGCTGGGTATTGCTGTTCTGGTAATACAAGCGTAGACACGTTTTAAGCATGACAGCCCTATTTCAGACCAATCAGAACGTTTTGCTATGTATTTAAACCAATCCCGCAGTCACCACAGCCTTGCTGTTTTCCAGTTCCTCCTACACCACTCTTTCTCCTCTGCAAACAGCTCTGAACATAAGGCTCACAGGCAACGTCTGATCAATTTGCAATTGTAACCACCCCACAAATGATGGTTATAATGTTGACTGGTGGCTGTTATACGTTAGGTAATTAGATTTGTGTGTTTCTTTTTCAGACCTCCGCTGATGCAGTTTACATCCTGCCAATAGGAGCAACAATACTGGGGTTAACAGTGTGCAAAAAAAAAAAAAACACACACCATGGGAGCCAGCTGGCAGCTAATATCGGATACACTGGAGCTCCCCCTTCCAGCTACAATGCAGCCTTCAAGTCAGCAACTGAATGCGTTGAGCAAATACATGAAATATCTGAATTCAAGGCAAGACCAGCCTGTACAGAAGCAGAAGCGGAGAGTTTGATTTAATTGGGGGCAAAAGGCACGGGACAAAATCTAATGAAGTAGGAAGGATATCTTGTTTGCAGTTAAGAAGCCAAGCGGACTAGGTGAACTGCAGGATGTTGCTGTTTCTGAATGTCTTGATTCTCGGCACACCTCCCTCAGAAGATCCAGGCTACCCTGCCAAGCCCAGCTGTGGTTCAACCTGTACAAATACATTAGTAGAAGACCCGCTGTCGAGTTCTCATAAGCTCAATGTGCGCTTTGCATCTTTATGCACTTTGTTGAAGTCCCATTTTTTTATATTGTTTCAAGTACAATAATCCACACATCGCAAGCTAATGCACTTTGAAGCACACAGATGAATACTGTACAAATAATTTCTTTCAGGAACTTGTGTGCGGTTTCATCAGTTTTGCAAATGGTACAATTTTGCAATAGATGCATCTTTTTTTTTTTTGCAGATAATGTAAAATAGTAAATAGATTGTCAATATTGGTTTTTAACTCAAAGATGACTGTATTCTTAAGTACAGCAGTGTCTCCTTGTGTGCAGCTTATACTTAAGCATTAGTCTTGTGTACTGTGTATGTATACCTTCTGAACGAAAGTAAATTGCTTCTGCATTTGTAAATAAATCCGTGCAAACCTGAGTGCTGCCTTATTTTTATCAGAAAGGATAAAAATAGAAAGGAAAGAAGAAAAGAAAGGAAGTTGTCTTCATTTTTGTAATTCATTATTTTAGCCGCAAAATCTACTGTTATTGTCAAATTCTAACTAATAAGAAACATTTCACAAACTTATAAAATAATGTTTTTTTATTACTGGATTGGTAACTTTTTATGGGTGCATTTTGTAAAATTGTGGTGAAGACTATTTGAAGTAAAAGAATATTTTTATTCTGAATATACACTGTGGTACAGTGGGGCTGTTCTGTTTATTCTAGTTCACCACTGAAGACATTTAAGAAGACTTCTGATCCAAACGTTTGCCAAAGAAATTCAAGCTCTGTAGTCAAGAGGTAAGTACGGGTCTTATGCTGATGTCAGTGTTATTAACTGATCATTCAAATGAAATGTGTAATGAATCTCCTAGCGAATGATCAAGTTTAACTGCTTGACACACAAAAGGACATTGATAAAGACGTCTCCTCAATATGACTGACACGAGGAAATTGCCCAAAACGAGAGTCAGAGGCTCACTGCAATATTGAGAGAGAGAGAGAGAGAGAGAGAGAAGGAAGGTTGTGACAACTTTACACAAGCAAACAACAAAAAATAATGTGATATGAGTTCTTTGAGAATGATGTGAGATATGAAGAATGCCTGCCTTCTTTTGTTGCGGGATCTTTTGGGGCAAGATGTTTGAATCCTTGTGAAGTTCCTCCAAGGAACGATCCCCACTTGGGTGAGTGAAGCTTAGATTACTACCTGCAGCACATTCCACCTCACTCTGCTTTATTCTGAGACTAAACAAAGGGCTCTTATTGAAACTAGCACTGCTTTTTCAGATGGTGGGTGGAGCAGCAGAGCTACGTGCTGTATAACAAAGCACACTTTGTGCTATCAGGGTGCAACCTTATCCATATTGGATTATGCCAATGTTTGTAAAAGCATCCTGGCCTCTCTTGACTGCATATCCACCATTCTGATCGTGTGCCACGGTGCCGTGAGCGGTTTCAATGAGGTGAAATAATTGCGGACGGATTGGCCATTCATCTGGCTGGTGTTGAACGATGTGATTAGGTGAAATGATTCATAACAGTATCTGCCTTGCTGAGCGGTGATTAAAGGATCATTGTGGATCCAAATGAGGCTGCGGACACAAAAACTCAAATACTCCTTCAACAGCTTTTCTGTAAAAAGTCTGCTCAGTGATAAAAAAAAAAAAAAAGACGACAAATGATCATTTAAATATTATTGATCTAAACTGAAGTTGCTGGTGAGTCAGGCCCTCTTGGCAGTGCACATGTATCTTGACCATAATCTCCCCTTTATGTTGAACTTTTTCAAAGCAATCTGTCAGTTTACAATGCTTTTGTTGTGCTTTGTCATCCTCTGTAGAGCAGGTGTATAATTTGAACAGACAGTTCATGGAGAAGTCTGGAATGAATTCGACACAGGAATCCATGCGCCGGGTTCATTCACTCCCTGTGCTTTGCATGCCATCTCTTTGATTCACCTGATTTTTTGTGGCTGTGCTTGACCATCATGTCACACCGCTTTACAACAATACAGTGCTATGCTTTTATCATGCTGTCCAGAAGCAGATTTTATAATGGCCATGGCGTGTCTTAAAAGTGAATAATGTAATGGTGTAATAATAATAGTAGTGTGTGAATGGATGGAAAGTAGAGGAGTAGAGGAATGGCAAGAAGGCTTCAAAGAGGGAGGGATGTGCGCCCTGTGTATCTGCAGTCTAAGAGGGGCACTGCCACTGCTGTTCCAACAACTTTCACCAGAAAACGTGCACATACCTTGCTTATGTTTGACCGAGGGTTAAAACCCAGCCTTTAAGAATAGGTACACTTTAATCGTAACAGAAATAGGAATTTAAAGTCTTTTGCCCCACTTGCTTGCTCCTCGACGCTGCCTCGTTACTTTCACCTTGTTGGCTCTGAAGAGCTTAATTGGCTGGCTGGGACCGTAAAGTAAGAATGATGTCATAGGGTCAGTTCTCTTGGGGTATAATACTCTCTTCTTGTGAGCTCTTTGGGTGGGCAAGGGAGTCTAAACGCAGAGGGCTTGATGGGCTACAATGAGATCATTAAGCTGAGAAAACGGTATTAAAAGTCTGACAGTGGCGTTAACAGGAGTACCTTTGTCAAGGACCCCAAAGAGGCAGACTGTGAAGAAGAGAGAGCGAGAGCTGGAGCTGAAGAACATGAAGGGGGGGGGGGGGGGCAAAGAGGGTCCTTCCACTCATTGTCTTTGTTCAAAATCTGTTCTAAATCGTTTAATTAAACCAATTAAACCTCCATCCAGACCCTGAAGTAGCTCATGATCTCATTTTACCTGTTAAACCTGGAGTGGAATGCCCTCCAGGACTTTGATTGGACACCCCGTCTTAGATTAACAATAACATCTGGTCAAACTGGTTGCATCACAAGTGGGGCTAAATTAAATCATTCTCTCCTACACTGTATAGGTATGTGTTTATTTCAAAAGCCCTTTGAAAAGCCAAAATGGCAACTAGTGATATTGCTTTTGATTGTCATAGGACTGAAAATATAGCTGAACCATGTTATTATGAATCCAACAATTAAAACCTGTGAAAGGTGCAAATATAATGGATTTAGCAAGACTCAAGCCCCTGTAATAATTTACAATAAAATACAAATGTCAATTATTCTGTGCACACAACTGGAAAGTTTAAACATTATATCATAGCATGGAGTGAACCAGGCCTGGAGTTGACTGACCTGCTATTTTAAAGGTTCAGATATTCTAGGTCAGATTTTGTGTTAAAGTGTTGTGGTGTTCATCGCTGCACAATTCCACAACCCCAGCAACGCTGCACTGCGCTCCAGTAAATATGGCAGAGATAGAAAACCGTCCCCCATGTTACACAGCTCTAGGTGTGATTACAGCATAAAGAAAATGTTACTGAAGTATTTAACACAGATTTAACACAGGCTTGGAGAGCGCAGAACACTGAATCACACCGTCCAGTTAAATGAGTATTTAAAGTAGCAGAGAGCTTTTCTAACACAGATTTTATTTTGCTTTCGTAGTCTCGTTGTCAATCAACACATTATTTTTAAAAAGGCAGTCGCCTAAGTTTGTTAATAGAGTACCCAAGAGAGGGAGGCAGTATTAAACAAACCCTCAGCAGAAATCACCTCGTTAAGGAAAAGCGGTGTTCAGCCCATTCAATTCCTGAAAGCTGTGTGGTGCACCCCGCTGGATAAAGAAAGTATTGCTTTTACACGTCAAGCGGCACCGCATGATAACTGCGGTATACTGTGCCATGCCTCGAGGTACTGCAGATTTTCACAGAACCCACTGTACCTAAAAGGTAAAATAAATTGGTATAAATGGAGAGCTTACCGGATTACAGTCCCATGCACTCTGATACACCTTTAGGAGGCCAGGAGTGTGACTAAAGTTTGGTGAAGGTTATTGTAAAAGCAATACAGTTATTGACAGACAGACAGAGACAGATAGACAAACAGACAAACATACAAACAGATCTACAGACAGATCTACAGACAGATCTAGACAGACAGACAAACATACAGACAGATCTAGACCGACAGATCTACAGACAGACAAACATACAGACACATCTACAGACAGACAGATCTAGACAAACAGACACACATACAGACTGATCTACAGACAGACAGATCTAGACAGATAGACGGGATCTGATTCAAGCATTCAAAATCCTAAAAGGTACAGACAATGTCGACCCAGGGGACTTTTTTGACCTGAAAAAAGAAACAAGGACCAGGGGTCACAAATGGAGATTAGATAAAGGGGCATTCAGAACAGAAAACAGGAGGCACTTTTTTACACAGAGAATTGTGAGGGTCTGTAACCAACTCCCCAGTAATGCTGTTGAAGCTGACACCCTGGGATCATTCAAGAAGCTGCTTGATGAGATTCTGGGATCAATAAGCTACTAACAACCAAACGAGCAAGATGGGCTGAATGGCCTCCTCTCGTTTGTAAACTTTCTTATGTTCTTATCTACAGACAGACAGACAGACAGACAAACATACAGGGAGATCTACAGACAGACAGACAGACAAACATAGACAGATCTACAGACAGACAGACAAACATACAGGGAGATCTACAGACAGACAGACAGACAGACAAACATAGACAGATCTACAGACAGACAGAGCTACAGACAGAGACAGATCTACAGACAGACAGACAGACAAACAAACATAGACAGATCTACAGACAGAGACAGATCTAGACAGGCGGACAGACAGATACTATCAGCACATAAGGGTTCCCAGTTTTTAAATCCACTGTCTCCAAAGTCAACTGAACTTGAATACTGTAGTCCCTGAAATGAAATGCTGTTGTAATAATTAACAATGTATATGAAGACAAATAACAGATCTTGGGTAACCATACACTCCAGCCATTTATTTTTTTCAAAGCCGTAACCAAGAAACACATATTCAAAATAAACACATACTCTGGGCTGTGCCTCTGTATATACTGTTTATACCTGGCACTAGAACTATTTACATTGACATCAATAGATATCCTTTTTACTATCCAAAAAAAGACAAAAACGAATCAAACAAGACTTAACAAAAACCCTGTCTACTTTACAGTTGGCTTTGTTTTATAGGAGTATCCTTGTATTTATTTCATCTGGAAACCGTCAGGGCAGAATAACAATGCTGGTGGTCTTTTGTTCTCGACATAAAAAAGGTCAAGTTCCTTTGGGAGCTGTGTTCAAAGTCCTTTCCTCAGATACAGATTTGTTGTCTTTTTCTTTAATGTGGCCTGCTCAGAAATGTGTGTGCGTCAAGTTGGGACACTGCTTTGTAAATCAGTGTATACAGTGTACAGGGGAGCAGTGTGGAGCAGTGGTTAGGGCTCTGGTCTTTTGACAGGAGGGTCGTGGGTTCAATCCCCGGTGGAGGACACTGCTGCTGTACCCTTGAGCAAGGTACTTTATCTAGATTGCTCCAGTAAAAATCCAGCTGTATAAATGGGTAATTGTAAGTAAAAATAATGTGATATCTTGTAACAATTGTAAGTCGCCCTGGATAAGGGCGTCTGCTAAGAAATAAAATAATAATAATAATAATAATAATAATAATAATAATAATAATAATAATAATAATAATAATAATAATAATAATATAAACAAGGGAAACAGAAATAAGCGATTTCTGTTTCAAGTACAGACTGCTATTGTCTGGTGAACCAGAAAGGTTCAGCACATTAACATTTTTATAGTGTCTGGACAAAGAGTGAGGAGAGAAGGAACGAACGCTTCTATTCTAGATCCATTGAAATGTTGGAAAAAAAGCATGCATTCTGAATTGGTGCAGTAGACGTGTTTTGAAGATATAGGTTCGCTAGGCGACAAATAGTTGAATAAGACACTGGGTTCTGCAGATTGCTACAGGTCCCATCCAGTCAAGGGTTTTTACAGCTTTGAGAATGAGGAATGCAGATTACAGGCTTCCTGGCCTCTAGCCCATCTGGATTGAACCTGACTCTTTCATTAGACACACATGGTCCTGTATGGAGAGGAGCCGATCCTCCCTGTCCAGGTGTCTGGTGAACACGACTCTTTCAGTAGACACACATGGTCCTGGTATCTGCACCTATGCCAGTTGTCCTATTACTCTCCACATCACAGAGTCGTCCAAACTTCTTTGCCGATGTCAATGCATAATGCAACAGCAGACTGGAGACTTCCCCTATGTGCTGCAGGAGTGAGTCCACGGCTGGTAAGGGCCTAGTTGAACTGCACTGATAAATTGTACATTACCATCACTTGATGCTTCATATGGTCCCTGTTTTGCATCAAAATGACTCTGAAAGGGAGTCGGACATTATTTCAGTGTACAGGATGTGGATTTACAACGCTGAATATGCAAACCCCTACATATTCAGAAATCGTGAACTGACAGCTTTCACATATGGAAAACACACTGCTTAATCCCCTGCAGTCAAATCTCAGATGAAACAGAGATGTGATATTTTATTGACAAGTCAAAACACAGGCTACCGCACGATGACAAAGTGCACAGGGTAAGATTTATACCTTCCAGTTTTACTGGCTTTCAATGGAAACACATCTGCTTTTAAAAAAAAACACACATATGTATCTATGAACTCTTAAACAAAGCCTGAAACCAAGTCTGCACTCACTATACTGGTCAGAGTAAACAGAGATCATCTTTCTTTAGATACATGCCATTTGATTATTGATCCGGGCCTCATACCAACACGTTTCCCTTGACGACCAACTGCTGGACATCGAATTTATTGAATAAAGCTTCCCCAAGATAGCAACAGAGCATTTGTGACAATGACCCTTTTGAAGTTATGATGGTTCTGAGTAGGTATGTGTCACAAAGACGGCCGGAGTGGGTGGCGTCAGACCAGAAACAGGAACACAAACGACAGAGAGATGGGGTTTTGGTGAGGCTGAACGCGTGATCGCGTTCAGCATTTAATAAACAGAACAGAAAATAAAAGGTTGGAACAGACAAAAACACTGGACACGGCACTACACGCCAAAATAAATAGACATACAAAACGACTAAACGCTAAACAGACGGTGCAGGACAGACAGACGAACAAACACGGTGAGTGAAAACACGTTAACTATTACTTTTACTATTACTATTATTATTTTACTTCACCTCCGTCTCCAATCCCGTTCTCCACTCACCGAACACCAACCCTGAGTGCAAGAAATGTGCGTCTATATATACTATTGTGCTGGGATTCAATTACTAATTAATTATTCACTTGAATCCCAGCACGTGAATTAATTCTGTGCAACCCCGTGCTCACATATTACATTTAACCAGCACGTGAAGTGATTTGTGCTCTCCTCGTGCCCAAATACAAATCTACACTTTAAATACACGTGAAACACAGACCCGTTTATATCCCGTGTACCAATGACTATACACCAACATTAACACACACACGCACGCAACATACAAATGCACACAGGGACAGGGCACATTGCCACAGTATGTCATCCATAACTTCATAAAAAAAAAGAAACCAGGTCAAGCTGTGAAAAAAGAGAGGCGTATACAAGGTGCAAGAAACAAGCTGCCTGTGAAGTGCCGCACCTTTCATGAGCTCTGTGTGAAGATGGTTAGGTCACTCTGAAATCAATATCCATACACTGCAGCTACTGTACTACCACGAGAAACAAGCTAGCTGTGAGGTGCCGCACCTTTCATGAGCTCTGTGTGAAGATGGTTAGGTCACTCTGAAATCAATATCCATACACTGCAGCTACTGTACTACCACGAGAAACAAGCTAGCTGTGAGGTGCCGCACCTTTCATGAGCTCTGTGTGAAGATGGTTAGGTCACTCTGAAATCAATATCCATACACTGCAGCTACTGTACTACCACGAGAAACAAGCTAGCTGTGAGGTGCCGCACCTTTCATGAGCTCTATGTGAAGATGGTTAGGTCACTCTGAAATCAATATCCATACACTTGGCTGGCTGGATGTTTGTGACAAACTTCACAATCTCATGTGGGAAAAGATTGCAAACAAGGTTTCAGATAACATTTCACTAAACTGCCCAGCCAACTATAGTCCATGCCAGCGATAACATTCTTTTCCAGTTGAGACCCTCTTAATTGAAGTAAATTGTTTTTTACAGGGATGGCAATATGACTCCAGTTGCACAGCAGTTCCACCCATCACAGGTTTTAATATGAGCTTGATTAGCCACAGTATATAGGTAACCAGCTCAGGTGTGTCTTATTAAACTCCTAGTAAGACCAGGAATGGATCTAACTGCTATACAATAGGAGTCGTATTGCCATCGCTGTAATAACCAATTTACATCAATTAAGAGGGTCTCAACTGGAAAAGGTCTGCCTTGACCCCCATATGCAGACAAGGCAACACTAATATTGTAGAACAATAGTCACATGTTAATTGCAATTCTCAGTCCTAGAGCAGAGCACAGTGTTATTATGATAGTCTTTTTATGGCAGACGTTTTTAAAAAGATGCCGGTGGTTCCATGGGAAACGCTTATAAATTATCATTATTATTTCTATGAATTTAAATTGTGGAAAAGGAAAGTACTGGCCAGTCTGAATGACAGTGGGAAGCCTAACTTCCCTGCCATGGGCAATGCGTGATTGTTCAGGATTTCATTTGATACGGAGGGCAGCTCAAGGTAAGGGTGCGTGAAAATCCATTCACTCGGAATCCATGAGGAAGCTTTCAAAATCAGGGTCCAAGTCCGACACCAAGGCATCCACAAATTCGGCAGTCGAGGGGGTCTGCTGGAGCATGCCTGCAATGAGAACACATTGAACATGAGAGGCTAATACATGCCTGCAATGAGAACACATTGAACATGAGAGGCTAATACATGCCTTCAATGAGAACACATTGTACATGAGAGGCTAATACATGCCTTCAATGAGAACACATTGTACACGAGAGTAGGGGTGAGACCGAATAGTCGAACATTCGACTATTCGATAACGATGGCACCTATCGACAAGTGAATCCAACATTCGAAAGCTAAAAAAAAAAAAAAAAAAATGTATATATTGATTTTATTTTAAAGCCTGTACTGCTGATTGGCTCTCTATGTAGCGGTAATGAAGATTGACTGGAGGGTGGGATTTGTTATTTCTTGTCTGTGATTGGCTAAACTAGAACGTACCTCGGCTAACGATGGCTTCCTCATAGAAAAGTTCTGCACGGAAATACTTTGACAAAGTAAATGAAAACACTGTTAAGTGTAAAATATGTGCAGTGCAATTAAACTACCACAAATCTACAACTGGTATGTTAACCCACCTAAAAGCCAAACACCCTTCTGTGACGCTAGCAACGACAGAAAAGGAAAGAGGACTGCAACAAACCGCCATTGCATCCTTTGCGGTGAGGCCTCGTCAGTGTGACAACGTACGTGCTGAAAAAACATCAGCCCTTATTGCTAATATGGTGGCAAAGGACATGCTTCCCATAAGTTTTGTTGAAGGTGAGGGATTTCGGGAGTTGATGAAATTTGTGGAACCTGAATACACAGTCCATGCACGAAAAACCCTGCACTAAAACAATTACCACTCGACTCGAAAAAAATGCATGCCGATTGAGCAGCGTCTGTCCGCAGAAACTTGTCAAAGGCTGAGAAGGTGGTGATTACTACAGATGCGTGGACTGCACCGAATACCGAGTCGTACGTCATTGAGGATTGGGAAATGAAAAACGTAGTTCTACAGACTCGCGCCACGCCAGAGAGGCATACAGCAGAGAATCTCGCAAATGTGTTAAACACCGCTGTAGACCATTCGGGTTTAAGGGGGGAAATCACTGCCTGTGTTCACGACAATGCCAGCAACATCATCTTCGGAGTTTGTTGAATGGGACTCGAATTTGTGCTTTGCACACACTCTGCAGCTCGCCTTCAACGATGGCTTTAAACTTGGTGCTATACATAATGTAGTCGGTGCGGCCAGCCGTTTTGTGTCACATTTTTATCACAGTGCAATAGCTACTCAGGCTCTGAAGTTGAAACAAAAACAACAAACTCTGCCTGAGCACCGTCTGCTGCAGTATTGCCGGACCTGATGGACATGCTGATTTTTTTAAACAAGAATAAGTGAACATGATAATAATAATGGACATTGCTAGCCTAACTATTCCTAAATTTTTTGTTAGGATTTTTTTTTGCTTCCATGGAAGGCTAGTGCGTTAATGCCACTCAGGCCTTTTTGTTCATTCATTTATTTATTAATATTATTAAGCTAGCTACATACATAGCAAGCTATTGCCTATACAGGCTATTTATTTTTTATTCACTGGAACTCGAACGCACAGGTATGTTGCCGATTTGATTTAACGTAGACCGGTAGTCTATATGTTGTGTGTGGTTTGAAAACGTGGGAAAAGTAAATCGTTTAGTCAAGTGGATTGTATAAATTAGCTAGCTAGATAGTCTAATGCATTTTGTATTTCGCTGTTATGACCGGAAAACATTATAGCTCACATTGCTAAACTATTATTGAATGAAAATTAAATTAATAATTGAATAATAATTATACAGGAGACGCCCATATTTTATAAGCAAGCGTTACTTTTTTTTTTTTTTTTTTTTTAATTGTCACAACCTTTATAGTTCATTTGAAATTGTAATTAACGGAAAAGCTTGTGACAATATCGGTAAAAAAAATAACACTTGCTTACAAAATACGAGAGTCTCACACGAGTGTTGACAGGTATGCTTATGTTATTGCTGCTGTTACTATGGCATTTCTGTATGTTTCCTAATAGGAAGGTGTTTTTTTTACATAGCCTAATGTTTATTTAACAAAGTTGTTAAAGTTGTTGTGTTAGCTAAGTATTTTAAAATAAAGTTCAGAATTTATTGTAATTGCAATAATTGTCACTTTGCATTATTTCGCATTTAATGTACGTCTCATTTTGAATGGGAGGCGGGGGCGGGGGCGGGGGCGGGGGGGGGGGGGGGGGCGACTATTCGATTAGTCGACCTCAACAGCTGTGGAATTATCGATAGTCAAAATATTTGTCGTGCACATCCCTACACGAGAGACAGGTCATCTAAAACGAATCGACATTCTGCTTTAGAATAAGGGGCTGGAGCAGCTTCTGTGACTATAATTACAGGACCCAACTTTTAAGCCATTCTGTTGCTCCACATTAATAATAAACTAAATAAAGTACAATAACATGGGGGAAAAAAACTTGATAAATAAACAGTAGAGCCACAATGATCCCGGTAGTTTAAATGACGGTCTGCTTACGTTTCTATACAGAACTAGATACCCTCAACACCACATGCAAAACCAAAATGCACACGCTGTACTACCAGCGGTATAAAGCACTGTGCACCCAAAACGTCCAAGTTAGAATATAGAGACCCGTCGTTTAAAGAGATTTATATTCAATCTGCCCGTACGTTAACGCCTTGGGCATTACACCTTTAATACAGAGTTTCTCTTGTGCACCTCCACTCTTTTTGCAACATTTAACCTTTATGTAGGGAGGTATAATTACTGAACGCTGTTAAAGAGTGTGTGGAAGGGAAACCTTGCTGGTATTCGCTATCAAAAACAAACAATATTAAACTAGGAGCAACTGTAAGCACTGAGAGAGAGGCAAGAATAGTTTTAATCAAAACATTAATGCTGATATGGAAAGCTATAATAAAATAACTGATGTGGGCAACGTTAGCTAGTCTAGTCCAGGTCTTTGCTCCAGCCAACTAAACCATCCATGTCCTAAAGTAGTTACAGCACTAACTGTAATGCACAGACGTGATCACTTTACTTTTTACAAAGAATATGACCCCAGGACCACTGTGTCTAATGTCTTTAAGGAGCAGCATACACAACTGAAGACACCCACTGATCCGTCCAAGCATAGTCCTACAAGGCTCGTGACAGATACAGGGAAGATGACAGCTGCAGAGGACTGTGACATCTGAACTCTGCACAACTGCCCAGAGCTTGACCCGAAGGGGCTGGTGAGAAATCTGCATTGACCACAGAAAGCGTGGTTTTCTTTTTAAGTTTGTGCCCTTTTAATAGGGATTTAAAAAACTAACAAATAACCTGTGCTGTGCCGGGAACAGCTTTCTGTGTCAAGCGTCTAGCTGGTAGCTCTTGAACTAAACACACACCGGTCTAAACATTCCACTTTACTCTGCCTTTGAAGTGATTTCACTTCCCCTTGTACAGCTGCCAGTATAAATAATCTGGCTGTCTTCCCTCCTTTCTGCAAGTTACATCTACCACACACCTCATAAACCTAGCACGAAAAGTCTCGCCGGTGGTTTAGTGTAGGGGTGCTTGTTACAAAATCCTTCTGGCAAACAGACTCTTTTTTTTTTCCTTTTCCCCAAAGCTTCCTGAGACGGTGATAAAGGATCTCCCAAAGCCATTAGACTGAGCGAGCGGGGGCTGCAGTGTACGAAGCTGGCATTGCGTCCCTGTTATATCAGAGCTGAGGATCTCATTATGCTGTCAGTCGCACCCCTGCCTGGGGCTCTTGTACGGTGTTGCTTTGAAGTTCCTCGCTGCGCTGAAACCCAGAAATCGCCTCCGATTTCCCCACTGACAGCTCGAGAGCTATGCTCACGTACACACCGCCTATCGGCTGTGGTTTGAAATGTTTGCTTGGCAGTCTGGATGGCGACTGACGGGATGCACACAATGCATTTTTTGGTGTCAGGACTTTAAAACCAGTGCCAAGCCATGCGCACAATGAGTGCACTGATCAAACTTTTCTTTACCAAACTAATTTATAAAAGCTAATTTAAAAACCCTCGACAGTCTGCAAACTGCACCAATCCTTTATTCGTGTGCAGCTATTGGGGACCTCGCTTTGGCATGTCAATTGCAATATTTAACAGACTGTGTAACCAAACCCAGACTGCAGACTTCTTAAATCAGAGCCACTCAACACCTTCCTTATTAATATATGCATTTGTCATTTATAACCTATTGCAAAATGTTAGCAATCTGTTTTTGGATTACATTAACAATATCTTGCACTTTCCATCATTAATACATAGCACAGTTGAAGAATGTTTTGCTAATCTACGTGTTTTTTTTTTTTTTTAAGGACCTTGGAGACCAGTTTTGGATTCTGGACTCTCCACTTTGGAAAGTGGGTCATGATTGAAAACTATGCAGTTCTGAAAAGTTTACTTTCCAGGGCAGTGTGCTGGGAGCTGCAAACAGTGAGATTACAGACTGTTGCCATGGCGATAAACAATGTGTGCCCTGTCATATTCCACTCCGTTCCTCTGGGAGATTCTTATGCTTGATCTCCAGCCGATAACAGTGAACAATCGAAGAAAGAGGCTGCTGCAAGCGACTGCCTTTGCATGTACTGCCAGCACCGAGAGCCAATTATAAGCTTATTGCAAAGGAAGCTCTTTAGAATGCTATCCCCCCCCCACCCCACCAAAAAATAAAACAAAACATTCAACAGTTAAGAACGCTTTCAAGTGTGGTTTGAATTCATTAGAAGAAATTAGAAATTAGACTTATTGTGTAAAAACAGTAGGGCAAGGAGGTGCAAAGAGACAAGGCATGTGATCCACACCCCCCCACCTCCCTTCCACCCACCCAGCAGTCTTATTTATTGCGTGATTCGATTTCTGTAGAGCATTGCACAATGTATTTAAAAATACTTGCCAATACTTGCATAGCAAAGCATAGCAAAGCATAGCAAATCATAGAGAAAGCATGGCAAAGCAGTGTACAGAATAGCGAGGTATGGGAAAGCATATTCAGAAACATGGCAAACCAGGGTAAACTATGGGAAATACACAGATAACCACAGGAATGGTCAAACTACAAAAATAACATGCAAAAGTACAGTGGTAGAAAACCCTATTGCTGGCTGGAGCCATGGAAAGGATTCATATTTTAAGATTAATATTTTAATAACAGCTTAGCAATAAAGCAGTCATAAAATCCCCCTGGAGGAGGCATTACAAATGTAATGCAGCCCAAAGGAAGTCATGACATCGTTTTTGGGTGAAAGTTTAAACAACTCAGCCTCACATTGCACTCCTCAGCTGAAACACTGTCATTGCTCTCCTGTGTGCTGGAAGCACTCCTATCTTCCAATGGGGCCAGCAACGGCACGCCTTGCTTTGATACCCGTCTACTGTGCGATTCAAACAAATGCCTTGTGTTGTGCATAATTAAGGCCCAAGGGACAGTAATCTGTTTTTCATCAAAGGAATATATCAAAGCATGGGCGTATCTGATTCTTTCAATATATCCTGCTGAAAATGTTTGTTGTTCTGTTTTACGCCACACCTTTATGCTCCATTTACCTAAAGACTATCCCTGAAAGACTTGTTTGGGCTGCCCTGTATGAAGCCATTAGGAGTCTCCTTGTTTCTGTGTTAACAGTGTGGGACAACCGTCTTTTCCCCCGGCCAGAAGTAATGATTAATATATGGGTGTAGAGAAAGAATAAAGTTTGTTTTCTCTAGGATTGATTATTGTAACGCCCTGCTCGCTGGTGTCTCTCACAGCATTCTCAACTAACTGCAATATGTTCAAATTCTGCAGCTAGAATTCTGTCCAGGTCACGCTCTGGGCATCACGTTACACCTGTGTTGGAGGCCTTGCATTGGCTGCCTGTTAGGTTTCGAGTGAATTTTAAAATCCTTCTCCTGACCTACAAGGCTCTCCATGGGGTGGCTCCGCTTTATTTGTCAGATCTTTTAACCTTTTACGCACCCACTCGCAACCTCCACTCCACCCACCTTAGACTGTTGCGTGTCTCTTCTGCTCGCCTGCGTTCTATGGGCGACAGGGCCTTCTGTTGCTATGCCCCAAAACTGTGGATCAGGGATTCAGCAGCTTTGAGTGTTTTTAAATCTAGCTTAAAAATGTTTTATGATTTCTTGTCCTTGTTTCTGTTTTTGTTTCTGTGTGTTATTGTTTTGGTTGAATTTATCTTTGTTCTGGCTATATAAAATAACGTTTATTATTATTATTATTATTATTATTATTATTATTATTATTATTATTAATAAATATCTTTACACATACTGTACCGTGAACTACAGCAGGCTATTTCCATAAAAGGTGCATTATGCAGGACAAACCGGGGCAGCAGTGTGGAGTAGTGGTTAGAGCTCTGGACTCTTGACCGGAGGGTCGTGGGTTCAATCCCAGGTGGGGACACTGCTGCTGTACCCTTGAGCAAGGTACTTCACCTAGATTGCTCCAGTAAAAACCCAACTGTATAAATGGGTAATTGTATGTAAAAAAAATAAGGTGATATCTTGTAACAATTGTAAGTCGCCTGGATAAGGGCGTCAGCTAAGAAATAAATAATAATAATAACCGGCAGGCAGATAAATATATATACACACACACACACATACATACACGTTGATATTGCATCACTAGGATCCTTTAAGACCCACCTTTTGTTTTAAGATCTAGCAGCTACTAGGAGCAGGATGAACACCGATGGGCCAAATGGCCTCCCCTCGCTCACATGTTCTTAACAACACACATGTTCGTGCGTTACGTGATCATTCTTTGATTTACGCTAGCAAGGATATTTTGGACATATTCTGAGATCTTCTCTGTACCTATGGTGCATTGTTTACGAATCACCCTGGACTATAATAATGAATATATACAATATGAATATATAATGAATATATCTTTCACAGTTACACATTGTTAAAATAGCCCCCCTCAGCTTGTCATAGACCACTTTTAGGTGGTCCCCTGGAATTTCATTGCAAATAAAAACAATTATCATGAATTCTACATTGTACTCACTGTTTTCCCCTAGAAATTCCACCCATGCCCAGCTATTTCTCTTATTGGCTTTTCACCAGCACTTATTAAAACAAGATGCAGCTGTGAACGATGCGTGGAGAGGCTGGGTAATTACCACTCTTTACCTGCATCCCAGAGCTATTCTAATTGTTGTTTCTGAACTTCTTGGGTCCTGTGAAGTTGTTTAAACCTATTATTAGGGTACCGCCTTGCCTTCAATTGCCTTTGCACACAATCATTAGGAAAAACAAATGAATTGCTTTCATGTGGCATTCCTGATTGCCAGCTAGCTTAGGTCATCGCCTTCCCCAAGGTAATGGAGTGCAGAGCTGTCACTGAGGTAAACAAACAGAGCTGTGCTTTTAGGTTTAGCTTATTTTCCCTGCTTTGAGGTGATCATGAATGGAGGGGTGATTAAACACAGGCTAGGATTTCCTCTAAGCTCAAAGTGGCATATTGCTTTATGCTTCAGCAAATATTTACGCAGATCAAAACCCAGTACAAATACTTCCGAAGAAGAAGAAAAGTCTAACTGAATTATTGTTTTTTTATCCCCCAAACGCCAGTACATCGTGTGCTGCGGCTAATATACCAACTTGTTGTCGTACCTAGAAAAACTGGCAGTGTGAGAGCAGTTAGCTCTGCAGTCAGGCTGTTTGAAGTATTTAATAACAGAGCTGGATGACTGCAGAATGGCGTAATGAATGGGCACTCACCTGCAGTCTCACTCACATTAAAACGATAATGAGGTTGGAGGGGGCTGAAGCTTCAATTCCAATTCCTTTTTAAAATCAATTTCCAATTCCCTTTTAATCAAGTGCAACACATCATTGCAACTAGCAGTATTCTGATAAAATGAGCTTCTTGCAGTGTAAGCAAATTACTAAAATTGAAGTCGCTGTTAATCAATTAAATTGGCTTCAAATGAAAACCGTTATTAGAAGGAATGGGAATTGGAATTGGAAATTGATTTTAAAAGGAATTGGAATTGGAATTAAAAAACAGGAACTGACCCCAAGCCTGCTGAGACGTCACTGTGTCCCAGAGTTAGTGGAGGCTGACTTCACTGCATTACCAAGGGGTACGGGAACACGAGCAGGTTGAAAGCCTGCGCTGCACTCGACCTGTGCATGAACATGAAGGGCTTCACACTTCAGTCACCAGCGCTCTCTCCATCATTCCACTGAATCCTGCCAGCTGTGCAAGCGCAGGCTGATAAGGTTATCATATAGTCTTTATTTATTTATTGATTTACAATGGAAAGATTCTCAATGTAAAACTACTTCAAATATGTAATACCAAATAACTGCACTGCAGGCGTCATGCAGTGTTACACGTGGTGAAATTGCACCCAGATTAGCTTGTGCAATATATTTGTAAACAAGTACAGTGATTGTAGAGAACAAATGTTACTATTCCATAAATCACACTTGAATGGCAGCTTGAATCATGAATAATAATCCATCCTAATTCATACCCAGGTTAACTGCTCCATTCACCCCCTGATCCTCTGCCATCTTTTTTGTGTTCCTGCCAGAGCTTGCACATCATACCACTCAATTCCTTGCTGTAAAAAAGCCATTTCCATTTTTTCCCGTTTCAGCGTCTCGAAGTGCTTAAAACAAAACCCGCCCCTTCAACTCTCTGATTGGTTAAATGTAGTGTCAAGACTTAACACAGCTGTCATGTGGTTCCAAGACTTATTTTTCACCTTGCGTCCGCGAGTGATCTAGTCTGCTATCAGTCGCTATCGGTAAAGGTACAGTAGCATCTACAAAGCGGGCAGCTCTGGGTTTTTCAGCTAGCCACTTAGCCGGGCGTCCCGCCTAGCTGAAAAGGCCTGGGGAGAACCCTGAACACATAAACAAACTGAGAAACGTGGTTTGTCATGTGGATTACCAGGGATTGAGCTACTCCACGGACACCAAAATCCTTTTCTAACACAAGACCATACGGCGGGGGGGGGGGGGGGGGGGACGGAAAACATCTGGACATTACAGAGCATGTCTTTAAAAAGGAAATATGTGTAAAAGCAAACAGACATATTTCAACTGCATTAGTCCTACAGAACATCTTATTTTTCCAAACTAATCACAGATGGATTAATACAGCTCTGTTTTTTTGTTTTACTCCTGCCATGTTTGTGATCACGCATGGCAGACAGCTAATGGAAGCAGAGCTGATCTGATCACATGACAGGTTGAGCTACGGAATTATAAACTATAACAACGCAACGGTGTCCTAAACAGAGGCCATGTGTAAATACATTCCTGTCGACAAGCCAAGAGACAAGCTTCTTGTTGTTCTACCTTTAACCATGAGCATGGGTTCCTTTCCTCCACCATGTGCCAGCATCTCGCTGCGGTATCGCTCTCCCATTACCCTGCGGGGCAGAAAGAGATCATATTACACCACCTGCATTCTTAACCTGCTCAGCTCCTCCGTGAGCCTTCCTTGGTCTACAATATTACTTTAAATAAACAGCAGGAAGACATAACAGACAGTCTGGGGGAAAACAACATGTTTTGCTTTCATATTCCTTGATTTCAAATAATGTTTACGCAACGTGTAAAAACTGATTTTAGAATTACAAAAACAATCTGCGAAGCTTATCCAGGCACCAGTCACAAGTGCGTTGCTCTGTTTTTCTTCATGACCGAGGTTAATACTATTTACCTATATGCTTTGCAGGCAGTAGAACAGAAAGCAATGTTGTGTCGTGTCTGCCCCGTCTGGTTTCATTTTCAAACCCACACACACTGGCACCTGGTTCTTCTTTTTTTTTTTTAAATTTGTTTACTACTGTACAATGCACCCTGGATCTTTCAAGATTCATTAATCTGCGGTTAGGCCATGTTGACAGTAAACTGTGCAGGTACTATATTTTACTGTAAAAGGGCCCTTCACTAAATCGCTGTTTTCAGTATTTCACTTTTTTGTTTCCTGTGCAAGTCAGATAGAGGGAGCGCTGCACACTACACAGAGCAGCGTGTGCAAACAATGATGTATGCCTTTTTCCTAATGTCTTCCCAATGTTGCCGGGCCTAAAGCAAAAAATACATTATTTGGGTCAAGTTTACTGCAGCATACATTACGTTACAGCAACAGTGAGGGCAACAACACCTGCAGTAACAAAGTCACGCACAGCATTTACAACAAAGACACAGATGAAGACTTCTCGTTGCTTCTGCTCATGTTATGTGATGATGGGGGGGCGCTTGATAAAGACACTGATGAAGACTTCTCTTTGCTTCTTGCTCATGTTATGTGATGATGGGGGGTGCTTGATAAAGACTTCTCGTTGCTTCTTGCTCATGTTATGTGATGATGGGGGGGCGCTTGATAAAGACACTGATTAAGACTTCTCGTTGCTTCTTGCTCATGTTATGTGATGATGGGGGGTGCTTGATAATGACACTGATGAAGACTTCTTGTTGCTTCTTGCTCATGTTATGTGATGATGGGGGGGCGCTTGATAAAGACACTGATGAAGACTTCTCGTTTCTTCTTGCTCATGTTATGTGATGATGGGCCGCTTGATAAAGACACTGATGAAGACTTCTCGTTGCTTCTTGCTCATGTTATGTGATGATGGGGGGGCGCTTGATAAAGACACTGATGAAGACTTCTCTTTGCTTCTTGCTCATGTTATGTGATGATGGGGGGTGCTTGATAAAGACTTCTCGTTGCTTCTTGCTCATGTTATGTGATGGGGGGGCGCTTGATAAAGACACTGATAAAGACTTCTCGTTGCTTCTTGCTCATGTTATGTGATGATGGGGGGGCACTTGATAAAGACACTGATGAAGACTTCTTGTTGCTTCTTGCTCATGTTATGTGATGATGGGGGGGCACTTGATAAAGACACTGATGAAGACTTCTCGTTTCTTCTTGCTCATGTTATGTGATGATGGGGTGCTTGATAAAGACACTGATGAAGACTTCTCGTTGCTTCTTGCTCATTTTATGTGATGATGGGGGGTGCTTGATAAAGACACTGATGAAGACTTCTCGTTGCTTCTTGCTCATGTTATGTGATGATGGGGGGGCACTTGATAAAGACACTGATGAAGACTTCTCGTTTCTTCTTGCTCATGTTATGTGATGATGGGGTGCTTGATAAAGACACTGATGAAGACTTCTCGTTGCTTCTTGCTCATGTTATGTGATGGTGGGGTGCTTGATAAAGACACTGATGAAGACTTCTCGTTGCTTCTTGCTCATGTTATGTGATGATGGGGAGGTGCTTGATAATGACACTGATGAAGACTTCTCGTTTCTTCTTGCTCATGTTATGTGATGATGGGGGGTGCTTGATAAAGACACTGATGAAGGCTTCTCGTTGCTTCTTGCTCATGTTATGTGATGATGGGGGGTGCTTGATAATGACACTGATGAAGACTTCTCATTGCTTCTTGCTCATGTTATGTGATGATGGGGGGTGCTTGATAAAGACTTCTCTTTGCTTCTTGCTCATGTTATGTGATAATGGGGGGTGCTTGATAAAGACACTGATAAAGACTTCTCGTTGCTTCTTGCTCATGTTATGTGATGATGGGGGGGCACTTGATAAAGACACTGATGAAGACTTCTTGTTGCTTCTTGCTCATGTTATGTGATGATGGGGGGGCACTTGATAAAGACACTGATGAAGACTTCTCGTTTCTTCTTGCTCATGTTATGTGATGATGGGGTGCTTGATAAAGACACTGATGAAGACTTCTCGTTGCTTCTTGCTCATTTTATGTGATGATGGGGGGTGCTTGATAAAGACACTGATGAAGACTTCTCGTTGCTTCTTGCTCATGTTATGTGATGATGGGGGGGCACTTGATAAAGACACTGATGAAGACTTCTCGTTTCTTCTTGCTCATGTTATGTGATGATGGGGGGGCGCTTGATAAAGACACTGATGAAGACTTCTCGTTGCTGCTTGCTCATGTTATGTGATGATGGGGAGGCGCTTGATAAAGACACTGATGAAGACTTCTCGTTGCTTCTTGCTCATGTTATGTGATGATGGGGGGTGCTTGATAATGACACTGATGAAGACTTCTCATTGCTTCTTGCTCATGTTATGTGATGATGGGGGGTGCTTGATAAAGACTTCTCTTTGCTTCTTGCTCATGTTATGTGATAATGGGGGGTGCTTGATAAAGACACTGATGAAGACTTCTCGTTGCTTCTTGCTCATGTTATGTGATGATGGGGGGTGCTTGATAATGACACTGATGAAGACTTCTCATTGCTTCTTGCTCATGTTATGTGATGATGGGGGGTGCTTGATAATGACACTGATGAAGACTTCTCGTTGCTTCTTGCTCATGTTATGTGATGATGGGAGGTGCTTGATAATGACACTGATGAAGACTTCTCGTTTCTTCTTGCTCATGTTATGTGATGATGGGGGGGCGCTTGATAAAGACACTGATGAAGACTTCTCTTTGCTTCTTGCTCATGTTATGTGATGATGGGGTGCTTGATAAAGACACTGATGAAGACTTCTCGTTGCTTCTTGCTCATGTTATGTGATGATGGGGAGGTGCTTGATAATGACACTGATGAAGACTTCTCATTGCTTCTTGCTCATGTTATGTGATGATGGGGGGGGCGCTTGATAAAGAGTCTTACCTGTCAAAGGGATCCTTCATGAAGCTCTGTTTCCACACCATAGAGGCCACAGCCCGAGACATTAGGTATGAGTAGTACTTGGCACCGTATCCAATGAGGTGGCTGAACCGGAGCTGCCATGCCTGAAGGGGAAGAAGGTCGACACAGGGGTTACACACACAGCACTTCAAAGGCAGCGCCTCCTTTATTCTTCTGGGTAATTGCAGTGAGCAACTGTGCTTCATAGCAGCTGGACAGAGTCAGGAAGCGCTTACACAAGGCTGCTTGCTAGTGCTTGTCCAGCTAGACAGGCATGCAGGTCCTGTGCTAGACCGACGGCTTTCTTAGTACTTACTTACAAAACCCTTCAATAATAAGATCCGTACAAGCCTTTGGCTGCCTTCCGAAATAGTTAAACAAGCTGGTTTACTGGGCAAGCACATCAGCAACTTACCATGCAGAAATATAGATTGTGACTATTCCATTTTACTTACTTACAGTACATGTACGGAATTGTCATTGCTTTTTGGGAACTTCATTTGTAATTTGTGAAATAATAAAATAAAAAAAATAAAAACATCCCCATCGGTCATGATTTTTTATTTTAATTTTCAGGAATTTTAAAGCAGTTTGTATGCACTCTATGGGCTTCGAGAAGCTGCCCAGCCAAAACCGAAAAAAACAGATATGCATTATAAAATAGATACATAGATAGGAAACTTACCATGGTGCGATTGTGCACACAGTGACTGAGGGGGATGTATAGCATATATACTGTATGTATAGATTTCTAGATTTGAAATTGTGCTGGGAGTTTATAAATAACTGTTAAAAAAGACAGGATGCACAGACAATACAGAAATGACGTCTGAAATAGATAACACACATTCTACTGCACAGAAGAGCGATCCTCTCCTGTCTTTAATAGACAATTTAATGGTGTACCTGGTTTATTTTACCTGGTTTATTTTGTAAGACGGTCCAAATTACACTTTTGTTTTCCAGCCAATTCAAAATTAAAGAATAATGTAGATAAAGGTAGAGCTTTCTATTAAACAACAAGACATTTCAAATGGGTGAATATTAATGGGTCAGAAGTAAGAAACCAAGTGATCGTTCCTACTGGTAATGCAATGCTTGCAAGAAAACGAGCTAATCATTTGGGGCCCAGGCTACGTTTAATTTATGGTAAGTCTTACATTTCAAAATGACATGACATGGGCTATTAAGAGGTATGTGTGGCATATCATCCTAAAATCACAATGCTGTAACCTTCTGTGCAAGGCTCCTATGAATTAATACCCTTTTGGCTTTGTTCTCCCATACCTTATTCCTGCTTTTCATTGTGTAAAACAACTATAAAGATCAGTGCTGCAAGGTCCAATTACATATTCAAGGAGATTCCTATGGATATTTCAAAGAGACAATCCTTCAGTTCATTAAAGGATAAAGTGCACTGTATCGTAGCCCAGGGGTTTTGTCAATGTTGTATCTAAGGGTCGTGTTTCTGCCTGTTTCACACATTATAGCTGCCATATATAAATCAGACCTGACTCTGTCCCTGTTTAGGCAATCCTGACACGTGTTTCAGCGATGAGTAACTTTCTCATATTCAACACTGCAGAGCCATTTCTATTTCTTTTTGGAATTCCTCTTTCTTATCGAACAATGGCGAATCACACTGTTCCAATCGACCCCGCAATGCTTAGGACAGGGGTATCCAATCACGGTGCTGGAGGGCCATTCCACTCCAGGTTTAACAAGTACAATGGAATCGGTAACTACTTTAGGGAGTGGATGGAGGTTTCACTGGTTCAATTAAACAATTAAGAACAGGTTTGGAGCACACGGATTATTCAGTCTTCCGACCTAGAAAAACAACAGTATATTTCAATACAGTTACAGTATCTCTGTATAGGTTATTTGAATTTATGCAGATCTAATATGACCACTGATCTGTTTTGTGGCTTTAAGCAGAAGTGTGTAAGCCAATGCCAAAGGACAATCCAGTTCTACTCCAGAAGCATACAGTATGAGATATCTTTACTGTGAACACAACCCTTGGTGTATGACTGGTGCCACAGCCATGTGGAATCCTTATTGGGGCACTGTCATTTATTTATTTTAAAAGGAAGAAGAAAAAGAAGAAGAAGAAGAAGAAGAAGAAGAAAAAGAAGAAGAAGAAGAAGAAGAAGAAGCAGAAGAAGAAGAAGAAGAAGAAGAAGAAGAAGAAGAAGCAGAAGAAGAAGAAGAAGAAGAAGAAGAAGCAGAAGAAGAAGAAGAAGAAGAAGCAGAAGAAGAAGAAGAAGAAGAAGAAGAAGACAACAACAAATACCAGCATCTGAAAAATAATCTGATTTCTTAAATTATATTTATGTAGAACAAAAAAAAACAAAAAAAAACAAAAAAACATGCCTTCAAAAACATAAGAACAAAAAGGTTTGGGAATGAGAAAAGGCCACTGGGCCCATCAGGCCTCGTCCCTTGTTGGCACACCATTCTCCCCTACTGGGGGGTGGGATCTCATTTAAAAGCAATTAAAGCAGCCTAGTGGCCCTTCTGCAAGTCCCCAGTAAACCACAATCATTCCAGCATGGGATTGCTTAACTCCTGTATCTTTCCAACCCATGGCTCCCAGATCTTCCTGTAAACTGCATTCGGTCCCATGCCACATAACTGGCTTTACTTTCCAGTGCGCTCAGCCATGCTCCTGTTCCCTGGAGACTGTTCCGCTTTCTTGTATAATCCCCCATACATCTGGAAGCCTTTAATCTCTTGTTTGATATTAAGAAGAGATAAAACTGTGGTTAAAATAAATAAGTGCAGCGTCAATGCAGCTCCGGGATTTGGGTAACCTTTCAGCTTTCTTTCACAGTAGTATTATTATTATCATTTTCACAATAGAGGAGACCACAGCATACTCGTCTGGAGACAATCTTTCCAAGACGTCATTACTCCAGTAAAGTTCAAAACAATATTCTCACCATTTTCAAATGAGTGCTTGTCATTATCTCACATGGTAAAACGTTTAACCACAGTAAATGTGCTCAGTGACGTTGCAGTCGTCCCATGTTTTTCCTGTTGGTTGTACTATGCATTCGCCATGGTTAACCATGTTTTTTATATGCTTTACCACACCGCTCTAAACTCTCTAATCTCTTTAATCTTTTATAAAGGCTTGTCTTAAATTTAATTCTTCACAAACTACAGGTAAATTGGCTACACCCAATGACAAGTGAAACTAAAGCCTGGAAAACTTTAGTAAAATTAAATAAGACTTTTGAGAAAGCTTTTCTGAAGTAAGCAAATTAGTTTACTCTTAAGTTTCCAGGCCAGGTCTCTCAAACCACAACGCAGCGACAGTACAGCAGCTTATACTTCAGATCTGTGTGTGTGAAGCTGTGGGGCTGTCTTCCAGCCCTGCTTTCACAAAGCTGTTTCAAAACCATCTAGAAACGAACGATCAACACGGCAGAAAATTATGAAAAAAAACAAACAGGGAAAACATATTATTATTTGTATTTATTTTTTACAAATTCTGCAAACGCAAACATACTCAAATCACAGAGTATAACTAACAATGTTAAAATATGAAATACCCTTTGAAATGATTCACATGACAGGGGCACCGCTGTTCAGCCCCTGATCCCCAAACCTATAATTAACTAAATATACTGTTTCTGAATCTCTTAACAGCTTGCGCACATGAGTCTTAGTCTTTAGAAAGTAAGTACAGCAGGAGGTTTAGACCTCTTTTTTATATTTTAAGAGTTGTGGTCTTTACATCTGCCATTGTTTAGATCAACAGAATACACCCCATTAAATATGAACAGATTCTGCATCAAGGGATACGCAAATCCAGGGATCTCTCTCTCTCTCGCTCTCGCTCTCGCTCTCTCTCTCTCTCTCAGAAAAAAACAATTAACAAAAGTCTGTAAGGCATCTGACAGCTACATTATTTATGAGAATCAAATTGTATTGCAAAATACTGCACCAAATTAACTTGTCAAAATGTTTCTTAGAAGTTCCACACCCCAAAAACCGAAGAAAAAAGAAGTTGGGACTATTCCACAGTAGATGCACCCAATTATAGCTTCATTTCACAGTGACACTTGTAGTTAAAAGACAAACACTTTGTATTTTGGCTGCTTTTGGTCTCCACAATACCATGGGTTTTGGTCCTGGCAAGTAAGCAGAATTTCATAAGCAGCAGGTCAGTGTGACTGCATTGTGCATTCAAGCCATGACTATTTATATGGCTTGAACAAAAACATCTTTGTAACATCGTTGGTAAGAAACAATTTACTAGCACTAAAACAAGTATATTTAGTATTGAACTACATGGTCCAAGCAGGAGAGTAACGCATTATGAGACCAAACTGTCTTTTTATTCTGGGATCATGTTACCAAAGCCAGTTGTTTTTTTTTTAACCTCAACAAAAATCTCTCAATCTCAATAAACAAATTGTTACCGTGCTGCTCTCCAAATGTTATCCCATGCAATCCAGTTCAAGTCCTTTGAGATAGTTTGGTGGATTTCTTCCATCTGATAAAGTCCTCGAGAATGCATTTTGAGATTCTTATTTTGAAGTAGAATTTCTTTGAAACCTGGCCCCATTAACTCTGCGCATTTCCTCTTCTATTCTATAATCTTCAGCAACGTTATTTATTTTGTAAAGAAAAATAAATCGAAATGCATTTTTCTCATGTTATGTTGCTGTTTCACAGGAGCCCCCCTGGGTAAACGCCCTTTCTAATAGTGTTTAAATAAACTCTGTACATTCAAAACTCCTGAACCTCTCACACTGAGCTTACAAAGCACTTCAGCTTCCATTCATCTTAAAACACTTCCAGGCTGCGAGGAGAACCATGTAAACATACACTCCTTTTTAAATGGAGAAATCCCATTGACAATCTGCCGGGGACTCAAACCACTGATATTATTAATTTGCCCTTCAGTAACAAGAAATACTTCACGGAACAAATCGGTTTTGTTTGTTAATGTGAACACAAGAGAAATTTACAGAAAAAAAGAAAAACAAGAGAGATTCCATATTTCAAAATGCATTAGCAAAAGGCACTGTTATGAAATACAATCCCGCAGCAAGCTGTTGACATAGAGAAGTGTTGTTTGGAAAGAAGGGCTATAAATCAGGCTCCTCTGACGTGAAGTTTAGAGAAGGAGAGGAGAGTAAAGGAATGGATAAAGCACTGGGCTGTAAGTGCTTAGGTGTTACCACGACAAGTCACATCTGGACTTCTCCACAGTTTAATGAGTTTAACAAAGGCAAACATTTCCTTTGCTAGCGCAAAGTTTAACTTTGGCAGCCTAAGCAACATGAAGTGCTGCATGATGAGTTCCACATTCACACACTCGAGTGGAGCGACGTTGCTTTGAAATGCCTGGAGGCCCAGACTAGCGCTGGACTCAGAGTCTTGGAGGAGTGAGGGCTTTCTAAGCACCTCTTAAATCACCTGCAGCCACTGCACACAGAAACCAGATGAGAGATGAGAAGGGAGGGGGGTCAGAAGTCAAACATGCTTTTGGGATAGAAAGAAAGAAAAAATGGGGGGCTCCCGAGTGGAGCATCCGGTAAAGGCGCTCCGTGTGGAGTGCAAGATGTGCCCTATAGCCTGGACGTTGCCGGTTCGAGTCCAGGCTATTCCACTGCCGACCTTGGACGGGTGCTCCCAGGGAGTGGCGCACAATTGGCTCACCGCGCACCAGCGACCCCTGTAGTCTGGTCGGGCGCCTGCAGGTTTAATGTTCGGCGCAGTGGTCATTACCTGCTAGGTACTTAGCTGTGACAGTTAGGTGTCTCAAGCCGAAGGCACGGTAAACATCAATTATCTAATGAGCGCTGTGGACAAAACCGAACTGATGTTTTTAAGGTAGATTTTGGTCGGGGTCGCTTTGGCTGCTTCAAATATATGTTGTTGTTTAACAGCAGTTTCAAGATCCCATTAGCTTTGAGAGGGCTTCTACTTGTGCAATACTGACTACTCTACTCGGAACCTTGAGAGGGCTTCTACTTGTGCAATACTGACTACTCTACTCAGAACCTTGAGAGTGCTTCTACTTGTGCAATACTGACTACTCTATTCAGAACCTTGAGAGGGCTTCTACCTGTGCAATACTGACTACTCTACTCAGAACCTTGAGAGGGCTTCTACCTGTGCAATACTGACTACTCTACTCAGAACCTTGAGAGGGCTTCTACTTGTGCAATACTGACTACTCTACTCAGAACCTTGAGAGGGCTTCTACTTGTGCAATACTGACTACTCTATTCAGAACCTTGAGAGGGCTTCTACCTGTGCAATACTGACTACTCTACTCAGAACCTTGAGAGGGCTTCTACCTGTGCAATACTGACTACTCTACTCAGAACCTTGAGAGGGCTTCTACCTGTGCAATACTGACTACTCTATTCAGAACCTTGAGAGGGCTTCTACCTGTGCAATACTGACTACTCTACTCAGAACCTGATTGGCTGAAATGAGCCGCAAGATTTCAAAATACTTTTAAAAGACAACAATACACTAATGATGCACACACAAACAGTTAAACATCGTGGGGTTTGTCAAAGTCTCCCAATGATTTAATAAACAGCAATAGTTAAATCAGCCACAGTTTAGATCAACTAAATAGACCCCTTTTTTTAATCATAAACCAGAAGTCAAGAAACAGAAACTATTTTCTTTCTTTTTTTTTAATTATTTGTGGTCTCAAATTATAGCTTAAAGGCTTTTCTTCTCACTTTCATTGTTGGGAAATTGGCAAAAAATGTTGTGCTCCTATCATCCCCAAAATTGCTTTAAGTCGATCTCAAACACGCACCACTAAATACTTTAAAACATGCTCCTGGGGCTGTAGGGCGATGGCACTCAAAATCGAAACTTTTGCCTTAAACTTGAAACAGGAGTCGGGCAAATAAGCTGTTTCTTGTAGATACACATATATGGGATAATGTGCTCGAGCAGATCCAAAAACAGTGGGGAAAAAAAACAAGATTTCAATATGGTTAGCATGTATCTGTGGGTGAGAGCGAGGACTTCACATATATGACATACTCCATACATACTATAGCAGGGTGTCCAATCACAGTCCTGGAGGGCTATTCCTCTACAGGTTTAACAGGTTCAATGAACTACTTCAGGGGCTGGGTGGAGGGTTAATTGGTTCAATTAAACATGTCAGAACAGGAGTAGAATAAAGACCAGGAGTGGAAGGGCCAGCTTTCACTAGCTGTGCACGATAGCAAAGAAACAAGGGTGATATGGAAGCAGTGTGCTGTAGAGGGGCCAAATCTTAGGAAAAAAGCAGCAGTGTGGAGTAGTGGTTAGGGCTCTGGACTCTTGACCTGAGGGTCGTGGGTTCAATCCCCAATGGGGGACACTGCTGTTGTACCCTTGAGCAAGGTACTTTACCTAGATTGCTCCAGTAAAAACCCAACTGTATAAATGGGGAATTGTATGTAAAAATAATGTGATATCTGTATAATGTGAAATAATGTGATATCTTGTAACAATTGTAAGTCGCCCTGGATAAGGGCGTCTGCTAAGAAATAAATAATAATAATAATAATAATAATTTAAAACTGTGTGGAAACTCTTGGAAACAAGATTATTCCTCTCAATGGTTCTTTATCCGTGTTAAATATAAAAACTAATAATAATTAGAACCTATCACTGCATCTGTTTCTACCTTTCTGACTGTTCTGACCACTCCTCGCCGTGCTGCTTGTACTTTTGATTTATTAGGAATCAGTTCTCCTTCTGCATTTTTACCCCACAACAGGAACAATGAACAGATTGCGACTTGTGATATATTTATGGCTTTGAACCGTGAAATAATATATTGATATGACACAGAACAGGGTGCAAAGCTCACAGACGACCCCTCCAATGTTTGTACAAAGCAATAATTCTGTCAGGTCATGTCATGTTATCCTGTTTCTCTTCCATTCCCATGGCTATTCCGCTAGCTGAGAGCAGGAACATCATAACAACTGCATGCCAAAAAATGCAGTAATATTTTTTGGATTACATTTTTATTTTTGGTTTTAATATTAAAGCGTTAACTCTTTCACATTTTAAATTTCTATTTTATACCTCAACCCACTGAACAGCATCACATCCCCGCACCTCACCCCACTGAACAGCATCACATCCCCGCACCTCACCCCACTGAACAGCATCACATCCCCGCACCTCACCCCACTGAACAGCATCACATCCCCGCACCTCAACCCACTGAGCTTGAGCTTGTTGAGATACAGGTCTAAATAAGAACATAAGAAAGTTTACAAACGAGAGGAGGCCATTCGGCCCATCTTGCTAGTTTGGTTGTTAGTAGCTTATTGATCCCAGAATCTCATCAAGCAGCTTCTTGAAGGATCCCAGGGTGTCAGCTTCAACAACATTACTGGGGAGTTGGTTCCAGACTCCCACAATTCTCTGTGTAAAAAAGCGCCTCCTATTTTCTGTTCTGAATGCCTCTTTATCTAATCTCCATTTGTGACCCCTGGTCCTTGTTTCTTTTTTTCAGGTTGAAAAAGTCCCCTGGGTCGACATTGTGAATACCTTTTTATAATTTTGAATGCTTGAATCAGATCGCCGCATAGTCTTCTTTGTTCAAGGCTGAATAGATTCAATTATTTTAGCCTGTCTGCATATGACATGCCTTTTAAACCCGGAATAATTCTGGTTGCTCTTCTTTGCACTCTTTCTAGAGCAGCAATATCCTTTTTGTAACGTGGTGACCAGAACTGAACACAATATTCTAGGTGAGATCTTACTAATGCATTGTAAAGTTTTAACATTACTTCCCTTGATTTTAATTCAACACTTCTCACAATATATCCGAGCATCTTGTTGGCCTTTTTTATAGCTTCCCCACATTGTCTAGATGAAGACATTTCTGAGTCAACATAAACTCCTAGACCTTTTTCATAGATTCCTTCTTCAATTTCAGTATCTCCCATATGATATTCATAATGGAAATTTTATTATTGCCTATGTGCAGTACTTTACACTTTTCTCCATTAAATGTCATTTGCCATGTGTCTGCCCAGTTCTGAATGCTGCATAGATCATTTTGAATGACCTTTGCTGCTGCAACGGTGTTTGCCGCTCCTATTTTTGTGTCGGCTGCAAATTTAGTAAGTTTGCTTACTATACCAGAAAGTCATTAATGGAGGTGGCGTGACATGCTTACATCAGCTTTTTTAATTAGAGAATGTCAGTCACTGCGAGACAGTCCTTTCATTCCCCTCTATTAACCGCAGATAATTACAGCATGAGAAAGAAACATATATAGATTACTTTCATCTTTTGAAGAATTTTAATTCCTGCCCGACATGCTGCAGGGTCGTGTGTGGGGGAGGCTGGGTTTGTTTTTTTCGGAACGCCTTAAGGTCATGTGCAAGATCATGGCACATTTCATGCTCTTTTTTTTTTCTTCTTTATTTAAGCACAGCTTTCCAACTCTGTGGGCTAAAAGAGCAATGCTGCCAACCTGAGTGCTCTTGATGAGCCAGAAAACGGGAAAAAAAAACAAACTGAATAAATTGTAAACGTTGCAGACTGGAACCCAAAACATGGTTAGTTTACTGAAACAAAAAAGACGACTAAA
Organism: Acipenser ruthenus; assembly: GCF_902713425.1. Taxonomy (NCBI): domain Eukaryota; kingdom Metazoa; phylum Chordata; class Actinopteri; order Acipenseriformes; family Acipenseridae; genus Acipenser; species Acipenser ruthenus. The sequence goes on from NC_081196.1 coordinate 1,596,134, forward strand.
CAGCAACAAAGTAATTAGATTAAACTAAGATACCGGCACAAAGGTGACTGATTTTCCTTGTATTCCTTTTGAAGCCCTCACTATGGGATACATTACCTAAATCAAGAGAGCCACATTGTGGATCTCAATGAGCCGTCTGGGGACTGCCCTGGTATAAAGCATTACTACTGTTTCTGCAGCTCTCTGGTATTTCATTTAGTGATTCGCTCCCAACAGGAGGAGGAACACAGACTGGCAATCGGTACTTTTTTAAATTAATTTTATCACCTTGCAAAGGTCACAGATGACCCCTTCAGTGTTTGTATAAAGTTATGATCCTGTCGATCATGTAGGTTGGATTCTGTTGCGTGCCTGCTGGTCCTGTGGAACATCATTTACTTCAAAGAGGTCAGACTCATCGAGACCAGCTGCATAAAAGCACTTCTTATCCATGGCTGCCTCCCTGAAGAATCTCTGCATGTACATTTCAAAGAATAAATCACTTGGACTTTATCGTTCTTGTTATAAGATCCGACTCTATAATAATTTGAAGGCACATTAAAAGATTAACAATGGCTTTATTCATATAACATGCTTTACCATACCTTGTATATTATTTACAATGCTTGCCAATGCTTTACCATGCTTTCACTGTGCATTATTACACTTTGCTATGCTTTTACTCTGGTAAACTTTTAGAAGGGTCCCCAGTACTGTATATTGTTATGGTTTTGTTCTCCCTTTTCCAGGTTCTCTGATAACCATCACCCATAACTATTAAACACTCCTACATTCAGAAATACTGTAATCGAACCCTAACAAGTTCAATGACAAGCATTTCGAGCAGAAGTCCTTTTCAATGTCTTCGTATCCAGTCAAAACATTTCTCATTGGTTTTAGGAAAGGGAGATTACCTGCTTGATTTTTTTGAGGATGCAACATCGACAATGGTTAACTGCAAAGCATATCACATGGTTTATTTAGATTTCCAGAAAGCTTTTGACAAAGTCCCACGTAAAAGATTAATTCTCAAACTGAACGCAGTAGGGATTCAAGAAAATGCATGCACATGGATTAGGGAGTGGTTAACATGTAGAAAACAGAAAGTACTGATTAGTGGAGAAACCTCAAAATGGAGCGAGGTAACCAGTGGAGTACCACAGGGATCAGTATTAGGTCCTCTGCTATTCCTAATCTACATTAATGACTTCAATTCTGGTATAGTAAGCAAACGTTAAATTTGCAGATGACACAAAAATAGGAGGAGTGGCAAACACTGTTGCAGCAGCAAAGGTCATTCAAAATGATCGAGACCTGATTTGTAACACCACAGTTTTATTTATGGTATAAGAGAAAAACTAAAAACATTGACCAACCAGCTAATTTCCTGCTGAACTGGATATGTAAAAATAGTAGGAAAAATAAAGTGAAGGGGGGGGGGGGGGGGGGTTCTGACATGTTTAACATGCTGGTGAAATGTAGAGTTCAGTTAGATTATTGTACTATACTATAGTACTATAAATTGATGCATGATCTGGAGAGTTTTGAGGAGGTGTGGTGTATTAATGATGTTTTCTGTGAAATAGATGGAGAACAACTAAGTTTTAATTTCAAAAAAATTAAAAATCTGAAGTTGATTTGTGTGGATGAAGGTTAAGGAGTTTTATGTAAAGGGGGGGTTGTGTTATTTGATTAATTTGTGTTTTGTTTAATTATATGAAAATAAAGTAAAATTAAAACATTCATTTACAAAATGAAAATAAAAATAAATCGTTAATGGCAAAAATAAGTAAAATAAATAAAAACGATAAATAAATTGAATAAAGTCAGAGTGAAAATTCTAAATGAATAGCTAGCAAATTGAATAATGGTAAAGGTAGAAATCATGGTAAAATAATAAATAACATAACAATGGCCATAGGTAAATGAAATGTAACACTGAACTCTGGTTAACCCCCCAAAACAGCGGCCTAATTCAGCCCTGCATGCATGGTTTGGTGTTTTACGTTGGACCTCACTCTCTCTGTCTCTCTCTCTCCCTCTCTCTCTCTCACACACACACACACAGCTGCATTTGTGCATTAGAACTGTTCTTTATACTCCTACAAAATGAACTGTGTCTAATATTGTCCCCAGGGAGGAGTAGCCTTTTCAAAGTATCCTCTTGTTTTGTTATTTCAGCAGACAAAAAAAATATGTAATCCTTTAAATGCAGCACTGCCTGGATATGATATAAAACCACCAATAAAAGAAAGGCTAGAAGAACCTTTACAGCACTGAGCCGTGAGCAGCTTCATTCTTTACAGCACTGAGCCGTGAGCAGTTTCATTCTTTTTCTCCACCTACAAACCGAGGGAACCGCGCAACAGAAACACACTTTTCCAAGTTCTTGTTATGATGTATTTTTTTTTCAATGCAAAAGATTCAGACAGGAATGTTTTGGTAAACATTCATTAACCACAGACTGATATCATGAGAATCCACCAGACCACCAACCTGGAGTAACAAAGAAAAACACTGGCATCAAAAGAGCCGTTTAAACGTTTCTTTTCATCAAACACATTGTCGGTTTGAAGTTTTCTGATAATGATCGGACCACCATTTTCTTTTTTCTTTTTTTTTTTATAGTCGCTGCTAAAATCAAATCAAATAAATGAAAAGAGGTTTTAGGTAAAGGTGCCATTTATCAAAACCCCTGCGCTCTCATCATTACACTTTTTGAAAAAGAATATATCATCCTAAGATTATGTATCTTAACACAAACAATTTACAAACCTGTTTTTTTGTGGGCCTCTCATTGCAGTGATTTTAATAAGCGCGTAGATTTGCCCTTTGGGGGGGGGGGGTGGGGGGGTGGGGCACCAGCAGGGCGGCAGTATTGAGATCCCCTGCTGTACAGACCATTAAAATAGACTCACTAACTCTTTTATATCTAGGCTCCCGTGAGGTTCCAACGTGATTTCAAATCCAAACTGTCTTTTATGCTTCTTTAAAACATCCCGTCACCCTGAACTGCAACAGCGGTGTTCAGTTTATATCCCAACAGGAAAAGAAATGTTGAAAAAGATGACACGTGTAACCCTGCCTAACTCCTGTGACTGCAGGAATCTGTATTTCAAAGAGTAACGTGCCAATGAAGTGTCCAAGGTAAAAAGTGAATGAAGGCTGTTATTATTCACTTTGTTTGTGTCCTAGTCTTGGGATGTCAGCTTAATTCCATTAAGAACAGAACTTTGAATGGCAAGCTTCCTTGAAACATCACTGTAACCCTGTATCCACCATGCCTAGCAGCAAAATGAGTATCGGATACATACATACATATATATATATATATATATATATATATATATATATATATATATATATGGATGCTGTTGAAGGGTTTATTAAGAAGCTGTCATGTGTTGAGGACTTAGTGAGTGAAAAGAGCAGAAAGGGGAGGGCAGTCTGTTTTAAATAATGCGGTTATTTTGTAACCTGATAAAATCATTCTGAGCTTGTAACTTGGATACACCCTATTCAGCCTCACATTTTACAGTTCCATGCACAGCTGAAGGAACTGTCTCATGAAACCTATATTTTGAGGAAGTCTACACTGCTATTTTTGAAAGCAACATGTTCATTATTAGTATTAAGACGTCCCTTAATACTAGAACATCCTCAGAGCCAGTCTTTAGGAGACAATGGGCTGGTGATGAGTTTCACTGACAAGCATAAGAGCACCAATACTCGCCCAGCTCCTGGAAGCCTTCTCAAGTAACCAATTCCAAACCCGCAGCACTCTCCCTAAAGATGTTTCTCTATCGACGGCATGGCTCAGTAACCAATCCCAAACCCTCAGCACTCTCCCTAAAGATGTTTCTCCTGTCCCTGTCTCCACTTAATTACCAAATGTCTCCTCTGGTCCTGGTTTGCTCTTAAAGTATTGTTTAACTCTGACAACTCCTTCGCTTGAAATTATATATGTTTAAAAGTTAAATTAGAGAGTAGAGGGGGAGGGGGGGTCGCTGCCTATAAATCAAAAGCAATGCTGCACTCACTGTATTAGGAACGTACGACAAGCCGTAAAATAGCGCCTGGGTTTCCTGAAGAATCTCGGTGGTTGATTTGCTTTGATGGGGTTGCCCATGGTAGATCTGATCCAGGACTGCATAGAAAACCTAAGGAGAAGAGCAAGAGGTTATCAGTTACTGTACTTCTCATCCCATCAGCATCTCTCTCTCTCTCTCTCTGCTACTTTTCAATTTTAATCGGTAAAGCTGTGCTGAAGCAGGAGAGGGGCAGAGCTCAGAATAATAAGTGCAAGTTAGTTCTGTTCAACTATCTCATGTTTTGTTCTGTGCATATTATTTTTACTTGTAAATGTATGCTAGAAAGGTTTGTGTAATACACTTTATATGCTGCTTTTTCTACGGTTTATTTGAGACATTTGTTTAATTTGTGTAGGAACTTGAGCTTTACAAGGTATAGCTTCACTGTGACCAAACATTATTTCAATCAGAAAGTTGGTAACCATGGTTTTGTTGCATGTTGAATATGATAAAGGGGTTTCTCATTTTTTTTTTTTTTTTTTAAGCCTAAAGGTTGATTTCACCCATGCTCTGCTTGAATTGAAATAAAGATTGTAAAAAAACCAAAAAAAAAACAGTAAATTCTATGAAAAATAAACGTTGATATTAATCTTCGATTCTAGTGAGGAAATGACTTCCAACAGCAATAGTCAGGTCAATCTTCTACGACTGAGCGCTATAGTAATTATGAGGACTTGCCGTGGGATCACGGATCAGATGCAGGTGTGGCATTTTTGCTCTCTCAGAGAGTCTGGATGGGAACTAAACTGAACATGATTAACTGACACCTCGTTTTGGCTTGTTCTTTTCCCCTTTTGTATGAAGCAATTGCGTAAAGGATCTTAAAACTCGCAAATGAATGAATCTTGTTCCGTTTACAGATGCCATCCGGACATACTGAGAGTACCAATAAGTAAGCACTGGATCGAGCTGCAGTTTTATCATTATTACTATTTATTAAACACTTTTTTGTTTCTTCCCTGACGAAGTTAGTGATATTTGAATTAAACAAGTGACAATCTGCACATCTGAATTGCAGAACCAGGCACGCAACCAACATTAAAGGCAGACTTACGACAGCTACACCTACGATAAACCGGAGAACAAGATGAACACGGCACAACTCAATATAAATCTGAAACAAGAATGATGAAACCTCTTTGGCTCAGGCAGGCAGCCCTCAGGCTGGGAGGGCAGAGGTTCAGACAAAGAAGAATTTGATCGCTCAGTTTGCGTATATCTACATCTGTGTCTATGGTAACTATACTGCTGATGGGGCCGTCCTTCGCATCAAATGGAAACAAATGAACAGCCCTTTTCAGAAGCTGTTGGCTCCATGCAAACAAACCAAACTGTGCATTTCCTTGTGAACAAACATACAGTAAATGCATACAGTCATGTTTAAATACCCCTACATTAGAGATCGGGTTGGGTCTTCTATGTGTTCAAGTATGCAAACCCATACCACCTTTCATAAATACAGGGTCTCATGGGCAGCAGCCAAATTAATTCCACTGCACTTTGTAGACAAACAATGGCAGTTCACTTCCCCATTGTTTCCAAGAAGGGGGGCGATCCCGATTCTTTGATAAATTAAAATAAGAACAATGTAAGGATAATAGTGAGAGCGAAACAGGGACTAAGGGGCAGGAGGATCCTAGATTTGTAATCCAAGTCATGCACTGTGAGACTGGGCAAGTGATGCTTTAGTTCTGCAGGCTGTAATGAATTGAACGAAAGGGGACCCAGCCCTTTCTGAAATGCAGGGTCCACCTTTTTAAAAACTGAAGTTGCAGCTATTTTAATTGCATGCAAGATTCCTACCTGGAGCTGGGTGTCGGCAGCAGCGCACACTTTCTTGGACTCGCATAAGCGAGAAACCATGCTTTTGGGAAGTGGCTGTAAAAACAACAAAATACAATTAATTTTTAATGATTTCTTAGTCACAGGATTGGTGGAACAGGGCAGAGGCAGGGAGTGAACTGGCGTCCCGCAAACACACCACAGGCACACCTTTAACCACTATGCAAATGAACCAGGCTCGCTGCATTCAGGATTACAGAGTTTTTGAACTGCATCTCTCTGCAATGGCAGCACTTCACACATCACTCAGCACTCAGTTGAACCAGGCTCGCTGCATTCAGGATTACAGAGCTTTTGAACCGCATCTCTCTGCAATGGCAGCACATCACACATCACACAGCACTCAGATGAACCAGGCTCGCTGCATTCAGAATTACAGAGCTTTTGAACCGCATCTCTCTGCAATGGCAGCACATCACACATCACACAGCACTCAGTTGAAGCACAACATGATTCAGACCTGTGACTACCAGCTGTCTGGCATTAAGACAAACAGGTTGCCTTTATTTTACAGTTTTACAATTTACTTCAAGCAAACCTTTCTCTGTATGTTTACATTGACCCAAATTTTCAAACATCTGCTAGGTTGAACTTTGCAGGAAACATCAAAGGTGCAACTGAATCATTTCTTTACTGAGCTGCATTGTCTTGTCTTTGAGGACAAGGTTCATGACTGTGATCTTCCATCAAATCAACCACATCTTTATGGTATATAGCCTGCAGCTGGCATTATCATTACACTAACTTACGTGTTTAATTATGACGCAAACACTGTCAATTAAAGACTATTTCCCTCTTTGCTAAGCACCCTGGTTCCATTACACTGAAGTACAGCTTATATTATTTTACTTTGCTGTGGTTGCTTAAATCAGGACACACTCTGTTTAACCCCAAATTCCCCCCCCCATAAAAATGAAACAGACTGAGTGGGGGGTCCGCCGAACAAACATGCAATGATCGCTTCAGTGGCCTATGATATACACACAGAGCACATCAATAAAAGACATGCAGGGGAGTTGAATGACAAACAAAACAAAGCTCCACAGCTCCAGCGATGCATGGCCGGGGACAAGGAAGACCGAGGGGTGACTGCTGCTGAGAATAAAGCAAATATTGGTATGTCAGTAAGATATTTTAAAAAGCTTGATTCAAACGGAGTCAACTCCACAGAGGCCAGTGACCCTGAAACGGTTTACTCGGCACAAAACTATCTGGGTACAAAGTCTCAAGCTGGAATGTTGCTTGTTTACTCCCCAGGCTTTAGCTTGCAGTAAGCCAGACAGGATCGGCAACAGAGTCGAGCCAGGAAGGGTCGCTGCACCCCACTGAAAAGCAAAAGAAATGTGCACAGCTGGGAGTGTGTAATCATGGCGTGGCACACCACCCTGCCACTCACACATACGTGATCTGTATCATACCTTTGAAGGACCTGAAGAGAGCTCAAACAGTCACACACAGACCAGGTCAAACCGACACATTTCCAGTGTGGTTCTGAAGAACCAGAGTGAATCAGAGAGACCAACACGTAACGCACAATGGGTGAGCACACATTCAATTGTCACCGCTGGTTAATAAGAAAGTGTGCACGCACAAAAGAGTAATTGCTCTTCAGCAAAGCTTTTTATTAGGGTCTGAGTTTCAACCTGCCTTTGTAATGGGACAGTTCAGCAGACACCCCAAGGCAGTAACGGCAGATAATAGCAGGCTAAAGGCAAGACAAGAGCCTCCAAGTTCGCTTGCATCGTGAATATGGTCATATTCTGTACAAAGCAGATGCATGTCTTATTTTACTGTTTAATGCTGGGATGAATATCGGTGGTGCCAACTTTACTAAATCATAAAAGCACAACTTAAGGGGTTGATTAATTACTGGGCTTTCACAATAAACATGACAAAGCAGCAGACTAATCAATGCATTGCACTTCAGTTTAACAGTTATAATAAAAAAGAGTTATCTGGCATGGATACCTGTCCTGTCTTATAGTGTCTTGCAAACTGATTCACCACCCGATAGTCACTTGCAAAATATTCCATCAGAATGGAAGGGACCTCTGCAAAGTCTGTGGGGCATCTGGTTCCTAATAAACAAGAAAATAAATTATACATAATTGACTGAAAATATGGTTTACCTTGGTACACAGCCAGCTGGATTCTCAAAACTGCTTGCTCCAAATGGTCACAGCCAGTGAAGACACCAACACAGAAATAAACAACTCAGATGTTTTACTGTAAAGAGTCTTAAGAGTGGCTAATCTGTGTTGAATAAATTGCGCTAATGACGATATCTGTTAAATATCTTTTCACACATTCACTACCATATGAGTAGCAAATAACAAAAGACATTGGAATGTCATGTGTAAGTCAGTATGCACAGAAAACATAAAAAGTGTTCTGGACATACATTGCAGCCAGGACCCCTTTTGTAGAGGAGAACTACTACTTCATTGTAAACTACTGCATTATAAAGTGAATTGCCCAATCTGCAGTGTGTGTGTGTGTGTGTGTGCGTGCATAAACATGTCTATTTAGATACACACAAGCAAAACACTGCTCTCTTTATAAAGTACAGTACAGTACAGTGCCAGGGTGACCAGGAAACACAGCTGTAAGTGATCTTAACTGGTTTTGTAACAAATGAACAGGTGCCCTTTTCATTTTAACACACCATACCAAGGATTATTACGCCACTGGACCATACGAACTCCTAGAATGATGCATCCTAGCAATATCAGCTCTTATTTCTCAGCAGGAGCCGATCTTCTCAGCCTTGATCTCACATTCCCAGGCATGTCATATAATAACTTACTGGCTTTTTGTTTTAGTGCTGTATTGATCTGTCCAATACTGGAGAAGGAACCAAAGGTAATGTGTTCTAGCAATTCCTCAAGGTTCCCCAGGGGCTCGCATGATAAAAGCACAGGTGCTTAGAGTGAAAGGTAAGTTATGCAAGTGTGGTTTGAAGTCTCACTTCTGCTGTTCATGGCTGGGAGTGTACAGGGAGCGCTGTATTGGTCTTTGCTCTCCCATTGGGTTAGAGAGCCTGACAAGTTCAGACAAAGATCTCTAAAGCTGGTCCTTCACCCCAGGGTCCAGTAGCTAGCAGTATTAACAAGGAAAGACTTCTCTCATTTAAAAGAGCTTTTGACAAACATGAATCCACACACACACACAAAAAGGAAATGTCCGGACCATTTTTCCCTGCCACCATAAATATAATTTATATTACAATTTTTCCAGGGCCCCTCTTGTAAAATGAGGCCTCGGTCTCAATGGGTAAATCTGCTGGTTAAATAAACACATACATATTAAGAGCCCTGTTTAGGCATTTAGAAACCAAATAACATTACATTACTGCTTTAACCTAACAGACCTAACCTGCATTTGTCCATATCCTACCTTTACAATGACTGGGCGGACTTCAGTTGGCCCAGTTTTTTGTTTTATTTGGCTTCGACCACTGGAGATGTACAGCAACAGCAGTAACTAAAGCACCTTCATGCTATGCCAAAGAAAGCAGTATTGTGTAAAGTGATCGAGTTTAAGGCCAAGTTGAATACCAACGTAAAACTTCAGAGAAAGTAAGTCAAGCTGACAAACTTTTCGGCGAGTCTAGTGCCTTTGTCAAATTTTAGAATGTATTATTCAGTGTTTAAAGTTCAGGTCGAGCTCTTAACACCCTAATGGTCCAGTTAAGGACTGAGTGAGGAAGGTCTGTTTGAAACCATTCTGATGTGGAGCACAACTCCAGGACTAAAGATCAATTCCACACCTGGCTGGAATAAAGACTGATCCAGATCGAGTGTTAAAGTTTATAAATGTCTCTGGGGGTCGTAACCCTCTCTGGCTCTGCACTCACCTGTCACATGTTGATAGCGGGTCCTGCCCAGCATGGAATGCATGGCGTGCCCCATTTCATGGAAGAGGTTCTCCATCATGCCGGGAGTCAGCAGTGTGGGACAGTTCTTCGTCGGGTGAGGCAGACTCAGCATGAGGACCACCACGGGGAGCTGGTACTCCCCGTCCTCCTTCAATCGCCCTCCGCGGATCGTGAAATGGCAATCCTGGTGTGACACGAAACACATGGAAAGAAAGAAAGAAAGAAAGAAAGAAAGAAAGAAAGAGTTCCGCTGCATTTTACAAGTATCATTACAGGTTTCCTTTTAATGCTCTTTTAACCTTTTAAGGTACAAGGGACATGTGTGTGTGTGTGTGTCCCAGGAATAAAAACACAAGGCTAATGTTCTTATTTGTGCAATGAGGCGCCCGAAACAGGGTTTAAAATGTACTGACAGGTTGGACCTGCTCTTCCACACTGTCAGTTTCCTCCTCGTGACGCTTGAGTCGCTTTCAAATGTTTTTTAAGAAGAAACTGGTTTTGAACAACCGCTTAATTCCTGGTGTAGCTTATGGGTTAACGCACTTGGTTTCTGGTGTCTGTACTCATGCACAGATCACATGGAATTAAAAGCCCTGTTAAACATATAAATTATTTTTTACTGCGTCATGGACTAGTTTTCTACTGCAGCGAAGAGTGATTGCACATAAATACAGAATTAACTTTAGGAGCAAAAGGATACAGAAGGGCATGTAGTTAGTACAAACACCAGAAAATACTATAGCTTAGAACTTCACACGACAATCAGGCCAGTCTATAACCTTGGAGAGGGGGCATTATTTCAACACAACACAACTGTACTTGTGAAGCCACCACAAGTAACTTAGACAACTCTTCAGGAGAAAACAACTGTTGAGCAGTTAAGCACTGCAGGGTATGAAAAGCTTTGCTGTGCAGCTGTTAGTACGCAGGCAGTTGAGACACCAGCCTGCTTTATCCCTATTGATAGCTGATGAGAAGTGGAAATGCATGGACGAAAGCTAAGAATGGGATTGTTTTGATTAGCAGTACCTGGTGAGGTTTGTCAAGCCTGTGGAAGAAGTCACAGTAGATGTACCCCAGCAATCCCTCGGATTCATGGACAACAGCCTGGAAAGGAATGCAAGCAGATCTTACAGACAAGCAAGAACCTCTGAGCAGTCCAGCTGCAGGATTCAGACAATGTACTGCAGATTAGTCTTAAATGATGGGTTAATACTGTAAAAGGACCCACAATAAAAATGCTGGATGCCACTGGGCAAAATTTGCACCAGACCTGCTACTGTTTCCAAATGGTTGAGTATGAAAAGTTTCCAAACGGAAGTGAAGGGTTCGTCAGAGGAATGCTTCTACCAGGCTGGGGAATGTCTTTGTTTAGCACAACGTTACGAGATGAGTCAGTGGCTGCTATTACCAAACCAGTAATTACCAACAGCAAACAGACACTTTATGATGTAGTAATGCATTAATTAATTTGTTTTCAAATGATGCAGACTGTCACATATCAAATTAATCAGGCAGACAATTATTTTATTGTGAAATGCAAAGTGGATGAAAACCCCTTTTGCCCGAGGAGTGTAATTTCCAGTAGCAGTAAGTGATTCACAATATGCCGGCTACATGTTTGCGTTCAGGATTTTTGGTTTGTTTGTTTGTTTTAAATCTTTAATGCTGATGGAAATTTTAATATCACAATGTGGTTGCTGGAATTAACACTAGTCTACTTGCACAAAAGCTTTGGCTTTGTTTGAATTAATAAATGATTACATATTCATATGCAAGGATCCAATCTTCCAATCCGCCACCTGTTTATCCGCAGGGTTATAACCTCGCCGCTGCAGTTCGAAACCTCCCCTGCTTTGCTCTCATGGAAAGTTGCGTGTGTGCAGTGCTACACTGCGCAGTTTGGGTGAATATTTCCAGGGATTTCAATAAGACCCCCATTGCATTGCACTTCAAGTAGATGGCAGGTTTTTACTGGTTATTTTTACATCTACGTCTCCGTATTAACACACATTCACCTTGGTGGCCTCATCGAGGAACAAGGCTCCTTTCCATGGACACTGGTGCACAAGAACAAGGCTATGAGGCACTTCAGTTCCTAAAGTTCAGGACTGGAATGGAATCAGTAGACACAGCAGTGAAACGCTGCACATGCAAACACTAATGCCCATTCAGTCAGCTGCGGTGCCACATAAACAGACTCCTGCCAGGACAACGAAGCAGAAACTCACCAGCTTCCGAACATCCTCGCACCACACCTCCCCTCTCTCAGGCTGCTCGGCTTGGAAAGACACACCCAGGAGCTGGCTGAATAGCATGTTCAATCCTTCCATACAGGCTCCCAGCGAGAAGAAGGGGCTGTACAGGCTGGGTTCAATGTTATACCTGGAGAACAAACAACAGGGCAATTAATGATGCAGCGTTAACACAAATCACGTTAGTACACATGCACAAAAAGCAAGGCACACCCAAATCATACTACTGTCATGAATGCATGGCAAATATATTCACGTTATCTAACTAAAGAGACATATCAAAATCTATATAATAAATATATATATATATATATATATATATATATATATATATATATATATATATATATATATATATATATATATATATATATATATATATATACATATATATATATAACATCCAATTAAACCACTCCATGTGGCTTGAATTACAATGGGCATCATGCATTACTGTAACCAAACACATCATGATATATTAATAGATATTATACAGGACATAGATATTGATTGTATTTTTAAACCAATCCACATTGATAACCAACTCAACCAAATCAAAACATTTGCTTGGATGCGACGCCAACAGGGAATTAGTCAATGCCGTAAAACGGTGACATTAAAAAAGATAACAGTGAAAACGGGAATCAACTCCTTTAAAGAGCAGAATTTATGCACCGAGGGATGGTTTTTTTTGTGTTTTTTTTTTTTTCTAAAGTCTGAATTCTCACACTATTGGGCTACTACGTTCTGGTATCTTGCTCATATGATTTAAAAGGTCTTCTTTTTGACTCGAGGCTGTTGAGTGCTGAGTGAAAAACAAACAAACAAAAAAAAAGTAATTTTCTTCCCTTTTCAGCCTGTCATTAAGACGAGACCCCTGTGCCTCTAATTAGAGCCATGGCCCAATTGAAAGGGAACGTTTATTAATGTTGCTGAGATCACTCCTGCCCCCTCAGTCATGAGGGTTTCTGGGCTCAAGGAAACCTTTATAACAACTCAGCTGCTGTCACTAAGAGGTGAGCAATTTAAAACCAGGCCTCAAGGCAGAACAGGGCTCATTGACTTGCAGGGGTTTAATCCCGCTGAGACTGATTTGCATACCCAAGCCCTGCCAATCCACATGACTCCCAGTATTGTCTGTGTGTATACTAAGCTGCTGTACGTGTCGAGCTGGAAATAAGACTCCCGTTGCATAGCATAGGGCAGCAGTGTGGAGTAGTGGTTAGGGCTCTGGACTCTTGACCGGAGGGTTGTGGGTTCAATCCCCAGTGGGGGACACTGCTGTTGTACCCTTGAGCAAGGTACTTTACCTGGATTGTTCCAGTAAAAACCCAACTGTAAAATGGGTAATTGTATGTAAAAATAATGTGATATCGTGTAACAATTGTAAGTCGCCCTGGATAAGGGCGTCTGCTAAGAAATAAATAATAATAATAATAATAATAATAGCAGTTTGACCCATTCTTGGTTTTACTATGGGTTTAATATAGCTTGTTACCTATACAATGAAGCTCATATTAAAACCTGGTATGGGTGAAACTGCTATGCAATGGGAGTCTTATTTCTATCCCTCGTTGCTTTAAATACAAAACAGCTTTAAATACAAAACTAGAACCATTAATATCATTGATCACTTTGACTAGGTGTGCCCCCTACGGAAACATGTGCACTTGACACATGTCATTGACAGGCTCCTCCATAAATCAGCAGATTATGATTCTCTCAGCAGCTTGCGGCAAATAATATTGCAGCCACGTTTGATCACAAATTGTATAAGCCATTCTCTGGCGATACCGCTTGATAAAATAATTATGTGACACACTTATCTGGCATCTCCTTACAAGCCCAGATGCTTTCACTATGTGTTCAGTTCTAGTTGCCTGCCATGGACATTTATGTAATGTAGGCTAGATATCAGTGTCTTTACATTAGTAAGCGCCAGCACCATCTAGTGCACAGCCGGTGTACTGCCAGGAAAACAAAAAGAAACTTTTGCAAAGTGGCTATCACTAGATGGCGCTGTATCTGGAGTTAACAATGAGAAACCGGGAATGCATTGATTACTGTGCGTTTCTGCAAAATTTCACTGAGCACATCACAGAGATTGTTACTTCTTGTTCTGTTCATTCACGTATTCTGTATGCAGAAAACCCTGAATTCAGAAGGAAAAACAGGCACTCCAAAAGAGTTTTCCGACTGTCCTAAATTGGGGAATGCTTTCCTTATGCTGCTTTGGAATTTGGCAGCGTCATGCCTGCAGATGGGACACCACGGAGATAAGCAGGCAAGGGCTGGCAAAGGCTTGGCTTTGGGTTTCTAAAAATGTGGAAAACCAAGCAGCGGGATTCTGCATCCCAGTGTGATGTCCTCCTTTTCCCACCGTTAGAAAAAAAAAAGTAATCCCCAAAAGTGCCCCAGCTATTAACATAACAAATAATGTAAGCACAAGCAAAGCCATTGAGAGATGACTCCCCTCTCCTTTGATGAAAAACAGGGCCGTGCTCAGTTCCATTAGCCCAGTTCACCAAAGTCGAAACACTGGCGTTTTCACTGAACTGTAAGCAATGAAGTCTGAGTCTGCAATGAAACTCCTTTGCCAAAGCCCAGTGATACGCTGCACCGGCTGCATCACACCTGAGAATGTGTGGTGTGATTCAGTTATTCAGCGCCTCTAAACACCTCATTTCTATTTCAGGAGCCCAAGGAGACGAATCTACTCTAGTTACCACATCACCCCGCTGGTCACAGCAGGAACATTCCTCTGCAGAGATTGATGTAATTTTATGGCTTGGAAAACCCCAGCAAAATGTGAGGAGTTCCAAATATATATATATCTATATCATCAGCACGCAATTACTGCTTTATTGTCTACAGTAAATACACTTTGAAGAAGCAAAAGTACATTTCTTATAGATGTTTCTTCTTATGCCTGTGGTCATATAAACCAATAAAACATGTTTTAAATAAGATGACTTTATTTATCTCTTCATTTTAAATTCCTTTTTATAAACGGCAGACAAGATCAGAAGGGAGTGCTGCTCTTCTTGTAACAGGTCATATTTCTCTGTGAAAAAGCACTTGAAGTCTATGCTATGAACTGATTCCAAGTGTTCTGTGCAGTTGAGCAAGCCCTTTGATTGTGTGTATAAACCAATAAGAAATGCACACATTACAGAAGAACCCGTCCCGGCTGCAGAAATGTGACAAAGGAGAACATGCATTAGAGCTGCACCAAGCGATTCTCACATTATTGAGACTGAGCTCTCCTCCACTGCAGGGATGTGCTGCTGACACCCAGGGAAGGGGCCACAGTGTTCAATGGGATAATCCACCACTGCAGTTGAAACCGATGATGAAACAGCTGCTTGAATCTGTGTGGATTGCTGTGGAATGCACACACGACCTGCACACTATACGAATGTGTTAAACAGACACAGAGAAAACAGACTGTGCTGTTAAACTGAACATGACCGCAGGTTTACATGTACCATTGGGTAACGTCTCCCTCGTCTCTACTGTGCTCTGGTTTGTTCGCTTGTTTCAATTCAGGGAGTTAGCAGCAAAATATTCTGTTTCCAATCAAATTCTTGCACAAAAGAAAAGTTTGTAGTACTGATCGATATCTGGTACAGTTTGGTGCATGAAGATTTTTTTGATCTAAAAAATCCAAAATAAAGGTGAACCAGGATGTCCTTACCTCTCGGCACGCAGGACTCCGCTGTAGTATGGATGATCCCAAGGCATGAGTTCCTGCAGAAGAAACATACAACAACATGCAAGTCCACTGATTTCATTAATCAAAACAGGCTTTAAAAAAAGCATTCCTTCACAAAACACTCCTTAAAACAGTCCTTCAAGTTTTTGCGAAAGGGGCCCGCACTCTGTCAAAACATGTTGAAAATGCACGCAATGGGAGCTTCGTCAGACAAACTGGAGAAGGTAACTATAGCTTGACTGAAGGTGGGGGGAGGGCAGTGAAATTGTTTAGGAAGCAACAACCTTCTAGTTGATTTAAGACCAGTGATAAAACTGTGGAACAGCTGTCTCGTGTGGCTCAAGGTGTGATGTGCAGGGCGAGTCATGCACACAGGGGAGTATATATTTTCTGCTATAAAGAGTTCCCACACTCTTTCTGAAAGCAACTGTACACTGCACCTTGCAGCACATTACATACTTACTGCATTTTCTGGATTCAGTTTCATCTTCATGTCCCTCATCATGCCAAAGTCCTTCGCTGCTCTGTAGAAAGGGAGCACAACCTGCATTTAACAAGCCCTACGGGAGTATATTGCATGCTGCTAATACACATGCAGTAGTTATTGCCTCTTCACACGCATTTTGATTAATAACAAAACAATGAGCTACTTATTCTAACTCGCTTCCAACTTATTTCAGGAAGCCCAGGTGTCAAAAAAGGCTTTTTTTGTGGCCCAGGTTTGAAATATGACATTTCTGTAAAGCTATAAAAAAAATGTTTTCGTTGATAGTTGATGCCCTTCATGGAAAATATGGATTCGATTCTTGTCTGTTTTCCACACCATTGACTTGTCTGTAAGAGAAGACACATTGCTATAGAAGTGTCTGTTAGAACAGGACAAGATGAAAACGGCCTGTGTTATTACAATCCAATCCAATCCAATCCAATCCAATCCAATCCAATCCAATCCAATACAATGCAGTTTGCTTGTATATAGCGCTCTTCATGCAGAGTATAGCAGGGCGCTTTGCAATAAAAACTCAAAAAAGACTTGACTGTGCCAGCGTTCCTGATCTGACTCGGGACAGAGTTCCAAAGGCAGGGAGCAGAGCAGCCAAAGGACCCCTCGCTTCGCCTGATTTTAGACTTCTAGGAACAGTGCAGCCTTCGCCATGATCACCGTGAAGGGCCTTATAAGTAGCAAGCAGCATGCATGTATAAATAGGTGTGTTTTAATTTATTTAATACCTGCCAACAAATACTTCTTAAAGGCAATTACTTGCAAATACTTCTTAAAGGCAACTACTGGGAAAATACAAGTATCAGCACACCCCTAATTATTATTATGATGATGATGTGACAGTAAAATGAGTTACTATCATATGTACGCATATATATATCATAATGCGGGGGAGTATTATGGAATATGAGTAAAATATAACAAAATACATTAGTGGGAGTTAACACTGATTATATACATTTTTTTTTAAACACACAAGAAGTCAATTTTGTCGAAATGCTGCCGATACATACCTGTCCGTAAGCTTTTCAGACAGCAATTCAAGAAACTCCATTACAGTCTCTACAGGCAAAGCAAGGAAAGAGAAGGCTGTAAGAGGAGCACGCAGAGCGGTTCAGCACATGCTTGCAGTAGAGGCTGGCTGGGTTGTTCTTTACCTGGGGTTTTAGCCATGGTTCCCTGCAAGGCTCTGTGTGCAAAGGAGCGATACCCCACCAGCTGTGCCAGCTCACGCCTGCAGCTCAGCAGCTCGTCCAGGCAGCTCAGCTGCTCCGGGTTCGGGTACAGGAAGATCTTGTAAGCAGCTTCCCGCACCTACAGACACATTGGAAACAGATGTAAAGAAACAGCGCCATCTACTGTTTGAATGAAACACCAGCCACTGAAAACTATCGGAAAGGGAAGGGGGAGGTGGGCATCACTTTACTTTCTTGGTGATACAATGAAAGTTTGCAGAAATGTAATTATTTATTTAGTCTGAAACTGTTTATAGCCGTTAGATGACCAGCATGTTAATTCTTATACAGTTCTGTCAACATTTGTTAGAACAACCCATTGCTCCTGTAGTTTTGATTTGTTGTGCATGTGAAATCAAACTGCAGCTGAAAATCTTAGGAAATTCTCACACGTACAGGTTTTCATGCAGGATATAAATGACAGATCTTGAGGTGTTCTAATAAATTTTCACACAACTGTATGTAGGTTCGCTGGATGAGGAAGGATTGCAAATATGCTACAATGTGTTACATAGAAGCATGTCCCTTTCTTTACTGTAGGTTTACAACAATTATCGTTATAAGTTATTAATATTAAACAGCTGGACTGCTTTAAGCTTTAAAATCTTTAATTGTGAAAAGTATCAAAATGCACAACACTCTAGACTATTAAGTGAAAGAAAAAAAGAACAGCTTTATTGACAAAAAAAGATTATGTTGTTTTATTAATGCATTATTACATTTAAGTATATAACTTTATTTGTATTTTATTTAAAGCAGCACACTACACTGAATAAAACTCAAACACAACCATCAGCCCTGTATACTCGTTCCATTCCATTCTCAAACAAGTACATTCTGACCATTTGGAATACATGTGCTCCACCTAGTGGTAAATGATGGTAAAGCAGCACCTTCGGGAACACAGTATTTTACAAGAGACTGTTCACAATGTTGTGTAACATTCGGATATGAATAATAATAATACAAAAAACAATCCAAAAAAAACATGATGTTGTTTGTGTTGGTTTGAGAGGAATTATACAGTGCTGAAGACCTGAGACAGCAGAGATGTGCTGTTTGAATGAACAATGCCCCTACCTAACCCACCCCAGCTGCTCCTCTTTCCAGTAGACAGCTCTATAAACCCGCTGTGATCTACATACCAAGTCGTCCGGTGCGTCTGCGTGCAGCCCGCCGATCTGTATGTAGTTTCCGTCGAGTGCGAAGCAGTGGCGTATGTGATCTGGTAAAGCTTTTTTATCAATTCTGTTTGGGAGGTGAGAGCCCACCAGAAACTCATTATTTAGATCCAAGAGTTTAACATTCAGGTCGACTGCCCTTTTACGCTGTGATAAAAGAAAGCAAGAAAGAAAGTAAGAAAATGCAAGGCACAAAGTGCTGACAGCACCTGGTGTCATGCACGCTCTAGGCTGTGTGGATAGAGTGGTCAGGACATGTTGAAGGACAGCCTGCACCATCATCATCGGACAAATCGATACATTAAATAAGTGGTGTATTATTTTAAGCGTCATTGCATTGCAATTTACATCCCACTAATGCAATTTCAGAAGACAATAATTCTCATGATTACCTTGTCTTTGTCCAGATGAATTCCACTGATCTCAAAATCAAACATAAAAAGCTCAGCCACCCTCCTGTAAATATAAAGCCACAGAGTTTTAATCACAGGTGGATATATTAAACACTATGAATAATATTGTCACATTATTGAGACTCATGACATGCCTAAATAATATGACATCCACATCACTGAAACCACGTGATTGTCATTCAGTCCCTAAATAATGCACTGTGTGATTGTGAGTGCAGCGTGGGGAACAGTGGCCCTGTACAGCCTGTATTCAGGTGCGTCCTTGGGCTCTGTACTAGCTGTGGCTGGTGGAAGTAACTGCAGGTCAATGGTCACTGGCCATTGCTCGTCCAGACAGCACAGCTGATGCGGGTTCGGATCACTTTATTGGGTCAGATTAGATTACTAGCCACACCTGGTGTGGGGCTGTTGGAAAACAGCACATGGAGTCTCCCTGTCCTGGCATTGTGCTAGAACGCTGGTATTGCAGGGATGGAAATAAGACTCCTGCTGCATAGCAGTTTGCCCATTCCTGGTTTTACTGTGTTTAATATGCTAATAACTCAATATAACCTATCTAACCTATACCATCTCTAAAATAGTACATTTGAAGAACAGAAATGATTTCACAAAGTGAAAATGTGTTATCGTTAATCAAAATGGATTAAAAATAAATAAATACATAAAAACAGTCCTTAAAGTCCTTGAACTGGTCCCTGAACCGGTCCCCACATGTCTCACTCTGGTGTTGTGGTAAATATCGTTACCTTGTTTCTGGGTCCAAGGAATCCATAACATCTTTGTTGTCCAGCAGGTCCTTCAGACTCTTACAGAGGTCTACATTAGTGTTCAGCCTTAAAAACAAAACAAACACATACATCAGTGTTGTGGACAAGCATTTCAAAAACCTGTTAGCTCTATCCCTCCCAGAGACAGCAGTAACCCTGTAGCAGTGACCTACACCCCCTCAGCCACGGCTGCAAAGTATCAAGAAAAAGTCAATCTCCATCATTCTTACTTACAGTCAGACAGACAGTGAGCCTCCATCTAGCCCCAGATAGATTCTGATACACTCAAGAGCTACAGATAACAGCATGAAGCTTACTTCTCCACCGCAGTGCCGATCTCTATGCAGGTTTTCTCCGCTGCTTCTCGGAATGCAGGGTCTGGGTGTGCCACTTTAACAAAATCTGCCTGTGGGACAAAAAACAAATCAATCAAATACAACCATAGTATACCACACCAGGAATCAAATACTACCATAGTATATCACACCAGGAATCAAATACTACCATAGTATATCACACCAGGAATCAAATACTACCATAGTATACCACACCAGGAATCAAATACTACCATAGTATATCACACCAGGAATCAAATACTACCATAGTATATCACACCAGGAATCAAATACTACCATAGTATACCACACCAGGAATCAAATACTACCATAGTATACCACACCAGGAATCAAATACTACCATAGTATATCACACCAGGAATCAAATACTACACTAGTATATCACACCAGGAATCAAATACTACCATAGTATACCACACCAGGAATCAAATACTACCATAGTATATCACACCAGGAATCAAATACAACCATAGTATACCACACCAGGAATCAAATACTACCATAGTATACCACACCAGGAATCAAATACTACCCTAGTATATCACACCAGGAATCAAATACTACCATAGTATACCACACCAGGAATCAAATACTACCATAGTATATCACACCAGGAATCAAATACAACCATAGTATACCACACCAGGAATCAAATACTACCATAGTATACCACACCTGGAATCAAA
This sequence comes from Acipenser ruthenus, assembly GCF_902713425.1. Classification (NCBI taxonomy): domain Eukaryota; kingdom Metazoa; phylum Chordata; class Actinopteri; order Acipenseriformes; family Acipenseridae; genus Acipenser; species Acipenser ruthenus. The sequence continues at coordinate 1,617,033 of NC_081196.1, forward strand.
TACTACCATAGTATATCACACCAGGAATCAAATACTACCCTAGTATATCACACCAGGAATCAAATACTACCATAGTATACCACACCTGGAATCAAATACTACCATAGTATATCACACCAGGAATCAAATACTACCATAGTATATCACACCTGGAATCAAATACTACCATAGTATATCACACCAGGAATCAAATACTACCCTAGTATATCACACCAGGAATCAAATACTACCATAGTATACCACACCAGGAATCAAATACAACCATAGTATACCACACCAGGAATCAAATACTACCATAGTATATCACACCAGGAATCAAATACTACCCTAGTATATCACACCAGGAATCAAATACTACCATAGTATACCACACCAGGAATCAAATACAACCATAGTATACCACACCTGGAATCAAATACTACCATAGTATATCACACCAGGAATCAAATACTACCCTAGTATATCACACCAGGAATCAAATACTACCATAGTATACCACACCAGGAATCAAATACTACCATAGTATATCACACCAGGAATCAAATACTACCATAGTATACCACACCAGGAATCAAATACTACCATAGTATATCACACCTGGAATCAAATACTACCATAGTATATCACACCAGGAATCAAATACTACCATAGTATATCACACCAGGAATCAAATACTACCATAGTATACCACACCAGGAATCAAATACTACCATAGTATATCACACCTGGAATCAAATACTACCATAGTATATCACACCAGGAATCAAATACTACCCTAGTATATCACACCAGGAATCAAATACTACCATAGTATACCACACCAGGAATCAAATACAACCATAGTATACCACACCAGGAATCAAATACTACCCTAGTATACCACACCAGGAATCAAATACTACCCTAGTATATCACACCAGGAATCAAATACTACCATAGTATATCACACCAGGAATCAAATACAACCATAGTATACTATGCTATGAATCAAATAGTATCCTAGTATACCATGCTATGGTCGGTTTCTCTTCAAGGAGACCCTTATAAAAGTTTCTCATGGTAAAAGCAAAGCAAACTGTAATAAAGCATAGTAAAGCATGATACAGCACAGTAAAAGGATAGCAAAGTGTAACAAATCACAGTGAAAGCATAGTAAAGTGTGATAAAGCATGGTAAAGTGTGATAAAGCATGGTAAAGCATAGTAAAGTGTGATAAAGCATAGTAAAGTGTGATAAAGCATGGTAAAGTGTGATAAAGCATGGTAAAGCATAGGTAAACACTGTAAACCATGGTTGTTTTAACTATGGGAAAACTGCTAAATCACTGCAAATGTACTATGGTAAGTTTTATTTATTTATTTTTTATGGGGAGATATGAGAACACAACACTGTTCCAGATGTTCCTATAATAAATCGCTGGAATCTCATAAGAGGAGTCTGGAAGAAGCAGCAGCACACAGCTTACCAAGTCAGCAACTCTGCACAAACTGTCCGAGAGCTGGTCGAATGTTTGCACCGTCTGCGGTCCCGGGGAGATGGTACATGCTCTTTGCACCAGCTGCTGGGTTTCTTCCAGAGCTTTCTCCTGGGCTTTCTCAAACCCTGCCGGGGAGGTCAGCTCCGGCACTCTAAACAGACCCTGTTGAAAGACGATGAACCCACAGATTTTGTGGGGAGAAGAATATATTTTTCGTAATATAATTATGAGCTGTTCCTTGCACCAAACACCGAGCTGCATAGGCTAGATTCTCAAAGCTACTTTCTCCAAATCGTCATAAGCACAATATGTATTTATTTACTTTATTTTAGAGACTGCAACTCTCAGCCGCTTTGTGGCTTGGAACTTGGTTTCAGGAGACTCGGGTTCAGGCCACTGCACTGCTCGGCCCACCAGGGGGGCTTGGGCCTGATGATCATTATTATTATTTATTTCTTAGCTGACGCCCTTATCCATGGCGACTTACAATTGTTACAAGATATCACATTATACAGATATCACATTATTTTTTTACATACAATTACCCATTTACACAGTTGGGTTTTTACTGGAGCAATCTAGGTAAAGTACCTTGCTCAAGGGTACAGCAGCAGTATCCTCCACCTGGGATTGAACCCACGACCCTCCGGTCAAGAGTCCAGAGCCCTAACCACTACTCCACACTGCTGCCCACAAAGTTGCCTCAAACTACAGCAAAGTTTCCTCAAACTAGGTCTCCAGGAACCAGGTTTGGAGCCACTGTGTGCGAAAGTGGCTTTGTGTTCCCTCAGATTTAGGTGCTTCGCAACAGAATAAAATGCATTTAGTTTTCTCAAGTACTTTTAGGCTTCTTGTTTTTTGTTGTCAATCACTTACCACATTTCTCCCAAGGAGATCCAGTTTTCTGTGTTGCCTTGCATTGAAAGCAGCTTCCACCGGCGACCACGACGTCGTGACATTTCTGCACACAGCCTTTAATCTGAAGTGTTTTAAAGTGAACACAACCCGCCTGCTTGCTAGCATGGTCCTTCAAGCGCAATCCCAGAAGAGTGCTGTTAGCGCTATTGTTAACGACCTGTAATGAAAACTTCCTTGAGCAAATTTGCGTTTCTATTGAAATCACAACACCTTGTTTACAACGACTGCACTTATATAACTGTTTCAATCTGTCCTGGACAGTCGTGGCCACGGGGGAATTTAAAATGACAATGTAACCCCTCTGACTAATCTAATCTTTGCTCTCTTGAGAAACCAGATTACAGTACGCTTCACATTGCAATGTTGACACAGGACGCAGACATATTGGAAACCTATTGTTTTACCACAAATGTACTATTCGCAACTCTGAGGGGGAAAAATAAAGAAACAAAACAACGAGTTTAAATAGATATATATATATTTAATAAAATATTGTATTTTATTTCCTGGTTGAAAGTGTCGTGTTTCTTCGTTTTCTGGAGGGTTAAGCCTGTGTGATTGTGGTGAATCTGCTCGTGGGTGACCCCCGGTGACGCAGTTTGTAAGCGTCTGTCTGGGTCTTAAAGGTGCAGTGTGGCACAATCACTGCATTGCAGCGCACAGCGCAAGTTATTTTTACAGTAAACTGTTCATTGTTTTAAAATGCATATATACATCAAATACATCATTTACGGATTCCCAGTTAAACACTATTTTACTGAATCAAACATTGTAATCATTGTGGATGTATGATTTTTAAAAGGTTGTGTACACCACCCAAAGGTGGTCATTTAATCCAAAACAGAATTAATTTGCGTGTTTGGGGCGGTTATTTTGCAACACGTTTTTTTTTTCCTTATTTTCTTATCTTTTTTTTAATTGATCTTTTGCTATGTTATTTTTCCATTCATTTTGTAGTTTAATGGTGTTTCTGTAATTTCTGGATTGTAATCAAAGTAATGTTATGGGAGCATTGTACCCATCTTTATGTGCACCACCCTAATATACATCTAAACTATCTAAATAACTAGTGAGGCTTACTATGACTGTGTGAGCTCAACATCCCGTATTATTTGTGTTATTATCGCTGACCACGCACGCACACACGGGCAGCAGTGTGAAGTAGTGGTTAGGGCTCTTGGCTCTTGACCCGGAGGGTCGTGGGTTCAATCCCCGGTAGGGGACACTGCTGCTGTATCCTTGAGCAAGGTACTTTACTTAGCTTGCTCCAGTAAAAAAACAACTGTATAAATGGGCAATGCTATGTAAAATAATAATGTAACGTCTTGTAACAATTGTAAGTCGCCCTGGATAAGAGCGTCTGCTAGGAAATAAATAAATAACAACATGGGGCAGGTATTTTAGCGTCAGGTATAAAAAATATTCAATTTATTAAACAGGCCGTACATGAGTTTTGCAGAAATTAAAGTGCACCAGAACTAGGGTTGGATACCGACGCAAGTCGAAACCTCCGACAGCCCGGCGAGTAGCCGGAGTTCGTTAGTGAACAGAGAAGATTATAGTTCAGAGATTAACTGCAGCCTCCGTCTAGATCTCCTGTCACTCAGCAGCGAATACACACACCCACACATCAGACGGCTACCCTGTCACAAGCATTATACCCTGTATCTTTCTAAACGAGGGACTTAGGGGAGCTCTCTAATAAAAGCTGAATCTCGAAACAATAGTTGTGTGAATATAGTACTTGTTACAGATGTGTATAATAGTCCCATCGCAGTCTGATACGCGACGGGCTACTGATTAAGTTTGAAGCTTGCGTGTTTATATTGTGTTGTTTGTACATTGCAACTGTCTTTTTATATATTGTTTTCCTGCAACTCCTTGTAAATAGGGCATCTGTCTCATTGGGTAAATAAACACATACATAATAAATACAATAAAAATGTGAAAGGTAGGGAAATGAAATATACATATCATATGCCGTCCTTGTTAGACGGTTTTAAATACGAGGTAAAGACACGGGAAACGTCTCCCTTCCTGGAATAAATATAGAAATATAACATGTGGGCCATATGTATATTTTATTATTTTATTTTATTATTTCACTAAGTTTAAACAACAAAACAGCGCTGAGTGTATTCATGACTTCATCCGATAGTAGAACCAACAGGCGCTTTCAATTATGTTACATCCTGTTCATTCTGGAGGATAGCGGCAGCCGTCTCCAGCGTCAGTTCAGTGGTACAGACAGTATTATATTACATTATTAAGGATAGGAGGAGCGCGGAGCAGCAGCACAAAGCACAGCCACTTAACCAGCCATGGAGATGAGGACGGCGGATTTTGTGTTTGTGTACCGCTCTGAACACAACCTGAAACAGAATGTACACGAGTTCATCAGAATTGTTAAAGAAGACGCCGATCTAGAAGTCGAAGAAGAAGAAATGCCAGATAAGGGGGACGTGTTGGTAAAAATATATGCGCCTTTCCTCCAACTGAGCAAGACGGCAGAAATTCTGAAACTGAAAATGCCGCTACAGACCGCTTCAGAACCGCTATCCGTGGCTGAGGTCAGTTAATGATAACGTTACTATTCATTATTGTAATGTTATGGGTGACTACTACAATTTAAAATGATGCAATCGCGCACAATTGTATCAGGCTATATTCATAAATCACGGGCAGCACTGATTTCATCGCGGCGGTGGTCACAAGTTCCAGTAGTAGTCTGCTGTGTTGTAACATTATTCTGAAACACTGTATTATTAACCAGCTGTTTACATGCACAAACGTGTGCACAATATTTCAGTCCTTACAAACCACACGCAAATGACAAAGTTACAGTTTACTGTCCTTGTCGAGAAAATATTGACTGAATCCTTCCTTTGTTTCTAAAGAAACATATACAACGAATACATTGAGTACACGCGGCACCTTTGATGTCAGCGCTTCCTCTAAATAACATCAGTAAAGACAAGAAGGGTCACTTACATGCCACTATAGACAAGGCGCCGCTTTATTTAACCATTAGTGTGTGCAATTAGCGTCTGGAATTTAAAATGCTAGCCCTGGTCTTGGCATACATACAGTTAACATGCGGGATCACTTTACTTAAGAAAACAAATGGCGAACGCGGCCTGATGTCTTTGTGTAGTGTGGCTACATCAGATTGCGGGATACAACAACACAATACAAACACAAGATAAGGACAGCTCTGATGATGTCTGTGTGTAGCGTAGCTACATCAGACTGCGGGATACAACAACACAATACAAACACAAGATAAGGACAGCTCTGATGATGTCTGTGTGTAGTGTGGCTACATCAGACTGCGGGATACAACACCACAATACAAACACAAGATAAGGACAGCTCTGATGATGTCTGTGTGTAGTGTAGCTACATCAGACTGCGGGATAGAACAACACAATACAAACTCAAGATAAGGACAGCTCTGATGATGTCTGTGTGTAGTGTGGCTACATCAGACTGCGGGATACAACACCACAATACAAACACAAGATAAGGACAGCTCTGATGATGTCTGTGTGTAGTGTAGCTACATCAGACTGCGGGATACAACAACACAATACAAACTCAAGAAAAGGACAGCTCTGATGATGTCTGTGTGTAGTGTGGCTACATCAGACTGCGGGATACAACAACACAGTACAAACACAAGATAAGGACAGCTCTGATGATGTCTGTGTGTAGTGTGGCTACATCAGACTGCGGGATACAACAACACAATACAAACACAAGATAAGGACAGCTCTGATGATGTCTGTGTGTAGTGTAGCTACATCAGACTGCGGGATACAACAACACAATACAAACACAAGATAAGGACAGCTCTGATGATGTCTGTGTGTAGTGTGGCTACATCAGAATGCGGGAAACAACAACACAATACAAACACAAGATAAGGACAGCTCTGATGATGTCTGTGTGTAGTGTGGCTACATCAGACTGCGGGATACAACAACACAATACAAACACAAGATAAGGACAGCTCTGATGATGTCTGTGTGTAGTGTGGCTACATCAGACTGCGGGATACAACAACACAATACAAACACAAGATAAGGACAGCTCTGATGATGTCTGTGTGTAGTGTAGCTACATCAGACTGCGGGATAGAACAACACAATACAAACTCAAGATAAGGACAGCTCTGATGATGTCTGTGTGTAGTGTGGCTACATCAGACTGCGGGATACAACACCACAATACAAACACAAGATAAGGACAGCTCTGATGATGTCTGTGTGTAGTGTAGCTACATCAGACTGCGGGGTACAACAACACAATACAAACACAAGAAAAGGACAGCTCTGATGATGTCTGTGTGTAGTGTAGCTACATCAGACTGCGGGATACAACAACACAATACAAACACAAGATAAGGACAGCTCTGATGATGTCTGTGTGTAGTGTAGCTACATCAGACTGCGGGATACAACAACACAATACAAACACAAGATAAGGACAGCTCTGATGATGTCTGTGTGTAGTGTAGCTACATCAGACTGCGGGATACAACAACACAATACAAACACAAGATAAGGACAGCTCTGATGATGTCTGTGTGTAGTGTGGCTACATCAGAATGCGGGAAACAACAACACAATACAAACACAAGATAAGGACAGCTCTGATGATGTCTGTGTGTAGTGTGGCTACATCAGACTGCGGGATACAACAACACAATACAAACACAAGATAAGGACAGCTCTGATGATGTCTGTGTGTAGTGTAGCTACATCAGACTGCGGGATAGAACAACACAATACAAACACAAGATAAGGACAGCTCTGATGATGTCTGTGTGTAGTGTAGCTACATCAGACTGCGGGATACAACAACACAATACAAACACAAGATAAGGACAGCTCTGATGATGTCTGTGTGTAGTGTAGCTACATCAGACTGCGGGATACAACACCACAATACAAACACAAGATAAGGACAGCTCTGATGATGTCTGTGTGTAGTGTAGCTACATCAACTGTCTCGAGGTCGGAATGTGGAACTCAATTACCGCCGGTCGCAGCAGTTGCATGGGAAGCCGGTTGTTCAAAACAAAAGCTTTTTGCCTCTAAAGAAAAGAACCAGCTATTTTTACTTATGAGAAAGAAAGCAGCCCTGGTTCACAGTCCATTGCACCTAGCCTGTAAATGAATTAAACACAAATCTTATGCAACAGGTTAGCAACGCATGGGAACACATTGTGTCTATATATAGACATTCAAACAAACGCTACAATGGGTTTAAAATCAGGTCCATAAGATTTGGGCGGTTGTTTCATTCATAAACATTCGATTTACAGCAATGTGCACTTTGAACAAAAGGTTTGCTTGTTTCCCCAAGTCAAAATAATTTTAGCACCAAGATGAAATGAATCGAAATGGGTTTTTCTAAGACGCAAAAGGTGGCTATAAATACATTTTTTATTAAGCTCAAGCGACCCTTTTAATTTCCCTTAAATGGGTTGTACAGGGAACATAAAAAGTGAAATAAGTAAGGTGTTCAAGCCTCTATGAGACACGTGTTAATTGCATTGCACTGTTGCACTGTAGCACTATAAAACTGTGCATTCTTGTCTTAACGCACGCAGTCAAGCACTCAGTTGGTTCATTCTCAGATTAGACGCAGCGCTAGCAGCAGTAATGTATCACCAGGTTTCACTGCAACACCAAACCTCCTAAAAATAGATATCAGCATTCATGTGTTCCTGTTTAACTCCACACATTGCATTACTACAATTGTATTAACAGGCTTTATTTCTGTCCAAGAAACACACCCCCTAATTAACCAGCAGTAGTAATGCAAAGCCCTTGATGAGCGATGAGAAGCTTTTATAGGGGAACTTCTCCACTAAACATTGCACTTATAGTATAATTTAATACGTCTCTAGTATAAGAGATGTCATCTCCTGCAGTTTAACACGTCTCTATAGGGACTCTTATTGTATAAGAGATGTCATCTCCTGCAGTTTAACACGTCTCTATAGGGACTCTTATTGTATAAGATATGTCATCTCCTGCAGTTTAACACGTCTCTATAGGGACTCTTATTGTATAAGAGATGTCATCTCCTGCAGTTTAACACGTCTCTATAGGAACTCTTATTGTATAAGAGATGTCATCTCCTGCAGTTTAACACGTCTCTATAGGGCCTCTTATTGTATAAGATATGTCATCTCCTGCAGTTTAACACGTCTCTATAGGGACTCTTATTGTATAAGAGATGTCATCTCCTGCAGTTTAACACGTCTCTATAGGAACTCTTATTGTATAAGAGATGTCATCTCCTGCAGTTTAACACGTCTCTATAGGGACTCTTATTGTATAAGAGATGTCATCTCCTGCAGTTTAACACGTCTCTATAGGGACTCTTATTGTATAAGATATGTCATCTCCTGCAGTTTAACACGTCTCTATAGGGACTCTTATTGTATAAGAGATGTCATCTCCTGCAGTTTAACACGTCTCTATAGGAACTCTTATTGTATAAGAGATGTCATCTCCTGCAGTTTAACACGTCTCTATAGGGCCTCTTATTGTATAAGATATGTCATCTCCTGCAGTTTAACACGTCTCTATAGGGACTCTTATTGTATAAGAGATGTCATCTCCTGCAGTTTGGGCGGTAATATTATCTTCGGAGAAATTAGTGTTAAATTCATCAAAATTTAAAGAAAGAGTGAAGTTAATAGAAAGATCAATTTTACAAAAGGTACCAGGTGTGCGTGTGTGTGTGTGTGTGCGTGTGTGTGTGTGTGTGTGAGTGTGTGTGTGGTGTGTGTGTGTGTGTGTGTGTGTGTGTGTGTGTGTGTGTGCGTGTGTGTGTGTGTGTGTGTGTGTCTGTGTGTGTGTGTGTGTTTATTTGATTTAACATTGGAATTAGTTCCTTGCACTGGACGACATCTGTGCACATTATACAATGTACTGGAAGTTTGGCAAATACGTCACTGTGATTGGTTGATTTCTGATATGTGATTTATAGTACATTTAAAATGCCACTCTGCCCTATTACAGTATGTGTGTGCTTTATAATTCCTTGCCTAAATATGAGATGCAATAGTTGACAACCCCCCCATACTCATTTCACATTCTTTTCATTATTTTTATTATAGATTAAAAGCCTCATTGTGGGCACTGCCTCCTTCCTAAAAATCCCATTTAAGGCCCCAGGGGTGCTGACCTATGCAGAGCCGGTGTATACCATTTATTTAAAGGGAGAGTTTTTTTCAGTTCACTGATAGGGTGTCTGTTCTGTTTCAGGAGATCATGACGTCAGAAAGTGGAGAATGCCTGGACTGGAATCTCTTGATGAAGCGCTGGCAGGGTCTGGTCAGGAACTTTGAGAGTGAACCCCAGTGCGAGGATGTGAGCGCAACCTACACCCATAACGAAGGCCTCTTCGAGAACATTGAAGAGGAGGAGTCCTTCTTCCGGCCTGCTTTGAGATCTCTACTGGTAATAACCCGTCCCAATTGCATTGAAACCGCTATATGACTGTCATTTAAGCCATCTCTCCCCTACAAGCACCTCTGTGTATTTGCATGTAAAAAAGTACATTGTGTTCTGATTTTTTCAATCAAAAAGTAATTTGGTACTAAAGCAGTAAGAGGCTGGTATATTCTCTGAATGAAACAATACTGCTCTCTGTACAGAATGTGCACAGAATGTGCAGAACAGAGACGTTTGCTTCTGTTATTTTCTGTTATAGAAACTGGTGTCTTTCTTTCAGACGTACCACATTCTTACCAACATTGATGTAAGCAAGGAAAGAGGTGCAAAGCGCCAGAAAGGTAAGAAAGAGGCTCTTTTCATTGTAGCCACATCTGAAAATTCTAGAAAGTGCATACAGTATCCCACACCTCCAGTGTCCTGCAACTACAAATGCCATCCGTATGATTCTGTAACCAGCCTAATGGATGGATTACCCCTAATTAGGGAAGAGTATTGTTGCCTGTTTCATGTGATAATAAAACTGCACATTTCCATTACTGAAAATCACAGAATGATTTGAATGTATTTATCATACCAACAGATAAAGTAGGAAGCAGGTGTGGGTCTGTTTTAGTAGAGAACTGAAGAAATAGAAGCAAATGAAACATGATGGAAGGCTTTACTAAAGTCTTGTCTGTATAACATGATCTTTTTCATTTTTACAAGACAAAATATGTACAGAAAAATGCCATTACAGGATTTGTAAAAATATTCTATGTGAGAAATTCACAAATACAAACAATCACTGAAATAGACCTAAGCATAATCTGATGATCTGATCTCTTGCTGTTAGTATTCCTCTTACCTGTTCTCTTTGTATTCCTCTTGCCTGTGCTCTTTATATTCACCTTACCTGTGCTCTTTGTATTAATCTTACCTGTGCTCTTTGTATTCCTCTTACCTGTGCTCTTTGCATTCCTCTTACCTGTGCTCTTTGTATTCATCTTACCTGTGCTCTTTGTATTCCTCTTACCTGTGCTCTTTGCATTCCTCTTACCTGTGCTCTTTGTATTCATCTTACCTGTGCTCTTTGCATTCCTCTTACCTGTGCTCTTTGTATGTATCTTACCTGTGCTCTTTGTATTCCTCTTACCTGTGCTCTTTGCATTCCTCTTACCTGTGCTCTTTGTATTCATCTTACCTGTGCTCTTTGTATGTATCTTACCTGTGCTCTTTGTATTCCTCTTACCTGTGCTCTTTGCATTCCTCTTACCTGTGCTCTTTGTATTCCTCTTACCTGTGCTCTTTGCATTCCTCTTACCTGTGCTCTTTGTATTCCTCTTACCTGTGCTCTTTGTATTCCTCTTACCTGTGCTCTTTGTATTCCTCTTACCTGTGCTCTTTGTATTCCTCATACCTGTGCTCTTTGTATTCCTCTTACCTGTGCTCTTTGCATTCCTCTTACCTGTGCTCTTTGTATTCCTCTTACCTGTGCTCCTTGTATTCATCTTACCTGTGCAGCTCTTTCTATTCCTCTTACCTGTGGTCTTTGTATTCATCTTACCTGTGCAGCTCTTTGTATTCCTCTTACCTGTGCTCTTTGTGTCCTCTTAGGCTTGCTGTACCTGCAAATGAAGGGAGCCATCAAGACATCCTTCACACTGCATGATCCGAGCGTGTATTTTAAAAAGAACACTCAAAGCCAGAATGGGTTCACATTGCTAAGTGACAATGGTGAGTAAGAAACAGCAGCCTGGGTGTGGTGGAAAAAGGGGGCATCTTTATGGAAATGATAGTAAGCGTAATAGGTAACTCTTTACATTATGTGTCTCTAATTATATGTATTTACATAGTAGTTACTAAGTAAATACATGTGTACTTACACATAATTACAATGTTATTAATATGTAAATCGTTTTGCATATATGTAAGTACACAATTGTATCAGAAAAGGGTTAGGTTTAGAGTTAGAGTTAGGGTTAAGGTTAGGGTTATAGTTAGTTAGGATAAGGGTTAGGAACATTGTAACTATGCATAATAACATTGTAATTATGTGTTAGTACACATTTATTTACTAACTACTGTGTAAATACACAGTAATTAGAGACTCAATGCAAAATTTTACAGCATAATAAATAATGAACTAAGAAGAAACAACAACAGGAAACGCTAGGAGACACACACAGTAGGAAGTTACCTTAGGGAAGTGCAGCTGATGTAAAGTATCCCTTTTATGTGATTTTTCTTTCAGACAGCTTCATATCAAACAGGGACGATATAGCTTTACTCAACAGAACGTGGGCCAAACCCTACTTGAAGCTGCAGCCCCTCTCCAGAATCAGGAATTATTTTGGAGAGAAGATAGCTCTGTACTTCGCCTTCGTTGAGACGCTGCAGTTATCCTTGATCATTCCTGCACTTATTGGGTTTTGCATTTTCGTATACGGCCTTCATTTAAGGTAAGAGAAAGTGGTGCCTGTACGGCAGGTGAAATCAGTGTATCACGAACGGGATGGGCCTCAAATTGTTTTTAGTACAATGCTTTTTAGCGAGGGTTTTAAAACATTCCCACATTGCATCAATTATTCAATATTTGGGGGGTATTTATATTATATATATTATATATAATATTTAAGAAGTATGTCTGTTTTTTTTACAATAGAGAACTGTGTGTACAGTAAAACTGATGAAGTGTCCGTTTTAATTGTGCTTCTATTAACCAGCATAGTCTGTCATCGTTCCACCAATGAACATCTGATGGGACACAACATTCAGACCCTGTGCCGGTCGCCTCAAATGCTCAGCATCGAAGTGAACAAAACTTTAGACAGCATCAGGTAATGCATGCTCTTATTTTACATATACATAGTTTTATGCCGTGAGAAAAATATCCTGTAATAGTGCCTTACACAAGATGTGGGTAAAAACAGACCCAAACAGCTCAGTCGTATTTACAGGGTGCGCAATAAGCAAAGGGCTGTGTAATATGCACAGGGGTGTGTGATATGTACAGGGCTGTGTCATATGGGATGTGTGATATGCACAAGGCTGTGTGATATGGGGTGTGTGATATGCATGGGGATGTGTGATATGCACAGGGGTGTGTGATATGGGATGTGTGATATGTACAGGGCTGTGTCATATGGGATGTGTGATATGCACAGGGCTGTGTGATATGGGGTGTGTGATATGCACAGGGCTGTGTGATATGCACAGGGGTGTGATATGCACAGGGCTGTGTTATATGGGATGTGTGATATGCACAGGGGTGTGTGATATGGGGTGTGTGATATGCACAGGGCTGTGTGATATGCACAGGGCTGTGTGACATGGGCTGTTCAGCTAGAACACACAGGGGGTTCAGCTAGAATACACAGCAGGGTCCACAGGGGGTTCAGCTAGAATACATAGCAGGGTCCACAGGGCAGACTGGCAGAGCGGAGCCCCTTCCACTGAACCTGTTCACAGACACGTGCTTCCTTACATCGACAGGGGGAAGTGCCACAACCTGGAGTGGAGGAGGAGGATGCTTGTGAACACCATTAACCAGACCTGCTTGATAGGAGGCAGCTACATACCAGTGCAGTGAGTATCACTAAACATCATCCGCAAATCTACCTGGAGGGCTTACAACTGTCTGGAAATGCATTTGTCTCAGTGGCAGATGAACATAGATTATATACTGTATATATATATATATATATATATATATATATATATATATATATATATATATATATATATATTTATATATTTATATATTTATATATTTATATATAATAGATGAATAAATTATTTCAACAACTTTGCAAATGGAATGGAAGTAATACAAACATGATTCAGGGGGCTGGCCAACACTGGACCGTTAACTGGTCTGCTGCTGTATCATAGATCTAGTTATTTTTCCTAGATGTGTAAAGTTTTGAAATAGTTCAATTAAAAAACAAAAAAAGAAATAATATTTCTAGTAATTGCTTTGAAAATCAGACTCATACAAGATGCTCTTATTCGCTACAGCCTTGTTTTGTAATAATGATCACATTGATTGCACTCTTTCATTTCCAAAATCTGCAAACCCTGTATTCATACTTACAGGGGTCACTTTGACTGTGTGAATTCGGACTTGTGTTGATATTTAATATAGTATAATAATGCAATACCCAGTGCATTACTCTGAATCTGCATTATCTATATCCTCAACATACAGTTTGTTTAACAGCTGCAGTGCTTAATATGTGAATTACACTCAGCTGAATGCCTGTAAAATGCATTCTTTTTCTTTCTTTCTTTTCTGTTTTTCAAGGGTGAACTTTGATGACTTCTCCACCATAATAAAGTCCTCTTTGGACAATGATGCCACTCCGGTTTTTGCTTTAATTGTTTGTCTCTGGGGTAAGCTGTCCTCCCTTCCTGTCTGTCTGGTATCATAAAGGGCTGCTCCTCTCTCTTTCTGTTGGTATTGCCTTGCCTGTATCAAACACAACCCTTATTGAAGTTATCCATTGTAAGTGAATACAGTCACTTTAACCAGGAAAGTCCCGCTGAGATTAAAATAAACACACAAATTGAAATGAGCACAACCAATACAAACAAGTTCATCTAATTACAAGAAACAATTCAGGAGCACCGGCCAAAGCAAAAGCATGTCTCGGCTACACAGATGTAATTGTGCATGCTTTAAATCAGCTGTGATATCCCATGCTTGCCTGTGCTTTTGAATGTTTTTACTATGCTTTGCTGTGCTTTACTATGCTTTGCTATGACATGCCGCAGGATGTTTCTAAGCTCATTGTGAGCTCCCAGAGTTGCGCAGCGTGGAAAAATACATCTTTATCAGACCAAATCACCAATTCAAAAGATGCAAGATGGTTTATGTAATAACAGCACATACTGAATGTGCTGCTTGCATGTATTGGTGATTATACTGTCACACTGCTGGAGGGACTGTGATCGCAGCACACTGGTTAATCAGGCAGTGTGTTCTATATACTGTCACACTGCTGGAGGGACTCTGATCGCAGCACCCAGTGTGTTCTATATACTGTCACACTGCTGGAGGGACTGTGATAACAGCACCCTGGTTAATCAGGCAGTGTGTTCTATATACTGTCACACTGCTGGAGGGACTGTGATAACAGCACCCTGGTTAATCAGGCAGTGTGTTCTATATACTGTCACACTGCTGGAGGGACTGTGATCGCAGCACCCTGGTTAATCAGGCAGTGTGTTCTATATACTGTCACACTGCTGGAGGGACTGTGATCACAGCACCCTGGTTAATCAGGCAGTGTGTTCTATATACTGTCACACTGCTGGAGGGACTGTGATCACAGCACCCTGGTTAATCAGGCAGTGTGTTCTATATACTGTCACACTGCTGGAAGGACTGTGATCACAGCACCCTGGTTAATCAGGCAGTGTGTTCTACAGTCCCATTGCTTGGACCGTGTGCTGAGGGCACCTGACCTTCTGCTTTTAAAGCAGACCCGCAGCCAGTTCATTTAACACTTACAATTGGATCCAAAGTCTAAACTGAGAGCACCACTCATATTACAAATCTCACCCTGGCCTGGTAGACTTGAGAAGGAATCCCAAACATGGCATCACATGCTTGAGCTTGCAACCTTATACTCCAATCCCCTGCCATGTGGAGGGGAGGCAACGGGGGCAGCCTTATACTCCAATCCCCTGCCATGTGGAGGGGAGGCAACGGGGGCAGCCTTATACCCCAATCCCCTGCCATGTGGAGGGGAGGCAACGGGGGCAGCCTTATACTCCAATCCCCTGCCATGTGGAGGGGAGGCAACGGGGGCAGCCTTATACCCCAATCCCCTGCCATGTGGAGGGGAGGCAACGGGGGCAGCCTTATACTCCAATCCCCTGCCATGTGGAGGGGAGGCATCGGGGGCAGCCTTATACTCCAATCCCCTGCCATGTGGAGGGGAGGCAACGGGGGCAGCCTTATACCCCAATCCCCTGCCATGTGGAGGGGAGGCAACGGGGGCAGCCTTATACCCCAATCCCCTGCCATGTGGAGGGGAGGCATCGGGGGCAGCCTTATACTCCAATCCCCTGCCATGTGGAGGGGAGGCATCGGGGGCAGCCTTATACTCCAATCCCCTGCCATGTGGAGGGGAGGCATCGGGGGCAACCTTATACCCCAATCCCCTGCCATGTGGAGGGGAGGCAACGGGGGCAGCCTTATACTCCAATCCCCTGCCATGTGGAGGGGAGGCATCGGGGGACTAGAGCAGGTCCAGTAGGTGAGGCTAACATCCTCCCTGTTCATGAAGCAGAGAGGGCTTGTTAGCTATACTTTACACAGTAGACATATAGAGAAAAAAACGCAGTGAATAATGGACTCAAATTCAAAGGAATTTCATTAGAATTGCAAAGCGTCAATGGAGTAGCATCTGTATTTTCCAGTTCTGAAGATTTATAACAGCGCACACACACACACAGAGGGTCTTTATAATCACGTTATAATCGCACACTACCTGAAAGGTTAAAAATATTTGAATGAAAGTCGAGAGAGGCACATAGACAGATACACAGATAGACAGACAGACAGACAGGCACACACACAGACAGACACACACACAGACAGACACATAGACAGACAGACAGACAGACAGACACACAGACAGAAACACAGAGACAGATAGACAGACAGACAGACACACAAACAGACAGACAGACAGACACACAGACAGAAACACAGAGACAGACAGACAGACACACAGAGACAGACAGACAGACAGACAGACACACAAACAGACAGACATAGACAGACAGACACAGACAGACAGAGACACACACAGACAGACAGACACACAGACAGACAGACACATAGACACACAGACAGAAAGACAGACAGACAGAGACAGATAGACGGAAAGACAGGCACACACACAGACAGACACATAGACACACAGACACACACACAGACACACAGACAGACAGACACACAGACAGACAGGCACCATCAGTACATAAGGGTTCCCATTTCTTTAATCCATTTCTGGTGCTATACCTCATGGTGCTGTACATGCTGGTGCTATTCCTCATGGTCCTGTACATACATACATTTTTTTCATTATTGCACTTTAGAAAAGAATGTTTGACAACTCAGGAATGGATATTTGTTGCAGGAACAATTTTCCTCGAGCTGTGGAAAAGAAAAACGGCGACTCTTGCACACAAGTGGAAAGTAAAGGATTACGAAAGCAACGAGCCGGATCGAACTGAATTTGTGGGAAGCAAAATTAAAAAGGTACAGAGCATAGAGAGCAGCATCCCAACAAACACCCATTTATTAATATGAGATGAAAGGTACAGAGCATAGGGAGCAGCATCCCAACAAACACCCATTTATTAATATGAGATGAAAGGTACAGAGCATAGGGAGCAGCATCCCAACAAACACCCATTTATTAATATGAGATGAAAGGTACAGAGCATAGGGAGCAGCATCCCAACAAACACCCATTTATTAATATGAGATGAAAGGTACAGAGCATAGGGAGTAGCATCCCAACAAACACCCATTTATTAATATGAGATGAAAGGTACAGAGCATAGGGAGTAGCATCCCAACAAACACCCATTTATTAATATGAGATGAAAGGTACAGAGCATAGGGAGCAGCATCCCAACAAACACCCATTTATTAATATGAGATGAAAGGTACAGAGCATAGGGAGTAGCATCCCAACAAACACCCATTTATTAATATGAGATGAAAGGTACAGAGCATAGGGAGTAGCATCCCAACAAACACCCATTTATTAATATGAGATGAAAGGTACAGAGCATAGGGAGTAGCATCCCAACAAACACCCATTTATTAATATGAGATAAAAGCATTTGTTTATAAAAGATAATAGCTGAATGCATGTTTCATAGTGGTAAGTACGCTTGACTTGTTTATAAAAGAGAATATGAGATGAATGCATTTTGAATGCATTCAAATCTTGTAAATGTCACTTTCTCTGTGGTTGCAGGACTTGGTCACTGGAGCAGAGATGATGTACTACCCCACCAAGCTCCGCTACATGAAGATATTTGTATCGTTTTCTGTTCTTCTGCTTCTGGTAAGAGTCATAGATATATGCAAAACCATTTCAAGATTTCTTATAGAATGTTGGCATTGTTTATATGGTGTCAGATAGAGTACAGGACATGAATAGTCATGTAATTACATTGTAATAATGTGGTAACTAATAATGGTCCCTCCTCGTGCTGGTAACCACAATGTATTTAAATGTAAATAGCCTTGTGAACAACACATTACACAGTAACACAATGGAACAGGTCAATCCCATGTAGGGGCTTCCATTTTATCATTAAATTCGTGAGATATGGACTAAAAATAAACTGGTAAAATTCTTTTGATGCGATTGATAAAGATATTGAAATGTTTTTCTAATTACTTTATTAGTTTCTTAGTAGCAGTTCTTCAGAAAACATAACCTTATAATTGACTGTTGTTACAAAGTGAAACAGAGGGTCAGGATTTGATCATTTGTGTTTAATTAACGATGAAGTAATATTGCCAGTAAATTGTCCATGCACTGTGTGTGTGTCCTATACCTTTCACCAGTGTCCCCTGTATTCCATTACAGAACGAAACACTCAATAAGAGAGTTGAGAAAGGCCTCACAGAAAACTCATATCTTTGTGTTTGAAAGGTTGGCCTGGTTCTGGTCAGTGTATTCGCGGTGGTCGTTTACAAGACCGTGACAAGGATCTGGGTGCAGACTAAGAATCCAGTGGAGAGCTACGTGCTGTCCTCAGTGGTCAGCGCGTTTCTGAACATGCTGTCCATCATGATCCTGGGACAGGTGCGGCCCTGCTTCTTTACTTGCTGTAGGTGCTTCAGGTTCTTTTCGTGTCTCTTTCTGCTCTCCCTTTACCTTTGCATGGTGTTTGCCATCGTGCCGAGCGGTTCTTATTGCAGTCACTGAAACGCAGTCTGTATTTTTTGTTAAGTACGTTGTGTTGGAGTTTTTTGCCCTTGGGTTCGAAAGCTGCTCTTCCATTCTGCCGCACACATACTGTATTTAATGTAGGCTCCATCTGAGTGGCTTGCCCATTGTTACTGGTTCCAGACACTGAGTTAGGGTGGAAGCATTGGAAAATAAGTATCGTAATATACAGAGTCCTTAAACACTTACTTTTAAAACATTTTCGCCCATGAAGTGCCATTGTCTTCATTTCAGGACAGGCTGCTTTGTCATTTTTTGAAGCATTTTTAACTGGCATCTCCCTGTAATTTTAATTTTCTCTTTAACTTCTATAGTTATGATGATAACCTACTCTAACTTTATTAAATATGCATTTGGAACTCAATTGTTTAAAGTAAATCAACAGCTACAACATGACAGTATTGATCACTTTACAGCAGCAGCTTATCCAGGAATGCTTCACAAACCACAGACTGATAGCAATGTTAGTATTACAATGTAAAATAATGAGTGTTAAATTAAGTGTTGTCAAGCCTTTGTTTAATAGTTTGATCTGTAAACGTCATGCTGAAACACAAGCAGCAGAATGAGACTGTGCCCTCGGCAGCTACATCAGAAGGATTGCTGTAGCCCTGCCCGTGTACAAGATGCAGCACAGTAGGGTTAATATAGAGGGACATGCTTCACAGAGGCTTGCAAAGCCAGTGCATTTATAGAAAGTAAAGCTACCAACACAGTCA